>NC_080483.1:13022500-13656250 GCF_030265055.1 Doryrhamphus excisus
TGATGGGGTGGGGGAGGGCCGGTTGTATAGAATCCGTAACATGAGGGGAAAAGCAAACCCCTCGTCCTCCTTGCACGGCACTTGCACAACACTTTACACCACGGGCGCCACTTTCATCGTAAAACCTTAGTGATTATCCACCATACTCTCAAACTCATCAGGTCCCTGCAGCTGAATGCACATTTGGTTTGAATAAACAGGAATCCAGATTGCTCAACTTTAATTGCAGCACAGAGTGAACAATACCCATCTGCAAAATGAGCCATGCGGCGATGCATAGTTATACTCAAAAATACACAATCATGATCAGTAGAATAGAATATATGTTACTGATAAAGTACCAGTGTTCTGTTTAATTTTAGTGTGAAATGTGGCATCAAACACAGCTGAATACATACAGGTGTGTGTGTGTGTGTTTTTGTGGAGACTCACGCTATAGACGGCAGCCACGCCAGGCTGTGTGGAGAAGATTCTGTCATCCAGTGATTGCGGAACCCGGGGAATTCTGGAAAAGTGCATTTTAAGGAAAACTGGGTGTTGTGATACATGCAACTGTTTGGGTCTTTCATTCATGAGGCTTTCAAACAAGCGTGAGACTTTAATTGTTACAAACAGCAAAATTGAAGCCCCATGAGGAGATTTGGTACTCTGAGTGGGGAAGTTGTAAGTCTGCAGAAATGACACACATTCAATATATTGTCCATGATAGCGTAGACTTTTATACCCAAAAGGGATTTCCTCTGAGCTGAACAGCTTGCAGACTTTCATTTCAAGGATTCCCCAAATGCCCCGCCCCACGAAACAAGCATCCCTCTCTGAGAGTACACCATGTACCTTTTACTGTAAGTGTTAGAGGGAAAATGTGAAATGGATTTTAGGACAAGCTGGGGTAAAGGTTCAAAGACTAAAAGGATAAACTATTGTGCCTGTGGCGGACATACTATAATTAACCAGTAAAATGTCCTGTTATGACTTGTTCACATCTAGAATGAATTTGAACAGATGCCAAGCACCGCTTTGAATGGGCAGATAGGAGAGGTTAGTCCTCGAAGTCACATGACTTTGGGGAAACCAAAGTTCTGGCTGTCCTTCCTTCTGGCCCGAGTCATGCCTCGTTGTTCTCCCAGGCATTCATCCCCATGCAACCACCCGTCTATGAACAAGGCGGACTCAAAGTAAAGACAGCCACAAATAATAATATAAAAATATCCTTATCTGTCCAAATTGGGCACAAAATTTGACCATTTGTTGGTATTAGATTTTAGTGTAAATCAATCCATGTACAGAGTCTAGTCTAGCCTGAAAATGTTGTCTCAGGTGATAACATCTACAGTATTTTAAAAATCTGGGTTCACTCCGTTTTGTGCAATAATTTCCCCTTAATCATTTCTGTAAATGTGAGTGTGTGTAAAGGTGGCATCGTATTTGGGCACACTTCTGGGAACTGACTGTGATGTCTTGGCCGGTGAAGCCCACATTTCCCAGCCTCCAAATTGCTTGTGATTCACATGGTTATGTTTTTTCAGCAGCAAACAAACCCTTTTTTGGGGGGCGGGAGGTAAATTTCCTCAACCCTTTAACTGCCCGACTGGCAAATAGGAATCCTTTATACTATTTTTTTCTTTTTGTGTAGAGCCTTAACACAACAGGGCCATCCCAAATGGGCATGTCCACGACAAAGCATCCCATTTCTGATACAATTTGTCACAGAGCTGATACAATGATTTGGACAAGATTTTAAGACCAGTTTTGCACTGTTGGATTTTAAGGAGGTTAAGTAGAGATTTAAAATGCAAAAAGAAGAAATGGGAGTGAGGCAATTTTTTTTTAGTTATTTATTGCAAGCAAGCATTTCAGTTTATCAAATGTTTGGGACCACAACCTTTAAAAGCCAAAGAAATGGCAAAAATGTGGATTCAATGTAATTTTCTGTCAAGCATTGACACTGTCGTGATCTCTTGATGGCAAAGGCAAAAATTATTTCTCTCTGTAAATCAATGATTGCTGCTGAGGTTGGACACATTTTAAACTTAAAAAGATTCTGACCCCGGACTCACACGGAATCCGTTGCAGCTCTGGTCCTGAACCAGTCCAGCTTGCCGCAAAGTACCACCAACATTGACTCTGGTAGATACAACAGCGAGCTCCGCTCAGGCTTTTTTTTTTTTTTTTTTTTTACAACCTCAACGGCCTCATCTCCAAAGCCAAAACATTACCTTTTTGGAATTTGCACGAGAGAGACATTGAAAGGTGAAAGAAAGTGTTATTCTTTGATGAGAATAAGTGTAACCTTGATGGTAGTGATGAGTGATACCGATTTTGTTTACGATGTGAGTAAAATTAAGGCTGGTATCTACAATATCGCACATTCACTGTGTGTATTTCATATCATAACATAAAAAGACATATGCCAATTAATTAAATAGCTACTTAAATACCATTAATTTAAAGAAAATAGTAAATTAACAGTTAAGTTAAAGAGGAACTGCACTTTATTGGGGGGAATATATTTCTTGAGCATTGTAGTGCAAGAAAACAGAGTTAATATGAGCTAGCCAACAATGGACGTCATGGGAAGTACCTATTTTTACATAACTGACTTCTATATTAGCCAAGCTACTGCGATATTGTAATCGTAGCAGCTATATTTATCTGGCGGACTAACATGACGCCTGGCGAGCCACTAGTCTCAGCATCACTCACAGATGGATTCTGTCAGGATTTTTTTTCCCTGTTGCTGTATCTATGCTGCTGTTATTGATCAAAGTAGCATAAGCTATATGGGCAATGTGAAATCAAAGCACCTAAGAAAAACTCTCAGTCTGGCCTCTCTGACATTATCTCCAAGGCCTAACATGTAATGTCCGTCTGATGGACTTATTCCTGATCCCATCCATCCTGGTCACTCCCAATGTGAACCTCAGCATCCTCATTTCTGCTAGCTCCAGTTCTGCTTCCTGTCTTTTCCTCAGTGGCACTGTCTCTAGGCCAAACAACATGGCCGGTCTAACCACAGTTTTGTATACCTTTCCTTTCATTTTAGCAGAAACTCTTCTATCACTCATCACGCCTGACACTTTTCTCCACTCGTTCCATCCTGCCTGCACACGCTTCTTCACCTCCTTTTCACAATCTGCATTGTTCTGAACTGTTGACCCCAATTATCCACCTTTTGTATCTCTTGTCCCTGTCACCTCACTCTTCCACTTGGGTTCCTCTCATTCACACACATAATCTTCATTCCTCTCCTTCCTAGTGCAAACCTCCACTCTTCTAGTATCTCATCTACCTTTGTCCTACTCTCACTACAAATCACAATGTCATCTGAAAACATCATAGTCCATGGAGATTCTTGTCTAACTTCATCTGTCAGCATGTCCATCAGCATAGCAAATAAGAAGGGGCTCAGAGCTGATCCTGATGCAGACCCACCTCCACCTTGAACTCTTCTGTCGCACTTACAGCACATCTTACCACTGTCTTACAGTCCTTATACATGTTGTTCCATGATGTTCCAGTTCATAATATCCACCTGACAAAAGACTTCTTCCAGAAGCATCACTTAATTTGGACCATCCTGCGTGTTGTTACTCCAATTTAAATCCAACTGAGAACATTTGGGGATGGATGGCAAGGGAAATTTACAAAAATGGACATCAGTTCCCAATAATGGATGCCCTCTGTGAAGTCAACTTCACCACCCGAGCAACAGCCCCCCAAAAAAACTGGCAAGAAGCATGCTGAAACCAATTTTTTAGGCGATTAACAACAATGGCACAGCTTTTCATTACTGTCATTTTCTCAATTTTTTTCATTTTCATCAGCTGATTAACAGCATATTTCAGTTTAATTACCATTACAATGTTTGTTTGCAATAAATTTCTTCTTTTTGCATTTCAAAGCTACTTAGAACCTCCTCAAAATCCAGTACTGCAAAATGTACATTCTTGCATTTTTTTTTAACTGGTCTTAAAAACTTGTTTAAATTACTATCAGCTCTGTGACAAATTGCTTTACTTACAACCTGCTTAAGATCCAACAGTGCAAAACGGAAATTTTTGATGTTTTTTCCCCAACTTGTCATAAAATTTTGCCACCATTTAACACCGATATTGCAGCCTTGCATATCGTTCCGATACATATTGCAATCAGATATCAGCACTAATCATGCATGTTTTTATTTTGTAGTGAAATGATTAAGTGATATTACTCATAGAACAATAATCAAGCAAGTATGAGAAAAATGGACACATTCACTTCTTCATGTATCTGGGGTATAGTGTAGACAGCGTTGCAGCTAAAGAGGGGTAGCACCTTAAAAAAAACAAATTAGTGTTGTGAAGCTACGACCATAATCAATCAAATAATCACACACACAAACACACACAAAAAGAAAGCTATCCATGCAACTAGCATAGGAGACCATGCCAGTATGACGCAGGCTACCTGGAACTCTCCAAAGCAGAGAAAACACAAAACGAGGCACAGGAAGTGAGCGGAGATGTCCCAGATGGTGCAAACACAAACGCTCTCTCTTCGTGCTGGCCCACTCGCCTATCGCTCATTCTTCCCCAAACACACATGGAGATGGAGACACACACACACACACATGCACGCACACACACACAAAGTGGTGCTAACAAAGCTTTCACTGCCTGCTTCGGCAGCACACACAATGGGTGCTACCTTGGTGAACTCAACTCTCACATTTAATTTGTGAAAACATGGCAAACTTTCAGAATGATAAGGGAGTCGGTTGCATCTGGGCTTTCATTCAGGTTTTCAATATATAATGTGAGAAGACGAGAAATGAATGTACTGTGAAATAAAAAATGAGAGTTGCGAATACCAGCATTTTGTTAATGTTCTGGTAAAAGAAGCATATTGGCTTTGCTTGAAATAAGGTTTGAAAATAAATGTTACAATAAAAAAAACATGGTGATGCCTAATATAGCCAGTACTACATTTAAACATTTACACTGCATGTACGTATGTGATCAGTATTGGTATTGGCCAATTTCACTCATGGATTATCGGTATCATTAGCATAAAATCCTGATCGGAGCATC
The DNA here is from genome assembly GCF_030265055.1 of Doryrhamphus excisus. Lineage (NCBI taxonomy): Eukaryota > Metazoa > Chordata > Actinopteri > Syngnathiformes > Syngnathidae > Doryrhamphus > Doryrhamphus excisus. The sequence goes on from NC_080483.1 coordinate 13,027,570, forward strand.
CCTAGTTAAAACTATAGAAATCAAAGACTGAAAAACAGCTTTAGCTAGTGCCACCGAAAGATCACCAAAAGTGATGAGAATGCACCCCCGGTAGTTCCAATCTGCCCGTGTCCATAATTTCACATCTTTCATGCCAATAACTGATGAAGCCTTGAAAAATGTCCACGTCTCAGTCAGTAGCACCTGAGGCATCATCAAAGTCAGGGAAGGGAGCCCAAATATAGTCGTGATAAATAGCATCTCAAACATGTTTAAACTTACAGCAGTTCCCACTTATTCGTCCAGGTCTGCAAGAGCGTACATAACATAGAACATATTGTTCCGATTTAGCACGTTTCCTGCAGAATGGCAATCACTAAAAGAAAAAAATATATATTATACATCGGCCAGACTGGATAATGTCAACAAAAGGCACATCATCATCTGCTTCAGATTTTCAGGTAGGAAATTAAAAGGTTGAAAACAGCAGCCACGAAAATGTTAAACAGCTTATTTCTAAAAGTAACCATGCCAACTATTAGCCAGAACATTAATAATGAACACAGACTCCACCAGGTCTTGTTTTTGTTTTCCAACACATCCCATAATTATCATAAAAAAGAAGACCCCAGGAATGCGAACAAGGCGACAGCCAAGTCAACAATGACTAGCGTGATTTTTATTTGCATTGAGCTCAGTGCAGTTTCTGTTCGATGAGTGTGCAGGAAGTCGCCTCTCTCTGGAAAGAACTGTCCTGTATGCTGGCTCATAACAGCTCAGCAGTTTATTTATAACTTCCCCTCAGTGAGTATGCGTGAGAATATTTTCACAAACACACCTGCCTTTAAGTACGCTAGTGCAGCTTGTATATATGTATATCACTTGGCCTCATACTTGAACATGACAGCACGTCTGACTTGCTCGCATAATGAAAATTAGCAATGGTAACTACTGTGTTGGCTGGATTTCCGCTACACGGCACGAGTGACACAATTCTGATATTTTATTCCCTCTTGTGGTATTTATTTCGGATCTGTGTCATGGCAGTATAAGCAGTGGGTAAAAATCAGCCCTAAGAGTCATAAGATCTCATGTCACAAAATCTTGCGAGATTAAAAACATCACAAGATTTCTCTTTCACAAAAGACACTCAAACACCACACGGCGGCGCCATTATTACAGACCTAAAGTTTGACTCCATAAGTCTGATTTAGTTGAAATTTCTCACAGCTCAACATGTAATTTAAGTCCGTTCAGACGAATTACCACTAATCTTGGTACATACGTACCTTTAGGGAACTAACTGTCACGATAATCAATAGATGTATTAAACGCTGGGTTACAGTATGTTTCGGTTAACCACAATGAGCGCCAGAGGGCTCCCTTTGGTAGACATGCAACGCTTCATACCTTTGCTTTTATTTTAAATCAGTCTGGCAATATCACACCATCCGACACAGGTGCGTCTATTTTTGCTGTATAGACCCCGCGCTCATTGATGGGTGACGAACGATTATCTTATACGACGCAAAACATCAGTTTTAAAAGGACAACATAAGAAAAGGCATGGCGCTCAATATCAACTACTTTCGATTTTGATGATGTGTTAATTAGACATAATCACGTGTCCTTTTGTTTCGCTAGCACAAGTACCCAACGCTATGTCTATCTTGTTTTTCAAAAATATTCCAAAAATGAGCAAAGGAGCAATAGAGCTTCACTGATGCTTCTAATGTGAACTGAGCTTTTGAAATCTATGCGCGTAAAACGCTACAAGATCGTTATGAGTTCCCTTGTAGCTCGTCATTGATTTGGCACAGTATTTAAACAATTAGCAGTAGTTCTTAAGTATAAATTAGCTGCAGGTTTCAAAGTCCAAAGTTTCACAATGGAAATCACTGAACAGAAAAAATGAGGATTTTTCAGTTTGTTTTGAATCTTCTGGAACGGATTAATGACACTAACCAAGGTTCCACTGTAAATGGAAGTCATGTTGCTCAGGTTAAAGAACTATTATTCTAAGATAAGGGCTAGGTGGCCTGGGAAAAAGGCGACGGTTTCTCAACTGGGCCTGCAGCAAACTGAGGTGAGTTGGAATGAAATAAGGAGAAGGGAGGGGGCTTTGGCAAGGCTGGCTGACCTGGGCCTTTGTTGGTAGATTGTGGGAAGCGCCACCTTGGCCTCTTGTACTGAATGCTAAGCAGTGCCACCATTGTCTGGCTAGCACGGCAGCAGACGCATGCGCTGGGTGTTCCTCCAGCAACCAAGAACAGTAACAGACCAAAGACACACACAGTCAGGCACCGCACTGTCGTGTCACTCCACATCCTGCAAGTGACCTTTTAGGAGTAAAGAGGTCAGTTTAGAAGGTGACATTTAAGATGCTTAAACGTGAACATTTAATGTAGTGGTGCGTGGTGAAGTTAGTCCATCACAACACAAAGTTAAACTACATACTAAAGACATTTACTGGTAATTTGTGCTAACAATAACAGCGCTAACCCGGCTGCAGAGTACAGCATGATTGCTATTTTATTCTCCGGGTACACCGGTTTCATCCCACATTCCAAAAACATGCTAGGTTAATTGGCGAGTCCAAATTGTCCATAGGTATGAATGTGAGTGTGAATGGTTGTTTGTCTATATGTGCCCTGTGATTGGCTGGCCACCAGTCCAGGGTGTACCCCGTCTCTTGCCCCAAAGACAGCTGGGATAGGCTCCAGCATGCCCCACGACCCTCGTAAGGATAAGCGGTAGAAAATTAATGAATGTATGAATATCCTATTTTATTTCAGTGGCTCATTTCCTATAAGATTGTTAACATTTTAATAAAACTTTGCACACATATTTGGCTTTGACTTTTGTCTAAATTCAGTTTATGGAAAAAATATTGAGATATATATCATATATCAATATTCTACCTATACATATACGTATCAAGATATGAGTTTTTGTCCACGTCGCCCAGCCCTAATCAGTGGGTCTCAACTCCTGTAAAGTTAGGTTCGGTAGCTATTGGAAGTCCCACTGAGCACTCGGGAGTGTGACCAACCACAGCGGAGTGGGTGTGCCTGGAGGTGGGCCATAGGTGGAATGAATTAAAACAAGACTGTTTTTAAGGGAAGCGGAACATTCAAAAAAATTCTGGAAGCTCTAGAAAGCTTTCTGTGCTGGTTATTATGTGTAGCTGCTTTATAGGAGTCAACAACTCTTACAAAGGGCCGAAAAATGAGTTGGAAGAGGTAGGTCTGTGTCTATGGTCAGTACTCGCGCATGAGCACCAATTCTGGATGTCTGTTGGTTATTAATGATAACAACCTTGCATAACAAAAATAAACAAACACGGTATAACAATCCACAAGTCCAAGCTCAAGGTTACTTTTTTGCAGCAACAGTCATCATGTACACACACACACACTTTAGCACAGGTCCAAAAACTGATATGGATCCTGAATTGTGAATATTGATGGCTGATCGAGTTCGGCTTTGGGTTATAACAAAAGCTAAGATGTGTTACAAAAAAAGAAAGAGGTTCAAGGGGAACTCATATTAACTGCACAGAAAAGGGAAAGAAATATGTGGATTGAGAATGATGGGCAAAATTCCAAAAAACTGCTGTTTCTGACGCATTCAAATTGTTATATGCAGTATTCTACACTGGTCTCTAGGTGTCAGTAGCTGAAACATAAAAGCAGCCTTGATTGCCGCAGCAACAGGCTTTTATTGCAGGTTGGAATTATCTAAGAACAGGCACAATAATAACCTATCATCCATTTTCCTCCACTTATCCGGGCTCGGGTCACGGGGGCAGCAGTTTCAGTCGGGAATTCCAGACATCCCCATCCCTGGCCACATCTTCCAGTTCCCCAGGGAGGACAACAAGGCATTCCTGGGCCAGTACAAGTACTCCAACCATACTGCTAGCTTTGTTTACATAACATTACGCACCGCTTATCCACAGGCTACAGGACCTCTGAAGTGACATAAAAATACGGTCACCGCTTTAAAATGTAGCAACCTTTCAAGTTAACTAGTTAGGCTGTAATGTATTTATTCTAGACTTAAGAATAGGTCAGCGTGGGGAAGAATATTAGAATATATATATTTTTTTAAAGTTATAATCAGCCAAAGTCAACTAGGATACAGCTTTTTCGTTTTTTCCTCAGCCGTGATAGCACTAGGGAGCGTTTTTCGAACCGCGATGTAGCGAGGCCCGACTGTATATGTATTAAGTGGATAAAATGTACAATGGGCTTCTTGATAAACAACTGCTTATCATTAAAGTTGCGGACACACAAAACAAAGTGATCGTGGGGGTTCCCAGTAGGACTATTAATAGCCATTTTTTAAAAAATTGTAGATTTTCACAGACACTGCCAATACACCTTTGTGACGTATAGATGCAAAATGGTAAAATATGGAAGGATAAGTTAATACCACAACATCTCAGCAAAAACAGGAAGTATCATATACAAAATAAAAGCACCCTCATACATAATGACATGCAAAAACCCACACTGTAATATGCATGACATGACCCAGTAATAAAGAACAAGGTAGCGGTCTTAGGTTTCCCAAGCACTGCTCACACATCACTTTAACAGCACATGTCTTTGGTTTGACTCCGATGCAGTTTGCTATATCTAAAATTTCCCACGATTTTAGTGAAAAACGTGCCAGATCCAAATCCATTAAAAACCTACATTCCCTGACTGCCAGAAGAACCAGTGAACATCATGACTTGTTCCACTATCTGTCTTAGTGCCACCTTGCTGTAACTATAAGAATAGACGACAAAAGTGCAGTCATTGACCAAATGTAGGTTAGTCTGTCTCGTTGTAAACACCTTCCCAGGTAAACAGGCCAACGTGTTAAGACACTTAGCACAATACTGCGTGTTAATGGGTGACAAAACACGGTCACGGCAGTGTGACATAACTAAACGGCAATTAAGCGAAAAAGAATAAAACATTTAATCGCCATGTCAAACCGAACAACGTGTTATAATGTGCACTTGTAATTGCGACTTGTCACTTACTGGTTTATCCGCCTGACAGCTAACAGGCCCCGTCAAGGTGCGTTCTAGTGGATAATGTTCAATGGGAGGGGAAGTGCAATCCCCCAAAAGCTGGGCCTTATTTAGCCCAAAATATTAAACACTCACGGAGATGCAGTTAGGTGTGCTGCGAAGTTGAATTGGCACATTTACGCGGCTAATGCACCTTGCTAGCTACCCAGCCATTAACAGCGAACAAAGCCGGCGCCGGTAGCCGGTGTCAGAAATGACGAAAGCCCGCTTCAACCAACAATGTCAACTGCTTTGACACACGTCCACACATTATCAGGCACCACATGAACACTTAAGCGGCTACGGGTGCGACAGGGCCTGTCGTTTTCAGGCAAACTCCCCAGAAACAACATTTAGAAACCGGCTTGCGACGCTAGCGTTAGCATACCTAGCAGGCTAGCTATTCGCACCCCCCTCCCCATCCCAGCAACACCATCAGCATCCAGCCACCACTATCACACTTAAATAAGCATGTCTGATGCTGTCAACAGACATATTAATAAAGCAGTTCATGTTACCGTGCAGCAAAAGGATACTGAGTCTGCGGTACAGCGCCGGGCTGGGGGGCTGCCGGGGCTCCCGGCGGCAGAGACACGGAGGTCAGGGTAGCCCGCAGTTGACTCGACGGAGAGGGGCCGCTTCCAGGTCCGCTAGCAGCGACAGCGGCGGGTTTGGGGACTACTTTGGGTGGCAAACTCATCGTAAAAAAACAACCATCAACACATAAAAACAATTGCCTAATAATAAGAAATAGAAAAAAGCAAGCGTCGCTTAGCTTGCACACATTGGAGCAAGCCTAGTGGATTGTTGAAGGAGGCAGGCCCCAAACCCCTCAACGAAGCGGGATAACGAAGCTCAAATAGTAACACAAATCTTTCCCTTTTTCATGGAAAGTCGCTGCTCGGATCAGCGGTGCTGTTCATGGGGACGGTGGGAGGTTTTTAGCCTCCCTCGCCCGTCCGGAGCCTCTCTGCGGATCCCGGCCGGGCTCACTCCTTTTCCCCAAAAGAGAGAAAAAACGAAAATAGTAACAGCCACGGTCTTCAACCTCCCGCGGAGATCTACCTCTTCTTCTCGTCGGGAGTATTTTTTATCATTTTTGTCCTCACAATCATCAGAGACTTGGCCAACATGGCGCAGCTTCCAGCAGTCCGGGTAGGACAGATGATTCGGCAATTCTCGGCCAATTACGGATTCGCTCGGCTAATCAACCGAGCGATGGTCTGTGCTCGTTTCCATACTGCACATATGATCTATTTCTGTACAATGACACACATTTTAACCTGAAATATTGTTGAATTTCATTATCTGGTAACAAACCCACCACATTATTAGTTCATTTAACAAAATTAACTCTCCATAAGCAAAAAATAATCACAATGAAACATTCTACATTGTGAGTTTTCATCCAATTATACATTCGATATTCGATCTTAACTGTATAAAGATGTTTTACAGTCAAACTATTTAATAAGAATCCATATTCTGCAACAGCACCGCGGCAGCGCCATCTACTGTCCTCACTTGCTTTTTGCATCCTTGTGTTAGCCAAATGACTTGCAATCCTGCACTAAAATATAAAACCAAAAATAAATGGAACAATTAGTTTTATGGTTGTTTTATTATACAAAATAATTTGTCACACAAACTACAAGTGATACATATCATAGTGGTTTATTTTGGTTGTGACTGCAAAACAATTCAAAACAATCTCAGCAGCTTTTTTTTTTTTAAAAAAAAATGCTTTTTACATTCTTTCTGTATGTTTTCAACCAGTCCAAAAGTGGCTTTGTCGTTAAATATTTAGGGCAGCAAAGTTCTCCCACTAAAAATAAAACCGCTAGACCATGTTGTACACAAATCCAAAAACAGTGCATCTTTTTCCCGCGTAATACTTGCAATAGAATCCATCATTCTATACATTCTGGTTATATATGGCTTTTAAATGCTCTTTAAGTGGACATTTGTATTTCAGCGGGCTAAAAAACACATTGGTCCCCTGTTCAGTGTTACATATGTGACATAAATAAAACAAGAGTACAAGTAAAAATTGAGCATGAGAGCACAAAATGGGATGTAGGCCAATCACGAGTACACTTTAAGAACACCATTTCTTGTCGTAAATGTCATTTGTTGTATTTCATTGACATGCTGTATGTGTCCTGAAAAAGGTCTGGGAAACCAGAAGGTGCCAGATAAAATAAACATCAGTGGGGGGAGTTACTTTATGTGACCTAATCCAGGCGGTTTAGAAAGTGTGAGTTTCCCCTCATCCTTAAATGTCTATTTCCAGTGTTAAAAAAAAAAACATTTATGGGAAACATTCAACCTCAGCAGGCCTTTAGGGAAGCTAGAGATGCAATCATCATCCAAAGGCACAGCAGGCGTGTTAAGTCCTGGCAAGAAGGCCTCTAAGGCAGGCAGGCAGGCTTGTTAGTGGTTCTTGGCGTACCCCTTCACGGTCGGCTTCCCCCACGATCCCTTTTTGGAGGCACTACCAAAGCTCACATTTGTGTTTGGGGTTCATGGGTGCGTTTGCTTTGCAGCCAAAGTGCTTTGAGAATTCGTGTGAATTGGAGATGGTCCCAATGACTCTGAATCGGGATGGACTGTGGGGATCGGTGATGACGCCTTCGTGTGAGCTCTCGGGTGTCCGAACAGAGCACCACACCTGCAAAAAGAAGAAGGAAGAAGGTGTAGATTTATTTCTCTTAAAGTCAAGTTTGGACAGTACCTGCAAAGCAATGGGACTACACGTGATTTAGACCTATTCTAACAATTGCAATTGTATAGTTAAGTCTGAAACCAAAACAAGAAACCCATTCATATTAATCATGTTCAACATTAGATAAGAAATTTGCCCATCTGAAGTCCTTATGTAAGCCATGAAAATGTATTTCCTTTTTTCTGTGCATTCTAAAGAGAGCAATACAGCTAACTAGATGGAGCTAACAATGCACGTAATGCGATTCACCGAGTCCAACCTCTAAAAAAATCACAAAAAAACATCACCAATGTTCAATTTACTGTACATAAATCAATTTGCAGCAGTTCTGCAAAAATGTCATCGTAAACGTAATCACTTAATCACGATAATAGTGCCGTTGTTATTGTAAGAGCTAACACCGAAGAACTATTTTTCTGGCGTTGTGACACAGCGCCTTGCTAACAGTGCCTCATTTACAACATTTCATGTCTCTACAGAGAGGTAATGTTAGCCACTGGAGCTGAATTGCATTTGAGTTTGGAAAAGTTAATGCTAGGTTAAAAGTCATGCCTTACATGAGTATAGTAGAAGGTTGTAGTAATAAGCCAAAATGTTGATAAAACTTTGAGATCCTGCACGCTACCAACTAAACATCTCTGCAGATGCAGTGGATATTACATTAAAACAGACAAACGTTTTCACAGGAACCATGAAATCCAAAGAAATACAGCTGAATAGGTGCAGATTCTGGAAGACCGCTTTCTGTGCTGGTTATTGTGTATAGCTGCTCTATAGGAGTCCACAACTCAATACAAAGGTGCCGAATAATGAGCATAATAGTAGTTGTTTGTTATGGTCTCTGTGAAATCAATGCCCCCAGGAAAGAAGTTCCGGTAATGCTTAAGATGACCAAAATACAGTAAAATACTCCAAGTATTACATGTTATCAGAAATGTGCCCGTTACTACGAGGTCACAACATGTGTACAAAACGATAAAATGGAGGGCTTTATAGGTGAACTGGTGAATCCCCAGTACATGATTTAGTCCTCTAAGATCCTCATCTTACTTGTGGTACAATTTATAGTTCTACTACAGCAGTTTATAAAAAAATGCCTCAAAAATCTATTTTTTTTTCCAAAAAGGAAAAGTGCAATAATAACCAGAGAACTGCACATGAAACTCATTGAATATTGACTGTACAGTTTATAACGGTTCATAAAGATGGTGGCAGTTGGAACCAGACAAAAACACAACATACAAACAAAATGGCCGACACAAACCTGTGCAAATCCCACAAAAAACAGCTGGTGGTTGGTCATTCCCAAGGCAGGCAACGTGGCCTCCTCTCCGTTCTTCTCGATCCAGTTCACATAAGCCTTCAAGGGACCAAGCCATCAGATTACACACACATTTATGCTGCATATTGTTCAGTGCACCACAAAAATATTTAGCAAATAACTGTCCATATATTATTAACTATTTGTCATAAGCGTACAATTTTTTTAACCTGTTTTATGTTTACCTTGTAGGCAGACTTGAGGCCACCATTGTCTGCAATGTTCTCTCCCAGTGTGTGTTTTCCATTCAGAGGCTCCTGGTTGATGCTGTAATTGCCGTACTGCTCCACCATGCACTGAGTCTGCTTCTTGAAGGCTTCCACAGACGAGTTCTTCCACCAGGAGCGCAGGTTGCCATCCTTGTCATATTCCCTCCCTTGACACGGAATTAGGAAACCATTACTTTTTTTAACTAGATGGTCACTTGTTGATGAAGAAAAGTGATTTCTCACCTTGGTCATCAAAAGCATGGGTCAGTTCGTGTCCCATGACGACCCCGATGCCACCAAAGTTCAGAGCTCTGCAATAAATGAAATGCAGTTAGCATCTTTTTTATCAACATTTTGTGTTATTCCTAAACAAACACACATTCTGTGAGAATTATATTGCAATCATCCTCAATGGGAAAGATAACTTAATTCAAACATGTCATCAAATGTAATTGAAAACAGTGCAAAGTCTCCAAATACAAGTATATGTATGTATTTATTTTTATTAGGGCTCTAAAAGTGCAACTAAAAGTGCAACAATGGGGTTTTGTGGCTTTCACAAAGGGAGGGATGCCTGACTATTTATTGGAGTGGCGACTTCCTCCCGTCCTGCTGTCACAAAAGAGGTTGCCGGGTAACCAGGCCGGCCAAAATGCCCACATAAACCCTGTCACCAACCCCAACAACACCCTCACCCAATCCAAGTCAACCAACCTAAAACGAGTGCAATGCACTTACTTAGGCCAGGATCGGCTGTAGAACGGAGTTTGAAGAATTCCCGCCGGTAGTACCATCTCATTCTTGGTGGGGTTGTAATATGCATTCACTGTTGGGGGGGTCATGCTCCACCTGCAAAATGAAATGGAGACCTTTTAGTGAGAGGACATCACTAAAAGGTCTGCAGGGATTCTACAAGGATGACTGCATAGGAGTACAGAAATTAGCCTAAAATTGGGCCTAACTGCTAAACTAATTAAAATATGATACATTTTGTACATTGTAGATGCTAAAACCTCATATATCTCATATAGGTCAGAATATGCTAAGCTATATGGAAAAACATCCACATTTCAGCTTTGTTATAGTTGACAAAGTAAATTTGTGTAATATCTAATAATATAATGCTGTACATTAATATATTTATTAATAAATTCTTGGTTTTATAATACAGTGGTCCCTCGTTCTTCGAATTTCACTCTAGTGAAATCAAGTTTTTTCAAAAATATATAATTTTTTTTAATATGACCTCCATCCATCCATTTTCAATACTGTTTTCTATGCAGTTTCACAGGAGTATGCTGGAGCCTTTAGATGAGATGCGGCCAGGAAATCGGAGTACCTGGAGAAGACCCACACACGCAGAGAAGATGCCCAAGATGCCCAAGCGGAGATTCTAACCAATCAAGCTAATGTTCCCAATGTCCACCATGTGGCCGTTATTTTATCTTTGACATATAATAATATATTATTCATTATATAATCATATTATGTATGCTATGTATGAAAAAGTATCTGAACCTTTTGGAATTGCTCACATTTCCGCACTTAAAATGTGAAAACCTATAAATGTTTGGGTGGTTTTAGTTAAAGCAGACACTGTTTTTTTCATCTGTGTGATTTTGACAAAGATCAGATCACATTTGATGGTGATTTTATGCAGAAATGTGAGCAATTCCAAAAGGTTCAGATACTTTTTCATCCCACTGTATTTATTATATAGGGTAATACGAGTTTAAAGGTGCCTGTAGGGGTGTTATTTAATGTCTGGAGAGCTCTAATAGTGTTATTTAGATCATAAATTGATTTACTCCAAATTGTCCATAGGTATGAATGTGAGTGTGAATGGTTGTTTGTCTATATGTGCCCTGTGATTGGCTGGCCACCAGTCCAGGGTGTACCCCGCCTCTCGCCCAAAGACAACTGGGATAGGCGACCCTCGTGAGGATAAGCGGTAGAAAATGAATGAATGAATGAATAAATTGGTTTTCTATGCTCAAACTATAAACATATTGTATTTTTAAATAAGGAATCCTACTTGGGGAAAATCACTCACATCACAGTAGTGTAACAAAGTATGAGTGTATGTCAAGGGCCACAAAAAAACAACAAAAAAAAACCAAACTTTCTCAGTGAAGGCACCGTTAGAGCTCAGAAAAATGATTCTCTTGCGTGGTGGTCTCTATGACACTCACTGATTTCTATTTGGAGTTTTTCTCAGCTGGTCCGCTGTCACCCTGGCTGAGAAGTTGTAGTACTGCATGACGTTTTGGAAGTAAAGATCTGACACCACCTCAAACTACAACAAAGAAAGAAGATATGGTCTTGTTTAGTTTCCATGAGGTGACATTCATTCGTTATACGTGCCGCATTTACCTACATCATTGAACACTTTGTCCAGCTTTGTGGTGTTCATGATGAACTCCGGATATCCAACCATATTGTAAATAGCATCTGCCTGTACAGAAAGAAAAGCATAGTAGTAGATATATTTCCACACCAAATGTGTAATCTGCTACCTTCTCTTTTGCTGCCTTTTTTGTGTCAGCGTCCATCCAGTTTACATACTTCAGGCTGTCCTCAAACGCCCTTTTGATTTCTCCCACCATGTCCTCGGCCTGCAAGGGGAGACAAGGATGGGGTCGTTGGTGAGAAAATACAGTACGTCATCTCACTTGTAAGGCTGACAGTGACGTGCTCACTATGGCCTTGCTGTCTTCGGCGAAGGTGTCTTTGACGAACATGGCGCCTAGAGCAAAGCCCAGGCCGCTGTCTGTGTCGCTGACGCACAGCTTCCAGCGAGGAGTGCAGCTCTGCAATGTCAAGTCAATACAAGGTTACATGTGGTAAAGAACCAACAATCTTACTGGTTTTTGACAAGAGACAGAAAGCCTTGACATAAAAGAATTAGGGCTGTAAAATGATTCAAAATTTTAATCACATCCAAATTAAAGGGGACCTATTGTGTTCATTTTTTGACTCTTTGTATTGAGTTGTGACTCCTATAGAGCAGCTACACACAATAACCCGCACAGAAAACGTTTTAGATCTCCCAGAATCTGCACCTATTCCAGCTGTACTTCCTTTCATTTGTGCTTCCTGCCAAAATGGTCGGTTTTAATTTATTCCAACCATGGCCCGCCATTGGTCATACATCCAAAGTGCTTCCTAACTATTCATTCATTCATTTTCTACCGCTTATCCTCACAAGGGTCACAGGGGGTGCTGGAGCCTATCCCAGCAGTCTTCGGATGAGAGGCGGGGTACACCCTGGACTGGTCGCCAGCCAGCCAATCACAGGGCACATATAGACAAACAACCATTCACACTCACATTCATACCTATGGACAATTTGGAGTCGCCAATTAACCTAGCATGTTTTTGGAATGTGGGAAGAAACCGGAATACCCGGAAAAAACCCACGCATGCACGGGGAGAACATGCAAACTCCACACAGAGATGGCCGAGGGTGGCGCTTCCTAACTATGAACCATATAAAAAAGTAATCTCTCTGTGACATCACAAAGGGGCAGTTTTACCACGCCTTTTGAAACCGAGCGTTTTGAGCCATCACAAACTTTTTCCAGGGCTCACTTCCAAATGCAAAAACCTCATTAACTGAAACTTTGGCCTCGTTTAACATAATAATACAACATTCTAACTACATTTATAGGTCAGAAAAGTGAAAAAAGCATAATAGGTCCCGTTTAAGTGAGTAATGAAAACATCCACTTCATGTTTTCTTTATCTTCCTCTTTCCTTACACACATGCACACATGTGTTTTTGTGATGTTCTGAGTGTTCCTGAATGCATCTCATGTTTTTGTAATAACAATAAGGAAGCGTCACTCCCAGGATGAATGTACGAGAGACACATTAAAATTGGCAACACCTGCTTGATCTGACATCTAAAGGAAAGATGCGAACAAAAACAATCATCATGCCTATACAGCATACATAAAGACAAGCAGCCAGGGGTCAAAGGTCAGAGACATTGCTTGTAATGAACAACCGGTTGTAACACAAGGCTCAACTGCACTGTCACATAAAACTGAAACAGCTTGTCTTTGTTATTACAGCTTGCTCCGACAGGATCTTGCTTAGGGAGTCACTTGCACATATTTTCTCTTCTCTTGCATATGTTTTAAATTCAGCTAGCATAAAGCATTAATTGGGGTGTTAATGGTATATTCGCATTTCATTACCTTTTTAGTCCCATACATGACCTCTAGGAAGCGCTGCTCTGCATCCTGAAACCTCTGATCCAAGATGGACACCATCTTCCTCACCACCTTCATGATCATGTAGTTGTTGAGAAGGCTGGAAAAACATGACTGTCAATAGATTTTTATGCATTACCTTTAATTTGTTATGATTACGCGGTCAATTGGAGTGTGCAAGTTTATTGCGCCTGTGGAATCAAACCTTTTATTTGTGTTTTTGATGAGGTCAGATACTTTCTGGAGGTATTCTTTGGCATACACAACCACTGGCTCTGACTCAGTGAGTGGCACCGGAGCAAATACTTTGTTGAGGTAGGGCATCCAGTCCACTGCAGGAGCCAAAGTCTGCAGCCAAATACACAAATCAGCACATGGAACTGCTGTAGTTTTTATGGAGACTCTCACCTTCAAGTCTTTGGCCTCCATTTTGTGGTAGATGAGCTCCTCGTCCCGCCGCTCTTCCTGGGGGACTGTGATGTTGGCCAGGGTCGTTTCAAAGTCCACAATCTGCCCCATAAGAAGCCGAGACGTCTCCTCTGAGCCCCCCAGAAGGACGCCTAACTCCACCAGGAAGTTCAGGTATGCCGTTAGATACTGCAAAGAGGGCAAAGTGATGAGCTGTGTGTGTGTGTGTGATAAAAACCAATTAGCAAGGTAATCCAAAACTATACAAACACAATCCCCAATGGATTTCCCCCCTTTAAGTGAAATGTTTGTCTTTTTCCCCACTGAACCCCCCTATCATCAAAAGGTATTGGAAATTTATCATTATATTATTTATCATTAGTTAATTAATTAATTAATTAATTAATTAATCATTCATTCATTCATTTTCTACCGCTTTTCCTCACGAGGGTCGTGGGGGGTGCTAGAGCCTACCCCAGCTGTCTTTGGGCGAGAGGCAGGGTCGCCAGCCAATCACAGGGCACATATAGACAAACAACCATTCACACTCACATTCATACCTATGGACAATTTGGAGTCGCCAATTAACCTAGCATGTTTTTGGAATGTGGGAGGAAACCGGAGTACCCGGAGAAAACCCACGCAAACTCGACACAGAGATGGCCGAGGGTGGAATTGAACCCTGGTCTGTGAGACCTGTGAGGTCTGCGCGCTAACTGCGCTTATTTATTATAAGACAGTTTTTCATATTTTGGTAAACTTACTGATTCATCATTAAATACAATGCTACCAAAAAACAGTTGCCTTTCTTTCTTAGAAGTATACTGTAAATATTGACTCATTCATTGGTATGTGTAGTACTGCAGTACCTTTTCATTGGCTGTTTTGTTGAGGTAGTAATCCCGTGACGGTAGACCCAGACTGGACTGATCCACCTGCGGGGGGCAAAAGAAATTAGACTTTTTGCATTTAATTTTCTGACCTTTTGACTTGCAAAACCAAAGAACAAGACAATGTGAGCCACGTTGTCATCATGGCTGAGATGAATGATCTCACCTGGATGATGTTACTGGATGAGTTCTTGGAGTCGGTGCTGACGAATACAGTGAAGAAAGGCGAGGTGCGATAGTTTGCCGACACCGTACAGAGAACTTCCTGGAAGTTGTCTTTATCCCAGGATCCGGTCAGGGCCCATCCTCCGATCTGGAAGAGGTTTATTTAGGTTGAAGTAGACCGAAAGAAGGAACTTGAACACTGATTCTATTCAGGACTCACACGTTCTTAGCAGTGCATAACAATCCAACAGTGACTGAAAAGTACTACTTCAACAACATTATCAATTATGAAGTCGTCATGTTAAAGTGACATCTCATATCCATCACAAACCCCTACATTTACGTCAAGGCTGCTCAGTACTAGAGTCCTATGGATTAATCAATATTTGTGTAAATTTCCAATATTCCAATATATTTCCAATAGATCTTTTGAGTTGTTAGTATGTTTTCATTCGTTTACATTTAATACTAAGACATAAAATGAAAAGCAGTACAAGATCAAATATATTTCTTTCATCTTTTAAGCATTTCTTTAGAACAGGGGTAGGCAAACTGTGACCCGTGGGTCATATCAGGCCCGCCAAGCATTTCCAAATTCCTTATTTTAAACCATTACCATGGAAACTGTAGTTAGAAATGTGATTTCCAGTCAGATGTAACCTTTTGCTTGTAGAAAAAAGCAATCCAAACAACCCACACAAAGTAATACCCATGCCTAAAAAACACACATATATTCCCGCCACTATGCATGCTGGGTATTGTGGTACAGCTTCTCCCGACTTCTTTTCGGGTGTTTCCCGCACTTTTGATTGATTGCAGAGGGGTTAAACATACTTTTGATATCCAATGTTCTATTGTTCTATTGTTCATAGTTCATATTGTTGTTGCAGCTGGACATGCACGGGGAGAACATGCAACATGTGGAATTCTGAATTGTAATGTGAAGTAGTCCAATGTAAGCTTTTCGAAATAAATTCAACCGTACCACATCATACACTTATAAAACTGTTGAAATGTTACTGAAAGCATTTCCTGTATCGCTAAAGGTTTTAGGACTATTTGGAATATTTCTACTTCTTTGAAGAATTGGCTCTGTCTAAGAACGTGAAAATCATAGAAATACCAAATAGATCTTTTGTGTTCCGAACAGCGGGCAAGATAAAGAAGGCGTTTGATGTCACAAGGAACATGCATACCTGCGTGATAAGTTCCTGTAGTGGTTTTGCTCCTAACTCCTCGATCTTGGTCTCGTTCATGCAGGCCTGATAATATCGCTGCGCTTTTTCCTCAGCTTGACTCAGCCCTTTCATTGTTGTGTTCTCTGCTCAAAGCAGAACAAGGAAATAAAATCCATTTTGCTTTGACAAACTGTTAAATATGCCAGGGATAACACTCACCTAACAAATGCTTCATGACAAGCATGTTGTGCTCCCACAGGTTGCTGAAAGGCCCCCAGCGGGACTTGCCTTCAGGTAGGGGGTTGTGCTTCATCCAGCCCCCACATGCAAAATTGTAGAAATCATGGCAGGGGTCCACAGAGCGATCCAGGGCTGATGTGACTGCACTGGCCACTGTGATGCACGACTCCGTCAGACACATACCCGGGTGAGCTGCAAAATGAAAAGAGTTGTGTTGTAAAAGCACATTTCGCTCTACAATTCAGGCCAATGGCTTGATGAAACATTTTTAAACAATACTCTGAATAATGGGAAGCTATTCCAAAGCTGGACAACAGACCATCTGGAATGCATTATTTATGAAGAGGCTCAAGCCAACAACACACACATCCTGGAGGGAAGATTTCTTCTCATAAAAATCATTTTGTAGTAATTAGCTTCAAGCTAAGGCTGGATTAGGGTAACCATAATTTAATGACAGAAAACCAGAGCACTCGGCCCGGCAATTCATACTTGAAGTTTTTATTAAATCAAATCACATCAAAGCTGATTTGAAATGTATTGTAAACCATACCAGGGCTTTAAAAAGAAAATAAAATATATACTATCTATAACCAAAGACTCATATTCTGAAGGAAGAATGTAAAAAAAAAAAAACATGAAATAATTCCAACAGGGGGCTGCACGACGACTGAGTGATTAGCATGCAGGCCTCACAGCTAGGAGAATCTAGTTCAATTCCACCCTCGGCCATCTTTGTGGGGAATTTGCATGTTCTCTCTGTGCATGCGTGGGTTTTCTCTGGGTACTGCGGTTTCCTCCCACATTCCAAAAACATGCTAGGTTAATTGGCGACTCCAAATTGTCTATAGGTATGAATGTGAGTGTGAATGGTTGTTTGTCTATATGTGCCCTGTGATTGGCTGGCCACCAGTCCAGGGTGTACCCCGCCTCTTACCCGAAGACCGCTGGGATAGGCTCCAGCACCCACCGTGACCCTCGTGAGGATAAGCGGTAGAAAAAAAAAAAAAAAAAAAAAAGAAAAAAAAAAAAAAATATATATATATATATATATATATATATATATATATATATATATATATATATATATATATACATATACATATATATATAATAATATCCAGGATAGTTTTGACAATGTTGCCTAAACTTTACATCCATCCATTTTCTGTACCGCTTATCCTCACATGCTGGAGCCTATCCCAGCTGTCTTCGGGCGAGAGGCGGGGTACACCCTGGACTGGTGGCCAGCCAATCACAGGGCACATATAGACAAACAACCATTCACACTCACATTCATACCTATGGACAATTTGGAGTCGCCAATTAATGTTTTTGGAATATGGGAGAAAACCGGAGTATCCGAAGAAACATTGCGGAGAACATGCAAACTCCACACAGAGAGTTCCTTATCTAAATAATCACAATTAAAGAACACAATTAAAGAACTTAAGTTCACCTTTAGACTACCAATGGTTTTCTGCAGAGTGCACAAAATGCATCCTCATAGTCTGGGTCCATCGTAAGACACAAGTGGAGACAAAGTTCCCCGCAGCCAAGAGGTTAGCACCCCAAGGAGGATTCATCCCTGTTCCTTCCCTTATGCCAGCATGTGATGTGACACACGGCAGTGAATAGCAGGAAGTGGCACCGAGCTTCCCTTGGCAACTCAGAGGAAACCAACAACTCGGCTCAACGACTCATCCACCAGTTTTATCTCGGAATGTTGGAGCTCAGTGGAGAGGTTGACGTGTGTTTTCAGGAAGCAGAGCTGAAGCTGTGGCTGTGGTGTTTCCGCACAGTTTAAAATGTGGAATCTATCTTCAACCAAAGTATCATTTAGAGCTTCTATTGCATACATGTTAAGGTTATTTTGATTTATGCAGCATATTCTCTGAAGGAACACAATTACATTTATTTTTCTTCAATGCAAAATTCTCTAAAAAATAGTAATATTGAGTGGGTACGTCATACAGATTGGGTTTTTGGGCCTTTTTTCAGGGCTGATACTGATTTTTAGCAGCCAAGGAGGCTGATAACTGACATTTGGAGTCAATATTCATTTGCAGTACAAGTCAAAATATTGATTATTGGTCAATGACTAGTTATAATTCTATAACTATACAATTCAAAAACTGTTTTGCCATAGAAGGTTCCATTGATGGCCAAGTGACTCAAAACAGCAACACAAAATCCTGTTCTCACCAAACCGCTATGGGTTCTTTTATGGTTACATAGAAACCAGCAAACAAGTGCTGATCAAAATGACACCGCTTGTCCTTCTCCTTACGTGTTTGCCCTGAGTTTAACATCAACCTCAAGTTACTCAAGTACTCACTCTGCCTGTAGAAAACAGCGGTTGTGATGAGGGATACGAAAAGGCCCACAGACAGGACACACACTAGAAACAAAAGCCTCCTCTCCTGCGACGTTCTGTCTGGCCAACAAGAAAGGCCGCGCCCCTGCAGAAGAGTCACCTGCACACACAAAATGAATGCAAAAAAATATTACAAAAATATTACGAAATAATATATATGTGTCACACACAATTCCCACTCCTAGTGTAAAAAAAACTACACACACAGCAACACAATAGGACAACAGACAATACACTACCAATGTATAATGCAGAATATTAACAACTATGTGAGCTCTAACCATATGCATTCCATCCATTTACAAAACCTGTACAGCAAAGCACTCTGGGAAACAGGAAGTACTGCCACTATCTATATAGTCTCTGTTAAGACAAAAAATGCTAATAATACAACCTACACATACACACAATTTTCATATAGTGCATTGTTAAACTATCATAGGGGGTCATATTTGAGCTGTGTAAAATAATGGATAGCAAAAATCAGTATGCAGATCAAAAAGATCCGCTGTGGCGACTCGGTAATCAGGAAAAATGCAAAATATATTACTAAAATATTACAAAATAATATATATGGCTGGTTAAAAACAGTAGCAGTCAAATAGAAATCAGTATGAATTTCGAGCATTCAGGATTCAAATTAGCCTGTAAAAAGTTGTGTCAATTTGTACTCTCTGACCAGGATGCATGCTCTGTAAGGGACAAACATAGCACAGTCATGCTGCAGAAGCCGATTCCCGCGTTTATGCATGAAACTATTCAGCTTGGTTGCAATTAAATAAGATAAGCCCAAGTTAATGTGGCTGAGTCAAGTGCCAAAAGCCACTGTGTTGCTTAATCGCATCGCTTTGTTTGGGCCCAAAACTGCATCTAACTGAGTGAAAGCCACAGACGAGCCAGTGTTTCCTATAGTTTCATTTATTGGCCCCTCCGCCCCAGCTCTCACTATGTGAGCTGTATCCGTCTGTCTCGCTTAGGAGACAAAACGCGGAAAAAAATGCAATTTTTTGCACCATGGAGAGCGTTTTAAAGTGAGTTAAAGTAAAGTCAATTCAAGAAAATATATGTAATGTAATATAATATAGGTAGTACAAGAATTTACCTTCATGTACAGTATATATCCTGTGTATATGCTCTTTTGATATACTGTATATTAGCCATATATTCATAAGCATCGGCCCCAAAAATCACATATCAGTCAAGCTCTAGCAAGGACCATACCATATTTTATTATGTGTGGGAGAAAAAGTTCCATCATGACCCAATACATTACTCGTTGGAAAAAATATTTTCTCTTTTATTATTTTTTTAATTATCACACATGGTTCTTGTGGTTCTTGAAGAATGACTGGATTGTACCAATTCATTTTGGAATGGAGGAGGAGCAGTTTCTTCATGACTAAAACAGGGAAAAGACAGGCTACACCAAGATTTAATGGATTCTTCCTTAACATGTGCCACCCATCTACTAACATTTGCTAGATTGGCTATAATATATATGCTCACAGTAATAATATAATGCAATATTGGCCATTAAAGTCAAGATTGAAAATAAAGTTCAATTAATGTTACCCATATAGAAAAATGCCTGTGGGTATATAATGTGCAGTTATTAAGATTACGAGGCTTTTACACCAGAAAGGAACTGTTTGGTCTCATCTCACCACACATACGATCATCCTTTTTATTTCCTCACCCGTCAAGCTGGGGTCATATCATTATAGTAACGGTAAAACAATAAACTTAACACCACAAAACCACCAGTTTCCTATAAAAGCCTGACATACAGTATCAACATGGAGCATGTGTTTAGCAGCTTGGCTTCAGGCATGGATTCTTTTTAAAGACGCTGATGATTTGCTGCTTTTCAATCTCAGTTGGGTTAAACTGCGAGGTGGTCCTACTCTTATTATCAATGTTATGGTCAACTGGGAGAAGAAACATGAAGCCATGTTTAAGCCTTAAACTGAATGCGGGTTAGAATGGACTACTTTACCGGTGCATGTTTATTTGTCTTACCTGCATAGGTGTCGACTGGTACACATCGTCCCCGCTGGAGTCCACCAGGTCCTCCTCATCCAGCGTGGCTCTCTTGTATGTCGACATCTGAAAAGTCAAATGCAGAAAAGAATGTCTGAATGCCTCCATGCTTTTTCTGCATCTGATTGGCGTCTACTCTTCTTCGGCAGAGCTCGGGGGTTCGGGTTTCTCCCTGACGCCCATCAGGAGTGATCCGGTCGGTCAGGTCGGCTTAGCTGACAGTGAGTGCCGGTGAGTCTGCTTTCAAAGGCACACCCCCCCATCGGCCCCCATGGCCACTGACACACACGGCACGTCACAACACTAATATTAAAAAAAAAAAAAAACACCTCCTCAAAATCCTTGAGAGTGCTGCTTGCTTGTTCCGTCTGGCATGTGGGAAGACGGAACCAGAAAAACAGGAAGGAGCAGTGATTGTTATTTATGTGTGTGCATGTGTGTGTGTGTGTGTGTGCACATTCCCCAAAACCTTTAGACCACGCCCCTTCTCTTTTCTATAGAATGTGAAACTTTAAAAAGGTGCCGATCGTGAAGTGTGTTCCCCGTCCACTACATGCTTGTGTGTGTTGCTGTGGTAACCGACACCTGATAGTACCCTCTTCTCTTTAACCCGTCATCACTGGCCCTCTGACGCACACCTTTTTGGACACTTTATTTTTGTTCTAGTTCAGAAGCCGACATACGCTGTATGTTCTAAAAGATAATGCAGGACAGGTTCAGGGAGAAATGTAGTTATGCAAAAAGTGTGAAGTGGTTTCAATTCTTCTTGCTAATATGTGGTTTCTGGTGTCCCCAGTGGCGTCACTAGGCCTATTTTAGGGGGTTACTTAAGATTTGTCACATCAAAACGTATGTACATATGTGGGCCTGTTAGAATAACAACAACATTTTGCTGGTTGATAATGTGCCATTAATGCTATTGAATGCAATATTCAATAATTTTGACCCTCTTAAAAAACTTATCATTCAAAGATAATTGTGTCATGACACATTTGAGCCACGACAAATAAAAATAAAAATAAAAATAAAAATAAAAATAAAAATAAAAATAAAAATAAAAATAAAAATAAAAATAAAAATAAAAATAAAAATAAAAATAAAAATAAAAATAAAAATAAAAATAAAAATAAAAATAAAAATAAAAATAAAAATAAAAATAAAAATAAAAATAAATCATATTAGCAACAAATCACAGAGCGTCACCACGTCACACGCAATTCCCACTCCTACACACACAGCAACACAATAGGAGTTCCAAAACAGACAATACACCACCAACGTATAATGCAGAATATTAACTACAATGTGAGCTCTAACCATATGCTTCCCATCCATTTACAAAACCTGCACAGCAGGGAAACAGGAAGTACTGCCACTATCTATATAGTCTCTGTTAGGACAAAAAATGCTAATAATACAACCTACACATATACACAAAGTTATATAGTGCGTTGATAGTTTAACAATATTTGAGCTGTGTAAAATAATGTTTGACAAAAATCAGTATGCGGATCAAAAAGATCCGCTGTGGCGAAAAAAACGAAAGAAACAAATAAACAGACTGCACGACTTATGTGAGTTTAGATGGTAGCCATCCTTTTACATTGTAACGTGTGCTTGAATACAACACTGTGTATCACAAGCTGTGTCTAACCAACTCAAATATGAAGATTCTACTGTTAGTCACAGTGTATGTAGAAAAGGCAGCAGTTAGCTGTTCACACTTCACACTGTTATTATCAGTACCATCTCATCTGGACCCCATCTCCCTCAGCTAGTCAAGGAGAGCCAAACCAGGACCCCCAATATTGTTTACATGACCCTGACAGCTACCTGTAAACCAAAAAGGCGAAGCGGCCACGTAGCGCTGATTTGTTGTCCTACCCTTTCATTTCGTTTAAACACAAGGAAGCGGTGGACTCGTGCCACCTAATTCCAGTCAAAGAAATAAAGAGCCTTCCAATGTGTGTATCATTTGGCTTTCCTCACAATGACAAAAACATTTCTTAGGAAAATATGCCAGTAAACAATTCAGCTTATTACATTTATGCAACAATATAAAAAAAAGTCACTCTGACAATGACGACATCTGGAAATACAAAAGCAAATTAGGGTTCAGTTGAAGCCAAACCTGATTGCCAAAGAAAAGAAGAAAAGGACACTCAATTCCTAGAAACAATGTCAGATACTGAAACTTAACCTAGTCTAAACTTACTTACTAAACTACAGCAGTGTTTTGGCCTTTGGTTCACATGCAAATGTAGGTTTATGTCCTTAAAAGTGGCTACTAGAAAACTGTACCCAGTGTGAAGACCTTCGAAAACCTTTTTGGTTTGTTGCCCACAGATGACATTTCTGTGCCACCATTTTACCGTTTCGGTACCATTTGTCTAAAACTATTGTTTATGTTTAAAAAAAAATCCTCATGGGCGGCACGGTGGTCGAGTGGTTAGCGCGCAGACCTCACAGCTAGGAGACCAGGGTTCAATTCCACCCTCGGCCATCTCTGTGTGGAGTTTGCATGTTCTCCCCGTGCATGCGGGGGTTTTCTCCGGGTACTCCGGTTTCCTCCCACATTCCAAAAACATCCTAGGTTAATTGGCGACTCCAAATTGTCCATAGGTATGAATGTGAGTGTGAATGGTTGTTTGTCTATATGTGCCCTGTGATTGGCTGGTGACCAAAGACAGCTGGGATAGGCTTCAGCGCGACCCTCGTGAGGAAAAAGCGGTAGAAAATGAATGAATGAATGAATGTAAAAAATCCACATGACTTTTCTGTGTCAGCTGTTGAACAGCAAAGAAGAACAATCAGCGCCTCCTACAGGATGAGATGCATCCTGCAGGCATAATTTAAGCATTCTTCGGGAATGTCAAACACAGGTGAAACATAGACAGACCAAAAACAACAACTTCCTCCAGGAAATAATGCTGAGATAATCATTTAAGCAGCAGCATGATGCCAAATGTAAACTCTTAAATCTGATTATTTCAAAGGTCTCACACACTCACACACACACACACACACACACACACACATTCCAAGTTAAGTTAACGCACTTCCACTCGCACGTGAGGTTGCGACCCCAGTAGGCACAAAAAGCTCATGGTTTGTTTGCTACCCTGCAAAATGGAATGAAATAAACTGCAGCCGATGACTCAACACATAAACACTCCCGCACGTTATCTCACGCACTCAGTCGCTTGTGTTGCAGGCTTGAGGTCAGCAGATAGCAGCTGAGTCGTCTGGGGGATTTAGCGCCTGACCTCTGACGTCAAGGCGGAGCTGGAAAAGGTCATTCTTTCCCAGAGCTGAGACGTTTCCTTTTGGAAAGAAGAAAAAAAAACAAAAAAAACACCCTGATAATAACGGCAGTGCGGTCAGCAAAATAAAGCTAGTTAAGCCGCTTTCCTGAAACTCCTGAGAACTTCCCATGAATTGTTAAAACAAGCATTCTTAAAAATGATCTTGGTTTATTTTTAGCAGCACTGAAAAAAAACAGATTATATTTACCGCAACATGGTTATTAATATGTAAGCTACAGCTATGGAATTCTTTGCATTCTTAGACGCACACGTCAGGTGCTCTGGTATGTGTACTGTACAATGATCAAATATCAGACCTGTTTCATTCATACAACGCTTTTCTTGTCTTGAACACACCTCGGGGGAAATTTCAGGTAGCTGGCTATACACTCAATGTTAATCGTGTCACTGATTGTTCAGAACATTATCAAAACAACACAGTGCATTTTGTACCTGGGCCTTCAATGGGGACTTACTGTAAGTGACATAATCAACCTATTAATACCAACACCACTATCACATCACAATTATATAAACCATAAACAATATACAAAAATGTGTGGCAATACAGAATTGGGGTTGAATACCATTATTACCATTAAGGAAGAAACCCAGTAAACAACTCCAAACTCCTAGACTATATCATCTGAAACAGTTCCAAATCAATATTTATCTAATAACATAAACATAAAAATGGCTGCACAGCGGTCAAGTGGTTAGACCTCACAGCAAGGAGACCCGAGTTCAATCCTCTCTGTGTGGAGTTTGCGTGGGTTTTCTCCGGGTACTCCGGTTTCCTCCCACATTCCAAAAACATGCTAGGTTAATTGGCGACTCCAAATTGTCCATAGGTATGAATGTGAGTGTGAATGGTTGTTTGTCTACGTATATGTACCCTGTGATTGGCTGGCCACAGTCGAGGGTGTACCCCGCCTCTCGCCCAAAGACAGCTGGGGTAGGCTCCAGCACCCCCCGCAACCCTCGTGAGGGTAAGCAGTAGAAAATGAATGAATGAATGAATAAACATAAAAATACATCACACTCACGACACAATTATAAGCAGTGCAAATGATGAGAAAATACTGACATATTTATAAAATGTCTATATTTAAACTCACTTATTTGTTCATACAACACAGAACAAAGAACAACTCCATGTCTGTCTCCTTTCATCATGTCAGAACAGTACCAATTATGTGCTGTGATGTAGTGATCCACTGGTAACTTGGAGTTTTATCCATAATCTATTAATAAAAGGACTGAAAAATGATGATATCACTTTGGGCCAGCTAGCTGGCCTTTTTGAAGTGAATCTGAAATCCAATTGGTTAAAAAAATAAAAATAAACATCCCCATTAGTAATAGTGTGTGACATAACCTAGCATTCCTGATAGTGACATTTAGAGACGAAAACAATTTAATGGAACAAATACTAGACTTTAAGTTGTATGTTAGTGATTCTGCCAGCAGAGGTGGCTTTGCTGGCCCTGAAAACACTGCTTTTCACAGACTACTAACATAAAAAGCTTTTTACATACTTTCCACATTATGTTTCTAAATGATATTAGTGTCACATTCTGTGGATTGAGGTCAAAATGACATGCTAGCAATACAGGTAATACAGAAATCACCAAAGTTGTATAATCATTAAGCAAATGGTCAATTGCAAACTGGACAATTGTTTACAAAGTCTCGCCAGTGCCCCTTTAAAGACATTCTTGCTTAATGGCGACCATGTCTTTTATTCGATCTTGCTCAAATTTTACACACATGACCTTGATAGTGTCTTAAAGGTGCGTATGAACACTCGGAAGTGACTGATATTACAGCGGTGTAAGAAATTTCAAGCCATTACAACATATGATGTTCAAGCTAACAGCGCCACCATGTGTTGTATTTGTGAGAAAATGCATTGTTTATAATGCAATTTCACACCATTTAAACATACATCCACCGTACCCCACTACGATGGGAGTCTGTAAGAATTTAAGTGCTCCTCTGTGTGCCCAGATTAAGATGGCCGTGCTCCTCAAGCTTGCTCTTGAGCTTTGGAGTCATAACACAGAAAGATAAGAGGTGATTCCCACCGTAGCCGTTTGTTGTGGCGCTCTGCATCACTCTCACGCCTTGCTAATGAATAACCGCTGAGTAAACAGGCCACTCGCAAACCACAATGGGGGTGGGAAGGTGGGGGCGTTATTAAAGCGATCGCTGGCTTGTGGCAGGAACATGTAGCATCATGTTTGATCACAGACAACTATTTATACTATTTATATTGCCTTATTGCATGTGATAAGGAAGCATAATAAGTACGAGAGGGAATAGAAAACCACAGCGTGAATACCTGCACATGTTGAACTTTGACCCTTGAGATCTGCATTAATTGATGAATTTTCTTTTACATGACAGCTTCACGCCTATCATATTATAAGATAGCTCAGAATTACATTTGGACTGCGTCAGTTTTGACTGTGTCAGTTATTATTACGAAATTGCAAGGAGAGATTGCATGACAGTCTTTCTAATACTTGGCTGCATCGCCCCGCCTATTGTTCCGTGCCCCAGGCCCCCCTCCCCGATCCTGACAAATGGGGTGATGTGTGCTGAACTCACACTAGCACTCACACATTAGCCCAGTGGTCAATTATTTTATGTGATGCCCTTCCCTATAGGAACAGACACCCTCCCTGTTTAGTTTTATAAATAGCGTTTAATTCAAGACTATATATCTATCTATATCTATATCTATATCTATATCTATATATATATCTATATATATATATATATATATATATATATATATATATATACATATATATATATATTCCCATGATTGTCTGGATAATAACGAAAACCACGTGTTCTTACATCAGGATCTATGGCACTGTACTGCTGAAAAAATTGAACACTTATACGCTATTTTTGTTGTCATCGTTATATTTATCCAAATAATTGTACCATTGAAGAAACACAAGTGATTTTATATATTTTCCATGACTGTAAATTAATTTAACAACAATTTTATACAATATCTAATGAAGGCTAATTCAAGTAGTAACATTTATTCCTTGCGCAAGCATTAGCTATTAGTCATTAAACTCAACATCAATTTAACTAATATTATTAGTTAAATATAAATATAATTAGTTATAATATAATACCATCTGATACTGATATCAGATATGGGTCCGATATTAGTAAAAAAGTAGGCATGTGTGATCAACATTATTATACCGACCTAATTTTAAATCTCAAATTGTAGTGCTCAGCTGCACGGCGGTCGAGTGGTTAGCACGCAGACCTCACAGACCCGAGTTCAATCGCACCCTCAGCCATGTCTGTGTGGAGTTTGCATGTTCTATAATGTTCTCAAACCCACGCATGTGTGGGTTTTCTCTGGGTACTGTGGTTTCCTCCCACATTCCAAAAACATGCTAGGTTAATTAGCGACTCCAAATTGTCCATAGGTATGAATGTGAGTGTGAATGGTTGTTTGTCTATATGTGCCCTGTGATTGGCTGGCAACCAGTCCAGGGTGTACCCCGCCTCTCGCCCAACGACAGCTGGGATAGGCTCTCTACAAGTGTAATAGGCTCTCTACAAGTGGTAGAAAATGAATGAATGAAATTGTAGCGTTCCAATACAAACAGTCCATTCCAAATCCGCTCCAGCACTTCTTCGGAAAAAACAAACATGACAACTTTGAACAGACATCATACTGTAGATACACATCCTTCTGTCAACACACACAGCCGTTTCTTATCAAACAAGGACTCATGTCAACAGGATGAGGTTGGCTGAGTATTGATTGGCTCAACGGTTCCATCCGCCTCCTTTACTATGTCACTAGATAGCCAGATGCAGGAACACAGAGTCACACCGCCCTGATATCGGGGCCTAAATTTGTAGGAGTGATTTGTATTTGTACTTAGTCCACCATGTCACAAATGTAAACATTGGCTGATCCTTGGAGCAAAACAACCAAAGAACCATTCGAGTCCATCACTTCTGTTGCTGACTAGTATTAGTATTAGTATTAGTATTAGTATTTTCACTTGATCAAGCCTTTTCTACGTTCCACAGCACTCCAAAATAAGTAGTAAACTGATGTATGATTTGTGCTATATCGGATCAGATTGATATCGATATCGGATGATACTCAACGGTATAGTATCTGTAACGTTGATTGACACCCCTAGTTTTATATATGCTTCGTGGTAGACTCAGGGGCCAACTATACTTCTGGTCTGCCCGCTGATACATTTAAGCAGTGATGCCATCCAGCTGGAGGCTTGTGTATTTTTCAAGTATGCAAATACATAACAACAGAAAGTCCCTCCCTCACAAAGCGCCCCACCATTTGACAAGAATTGAACTACCCAAATGTGACAGACTTTCAGTATGAAAGTGTAAATTCGTCCTAAACCATCCCTGATTACCACTAGGAGGAGCCCGTGTACCACCAGTGGTACTGGTACCACAGCTTGAGAATCAGTGCTCTTAAATGAGAAAATCTCATGCAGAGATTTTGTTCCTCGTAACACATTGAAGCATATTTAAGTTATTACAACGTGACTTTACTTGTAATTACAAGACCAGTAATACAGATGTTTACAAACGTGCACTATTAATGAAAAAAGTCAGGAAGAGAGATGAATAACCGTAATTCAACTATATTTTCACGTTCGCTCCTCCCGGAAGTTGAAATCCGTGTGGTTTATGGGTGGTTTACTGTACATTTCTGGGGAAAAAAAGGTTAAGAAAAACAACAGTGGTGTACTCACCGTGCTGTCAGATGGTCCACTGGCGTGTTTTGTGGCTGGGGGCTGGGGGAGGCAAGAGACAGCCCCCTGCTAAACAACCAAAGACACCCTAGCGCCTCACATAACAAGATAGTGCCGCGTCATGCCGGAAGTGTTCTCCCGCTGTCGCTTCCACGTGCTTTCCTGAAAACATACAAAATATATTGTGGATCATTTTAAAAATAAATATTGCTTCTAAAGTACAAACCAAACGTGTTAGATACACCACACGTGATTTAATTTGTATTTTTATTTTTTAAATAGACAATTTCAAGTACAAAATATCTTTATTTAAACGTACAGAAGTTCAGCTCAGGCGAACGATGGCCAAAGTATACAATCGCTTGCAAAATACTGCAACATATATTGTAGTGACGGTTGCGTTTTGGGTGTGGTTCTGAGCTCCTGTTTATATTGTGGGCTAGAGGTGAGTAGGTTAGAGCACGCTTTAGGCTGTCTGGAGAAGAAGTAAACAAAGACCCATTGAGCTGTTCGCACTGTGTTTGTATGCTTTTATGTATAGCCATGCAAAAGATAGTGTCAGTGTCCTATTTCCGGGGTCTGCATCTTGTTGTCTTCTTACTTTGTGTTATTGAGCCGCTATTACAGTATGCAAGGTACTATTCAACGTAATAATCTACTCAAACGTGTGACTAAAGTAAATATTATGTGTCCTCGTGTGAGTTATTTTAGTATGTAATCGGTGCACGAATGTATGTAAATAAAAGTATTGTGCAAACTACAACCACAATAATAAAGTGCTGACCATTGAGTGCCTCATGCGCCAGTCGTCCAACAGGGGGCGCCATTACCCCACATAATCCCCTTTACTGCATGCAAAGGGACCTCCTTATTTCTAAGGGTGTTTTTTCCCATGCTGCTCATTCCCCCAAACCAATCGCGGCAGTCCCAAGCGAACCTCTGCGGTGTTAAAACACAACCAAAGCGACGTAAAGGCGGAACATTTTAAGGTGAAAAACTGGAGTGCAACGTTTGATGATCCAAGTAAGTAGAACTACAACTTTTGTTTTAGTTGTGAAAAATGAACAGTTTTTTATTTTTCTGCGTTCATTCAGGGTCGTTCTCTGCAGGATCTTGAACAGTTATTCATGTGAGGTCTACAGATTTGCATTGAAAGTCTTCGAAGCGTTGCATCAGTTTTTTTTAGACCATTGTATGGTTGAATTATTGTTTCTGCAGACACAATTTTTATAGGAAGCTTGTACTGTAATGGCTCTTAGACTCCACTCATTGCAAACAATATATATTTTTTTAAAAAGCAGAACTTTGTGTTTATAAATTTTGGTTAATTCCAGACTTTACATATCACACATACAAATACAATGTCATACTCCTTTTGGGTAAAGTTAAGAAATGTATAGGGATAAGAACATAACAGGAAACTGGTTTTATTTGAGTAAAATATTAAAGTTCTTGCTGTGTTTCATAAGTTTTAAGTAACTTTATTTAACATGAACTGACTCATCACGTTCGTTGCCTCTTTGTTGACCTTGGTAACCAGTTTTGGGCTTTCATTTATGGTTGTGATGTGCTGTGTTAAAGTGGACATATTATACACATTGTATTGAGTTGTGGACTCCTATAGAGCAGCTACACACCATAACCAGCACAAAAAACTTTTTTAGATTTTCCAGAATCTGCACCTATTCCAGCTGTTATTGCTTGGCTTTCCAAAATCTGGTCTGTTTTAATTTATTACACTCACGGCCCAATCACTCACGGTGATTGGTCATACTCCCAAGTACTTTCGGACTACTGCCGAACCCCAGCTACTTGTTAGTAGCTTCTGGAGACCCCTGACTTTACCGTGTATGAACTCAAGGAGTGGCAACGTAGATTCACGTGTACTGAGTTCAGGCATGATGTCTCCGACATTAATGCACCTTTCCCGACGAGAGCGCGCTGCTTCTGGCTTCAGCAACAGTTTGGCGGATATTTCACGTTTATGTTCACAAAAAAAAATCACGTGTGAAATACTGTTGAGAAATGAAAATATTTTTCTTACTGGGAATCACCAACTCCAACCATTTTTGCCTGAGCTTGCCTCGTAAAAAAAAAAATCCTGGGAACCATAGCTAACAACCGTAAACAAAACAAAGCAGAACTTTGGAGAAGGCAGTTCTAGAGAGTATCTGGCCTGCAGCGTATGTCCATATAAGGAAACCTGGCTCCTTGTGATGTCACAAACAGCCAGCGTGAGAAAGAGCTCTCTGAAATCAAGCTTTCAGAGTCATTCCAAACTTATTTCAGGGCTCACTTCCAAATAACGTAGTGCTCCTTTCTGACAGCCAACATGGACAAGAACTACAGAATGACTACAATCAGCTTTGTGAAAAGTATGCTTGTTTTAGCATTTGGCATCATTCAATTGGCACCAAGTTTGGAGGTCAATTGAGCGTTAGCCTGAGCACCCCGAATCCTAATCCAAGATTCCAACAGTGTGAAGCAACATCAGCTTCAAGAGGATGAGCAGAACAGGACAGCTCATGTTGGAGCATGGTCCTCCACCTTGGCTCCAGCTAGATTTTATACACGTTGTTGAAAGTTTAGAGCCGCCATGAGCGAAACCAGCTATCACCTGATCTTGACCACGGCCCTTTCTGCTCTCCTGCTGGTTGCCGTGGTGGCCCTACTTTGCTTCTTCATTTGCAGGCTGACTGGATCGCTGCCTCTGGGTGGACCAGGCACCTTCTGAGGTCAGATCTGGTGGATTTTTATGGTAGGTCAGTTCAGGACTTTGTTATTAGTTTAGAATTGCTAATTCCCTATCACCAAATGTGGCGTGGGTTGCACGGCGGTTGTGTGGTTAGCGCACAGACCTCACAGCTAGGAGACCCAGGTTCAATTCCACCCTCGGCCATCTTTGTGTGGAGTTTGCATGTTCTTTTCTCTGGGTACTCCGGTTTCCTACCACATTCCAAAAACATGCTAGGTTAATTGGCGACTCCAAATTATCCATAGGTATGAATGTGAGTGTGAATGGTTGTTTGTCTACGTATATGTGCCCTGTGATTGGCTGGCGACCAGTCCAGGAATAGGCTCTCTAGAAAATTAATGAATAAAAAAAACGGGGCATAGTGTAACTTCATTTTGGAGCCCAATGAAATAGTTGTGATGTGTTCACAGGTTTGTGGACCTTGCTATGTTATGATTATTTCAGCAAATGCACCAATAGAAAACTTTAGTGTTCATTTTTTTTGTGTGTGCAGTCAATCATTTGGTGTTAATCGGCTTTGTCCTGGCCCTTAAACTATCGGGCATTATGGCGCTCAATCCCATTAAAATACCCTTGACTCTAAGCCCAAGGAAGAAAGGGGGAGGGTGTGAATAATCGTAGATGAAAGCCTGACTAAGCAGACCTTAGAAAAGCTCCTGAGGTGACCACTTTCCCTCACAGCGAGACCGCTGGACTGACTTGGAACGATTTTTTCTGAGGTAAACCCTAAGAGAGCCCCAGTAAGAATATGTTGAAGTTTTTTAGTGTGAGGGGACACAAATCTATGCCAGTTTGTCGGTTTGTATTGAGGGGCAGTGCCCCACCCAGTTGATTAGATTATTGTGTTGCTAAGAATTGCAAAATGTTTGGGTTTAAATATATAGTGCTATTTTTAGATTACAGTAGAAGATGAGTATGTCTAACAGTGACAAGAGTTCAAGTCAAGGTTTTTGGAAAAAATATGTCACAAAAGTTCCACAGAATATGACTTCATCATGTTTAACGTCACAAGTGTTTTGCTTTTCCTTTGCAATGTTTTAGTGAAGCCACCACAGAAGTATACTTGCAATAAGGCACATTGTGATGCTAACCATAGAGCTGTAATTTGGAACATGTGGCACACGGAAGCCCATAAGCAATTTGTAAAAGAGCAACAGAACTTAAAGTTAGCTTGCAGGACAGTGCTTATCAAATAGTGTGTATTATTAATGTGCATTTTCTTGTACTCTACACGCATTTTGAAGACACCTGTATGCTTTGTTGCTCTCCAGATTCATATTTTATTCCCATTTCCTGGTTTGGTGCCTTCAAACATACAGACTTGTGAACTTGCCGACCAGAGTACTGTTTCCTACAGGTGTGAAGTTGATGTGTCGAACGCCCCACCCTGGTGATGTGCTATAGGGTTGAGAGTGTTCAAAGTACAGCCCTGGGGCCATTTGTGGCCTATGGCTTGTTTTTTTGTTTAGTTTTTTGGCTGGCGCCACTAGGCATGGCTGGTATGAGATTCTGACGGTATGATAACCTTGGGCAAAATAATGGTCATGGTTTAATTTCATTTGAACATGCATTTGAACATCAGATTACAATTGAATGCATCCCATAATCAGTTCACAGTTCCACATGTCCAAAAGGAGTAGGAAGAAGCAAAGCTTATTAAATCCTACCCCTCCATCTGGTACTTTTACAATCAGTAACTGTTACATTTGTTCACTTCCTGCTTTCCATAATACAGTTTAAGGTTTTTTTTGTCACATACACAATGTACATTTTTTTTGTCACAAGTACGAGGTGATATGAGCATCCAATGACATAATGTGTACCATAGTAAGTGTCAATATAGTGATATATATAGCACATCATGACTGGTTCAAGACTGTTTTATGTTGTATGTTGTCCATTTTATATTGTCCAATTAGCAAGATTAATGACGTGAGACTTAATTAAAGACATTATGCTGTAGGAAATAATGGTCTAAAAAGTCCTGCAAACAAAAAAAGCTGACAAATAGAAATGGATACGTGACATCGACCGTGCACGGTGGATTGCAGTCAGACCGCAGGCCTCGTAAGCCGAGAGGAATGGCTCATCAGCCTCATCTCAGTTTTCTAGCCTGTATTTGATCAGGAAAAGTGATGTTTTGCTTAAGAAAATGAAAACCAATTCAAATAATTAAGGAAATACAGTTATAACTGTTCAATAGAGAAATACAAATATTTATTTAGTTAGTTATTATTGACTTTTTCACGATTACATGATGGCTCCCCTGACTGCACAGCACATTCAAAACGACCCTCTGCTCCAACCAACCATCCATCCATCCATCCATCCATCCATCTCTAGACATGATGTTGTAAGAAAGGTTGAATTAGTACTTAAGACTTACCGTAATCACACTCATCAGTCCAAGCAAACAAAAATGACAAAAATATGTTTTTTCATCCATTTAAAAGGAGGAAGGCATCTTTATGTACCATTTGATCCCATTGATCAAACAAGAGTCGCCGTTGTTTATACAATTTTAATTCCCTTTTGCCGGTGCAACTGCATTTACTTTTCCAAGTTGACTTCACTGCCTTTGGAGTTGCTGTTTTTTATACATTTTTTGCATCATCTGCAAAAGTAAATCAACTGTACTTACAAAATTAATAACAAACATACTTTTTTTTTTAGCTATGGAAGGGGTTCTATAACAGATCTACTATTAATGCGTGGGGCTACCAGTTTGATACACACAGATCATGTTAAAGGGGACCTATTATGCTTTTTCCACTTTTCTGACCTATAAATATAGTTAGAATGTTGTAATCTTTTGTTAATTAATGCCAAAGTTTCGGATAATGAGGATTGCGGATTTGGAAGTGAGCCCTGAAAGAAGTTTGGGATGGCTCAAAACGCTCGGTTTCAAAAGGCGTGGTAAAACTGCCCCTTTGTGATGTCACAGAGGGACAGACGTCCTAATATGGTTCTAGTTAGGAAGCAGTTTGGGTGTGTGACCAATCACAGTGAAGTGGTCATGCCCAGAGGCGGACCGTGGGTGGAATAAATCAAAACAGACCGTTTTTGACAGGAAGCAAAAATGAAAGGAAATACAGCTGGAATATGTGCAGATTCTGGAAAATAAAAAATAAAAACATTCTGTGCTGGTTATTGTGTGTAGCCACTCTAGAGAAGTCCACAACTCAATACAAAGAGTGGAAAATGAGTATAATAGGTCCCCTTTAATATGTAAATGTCAAAAGACAAACTTGTTTTTATATATAGACTTAATTATGTTACAATTACATCTTCTTTTGGCTTTTTATTGTGTACCCTACAGCTCTTAAATCCACTAAGCACGTAGCTGTCACCCACTGAAGACGGGGCGTGAACCAGTCATTATAATTGCTTCATCCATTTTCTCGCCCACAGACAAGTTTCCTTGCTGTCGTCATAGCAAAATCCAAGAGACAAGTCACCCTCACTCAGACGACAACATGAAGTTGAAAGTGCAGGAGCTCCTCATCATCTGCTGCTGCTGTCCGTTTGTGGCGTGTGTGGGCCAAGCCAAGTTTCCTGGTAAGGGATCTTTGTGAGTCACCTGATCACCCACTCTGAGGCATTTAAGGTTATAACTAGATTTTCTTTTGTTGTAATAAATTCAGTTATGTTATCTATTTGGGACATCATCAATAACCTTCAGAATTTTACAAATCTTCATCTCGAGATGTGGAAATTCATGCTTTTCATCTGACAGGAGATCATATTAATATTTACGTTGTAATCCGAGACAAGATAGCCAAAAGATAGGTCAAAACACATTTGTTGTTTGGTTTTCCTGACTTTTAATCATCATCCATGTTCATCCCTAATTCAAAGAACAAGAAAAGGATCCTAACTTCTGGAGATCGTGGGCCCAGCGGACCCTGCAGAATGCACTGACTCTACAACAGCTAAACCAGAACAGAGCAAAGAACCTCATCCTGTTCCTCGGCGATGGTAAGTCACATGTATTAGTCTGATCAAAGCATAGAAAATATGAAAGTATTGACAGATTTACTGTGGTCACTTGTAGTTCAAGTCGGTCTCAGCCTTGCGTGGTGAATGAACAGTCGGAAACAAAACAAGGGCGCTCGCTCGTCGGTCAAACAATAACTTGTGTCCTCCCCCAGGCCCCCTGCACTCCTGGACTCGGTGCCGTATCATGACATTCCTCATTCCTGTCCAGAGCCGCATGCATGGCCACGTTAGCATGGTTGGAGAATAACTGGCAGCGTCTTGGCGCTGACATACAGTATTAGTCACCGGGGGAGAGCAGTGACGGGTGGTTGCACTGGGGACCATTGTGTTTAGTCTTAAAAACTCTTGCATAAATCGGCACAGGGAAGGAAAGAGCAGTGGTTAAAGTGGCGCAAACACATCTTGTTCTTATGAATTTTCCAATGGGGTGAATCACAAGTACACTTTCACTACTTAAAAGCAACTGTTTTGCTACCTTGTAACGACAGTGAGTGGGCGATTTGGAATATACATAGTATATAGTATTGAATCCCCCTGGAGGGAAAACAAATGTATTTCTAATGGTTGACCTGTTTGTGGTTTCAAAGGGATGGGCATTCCCACGGTGACAGCCGCCAGGATACTGAAGGGTCAGCTGAGCGGACAACCTGGGGAGGAAACCCAGCTGGAGATGGACAAGTTCCCCTATGTGGCTTTGTCCAAGGTGAGGAGGTTGGGTTCTAAGCAAGCAACAGTAGACAACGCGCATGTTTAATGGTAATGGTAATGCTAATGCTAATGTTCGTTCGTTCGTTCATTTTCTACCGCTTCTTCCTCACGAGGATCGCAGGGGGTGCTGGAGTCTATCCCAGCTGTCTTTGGGCGTGAGGCGGGGTACACCCTGGACTGGTCGCCAGCCAATCACAGGGCACATATAGACAAACAACCATTCACACTCACATTCAAACCTATGGACAATTTGGAGTCGCCAATTAACCTAGCATGTTTTTGGTAATGCTAATGGTAATGGTTTAATTTCATTTGAACATGCATCAGATTACAATTGAATGCATCACATAATCAGTTCACAGTTCCACATGTCCAAAAGGAGTAGGAAGAAGCAAAGCTTATTAAATCCTACCCCTCCATCTGGTACTTTTACAATCAGTAACTGTTACATTTGTTCACTTCCTGCTTTCCTAATATAATTTTCTTTTATTTATTTTTTTATTATAATTTTTTTGTCCTTTACCGAAGTACGAGGTGATATGACCATCCGATGACATAATGGGTACCATATTAACCATCAACCTGGAACATCTGAGCGATGAAGATCAGGGGGTTTGTCAGTGCACGGTTCCAGACTCAACCTCCTTAATTGTAATTCATGTGTGCAGACATACAACACCAATGCCCAGGTGGCCGACAGCGCCGGCACAGCCACGGCCTATCTGTGTGGAGTCAAGGCCAATGAGGGCACAGTGGGCGTGAGCGCGGCCGCT
The DNA here is from genome assembly GCF_030265055.1 of Doryrhamphus excisus. Classification (NCBI taxonomy): domain Eukaryota; kingdom Metazoa; phylum Chordata; class Actinopteri; order Syngnathiformes; family Syngnathidae; genus Doryrhamphus; species Doryrhamphus excisus. Next base: position 13,064,711 of record NC_080483.1, read on the forward strand.
GTTCGATCCCAGTGCAACACCACCCAGGGCAACGAGGTCACTTCCATCCTCAAGTGGGCCAAGGATGCAGGTAGACCACACAAGATGGTGACTTTTATTTGCAACAAAGGACAGCTTTGTATTTGTTACTAGCATAGCCAACAACTGTGTTCCAAACATGGAGTTTACATTTATGCTTTCTGCAGGAAAATCGGTGGGAATAGTGACAACGACTCGCGTCAACCACGCCACACCCAGCGCTGCTTACGCCCACTGCGTGGACAGAGACTGGTACTCTGACAACGAGATGCCAGCGGAGGCACTGCAGGGCGGCTGCAAAGACATTGCCAGACAATTGTTTGAAAATATTCCAAACATTGACGTGAGTTAATAGCATCACTTGGGATTAGTCGCTAATTCCAGTTAGCACCATTGGAATGAAGAAATAAGATACTCAAGAACAAATTTGTCCATTCATCCATTTTCTGTGCCGCTTATCCTCACTGGGGTCGTGGGTATGCTGGAGACACGTACACCCGACTGGTCACCAGTCAATCGCAGGGCACATATAGACAAACATTATTTTCATATTATCATATTTAATCTCCAGAGGGGAAGACAGGCCAGAAGCATAGTTTTAAAAACTTTATCAGGTGCAAGGACATACTCTTGGTTAATCACAACATGTTGACTTGGAGGGACTTGTTTTTGGAGACAGGAGGTCTTTGGCCTTGAGCAAATAGCCGTAACATATTCATTATCAGAAACATGGCTTGACTACATAAGCACCGAATGCTGAGATTTACGTAATGCTATATAATAATAATAATGCTGTGCATTTTTACTTAGTGCATAATCTCATGCTATATGTGCTCATATGTCCAGTTGGCTCAGTAATAAGCCTCATATTTAATTAATTTCCTTATTGATGTGCCTTTGCATAATCTTTTATAATTATTATGTTTATATGTAATATTGGCGCTGCACGGCGGTCGTGTGGTTATTGCGCAGACCTCACAGCTAGGAGATCAGGGTTCAATTCTAGTTTGCATGGAGTTTGCATGTTCTCCCCGTGCATGCGTGGGTTTTCGCCGGGTACCCCCACATTTGGCCGGGTACCTCCCACATTCCAAAAACATGCTAGGTTAATTGGCGACTCCAAATTGTCCATAACTATGAATATGAGTGTGAATGGTTGTTTGCCTATATGTGCCCTGTGATTGGCTGGTGACCAGTCCAGGGTGTACCCCGCCTCTTACCCGAAGACAGCTGGGATAGGCTCCAGCACCCCCCGCGACCCTCGTGAGGAAAAGAGGTGGAAAATGAATGAATTAATGTTAATGTGTAAGGCTGCACGGCAGTTGAGTGGTTAGCGCACAGACCTCACAGCTAGGAGACCCGAGTTCAATCCCACCCTCGGCCATCTCTGAGTGGAGTTTGCATGTTCTCCCCGTGCATGCGTGGGTTTTCTCCGGGTACTCCGGTTTCCTCCCACATTCCAAAAACATGCTAGGTTAATTGGCGACTCCAAATTGTCCATAGGTATGAATGTGAGTGTGAATGGTTGTTTGTCTATATGTGCCCTGTGATTGGCTGGCCATCAGTCCAGGGTGTACCCCGCCTCTCGCTCGAAGACAGCTGGGATAGGCTCCAGCAACCCCTGCGACCCTCGTGAGGAAAAGCAGTAGAAAATGAATGAATGAATGTGTAATATTAGTTGCAGCGTACTGATTAGTTTCATGTTATTGCAGACCGAAGCACAACAAAACAATAAGCAGGAATTATTCTGCCACCAGCTATTAAAACTCTTTATTTTGGCCTTTCAGGTAATAATGGGTGGAGGAAGGAAGTACATGTACCCCAAAAACACACCGGACGTAGAGTACCCTGACATAGGGAAATACAACGGCACGCGGAACGATGGCCGGAACCTGGTGCAGGAGTGGGTTGACAAAATGAAGGACAAAGTAAAAATAGCAGCTACCCTTTTTCTCAGCTTCATTCATAATTATTATCAAAAGCACGTTTCGCCATTCCCAGTTGACCAGCTCTTCTTCTTTGCTGTGATTGTGTCAAAATGTCCAGAGAGGCCATTATGTGTGGAACAAGTCGCAGCTCTTATCACTCAACCCCAGCAGCGTCAATTACTTACTGGGTGAGTTTCATCGACTTTCTTCTGCCCAGAGGCTTTGAATGCAGCACATCCTGTGTCCCACATCTCATTTCTGTTTTTCCAGGTCTATTTGAGCCTGCGGATCTTATGTACGACTTGGAGAGGAACGCTGATAACGAGCCGTCACTCACAGAGATGGTGGACATGGCCATTAAGATCCTTAGGAGGAACCCCAATGGATTTTATCTGCTGGTAGAAGGTGGGTTTATTCCACTTTTTTACAAAACCACCAAGTTGGCTAAACTGGATGTGATGGCTCGTCCTTCAGGAGGTCGTATTGACCATGGTCACCACGAGGGCAAGGCCAAGATGTCCTTGTACGATGCCGTGGAAATGGATCGGTCCATCGGCCGAGCGGGTCTCCTGACCAGTGTATTTGATACAATGACCATTGTCACTGCCGACCATTCGCATGTGTTCAACTTTGGAGGTTACACGCACAGAGGAAACAGCATTTTCGGTAGGTTATGAACTCTCCAAGGTATGTCAGAAAAGTTCCAGGACTGTTGATGTTGATTGCATTTGTCTACTGTGAGTTCTTGACACATGAACAGAATTTTGAAAATAATTTTCAATACTTCCAAATGTCATTAGAAAAATTCAACAATCTAGTTCTAGAGCAGGAGTCTCAAAGATGTGGCCCGCGGGCCAAATGTGACCCGCAAGACTCTAGTTTGAGGCCCCCGCCTTGATATGAAAGTTTAATGTTAGTGCAGCCCGCGCAAGTTTGATATGGATGCTGTATGGTATCATGTACCCAGAAAAAATTATTACGTTTGATTAATGTTTATATTAAAGGTTAAATAACTGTTAATAGTTATCCTCCCTATCCGTGTGGAAGTGGTACGTTTTTGGCTATTTAAGTTTAAAGGAAATAACTTGAAGGCTATCGTTTAGGTCGCTAGCTCTCTAGTTTGCATGTGTCACAAGACCCTGCAGTTGCGCAATATGTTGTAAATAAAAAGAGTAGTGACTATAGTTGTGTTTTGTCATGTCTACAGGGCTCTAATAATGCTTTGTTCATTTTAATCTGAAAAAAATAATTTGTCTCCCCACCAACTATATGTGGTTTCGTAAGTTTTTATTATTTGCCGTTTTATTATTATTATTATATTTATTTATTACTCATTGATTGATTTTTTTAATTCTTGATTTGTTTATTTATTTTTCATCTTATTTTGTGTAGAAAAATAAAAAGTAAGATATTTGAGAACAGTGGAATGTTTTATCAGAGCTTTTCTTGTAGAAAATTGGAACGAAGGCGAAGTTTTTTTTAGTTTTTTTTATTTATTTTTATTTTTGGAAAACCTGATGCGGCCCAGTCTCACCCAGACCCGAGCTCCAGTGGCCCCCAAGTAAATTGAGTTTGAGACCCCTGTTCTAGAGGGACCAAACAAAGAGTAGCTCAGGAGACCCTAATGATGAGCGCCAATGTTGGCTCTAGTTTCCCCAGTGACGTGTATCACTGGGGCCTCCCTCTGGAGCCAGGCCTGGGAACGCTCCAGTGGGCTCATCACCAATAGGAGGTGCCAAAGGAGTTGGGTAGAATCCAAAAGCAGGGACTTTGGCAGTTCAAAGCTTGGTTGCCGATTGCTAGCTCTAGGAATGTTAAATGTCACCTCTCAGGCGGGGACGGAACCTGAGCTGGTACACGAGGTTGCGAACTCTCTGCCTTCGGGTGGGGTGACAGGCCCTGACTGTTGGCACTTTTTTTGGGGGGCACAAATCCTCAAGAGGAAGTACTGGAGGGTACCCCATCTGGGGATTCCGTTGTTCTGCTGCAATGCAGAAGTGAGACCCGGAGTGACATGATTGTGAGGAATAGCCTTCCTGATCTGAACCCGAGTAATGCTTTGTTATTGGACGTCTGTGCTCGGGACCGCAGTTTGACCATCAACTTTGTGGTCATGTCGTTTAACTTGCGGTCATATGTATTAGATACTTGTGTCAAGAGAGGATCGGGGCAATCAACCGATCACCACCTGATTGTGAGTTGGCTCCAATGGTGGGGGACAAAAACAGCACTCAGACCTGGCAGGCCCAACGGCATTGTGAGAGTTTGCAGGGGGCGGCCGCCAGAAAAGGAATTGTCGAAGCAGCCCGTCAGAACTGTCGAATGGCATCAGGCTGAAGAAGGCATTGGGCCTTTTTGACCAATGGGACTCTGAAAGCAGCAGACTTGCCAAGTGGTGTCCACTGGGATGTGGGAGGAGTTCAAGGAAGCCATAAAGAACGACTTTCAAAGAGATTCTGGGTTACTGTCCGCTGTCTCAAGAGCGGGAAGACCAGAGGAAGCGGTATTTCGCCATTGGCTGAACTGTAACCCCCTCAAAAAGCGGGGATCTGCAGTACTTTCAAGTGGAAAACTTGTAGTCGTAGTTTGGACTTGATAGAGAGTACATCTTTTCTGACCTACCTTGTACTGACTGGAATAAATATTCTGCTACTATCTGGATTTATTTTATATTACAGCGCCTTGTCTACTTTCATAGGCTTAGCCCCGGAGGTAAGTGATGTGGACCAGAAGCCCTACACTGCCATCGCATATGGAAATGGACCAGGTTACAAGGTGGTGAATGGTGAAAGAGAGAACGTTTCCACTGTTAACTATGGTAAGTACTAATTAGGAATACTGCTTTTCTGATAATATATATTATTGGACATTATTGGACAATCCTAATCGGGACCAAATGACCAATCCGATCCAGCAGATGGCGCTGCATAGTGCAACAAGGATTAAATTCCAATAACTAAATAACAACCTAGATGTTCTCCCTTCCAGAGGAAGCCAACTACAAGGCCCAGTCAGCCGTTCCTCTGAACTACGAAACACACGGTGGCGAGGACGTGGCCGTGTTCGCAAAAGGTCCGCTGGCTCACCTGCTGCACGGCGTCCATGAGCAGAACTACATCCCACACGTCATGGCCTACGCGGCTTGCATCGGCAGCAACACGGCGCACTGCTCGAGTGGGACCGTCGCCGTACGCCCCGTCCTCTCCAGCATCATCACTATGCTTGCAGTCACACGTCTTCTATGCTGACCATACCTGACTATCAGACATACATTTGGGGATTCTACTTTTATTTTATTTTTTTAACTCTTCATATTCTGACCACTATGTTTCAAATTTATAATAACACATTTTGAGTCTTCAGGCATGTAAAGTAAGTCATAATAACTCCACATGCATGAAGGTCGTCACATGATCTGTCCTGATTTGTCTATTGAATGGCTTTGTCGACCCTTAGGGCAATGCTTCTCAATTATTCTCTGTCATGCCCACCCTAAGGGACAGAACATTCACCCCCCCAATTTGAAATACTGGAGAAACTGATATGTATTCATTTATATATACTATAAAGACTGAATGAACTTGAAACTGAAAATGCAACAAAAATAACGAGCATAAAGTGTCTTCAAGAGTCAAACTGCATGTTGATTGGTTTGAACTCAACTGAAAGCCCGCCCCACTATTTGAGAAGCACTGTTTTAGGGTGACAACACGAGATTTATTGGCGTTGTTGTTTTGACAATATATCTACCTCATTCGTGTAAATATGACAGGATGTGGTTTGTGCTAAAATTGGCATTTTTTAATGAATTCTTGACACAAAAAAGGCTTACAGTACTATAAAAGTACTGTGAATTTTCATTTTAGAGCAATCATGTTACTATAGTAAAACTATCGTGAAATAGTACAACTTGTACAGTTAGCAGCATTACGGAAAACACCCCAAGAGTACTAGAAAAAGTGCGGCATGGGCCTATGAGAAGCGATTACCGTATTTCCCGGACTATAAGTCGCACTTTTTTTCATAGGTTGGCTGTTCCTGCGACTTATACTCCAGAGCGACGTATAAATGAAAAAACTGTTTATGTTACATAAACACTGGATATCTTTTCTATTCATGTTTATTTTATAACCATTGTGTTAGCATATCTTACACCTATTCAGCATGAACTTACCTTCCAAGAGGACGTAATGTCTGTTTTGGTCAAGTAGTTTGTAAAATACCCGCAAAAAATGTGACTTATACTCCAGTGCGACTTATGTATATTTTTTTTCTACCTGATTATGAATTTTTGGAATTGTGCGACTTATACTCCGGAGCGACTTATAGTCCAGAAAATACGGTACATTTTGGTGAGAAGCAAGCAAGTTGAGTTACTATACTTACAGTATCATGGGGACCGTCCACCATCTTGTTCACCTACTATAAACCAGGAAGTAGCTTGCTTACTAATAAACAAAAACAAAAGGGCTGTCTTTGAGTTTCATAGTCAAATCTGATTTGTAATTGAATATATATACTGTATATATTTGTGTTATCTTTTTTTTAAAGAGCACCGCTAATGGCGATCCCTACAGGTAACATTAACTTTCAGTACCTAGTTTGTGTTTGTGGCGGTCAGCTAGCTCAGTAGCATTGTCTAGTACCTTGCTGTTTAGTCTCTACAAATTATGACTTTGCAGTCCCAAAATGGTATAATCTTGGTCACATGACATTTTCATATGTTTCGATGACAATATTGATAGTTGAATCGCACTCTAAATTGAATAGTCCACTATTCTTTGTCCATAATGGAGGCCTGTACAACCATTAGCAACATGCTAGGTTGAATCTAATGGTGTCCTAAGATCTTTGCATGGTATTGGACCAAATGTTTTCCAAACTGTTATTTCTTGCACTTTTCCATCTGCCCTGTTGCCGTGGATGATATGGAATGTGACTGGACTCATGGCCTGGCATTGTGCACCCACGAACACAACACCAGGGGGTCCCTCTTGCTGGATGAAGCATAAAATCATGAGTGCGCGAATCTTCTCGCTGTATTTTTATGCGCCCTTGTCTGACTTGTTTGATCTGTTTGAATGTTGACATTAGCTTCCTGTTTTTAGCTGTTATAAGTCTTATTATTCCTGGAGAACTGGAAGCGGACATTGTGCTGAAAGATTCTGTCCAAACGAATAATGAACAGAAGCGGTGTGACAAAAGGCGGCCTTGCCATAGCTCAACTCCCACCATGCACAAGTTAGTGCTGCTAATGTGTGCCAAGTTCCTGTGGCCCATAGTAGCCTTCAAACGACATAGTCTTGGAAACACCACAAGGACCATGGAATGCCTTTTCCAAGTCGACAAACTCATGGACTGATTGGGCAAACATCCACGTAAGAAGTCCCATTATTCCGCAGTGGAGACAAAAACCACATTGCACCTCCTGGATTTGAAGAAGGTCAGTCACTCCAGTCACTGCAGCGTATGAATAGACTGAGGATTGAACACGCTCCCCACCTCCCTGATCTGGACCCCAGGCTGCCGATCTGGATGTACTAAGTGGATTGTGTTCACAAGAAACCCCACCTCTTTAATTTTCCAGGACATTGTTGCTGTAGCACTGCTTTGAAAAAGTCTAATATTTCTAATAATAACAATAGCAATAACAATATCACACAATTCTGCACATCAACGCACCCTAACTGGGATTCTTATTGACTTTGGGTCCTCTTTCTATTCCTGAGAGCTGTTCTCTTTTGTAGTCTCTCTGTGTGCACTGTTCTTCTAGGGTGCAACGTCTCCCCCCTAACAGTGTCCCATCACAGATGCATGCAGAAGTTGAGCCACACAACAGCCAATGGCAGGCCTTTTAGCCTCCTCTTTAACCAATCCAGTGTATGGCAAGTTAATGTATAGAGAGCTCTGAAGAGTGGTGAATGTCTGATCAAATATGAAGCCAGAGTCCTTTGAGAGTATTTCAATTGCAAACTGAGATGTGAGAAAAACTGAAAAATCCAATGGAAATCCTGGACTTGAACTCACCAAACTTATTTTCTCAGTTAAAACTTAAATTCATTCATTCATTTTTTAACGCTTATCCTCACAGGGGTTGCTGGAGCCTATCCCAGCTGTCTTTGGGCGAGAGGCGGGGTTACACCCTGGACCGGTGGCCAGCCAATCACAGGGCACATATAGACAAACAACCATTCACACTCACATTCATACCTATGGACAATTTGGAGTCGCCAATTAACATAGCATGTTTTTTTTGGAATGTGGGAGGAAACCGGAGTACCCGCAGAAGACCCACGCATGCACGGGGAGAACATGCAAACTCCACACAGAGATGACCATGGGCGGGAATGAACTCAGGTCTCCTAGCTGTGAGGTCTGCGTGTTAACCACTCGACCGCTGTGCAGCCATGTATTAAAGTAAGTTATAAAATTATGATAGTATTTTTTTTTTTACCAATTTTTTAACAGATGTGTGTCACATGACCCACAGTAGTGTATTGTAACATCTTGATGCTGGAATTTTTGGTCAGCTCTACTGGGATTTTGTGTGTATGTAGCTTTACAGGCAAATTGTTAAAAAATTAATTTCGGAAACTACATCAAAAAGGGACAAAAGTTCAAGAAACAACCAAAAAATGCAACGTAGGAACATGTCTATACAGTGAGAAACAGTCAAAAAAAAGGCTAAAATTTTTCAGAAAGAAAACTAGATGTGTTATTTCCTCCTACCGTTTACCGTATTACCCCAATAAATATAGCATAAATATACCACCAAGATGACAAAGCCTACTCTGTTGCAAGAAAACAAAATGGAAAAGTAACATGAAAGGTGAGAAAGTCTGCACCGCGTATCTGAACTTGCGTTGGTGTTGACACATGCCTGCATCCGCCAAGGGCTTGAACACCTTGGCCTGCCTCCCAGCTCCTGTCGCCTCCTGAGTTCCGAAATGACTCCCAATCCCTTCTCCACCCTGATTCCCCGGAACCGGCTAAAACGATGATGTTTTCCACCTGGAAGCATGCCCGGCGATGCTTCGCAGACGGCGGGGAACTGTGGCGGGGTCTGGGGCTTTGAGGAGCCCACAATGCATAAAATGCAACTAAAACGGCAAACAGGGGCTTGGCTATGGAGCCATTTTTCCAAGCGTCTTCTCTCAAGGAGCAAACAAGTGAGACAGATTTTTCTCACGTTCTGTGCTCTTGAATAGGCTCCAGGGACACAAAATACAGTCCCTTTCCGTAGTAGGGAACGCTTCCTCTCTGGGGTTCAAGAATGAGTCAAGAATGGATCAACATTGGTGACCTTCCTGAGTCCATCTTCTGCCTCTGGTTGGAAGAACCCACTAAAACAGGAAAATCCGGTGTCGGTCTCGCCCATCACAAACTTTTGCTGCGACATCACATCTCATGTTTAACCAAAAAGTTTGCAACCACAGAAAATTCCACTTGCCAAGTTGAATTAACATCCAATTAACCAGTCTGCTGAAGCGTCTACGCTTGCTGTTTACATGCCCTAACGATCACAATATTTTAGCTCCGCTGCAATTAAACAGGAGGTGCAGTTCCTCTTCGTTAGACCTCCTGCTCTGTTGATGATCAATAGCTGCTCGGAATTCTGCTCAAACTGAGGAGCTTTTGTTTTGTTGGGCCGTAATGAGCAACACTTTCTCATCAGCAAATAACTTCATGGCTGCATCCAAGAAGAAGCGATGTAAATCCCCATGCTGCAAATGGGGCAGACGGTTCCATTATGATGGTGTAGTTAACTAGCTAACTTGCCAGATTTCCTAAAAAAGTTAATAAGATTCTCGCTTGAACACTAAAGAGAATGTGTTGTGTTGACTTAAGCTAGCCTGATGAAGATACAGTATATTCTGCCCCGCTTTTACCCATGTTTTAGCTGTGTATAAATGAATGAATGTTGTATTTTAATGTATCTGTTTACTTGCTTTTATTCAACTCCATTTTTTCTGTGAAGCGTCTTTGAGGATTTTGAAAATTATGATTAATTAAAATTATTAATGATCAATTTTTTATTTTTTATTTTTTATTTTTTATTTTTTATTTTTTATTTTTTATTTTTTATTTTTTATTTTTTATTTTTTATTTTTTATTTTTTATTTTTTATTTTTTATTTTTTATTTTTTATTTTTTATTTTTATTCTTCACAGGGACTATTAACCAATTTTTTTTCATGTCACTCTTCTCATAAAAAGGGTAAATCCCAATTCCGGTATCAACTGATCATAATTTTAGGCTGATATCGGGCCGATAATTATCAGTGGTCGACAGTATCGGACATCTCTAGTATTCAGGAACAAATAGACTTAAAAACAGTTTCTACCCGACCGCAGTAACTACCCTCAATGCCTTAAGGAATAATCCTTAACATCGTGCAATAGCATTTTAATTTAATTTTATGCTTGACTGAGTGTTTTATGTATTTTTTTTTTTTTTTAATCTTATATTCATTCATTCATTTTCTACTGCTTATCCTCACTAGGGTCGCGGGGGGTGCTGGAGTCTATCCCAGCTCTCTTCGGGCAAGAGTACACCCTGGATTGGTGGCCAGCCAATCACAGGGCACATATAGACAAACAACCATTCACACTCACATTCATACCTATGGACAATTTGGAGTCGCCAATTAACCTAGCATGTTTTTGGAATGTGGGAGGAAACCGGAGTACCCGGAGAAAACCCACGCATGCACGGGGGAAAAAAATCTTATTTTAATCTTATTTATTTATTCTTAATGTAGCTGATATATGAATAATGCACTAACTGTCGGACAATTTCGCTGTACTTGTTACAATGACAATAAAGGACTATTCTATATTCTATTCTATTCTATTGACACAGTATGTGGGGACAATGTGGACCTGGTGATTTGACCACTTGACCACTTGTTCTGGCTCTGTCCATTAAGTACTTCAAGTACTTCACAGGCTCGATTGAGGCGACATATTTCAGTGGAACCTGCGATTAGTGAGTATCGTGTCTCTGTCCAGCCAAACGACATGCAAACTCCATGTATGTAATATGTTCTGCTTGGTAAACATGGAAGAAAAAAAACGATACTTGTCTGTCAAATTTCCCACAGCTATTTGACATTCCTAAAAAAAACAAATTTGAGCAAGAAAAAAGCAACGGCAAGGGAACTTGTTGGCACCAGATTAAACATATGTATGTAAACAGTATGTTTGTAAATTTATAAAAATGATTAATTGCATCTGATAAAACATGACTACAAATTTAATTTGATACCTCGATTAAAAAAAAAAATTCTAATTTGGGAAAAATGAATGTTAATAAAGCCCTGTCCTCTCAAACACCTTAACATGCAGTTATGCGAGCAAACACAGGATGTGGATATAAAAAATATTTAAATTCCAGTTCCTGGAATTTATTCACATTCCTGTCTCTGTCTATCATAATAACGTGTATTTATTATAATGTATTTATTATAATGATCATGTCTTTACATTGAACTGTAACACCAAGTGAAAAGCTGTGCAATAATCCTGTGCTACCTTTGGCATCCATTTGGATAGATAGAAATTATAAACTCCACGCAGAGATTCAAACCCAAGACTTCCCGATCTTCTGACTTTGTGGCCAACATGCTAACCACTCCTACCACTGTGCGATTTCTACTCGACCCATTCTTTTCAATGATCAAGTTTATTTTCATTTATTGTATGATTAATTTATTAATCTTTGGTAATGGTAATGGTTTAATTTCATTTGAACATGCATCAGATTACAATTGAATGCATCACATAATCAGTTCACAGTTCCACATGTCCAAAAGGAGTAGGAAGAAGCAAAGCTTATTAAATCCTACCCCTCCATCTGGTACTTTTACAATCAGTAACTGTTACATTTGTTCACTTCCTGCTTTCCTAATATAGTTCAAGTTCACAGTTCCACATGTCCAAAAGGAGTAGGAAGAAGCAAAGCTTATTAAATCCTACCCCTCCATCTGGTACTTTTACAATCAGTAACTGTTACATTTGTTCACTTCCTGCTTTCCTAATATATATATATATATTTTTAAGGAATTTTTGTCACATGCCTAAGTACAAGGTGAATAATAATTTATGATGGTGATAGTATTTTTCTGAACGAGAAACATGTATTCATCTAGCAAGATCACTTTGACACTGTAATATTTCTATCTGTGACTTTAGACTGAATTTAGTTAATTTTTTGATAAGCAAACAAACCTCCCTTCCATCTTCTCAGGCCCTTCAAATTTGTATTGTTTGCGTTGTAGCTGCTGAAACAGGTTTGCTGCATTGTGTCACCAAAGATGTGTGTTTGCCAGTCATTAGAATTGCTTCACCATTTTCTCAACCGCAGTTATGCTGACTCACTATCGTTGTGGCAGAACCGAGAGACAAGTTGCCTTCACTGAGATGACAACATGAAGTCCAAAGTGCAGATGCTCTTCATCATCTGCTGCTGTTTTTTTGCAGCATGTCTGGGTCGAGTTAACTTTCCTGGTAAGTGATCTTTTTAAGACGTATAATCACCGCTTTAAGATTGTAGACATTTGTCCACATATATTTCCTGTTATGTTCCTGTTATAGTTATGCTGCATATCTGTATCTGTACAATTACAAGCCAAACAAAACATCATGCAATAAATGGACTTTTTAGCAAAACTTCATGACATCTAACAAAACTCACAAAATGTAGAAAGAGATGATTTTCATTGGATAGAAGCTTATATTTCCAAACCATTAATATAATTATTGATTAATTCAAGTTTTTTGTTGTGGACAAAAAACTATCCCAGCTGTCTTCGGGCGAGAGGAGGGGTACACCCTGGACTGGTCACCAGCCAATCACAGGGCACATATAGACAAACAACCATTCACACTCACATTCATACCTATGGACAATTTGGAGTTGCTAATTAACCTAGCATGTTTTTGGAATGTGGGAGGAAACCGGAGTACCCGGAAAAAAACCCATGCATGCACGGGGAGAACATGCAAACTCCACACAGAGATGCCCGAGGGTGGAATCGAACTAGGGTTTCTTAGCTATGTGGCCTGTGCGCCAACCACGTAACCACCATGCAGCCCCGAGAATTTTTGAAAATTTGAAAAACATTGAAAAATGTTGAAAAACCCAAAATTTTAATTCATGATACAAAAATTCATGATGCAAAAATTCTACTAGCATAATAAATTTAAAGTGGTATGTAAACATTTTGGCACCCCTGATAATTTTCCTGATTTTCCTTTATAAATGACTGGTTGTTGGGATCAGCCATTTCAGTTCAATATATCATATCGCAGATGAACACAGTCATAGATGAGAAGTGAAATGACATTCATCAGACTTACAGAAAAAGGTTGCAATAATTATTTAAACAAAAATTTGGGCATCTCAACAACAAAGAAATAGTAGCTCCTCCTTCAGCAGGAATAAAAGCTTCCCATAACTTCCAATGACATCTGGATTCTGGTTGAAGGTACTTTTGACCATTCTTCTTTACAAAGTTGAGTCAGGTTTGATGGTTTCCAAGCATGGAGAGCCCGCTTTAAATCACACATCAATAAAATTCAGATCCGGGGACTGAGATGGCCATTCCGGAATGTTGAGGACCGTTGTCTTGTTGGAAGTTCAAAGAAGACTCGTAAAATGTAGATATGCATCCCTTTCATTGGACAGGGCCTCAAGATGACAAGAGCAAAAATAAAGTCAATAAAGTTTACAATTTTGCTTGGGGTCCCAAGGAGCCTCGGGCCCGGGACCCCACTTTGGGAACTTAGGCTCTAAGTCAAACACACTTCTAGATTGTCTTTCCCAAAGCCAAAGTCTTTCAGTCTTACAGATCACATCATAACTTATTTGTCTTATTTGTTCACACAGAGGAAGAAAAGGATCCCAACTTCTGGAGATCAATGGCCCAGCGGACTCTTCAAAAAGCGCTGACTCTTCAACAGCTAAACCAGAACGTAGCGAAAAACCTCATTCTGTTCATAGGTGACGGTGAGTGACAGTTATCACCATTCCGATTAAAGCACAGAAAATAAATGTATTGTGTTGTCGATTTGACTTCGTCAGTCTTGGCCATGTTGTTCGTCCTTTCTGCCCAGCTCTGCATGCATGAAATGAAAACCGATATGAAAAAAATGAATATGAATATATGGACATTAATATAGACCAGGATGACACCATAGTTTGTTCACAAACACTCAAAGCCCACCTCATTTTCCACAGGCTCTTGTGTTCCTGGTCGCTCTGACTGTACTGAAGTTGGCTAGCTCTAGTGATGTGTCGGTCATGAACGAACGGGTCAAAAGAACTCGTTCTTTTTTGTGAACAGAATGAACAAGGCCCTAAAATACCCGTTCAGTTGCAAATCCTTTTTTTTTTTGATTGGCTGGAGAGTCAGTTCACCGTTCCTTTTTGCAGGGCGGGACTATCTGCGTGCTTGCTGACTGAAAGACCGAACTGAACGAAGTTAACGGATCTTTTTACTGAATGAACCGGAATGACTGGTTCACTGAAATGAACGTTTTTTTTCCACCGCCGGCTAGCTCCTCACGTTAGCCTCTGGGCTAACTCTAGCTAGCTCTTAGCCATTCAGTAAAACACAATTTGAAGGTCTTGAAGTTTTTGCCAGTTCATGGATCCTGCTGGCAAGTTAATTCACGTTCCTTGTGACAATAAAATATCCCGAAGGCTTGACTCTTCCACTTCCTTGATATGATAATGTGTAGACAGGGAATCACACCGATGCTGGATGTCGCTATCACAGCATGTACAAATGTGCAAACAAACAGAGCTGCTTTAAAGGCAGACAGTGTTGGCGGTGGTGTTAATTCCAGTACATATAGTACACATAGATACATAGATTCCTCAGTTGGAATGTCACAATTCCAGAAAGTAAGCCCAGTGGAATAGTAGTGGAATGACCACATTCCACTACAGAAGATATGTCGTGTTATTCATATCAGTATTGGAAACAGAGTAGAGTATATCAAATGAATCCCCTAAAGATGATGTAAATGGATTCCTAACAGTTGACCTGATTCTGGTTTCAAAGGGATGGGTGTTTCCACGGTGACAGCAGCTCGGATACTGAAGGGTCAGCTGAGCGGACATTCTGGGGAGGAAACCCAGCTGGAGATGGACAAGTTTCCTTATATGTCTTTGTCCAAGGTGATGAGGTTTTGGTATAAAAACACTCAACTCTAGAGAACATCAACCTTGCTGTGGTCATTTAGGAACTTGTGTGTTTTTTATTATGTTGAAGTCACGCACGGACTCCAATACACAAAAACATGACGGTCCTATATTCTTCAGAGATCCACAATAGTACATGGAAAGTGCGTTGGGAAAATTTAATACCTCAAATTTGAGGCTTAAAAAGCCGCAACTTCAAAATCAATTGAACGCCTCGTTTCTTGAAAATGCAGCAAACAAGTGAAGGGCACAGTAGACTTTTTTCATGTTTTGTGTTTATAAACAGGCACTAAGGACTTTTGAAAAATTGAAAATTAAAATTGCATCATAAGGGACCATTAATGTGTATTTTACTTAACAAATTACACCAAAAATCAGAATCGTAGTCGCCTTTAATGTCATTGTATTGCATACAACGGAATTTTACCACGGTGCATTTTGTAGAAATAAAAAAAATAATATATTTTTTTAAAGGAATAAAAAAATAAAAAATAAAAATAAAATAGGGAATAATAATATAAATATAAAAAGTGACAGGTGCTGTTCAGAATAAATGTAAAAACATGTACATCAAAAACAATAACCTATACAGTAAACAAAATGTGGAATTGCAGTAAACAAAAGGTAGTATTGCACATATTGTGCCTGAATTTCACTTAAATTAATGAATCTAATCCTGTATTGCACATTTTTTAATTATTATTATTATTGTTGTTTTATTATTATTGTGTATAATGTGTGTTTTAGTAGTGCAGTATTGTTCATCTATGATTGTTCATTGCAGTGATGGCTTTGGAAAAGAAGCCCATCTCTGAGTCCATTTGTCCGGGTTTTGTGTGAAAATAGTCTCTTGAATGACCTAATTCTTTTATGAACCATGTGTGCAGACATACAACACGGATATACAGGTGGGCGAAAGCGCTGCCGCAGCCACGGCCCTTCTGTGTGGGGTCAAGACCAACCGGGGCATAGTGGGCTTGAATGCGGCTGCTATTCGCTACCAGTGCAACACCTCCCAGGGCAACGAGGTCACTTCCATCTTCAAGTGGGCCAAGGATGCAGGTAGGACCAGAGCAGGATTGGGACTTAGTACTTGGTTCAGTGGGTATTTGGGTAGTTTGCTAACCACATTAATGTCTAAAACTAGTACTGTATGTATATATGCATGTGTAAAGCAAGTAGTCTAAACTTACAGTAAAGTATGTGCAGTATGTACCGTAAAACGGGGTTATAAGGGATGGTGGGGTAATAAGGGACAATTTTCAGGAAAATGTTTTTTGAACGATTTTGTTCAAGAATATATGCTTATTTGAAAAAAAAAAAACACCACAAAGCAGCTTCCTGTTTAACATGAAAAGGCAGAATTACATTTAAAACATTTTCCCGAAAATTGCCACTTATTACCCCACCGTCCCTTATTACCCCGTTTTACTGTAGTTATTCTTAATCACGCATTAAAAAGCACAGGCTTCGTCAACAAATACTGCACAGTAGTTCATGTTTGTGCAGGGGTGTCAAACTACAAAACAACCATGGTTGTTGACCTCATCTTCGTCATTCTTTAATGTAAAGCAAAAGTTAAAAAGTATCTTAATTTCTGTTAGCACAAAAACATCCCAAACCATGAGACGTTTAATGGGATTATATTATATTATATATATTTTAATATATAATTTAATATAATATAAATTAATATATTCTTCCAATAAGAAAATGACTTACACTAGTATAAATGCTAAATGTAAACAAGCAAAACTGATGACTGTTGATACAGTATAAGATGAATAAAATGCTGTCATCTTGAGAAGGAATATTTGTGTAGGGAAGCTCTTTGTGACATCACAGTGTGGCGACACTGAGCACAAGCTGTAGGCCCCGCCCCCACTGAAACACCCACCATGCTATACAGCTTTGTCAGAGATTTTGGCGTTTATTCAGGTTTGAGGGACAGCTAAATTACCTAAAGCGTCACATTATTTTTCAAAAAGTTTCCAAAAAATTGCCTCGCGGGCTGGATTTGACTCCCGGGCCTGAATTTGACACATGTGGTCTTGAGAAACAGGTACCTTGTATTCAGAAACTGTTATCCATTTTGCAGGAAAGTCAGTGGGAGTAGTCACAACGACTCGCATCACTGGTGCCACACCTTGTGCCACCTATGCCCATACTGTGGAACGACACTGGTACTCGGACAGCGATATGCCAGAAGAGGCGCTGAAGGGTGGATGCATAGACATTGCCAGACAACTGTTTGAAAATATTCCAAATATTGAGGTGAGTTAAAAGCAACAATTATAATAACACACATACCAAAAAATGTTTGGGGTGGTTTGGATTCTTACTTAAGGGTGTAATGTTAGTTCAGTCATTGACACATGGCCACCCTTTGGTTTAAAAATGGAAAAATTCTATTGCAGGGCTTCCGATACACTCTTTTCATTAAGGGACTTGGACAGAAGTCTTGGCATTGGATTGTCTAGAGCAGGGGTCACTAGTTTGAGGCCCCCACCTTGATATGAAAGTTTAATGTTAGTGCGGCCCGCGCAAGTTTGATATGGATGCTGTATGGTATCATGTACCCAGAAAAAATGATTATGTTTGATTAATGTTCATGTTAAAGGTTAAATAACTGTTAATAGTTATCCTCCCTATCCGTGTGGAAGTGGTACGTTTTTGGCTATTTAAATTTAAAGGAAATAACTTGAAGGCTCCCGTTTAGGTCGCTAGCTCTGTAGCACAGGGGTCTCAAACACGCGGCCCGTGGGCCAAATGTGGCCCGCAGGACGCTAGTTTGAGGCCCCCACCTTGATACCAAACTTTAATGTTGAAATGACAGCTTAAAGCTGTGTGCACACCGGACACAATTAACATGATTTTGCCCCGCCTATACTGTTACCCTACCCTGTTAGCAATGAAGCTAAAGGCTTATGACGCTGGGTACAAATAAATGCAGGAAATGATTTGGAATAAAACGGAAAATACAGGTCAAGGTAAAGCATCTCATCAAACATGTTGTTAAAGTTACGACGCTACTCCCAGATGGAACTGAGTACGATGCTAACTTGCTAATTGGGTAAAATTATTAAGTTTCATTAATGTTCATGTTAAAGGTTAAATAACTGTTGATACTGTACATTTGAATCGGAAAAAAATAATTCTCTACCAACTGTATGTGTTTTTTTACGTTTCTTATTTGCCGTTTTATTATTATTTTACTTATTTATTACTGATTGATTGATTTATTGTCTTTATTCTTAATTTGTTTATTTTTTAAATCTTATTTTGCGTATAGAAAAATAAAAATTAAGGTATTTGAGAACAGTGGCATGTTTTATCAGATATTTTGGTGTGGAAAACCGGAACCAAAGTACTGAAAAAGTGTAGGGTATAGCAGAAGCAAAAGCATTGAAGATTGATTTTTTTTTCCAGTTTTGTTTTGTTTTTTTGAAAACCTGATGCGGCCCGGCTTCACCCAGAACCTAGCTCCGGTGGCCCCCAGGTAAATTGAGTTTGAGACCTCTGGTCTAGAGTGAAAATGCAAACAGTATGTGAATGTAAACCACAAACATCTGTTTTGCACATTTTAACTGAACGTACGTATGTCTGATGGAACGACAATAAGACGCATCTTGCAACCGGTTCTACCATGTGTCTCCGAGACATCCTCTATAAGTGGCTTTGTTGCCAATATAAATAATTTACATCAGTTTAGTTAAACATCTCCATATGTTGAAGTCTTATAGTTATACTGCAAACAGCAGCACCCTTAAACGCTAAACTATAATTAGAAGCTCTGTGATGAACCGTGACTTTTTTTTTTCCCACGGCCTTTCAGGTTATGATGGGTGGCGGAAGGATGTACATGTACCCGAAAAACACGCCGGATGTCGAGTATCCCGACATGGAGCAACACAACGGCACACGGAATGATGGCCGGAACCTGATACAGGAATGGGTTGACAAAATGAAGGACAAAGTAAAAACTGAAGCTCTAAAAAAAGGACATTTAGTCTTACCAAGTTAGCCAGCTTATTGACTTTGTTGTGTTTGTGTCAAAATGTCCAGGGAGGCCATTATGTGTGGAACAAGTCGCAATTCTTATCACTCAACCCCAGCAGAGTCAATTACTTACTAGGTGAGTTTTATTGACTTTCTTCTGCTAGAGCAGGGGTCTCAAACTCAACTAAAAGCTGCAGTGACGTCACTCACTCTGCTCAGATGCGTGGGAAGGGAAGCAAGGGACAGCAACTGCAGGTCGGTGTCCTCAAACGTTTAGGTCAGGGGTCTCAAACTCAATTTACCCGCGGGCCACTGGAGCTAGGGTCTGGGCAAGGTTCCCCCCCCCCCAAAAAAAAACTTTCAGTGCTTTGGTGCCGATTTTCCACAATAAAAGCTCTGATAAAACATTCCACTGTTCTCAAATATCTTAATTTTTATTTTTCTGCACAAAATAAGATGAAAAATAAATAAACAAATCAAGAATAAAGAAAATCAATGAATTAGTAATAAATATAATAATAATAATAATAAAACGGCAAATAATAAAAACTTAAGAAACCACATATAGTTGCTGGGTAGACAAATTATTTTTTCGGATTAAAATTAAAGCATTATTAGAGCCCTGTAGACATGACAAAACACGACTATAGTCACATTTATACTCTTTTTATTTACAACATATTGAGCAACTGCAGGGTCTTGAGACACATGCTAACTCGCAAACTAGAGAGCTAGCGACCTAAACGGTAGCCTCCAAGTTATTTCCTTTAAACTTAAATAAAGCCAAAAACGTACCACTTCCACACGGATAGGGAGGATAACTATTAACAGTTATTTAACCTTTACATGAACATTAATCAAACGTAATAATTTTTCTGGGTACATGATACCATACAGCATCCATATCAAACTTGCGCGGGCCGCACTAACATTAAACTTTTATAACAAGGCGGGGGCCCTCAAACTAGTGTCCTGCGGGCCACGTGTTTGAGACCCCTGT
The DNA here is from genome assembly GCF_030265055.1 of Doryrhamphus excisus. Classification (NCBI taxonomy): domain Eukaryota; kingdom Metazoa; phylum Chordata; class Actinopteri; order Syngnathiformes; family Syngnathidae; genus Doryrhamphus; species Doryrhamphus excisus. Next base: position 13,084,865 of record NC_080483.1, read on the forward strand.
GCTAGAGAGCTAGCGACCTAAACGGTAGCCTTCAAGTTATTTCCTTTCAATTTAAATAGCCAAAAACTTACCACTTCCACACGGATAGGGAGGATAACTATTAACAGTTATTTAACCTTTAACATGAACATTAATCAAACGTAATAATTTTTTCTGGGTACATGATACCATACAGCATCCATATCAAACTTGCGCGGGCCGCACTAACATTAAACTTTCATATCAATGCGGGGGCCTCAAACTAGTGTCCTGCGGGCCACATTTGGCCCGCGGGCCGCATGTTTGAGACCCCTGTGCTAGAGGCTTAGGAGTTTGGTACATACTGTGTCCCACATCTCATATCTGTTTTTACAGGTCTATTCGAACCTTTGGATCTCATGTACGAAATAGAGAGGGATACGGACAACGAGCCTTCACTCACAGAGATGGTGGACATGGCCATTAAGATCCTTAGGAAGAACCCTAATGGATTTTATCTGCTGGTAGAAGGTGGGTTTATACTGCCGTTTGTAAAAAGACCAAAAGTTGGACATGAGGGTTTGACTTCCAGGAGGACGTATCGATCAGGGTCACCACCGAAACAAGGCTCAGTTGGCCCTGCACGATGCCGTGGAAATGGATCGAGCTGTCGGTCGAGCGGGTCTCCTGACCAGCGAATTTGATACATTGACCGTTGTCACTGCCGACCATTCGCACGTGTTCAACTTTGGAGGTTACACCTACAGAGGAAATGACATATTCGGTAGGTTATGAACTCTATATTGACTGGAATTAATGATCCAGTACTATATGGATTATTCATATTATAGCTTTCATCTTCCATAGGCTTGGCTCCCGATTTAAGTGATGTTGACCATAAGCCCTTCACCGCCATCTCGTATGGAAACGGACCAGGTTACAAGCTGGTCAACGGTGAAAGAGAGAACATCTCCACTGTTAACTATCGTAGGTACAGCCCTACTCAAAGTACTTCATTTCATCAATAGTGTGAAATACTTTAGTCAAGTCAATGAGTAGAAGCTTTTACAATCAAGGTACTCAGTGATATCATGAACGACTTTAACTGCAGATGTTAATGTACCGTCTTGTTTACCGAAACCAAATTGCTTGTTTGATAAGAGATTATGAAATTCAATAAATGATTTAAGCTGTGCGGCAGTAATTAACTTTAATGTAATACTTTTACCAGAATACATGAATACTGATATCCAGACAGCAGGGATGACATAGTTTAAAACACTGAAAAAGATCAGCTATAAAATGTTTTTTAACGATTTAAGACAAATAGGATCAAGATTGTCTGGATCTGCAGATTTGTCAGTTTCCAACTGCTTAAGGGCTCCGTAGACCTCAGTCATTGGTCCGAAAACTAATGAAAATAACGAAGGGGGCAAAGATTGTACATCGTGTTCAGATGTAGTTTTAGAGTCGGGGTTCAATGTTTCATATAAACAACCCGATTAAACAATTTATAAGTAATTTTAATAACGTAGAAAGCAGAAGTGTTCAATATCCTGCTGTAAATGATAATAATGATGCCCGTGTTTGACAAGGAAGACAATGACAAGTGGATCAGACATTTTGATGAGATTTTGGGGTATCGTGGAAACAGGGATCTGATCATTTCTGAGCCTGGTGATATAATATAAAAATATAATGATTGATATTATCCCATCATAAACTACGGGTCATACTGATGATTTCTCATTTACGGATAACCTTTTGAAATAACACCAAATCACGGGGGTGCTGGAGCCTATCCCAGCTGTCTTCGGGCGAGAGGCGGGTTACACCCTGGACTGGTGGCCAGCCAATCACAGGGCACATATAGACAAACAACCATTCACACTCACATTCATACCTATGGACAATTTGGAGTCGCCAATTAACCTAGCATGTTTTTTTGGAATGTGGGAGGAAACCGGAGTACCCAGAGAAAACCCACGCATGCACGGGGAGAACATGCAAACTCCACACAGAGCTGGCCAAGCGTGGAATTGAACACTGGTCTCCTAGCTGTGAGGTCTGCGCGCTAACCACTTGTCCGCCGTGCCGCCCCTGAAATAACACCATCAAAACTGAAAATTTTCTTGAAAAATTCTGGCGCCTAAAGATTTAATAGTGAAACGTGTTCACGGGACTCCCCCACTGGGCCCCCACCAAGGGGCATGCCCTCCAGTTTGAAAACCACTGCTTTAACCCAAGCATCCTCTTTCATTTACATTCAAAAGTTTTAACCAAGGTTGGTTGCTACCCTTTGCTTGAAATCTGCAAACATGCTTGTTAATAATTTCCGACAAGGCCTTGTAAAAATATTTCCACATTAATTTGACATAATTGATGATGTAAACCTTTTTCCAGACAAAAATATATATAGAAAATGATAAAAAGCTTGCACCGTTTCAGGTCTTCCTTTGATAATTTGTGTTGTTCTGACTCTGGCAATAACACAATGGTCACATGACTCATTGGCAAATATCCCAACATCCGTATATTTATACGGGCTGTTTGTTAAGATTGAATCAAGAATGGAGGATTTCCTTGGCTGTTTAAGATTTGGGCCAGGTTTGGAGTCAACGTTTCCTGACGAAAGAAACAGTAGCATAACAACACACCTTCTTTTTATTGATTTGTGAGGACATTTGGTAGAAAGTCCAAAACCAGTTAGAAACCAGCCAGTACAGAACCCAGCAAGATAAAAATGAAGGTCCTTCGGAGTCGAGAGTGCTTTAGGCATCAACCTAAAATCCCAGACTGTCAGCTTGACACCCAGCTCGGCTCTTTAAATGTTAAATAACAGCGTGATGATGTTCTCCCTTCCAGGTGACCCCAACTACCGGGCCCAGTCAGCCGTCCCTCTGAAGTCTGATACGCATGGCGGCGAAGATGTGGCCGTGTACGCTAAAGGTCCACTGGCTCACCTGCTGCATGGCGTCCAAGAGCAGAGCTACCTGCCATACGTTATGGCCTACGCCGCCTGCATCGGGAACAACACGGCACACTGCTCCGATCGGAATGGGACTGGGGTGTAACAGTGTTATATTTTACTGGTGGGCTTTTATTTTGAAGGGTCGGACTTTACCGGATGCAGGAATTGTTGCCAAAGAGACTCGATACCTGAGGTTGTGAATAAAGAAAGCTCACATGTTGAATATGTCTTGTTGTCTGTCTGAACCCACGTACACAATGTACGACATCGTGTTCGAGTCTCGGCAATGGTCAGGAGCACAAGGAAGACCGACTTGTATTTTTCCTTGGTGTGTGGAAAAATGTACATTAGTACACTAGTAAATTAGTAATATGTTTACAGCATCTATCACATAGTTTAGTGATCAGGTATTGTACTCAAAATTCATTTGATTAATTTATTCATTCATTTTCTACCGCTTATCCTCACAAGGGTGCTGGAGCCTATCCTAGCTGCCAGAGACGAGGTACACCCTGGACTGGTGGCCAGCCAATCACAGGGCACATATAGACAAACAACCATACACACTCACATTCATACCTATGGACAATTTGGAGTCGCTAATTAACCTAGCATGTTTTTGGAATGTGGGAGGAAACCGGAGTACCCGGAGAAAACCCACGCATGCACGGGGAGAACATGGAAACTCCACATAGAGATGGTGGGATTGAACTCGGGTCTTCTAGCTGTGAAGTCTGCTTGCTAACCACTCGACCGCCGTGCAGCCCCATTTGATTAATTAACAAAAACATTTTGCTTGGTTATTCATTCATTCACTACCGCTTTTCCGCGGGGGTGCTGGAGCCTATCCCAGCTGTCTTCTTCGAGAGGCGGGGTACACCCTGGACTGGTCGCCAGCCAATCACAGGGCACATTTGGTTATATTCAATTAAATTAAACATTTCACTTAATAATCAGTTACTTAGTAATCAGTTTTATTCCTAAATTCACATTTTATAAATGGAACATTCCAAAAACATGCTAGGTTAATTAGCGACTCCAAATTGTCCATAGGTATGAATGTGAGTGTGAATGGTTGTTTGTCTATATGTGCCCTGTGATTGGCTGGCCACCAGTCAACGGTGTAACCCCGCGTCTTGCCCGGAGACAGCTGGGATAGGCTCCAGCACCCTGTGATGCTTGTGAGGATAAGCAATAGAAAATGAATGAGACTGCAACAATTTAATGATAAGGACTCCAAATGTACAGTAAAAATGATCATGGTTCCTTTGAAGTTTAGTTCCAAGCAGGTGAACCAGGAACTAGTGTATGTATTAAAATGCAGACGGGTGGCATTACCAAGTAGACCAGCGAGTGTGAAAATCAACCTACAGCAGACGGCATCGACAAGGCAATGATGATTGAGTTGCACACCAGATTGCGTCCAAGTTGACACAAAATCAATTTCAAGCCAGATTCTGACCCATTTTCATTTTCTTGCTGGCTCTCGGGACTGTCAGAAGACCAGGCATGTTGTGAGCATAGGTTTCTGGACGAAGCATAAGGTACAACTAGGTCAACCAAACATGAAGGTGCCAATCCATGTAATATTTTGTAGGCAAGTTCCTAAAGGGCGCCAGACTTCTTATTCCCATAGTAAGGTGTAGCATATTGATGGAACTAGCACAAGTATGTGTATCAAAAAAAATATGTTTTTTTCATACACACCATCACATTTGTGTTCAACTCACCATTTCAGCATATTCAATAAACACAAGATAAACAGGTCCCCAGCAAAACGACAACTGTCTGGTCACAAGAAAACAAAACGATGTTGAAAAGACCTAAACGTTTGAGGACACCGACCTGCAGTTGCTGTTTCTCGCAACTGAGGAGAGTGAGTGACGTCACCGCAGCTTTTATCTTGGCTTGGTGATTGTATAATTTAACCCAGGTGACCATATCATGAGACATGGTGCCTTCAAGGGCCAGAGAGAATGTGGGGAAAACCACTGAGGCTGAGGATTTTAACCCTGGTTAGAAATACATATGATTGCTAACCAATGCATGTCTCTTCAATCAATTAATCAGGACCTGGCGTCCATAGCAATACTGACCAGAACCAGTATGACAAAGGGCAACCTTGGGGAAACTCAATGTGTACCAAAGTCCTGGGCAAAGACCAAGCGGCGCATACTACTTCCCCCAAACCAAGTACTCTTGGAAACACCACAAAGGACACAAATAAACAGGTTAACAGCATTTACCCTAATGAGGCGTCCATTGTTCTACAGTATGGGGGAAAAAAAAACACATTGCACTTCCTGGATTGGATGGTCGGAATAGACTTTACCCAAATCTGCTGCTTGTAAACACCCTCTCCAATTACCTTTTGTGGACCCCAATGTTGAAGTACCTTGCCTGTGTTTTGGATAACAACAAACCCTAATTTTTTTTAAAGGATCACCCAATAATGAATTCTGCACATCAACCCAGTTTCAACCTAGTTGGGCTTTTTCTGTACTTTGCCTCCACTTTGAGTTCCTGTGAGCTATTCTCTTTTGTAGTTGCTTGGCGTGTGCCCAACAGCACCCCATCACAGCTGCATGCACAAGTTCAGCTAAACAGCAGTGAATGGGGGGCCTTTTCACCTCCTTCCAAGACAGCTCCACCAGTCTTACGCATGGCATGCTAAGATTTAGCCAGCTCTGAAAGGGTGTGGAAAAGGAAGCGGTGAAAGGCTGATGAGAAATTAAACCAAGGATTAAAAATGCTAATTAGAAAGTGAGAAAAAGTTGTTGTGTGCCCGAGTAAAAAAAAACAAAAAAAAAAACTTTCTGACATTGATGATGTCACCGCTCCAGCACGGTCACATGACCAGAAGTCAAAAGCCAGCATTCATTCATTCATTTTTTTTCTACCGCTTATCCTCACAAGGGGGTCGCTGGAGCCTATCCCAGCTGTCTTCAGGCGAGAGGCAGGGTGCACCCTGGACTGGTGGCCAGCCAATCACAGGGCACATATAGACAAACAACCATTCACACTCACATTCATACCTATGGACAATTTGGAGTCGCTAATTAACCTAGCATGTTTTTGGAATGTGGGAGGAAACCGGAGTACCCGGAGAAAACCCACGCATGCACGGGGAGAACATGGAAACTCCACACAGAGATGGTGGTATTGAACTCGGGTCTCCTAGCTGTGAGGTCTGCACACTAACCACTCGACCAAAAATTTTTGCTTGGTTAAACAGCAATTATAAATACACCAGAAATTAAACATTTCACTTAATAATCAGTTAGTTACTTAGTAATTAGTTTTATTCCTAAATTCACATTTAATAATGGAACATTCCAAAAACATGCTAGGTTAGTTGGCGACTCCAAATTGTCCATTTGGACAATGGGAGGAAACCGGAGTACCCGGAGAAAACCCACGCATGCACGGGGAAAAAAATGCAAATTCCACACAAAGATGGCCGAGGGTGGTATTGAACTCGGGTCGCCTTGCTGTGAGGTCTGTGTGCTAACCACTCGATCGCCGTGCAGCCAAAAGCCAGCATAATATCTGAATACAGTAATCCCTTGTTTATCACAGTTAAGTTAGGGAGAGTGAGTGACGTCACCGCAGCCTTTATAGTGTCTTGGCTTGGTGATTGTATAATTGAACCCAGGTGAGCATATCGTTAGGGATTGTTGAGATATATATCAAACTTTGTTGTTCCAGCCATTAAGTGCGGTGCTTGTGTATCACCAAACATTACAACTACATTACTGACACCTAGTGACCAGTGTTGAGTACTGCATTGGTATTATAGTTCATTTATTTAGTCTCGCACAAGTAATTCCATTTTGTTACCAGTCTGGTGACAGTTTCCACCCAATGACGTGTTCCCGTGTGGATGATGTGACTATTTCCTAACCCACCACTGTGGGTACAATATTATTTCAGCCTTCCCATGTGGACAGATCCTAAAAATAGTTTTCACAGCGTGACTCTATGCCTGTTTGTCCAATGAGGTTCATTTGGTCTAACATTGACACATTGTAAACAGTTCTTTTCATAGACCAGAGGCATCCACGGTTTTGACTGCTCACTTGCAGTCTTTGTCAGAGCGGTTTGCATGTTCAAGTCCTAAAAAAAGGTAGTTAAATGTCCTAAAAAGTACAAGAAGTCCAAGTGAGTATATTCTCTGAGCATGGAAGAAAGAATTGTTGGTTTTAAGTAGACCCTTAGGTTAAGACTTAATCGCTCGTGTCAACAGCATGAGCAATCAAACCTTTTTGACATTTTCTGATGCACTTCTGTTATATTTTTCCCGTCAGTGTTGAGTTGTCACTGGACTCCTGGATCCTAGTCATCTGCGTTTTCATGGTTCCATCATCCACTGTTCGGTATAGCCTTCCTCATGTACGACTATATCTGGCAACGCTGTCGGTTCTGTGCTATTGGTGTCAAAACCACCCCAGAATACAATGTCGTTCGCCATCCCTTGTACCTAATCTGTAATACGCCCAGTCCCGATTCATATTCATCTCCGACACATTGAACAAAAAAATAATCCAAACTTCTGGTGACCGTGGGACCAGCAGAATCCTCCAACTCTACAACAGCAAAACCAGAACAATCCAAAGAACCCTATCCTGTTTCTCAGGGATGGAAACTGATCAAAGTACACAAAATAAGTACATCGTGTTTGCCCGATTTGCCATGTGACGGATTTACTGTGGTCACTTTTAGTTCAAGTCAGTCTCAGCCATGAATGAACAGTGAAAACCCAAACGACGACGACGCTTGCTTAAAACAATAACTTGCGTCCTCCATCGAGCTCTTGGACTCAGGCCACATCACAACATTCCTCATTCCTGGCCAGCGACCCACGCACGCATGCATGCATGGTCACGTTAGCATGGCTGGACAATAACTAGCAGGGCCTTGCCACGGACATATTAGCCACTGGGAGCAGATCAGTGTTTTGCAAGTCTCAAGTAGTCTTAAGTCTTTAATGTTAAGTCTTGAGTCAAGTCTGAAGTAAAGATGTGCAAGACAAACCAGGTATGACTTCATCGACTTGACTTTTTTTTTTTTTTTTACTTTATATTAGTTATAAGCTCTGTTTTGTGTTTATTAAATGATTTGCCATTTTAACAATCCATTGATTTTGACCGTTTTTCTGCCTTTTTTGTTAAGAACTGATATTTTACTGAAACTTACCCAAGTCCTACTGCTCATTACCAAAGAACAGAAAATTTAAAAACAAACTTTTTCTGATGAAAGATTAGGACACTAATCTGAGAAAACGAGTTACTATAAGCTAGCTAACAATGGATGTGATGGGAAATACCAATTGACGCTAAAACCTACATGTTCCATTTACATAACTGACTTGTATATTAACCAAGCTACAGCAATGTTATTGTATCAGCTATTTTTAGCAACTATTTTTCTTTTTATACCCATTTACTGTCAACGTTTTTTTTACCTGGAGGACTGGAACAGAAGTCAGGGTCGTTCCAATGAGAGCGGACATTGTCCGTGTTGTCGCTGTATCTATGATGTTGTTGACGGAACGAGCACAAGTATGTGTATCAAAAAAATATTTTTTTGATATGTATCAAAAAAAATTTGTATCAAAAAAATATTTTTTTTGATACACATCATCACATTTGTGTTCAACTCACCAGTTGAGCATATTCAATAAACAAGATAAACATGTCCCCAGCAAAACGACAATAGTCTGTTCACAAGAAAACAAAACAATATTTAAAAGACCTCAACGTTTGAGGACACTGATCTGCAGTTGCTGTCCCTGGCTTCCCTTCCAAGACAACTAAGGAGAGTGACTGACGTCACCGCAGCCTTTATAGTGGTCTTGGCTTGGTGATTGTATAATTGAATCCAGGTGAGCATATCATGAGACATGGTGCCTTCAAGGGCTAGAGAGAGTGTGAGGATTTTAACCCAAGTGATCAAATATTTGGGTGATCCCCAGTTAAGAACCAGTGGCAGCACTTTTGAACATATTTACCATGTATCACTATCTTGTTTTTAAATGTTGTTAAAAAAAAATTAACTTCACCTCACATGACCTGAAACTCCATCTCTTTGTCTCCTTACTTGGAGTGTGTGTGTGTGAGCGTGCGTTATTAGGTCATGCTAAAATCCCAGCTGCACTAAATTTCTAGGGAAAAAGAGCTTTCTGTGAAAACCGTGTGCTGGAAGAATGTCCAGTGTCTGTGCAACCTCACGCCTGTTTCCAATTTTGGTGTTACAGCAGAGAAACATTAGTGGCACAACTTTATAGGCTCTGGAGCAACACAACACAACACACAGGTTAGTATGTTTGACACACACACACACATGTATCTACTGTCTGCACAGCATGTCTGGGAAACCTGGACTGGTTTGTTGATTTTACGTTCTCATAGTAACAGTGGTTAACTTATTTTTACACTTGTACAACAGCAAGCAATCTGCTAATTGCATGTATATCCATTCCAAGTTGATTGGAATTAATTATGTTATGTTTGATGAGCATAACAAAATAAAATAACTACAATACAGATAGAATACTTCAATTGGCCTTTTAGTGTCAAACTAGTTATTTCCCCATATCTCCATACAATAACTCAGATATCGATTTGATACTAATACTACACTTGGTATTGATGTTATTCTTCATTCCCAGCAGAGCATGTCCTCCAGTTCAACACAACAGTAACATGAACTGGGCTGGAGTGTTTGTATCCTTGTGTTTCTTGGTTGGTCTCCAAGGCTCTCCTACAGCATGACCCTGAACTGCACAGCCAGTACAGTACTGGGAAGTTGTCCCTTATCCAAAACACTCATTATATATATTTTTAAAATGTTTCCAGCTACATGACATTCCTATTCCGTGAATAACAGTGTAGGGAACTTGTTGTCCGGAACTTTGTGTTCTATGTCAAAGCAACTTTGCTCTTCTTCTTTGGCCAATCTTTTATCAACCACAGAGATGATTACTCCACTGCTGTGTTATCTTGGCAAGAATTTGGTTTGATCCACAATAGCAAGAAGTGAGGCATTTAGGTTAATAAATGCAAACTGCTCAGACTTTTCCAAAGCACAGGATGCAGCCTTGATGTCTCCAGCAGGAGGCATGTGACTTTAAAAATGAGTTTCTTCCGCCCTCTGGTGGACATAGAAAGGAATGTACAAGCACAAACATCGTGATCCGCTAAGTACCGTTGTAAGAACTGTTCTTTATTTAAGAATAGTTATGAAAAAACTGCAATGTATGTTAAATTACAGGATATGTATGTGTTATTACACGAAAAAGGAAAAAAGTGGGCTCGTCCGGGATTTGAACCCGGGACCTCTCGCACCCTAAGCGAGAATCATACCCCTAGACCAACGAGCCTCTGAGTAGATCAATGGTTTTTTAAAATCTAATCTTTATAATAGATTCTTAATGTATACATCAAGTGTATTTTATGTGGATAGGGCAGCGACACCACATTCGCAATTTGGTTTATAAACATTCAATATATTAGATATTTTTTGTTTCCATTCAGCAACTAACGTGTTTTATCTATTAAATCAATCATGTGTAAGGAAACATCTGGAAGGTGCAACATCTTGAGCAAAATACAGAAAAATATATATTTTTTTCAAACCAGTTAAGCTAACTTCAGTCATGTCAACAGCAAAAGGATGTGGTGAGTATAAAATATTTCAATAAAAACAACAACAGGTATATGCAAATTTTATTATCAAGACAATAGCCAATAAATTACAAAAGCTCAACATGAAAGCCACTGGAAGACAACAAAGTTATCAATTTTGGGTCTGTTTTTTTTTTTTTTTTTTTACCATCATCTCCCAAAATGTAAAATTCAATGTCATTCCCTTTGGTGATGCTTGCAGGGTGATGATAATGGGATGACCGTTATTTGTTGGTGTCCATAGCGATGATGGCAGACATGTAAAGGGCAGAGTGGAGGCATTTATTTAAAACAAAAAAAAAAACAAAAAAAAACTGTCTCACTGGAGGCAGCCGAAGCAGGAAGGGTTGGCACATATCTCACAGGGGTCCGAAGACATGAGGACGTTCACTTGAAATGAAATAACATAAACATCATCATGAGAATGTTATTACGTTGTTTTTATTTTGACGCTTTAGTTCATTTTTAATTACCTAGCCTGGAGAACACCATGGCGGCCCCTTGGCCTTGACACACGGAGTGGAAGACCTGCGGTAGGACGGTGTTGGAGCACACGGCCGCCGCACTGGTCTGGACGAGGTGTGGACTCACGTGCTGGTCCACATCCATCAACGCCTTCAGCTGCCTCACCGCTTCCAAGGGGAAGCTCCTGTCTCCATCCTGGCATGGAGGACAAGTAGAATAAAGACAAATATTGAGAGGGGTGGGGGTGGGGTACAATGGTAGAATGGTAGAAATGGTAGAAAAACAGGACAAAGCTTCAACGTGAGAACTGCACGTCTTGTTTGGAGCTCCACTGGAATGTCAAGTTGACTTAAGTATCACTTAGGTTCGGACTAAAGAAGTAAAGCCTGCCGCCACGGTGCAAACAAGGCTTGAGTATATTTGTTTTCTATGTCACATCGACCTTCGGACCCTGGACATCAACACCCACATTTTCTCGATATTACAAGTATCTGTTTTTGTAGTGGACGCTATTTATGGGACAGTCAAGTTATAGGTTGTATATTCCATATATCTACTGTATTCCTAAAAAAATGGTGACATAAATACAAAAGAAAGCTATCATTGTACCAGAAAAAAAGTAGACATTTAGCGCTAATAAAGTGGAATAAAATCGATTACTTTTTGAGAATTTAGTTTAAAATTACCTAAAAAAAGTTGGTATTTTTATTTTATTTTACAAAACTTTCAAAACTTTAAAAGCCGTAACTAGGAAAATTAAGTAAAAATATTATGAGAATAGTTATTTTATTAAAATAATTTTTTTTTCAATTTTGCAATGTAGAAAATAGTAAAATAGTAATATATAAAAGGCATTTTTCTTAGAATCAAGTCGAAATATTCCAATAATAAAAGTCGGGATTTGACAAGAAAAAAGTACAAATTTTACAACATTAAAATACTGCAATATTACAAGAAAAACAATTGTTTTTATGTGAGCAGAAAAGTAGAAATCACTGAAATTAATCATGTTAAAGTATTTTAATACTTTTATTTAATTTTTAATACTTATTTAATACTTAAAGTATTTCAAATTAAATTATTTTACAAAACTAAAATGCACATTTTACAAAATTAAACCAGATATTTTATAACAAAAACTGTTGAAATTTTACGATAGTTAAATCGAAATTCAATGACACTAAAATTGTAATGTACAGAATGTTATTATCGTGCACTCACAATATTGTACATTCTTTCAAGCGCCTCTCGGATTCCATGTCTTTCTATTATGGAGCGTACCTAATGTTGCGTCCTGAGAGTTGTATGAGGTCACACTCACCTTGACCTGAACACACAGGCTCCTTCCACACACACACAGCAGCAACGCAAACGCCAGGACCCTTTTCATGGTGAGGCTAATATGCTTGTAGCCCCTGCAGAGCCGCCGTGATGCTTATATAGGGAGCGCCTTGAAGGACTGGTAATAAATGATTTATGAGCAGGTGGACCACAGCAATGAAGGTGTGTGCATGACTGATTTAGATCCTCTATTTTTCTTTGCTTAAAGTGTAAAACTAATGTCTTTATGGCGTCTCTGTGTGTGTTTTCTCCATCAATGGGATGTCGCACTGTTGACTTTTCAAGCTTAACCGCCATAGTGGACGTTTAAAAACGTCACCGCTCACAGATAGTCGTCACAAGCAAGTGAAATTGGGGAAGTGAAGCGAGCGGGTCATTTGTTTTACTTCCACATGAAAATGAAAAAAAACATTTACTTTTAAGATTTATACACTTGAGAAGCAGACCAGCAGTGAGATAATGCTTACTAGCTTACTAGGGATGTACATATAAAACGGCAACTGTATTTATTGTGTACACATTTTTATATACACATTTTTTATATTCATATTTCTAAACCTGTTACATTTGGAACATTGAAGTTTTAACACGTCTTAAAGGAAAACCGCACCTATTTTGGGGAGATTTTTTTTGTATGGTTATATCACCTCGTAATTCACCCAAAAAAATGAAATAAAAAAATCAAAGTTAATAAATAAAAAAATATAAATAAAGCAGGAAGTGAACAAATGTAACAGTTACTGATTGTAAAAGTAGAGGATGGAGGGGTAGGATTTAATAAGCTTTGCTTCTTCCTACTCCTTTTGGACATGTGGAACTGTGTAAATTAAAAAAGTTAATAAAAAAACAAAAAAAAAATTAAATGAAAAAAAAATTAAAAAACGAGAATAAAGATGTCATTTTACAAGGACAGTTGTAATTTTATGACAATTTTGACAGAAAATGTTTTTTTCAGTATGTAATAATGCAATATGCAATAATCCTTTTGCCGGCAGTTTAGCCTTAAAGTTTGAAAATCAAAATGTAATTAAAAAATAGCAAAAATTTTAAAAAGTAAAGCAGTAATTAATGGCACAAAATATTAATCCTGAGAAAATAAAGAAATAATTATGACACTTTAGTAATGTACTTATAAAAATAAGGTTTCACAGTAGGCTGAATTACAATAAATAAAATAGTAGTAATAGTAATAAAAAGTAGTAGTAATAAAAAAGGTGAAAGTCATAATTTATGAAAATAAAATATTTTGAAAAAAGTGTCAACATAAGACTAAATCCGAACTAGTAACCAAATGATCATATAAAGTTGCAATATTCCAATCATGAACGTTTTCATGTGTGCCAACATGCATTTAGTGTCGTTGTCGTCTAAATAGTGCTAAATCCTTATGAGCAGAAAAGACCTGTCGACTCTAATTGCCTTCTATGATTGACTGATTGGTCGTCATAGAATGGAGCCAAGGTTTCTATTCATCGCTATTATTAGTATTGAACTCTGCTTCCTGGTGGTGATGCTCCGTGCTGCATTTATGAGTCATCGTTCACGATGTTCATCACTGCGCCGCCAATCAACCTACTTGACTGCAGGAAACACAAAGAAATGGTTAATGAAAAAGGAAAATATTGAAAATGCTTTATTTAACTGAAAAATAAGGGTACTCCGAGGAAAATGTTTGTACTTTGGTTTCCTCCCACATACCAAAAACATGCTAGGTTGATTAGCGACTCCAAATTGTCCATAGGTATGAATGTGAGTGTGAATGGTTGTTTGTCTATATGTGCCCTGTGATTGGCTGGCCACCAGTCCTCTTGCCCGAAAACAGCTGGGATAGGCTCCAGCACCCCTTGTGACCCTCGTGAGGATAAGCTTTTTCCAATCAATCACAGGGCACATATAGACAAACAACCATTCACACTCACATCGCCAATTAACCTAGCATGTTTTTGGAATGTGGGAGGAAACCGGAGAAAACTCACGCATGAGAACATGCAAACTCCACACAGAGATGGCCGAGGGTGGAATTGAACCCTAGTCTCCTAGCTGTGAGATCTGTGCGCTAACCACTCGACCGCCGTGCCGCCCTAGAAAATGAATGAATGAAAGAAAATCATAAAATGTGAGAAGGCAGCAAACTACTGAAGTGGATCGTATCTGTATCTGTTTACCCATCACCCAAGGGGCGGGGCATACACCGGAAGTGGGCGTGGTTCACACACTTTCAGTCATCCATTAATCCATTTTCTATGCCACTTCGCCTCACTAGGGTTCACAGGTATGCTGGAGCCTATCCCAGCTGTCTTCGGACGAGAAGCGGGTTACACCCTGGACTGGTCGCCAGCCAGCCAATCACAGGGCACATATAGTCAAACAACCATTCACACTCAATTTGGAGCCACCAATTGACCTAGCTTGGCAGAGATACCAAGCAGAGAATCAAACCCAGGTGATTGCACAGTGGCATCCTGCTTAAAAGTATCAAAGTACTATTACTATACACATAAACAATTTCAAAATACACATAAAATATCTGGTGTTGATTAACGAGCGAGGTGGAGCTAAGCTCAAGAGAGTGCAAACATTCCCTCCGAGCGTCTTTGTTCCTGCTGCTTCATTCTTCCAGTCTATTGATGCCGCGTGTTTGATGTATGAAACGTGAATGAATTTGCACACAAACGTGACTTGCAATGCACACAATTTATTCAAAACAATAAAACAGATGAAAAAAAAGACATTTTAAATAGAAACACAAAGCCTGCTCAGATAGAAAAAACAAAAAAAAAACAATAGAGAAAATTCCAAATATAAAACCAATAACAAAAAGGCGGCAAATGCTTTTTTTAAAGTAACAGTTTGCGTTTATAAACTTTATGTTCTCCTTTTGGCAATTTTTTTTCAAAGCTACAAGAAGTGGAAAAAAAGGAAAAATGCAAAAAAAATAAAAAATAAAAATGATGTTTGCTTTGATAGCTTAGCATCCGGTGCAGGCGGCAAAGGCGCAGATCTCACAGACGTCCATAGGCACCATGGCTGCAATGAAGATGCACAATTAGCTCTCATGCATAATCATAATAATAATATTAATAATATATTAGATTTCTATATGCTAACGTTTCTTAGATATTCAGAAGACCTGAATAAGAATTAACTTAAGATGTCCAACCTAGTCTGGCAAGCGATGCTGACGCTCCCCTTTGTTTGCAGAGGGGCAGGAGCTCCTGTGGGAGCATGGGGTCCTCGCACATGGAAGAGGAGCTGGACCTGGAGCGGGGGTTCTGCTGCACCGTACCGCGGCTCTCGAACATCTCCTGCAGCCTTTTGACGGCCTCTAAAGAGAAGGACAATCCGTTCTCCTGCAAAGAAACAGAAACATCTTAGAGATCCTGCTCCCATCTTCTATGACAATCTGGTTCACGTGCAGTTACCTGGACCTGTATGGCCTCAGAGGTCCAGCCCAGAACCAGAACCAGTAGAGCGATGGTGGCGAGTGTGGTCTTCATTGTGAATCTGAAGCTTTGCGTCGTCTGCTTTCCCCTGCGGGTGCGAACCTCCTTTTGAGGTCCAACCTCAGTCCCCTTGGCGTGGTCATGTGACCAAAGGCGCCGCAAATGGGAGCAAAGTTTTCTCACGGGTTAATGAGTACTGATGTTGTTTTACAGGCTCGTAAAAAAAGGACAATTCATAAATCCTGCTGTGACCTCATCATATACTGTCTGATTGGTTGTTATGGATTCGTGCTAACTTGCACATCAGCTGGGGGGTGTTAAACTGTCGGCGACATTCCTTCCTGCAGCACACTCCACGCTTGGTGGGAACTCCCCTTGGGTAAATAGATGAGCGGCATCAACGCACGTCTGAACTTCCATGTCATCAGGACATGGATGTGGCTTGCTGGGCATTGTCGTCACAGGATCATAATGATCATAATATAAAGTCATATTTCAAAATAAAGTTCACTTTTTAAAAAGGATGAAGTACAAAAAAAATATATAACACAAGAATAAATAAAAAAAAAAACAATGTAGCAGAAAAATATTTCATATTTCTCATGATGAAAGTGCAATCTCATCATTTTATGAGGGGAAAAAGGCCATTTTATGAGAAGAAAGAAGTATTTTAAAAAAACTAAATAAAAAAACTAATAAAAAAAATAAAAAAACAAGAATAAAGATTGTAATTGTCATTTTACAAGGAAAGTTGAAATTTTATGACAATCTTGACAGAAAATGTTTTTTCAGTATGTTGACGAGAACGGCATTATATTAAAAAAAATTTTTTTAAAAATTTATTTTAAACAAAATTAAACCTGTTACATTTGGGACATTTAAGTTTTAACACGTCTTAAAGGAAAACTGTACCTATTTTGGGGAGAATTTTTTTGTATGGTCATATCACCTCATAATTCACCCAAAAAAATGAAATAAAATAAAAATAAAAAATAATAAATAAAAAAATATAAAAAAATTGTATTAGGAAAGCAGGAAGTGAACAAATGGAACAGTTACTGATTGTAAAAGTACCAGATGGAGGGGTGAGGGGTGAATCTGATGCATGTTCAAATGAAATTAAACCATTAGCATTACCATTAATGTAACTAATTAATCTATGTAATCGATTAATTAATTAAAAAAGTTTTCTTTTTTTGTTTGCAGAAAAAGTAGTCTTTCAAAAGTAAATACTCTAACGAGTCGTAATGTTCCAAGAGCTGTTGTCATTTCCACATTGTCACGATCTCTTGATGGCAAAGGCAAAAAGGCTTTCTCTCTTTGAGCGTGGTCAGATTGCTGAGCTGCATGTGGAAGGCGTCTTGCAGGTTGGACGCAATAAGAGTCATTTTAAACTTCTTAAAAGATCCTAAAGCTTACGAAACAACAAAGTCAAATCAAGTGGTAAACCCCAAAAAACAGAACAAGGCTGGACTTCACAATGCCTGCCTGATTACTAAGTACTTTTTTGAAAATGTTATTTCTATTTCAGTTTTTTTTTTTTTTTAGCTATTACCTCAAAGTGGACCTATTATGCTTTTCCACTTGTACTTTGGTTCGGAAGCTATAGGAAGCACGAAATCCATGGAACCGCTGCAGAAAGAGGTACAGAGTCTGGAAGATCTAGAAAGCTTTCTGTGTGCTTTATTTATGTAGCCGTTCTATTAGGTAGAAAATACTTTTATACAGCTGAATATAAGATAATTCAGCATTTTTAAGTTAATGCAGCATAAATATTGACAACATGCTGGGAACCCTTTTTTTTGCCGTTGTTAGCTGCTGCGTGCATCAGCTTATTTCTGCATTTGCTGCAAAAAAAAAAAAACCCTCCAGCAGTTCTACATTATTAATTTGTCATGAATGTAATATATGCTTTTTGCATCTATGATTTTTAAGTATGATTCACTCGCTTGTTTCTTGCTAACCGAGCCTGTTGTTATTTGCTGTTAATTTATTGTTAAATGTTATTTCAAACTTTATTGATTTATACATTTTCACTCCAGACAACACATGACTATTATGGTGCTCAGACATTTAAGACACTTTATGCAACATACTGGTCATGACATCACTCATGACTACCAACAATAAAAAAGGAGGATTTGGCTTCCCGTCACAGTCATTATGACAAACAGAAAAAGATAATTACACAATGAATATGACCGTCTGACTGGGCATTGTCGTTGATAAAAAAGCCATTTTGCAGGATGTGTAATGCTTGCAGATGTGAGCCAGTAAAAGATATCTTAACTTACTGGACATAGTGTAGAGATAATTCGCTTAGCGATACCCAGACTGACTGGTGGGAGTGTCCTGCTTATAACAACCCTACCCAACTAGACATGTTTCCTGGCTCGCTATTCGGTGTCAACAGCACCGACATGGAATTGGGTCAGGGGCTTGGGGGAAGAGCATGAAGCCAAATGCAGCAATGTCACACATTATTGGGTTTGGTGTGAAAGACAGTCAAATAAATGCAAGATCATGTTAAACAGAATAGAATTTCTGTGTGAATGATATGTGATAATAATTCCTAATAATATTACAAAAAATTACAAAAAAAAATTATTACAAAAAAATTAAAATATTAAATATAATATATATTTATATATAAATAAAATATAAAAAAATAAAAATGTTATACAGAAATCAAATGATTAGCTTTAAAGTAAATAAGAGTGAACTTCAAACAGTAAAGAGTGATGACAAACAAACATGGCTTCTGGCAGGCACGTCAATCATCACGATTTGACTTCCTGTCACTTATTGTCAAGTGGCTTCGCAAACATTTCCTTCTAAAAAAACTGTTAAGGCGTCTTTTCCCGACAACCCATGAACTTTGTAAACCTGCACTACTCTTTTAAGACACTGGGGGCACTGCAGCAATAAAGGTGAAGATAACCATAGAACAGGGGTCTTTAATTAAAATTCAATAAGTACCGTTTCACATTGAAGGTCAGATCCTTATTCATTCATTTTTTACTGCTTTTCCTCCCAAGGGTCGCAGGGGATGCTGGAGCCTATCCCAGCTGTCTTCGGGCGAGAGATCGCCAGCCAATCACAGGGCACATATAGACAAACAACCATTCACACTCACATTCATACCTATGGACAATTTGGAGTCGCCAATTAACCTAGCATGTTTTTGGAAAGGGTGGGTGGGATTGAACTCAGGTCTCCTAGCTGTGAGGTCTGCACGCTAACCACTCATCCACCGTGCAGCCGTCACATTCCCTTAAATTGCACACACGAATACACACAAAACACACTAAAACACACATGAATATAGAAAGGAATGAACCCCTGAACATCACAAAAACCAGTACTTCTAAAATAGTGGAGTGGGCTGAACTTTCAGGGGCGGCGTGGGAGTCTTAAATCCACATGTTGTATTTACAACTTCCAAGGAACGGTCAATACGTGAGCAGGGAAAACCAGACAAGGATCGAAAACCAGACAAGGCAATAACAAGTAGTACTAGGGCGTGACATGGCAGTACAATGAACTTGCAACTAACAGGAGGAACCAGACGGTATTAATAGGAATCAGGTAATCAGGTGACGAGGAACACCTGTGCGGAATCAGGCCTGGGGGGAGAGGCGGGAGCTCCGAGATGAAGGAGGGGCCGGCAGGTGACTGGCATCACTGCTCTCCATTTTGTTTCATTTTGTTGGTTTCGTTTTTGAGTTCCGTCTGTACGGTACAGATAAATAAAAATATATGATCAGTTTCTTAATAATATTTCAAATATTTCTGTCCAAAATGGCGCCTAAAATGCGACATACTGTATGAGATAGTAGTATTTTGAAAAAGTAAATAAAAAAAAAAACGAAAAAAAAATTAAAAAACAAGAATAAAGATGTCATTTTACAAGGAAAGTTGTAATTTTATGACAATCTTGACAGAAAATGATTTTTCAGTATGTTCACGATAATGGCATTATATTAAAAAATCCTACAAAATCAGCTGTCAATTTATTAAAAAAAATAACTTAAATTATATGCGGAAAGCAGGAAGTGAACAAATGTTACTGATTGTAAAAGTACCAGATGTGATGCACTCAATTGTAATCTGATGCATGTTCAAATGAAATTAAACCATTACCATTACTGTAACTAATTAATCTATGTAATTGATTAATTAATTCAAAACAAGTTTTCTTTTTTTTTTGCAGAAAAACTAAAAAGTAAAAGTAAATAATCAAACGAGATAAATTGCGACATACTGTATGAGATACTGGATTCTTGGTCCGTCCTTGCTTGGTTTTCTCCATCAACTGTCCTTCCTTTGAGCAAGGCATGGTTGTCATTCGAAGATGAAATGACATAGAAAATAAATAAGTAAAGAAACAATTTCAATGCCGTCACTTTAACTGTAATAACTGATATCATATTATATTTCCCATTCACTTTAATTGGTCACAGCTTTATTTTGCACTGAACATGAGTCATCATACAACCACTATTGTCCAAATAAATGGCAACACAAGTGACTCAACCACACGGTGAGTTCAAAGTCCAAATCGTGTTGTTGTTGTTCACTTTCAGGTTCCTGAGCAAGGCATTTGTCACCTTGGAGGTGTGTCTGTGCTCTTTATCGTCTTGGAAAACTGCCATGCGGCCCAGTTTTCCCAAAAGAGGACATCCAACTCCACTCACAATGTTACAGTACATGTTGGACTTCATCCTTTCCTCAGTAAACCACATCTCCCCAGGGCTGGCGGCACTCGTGCAACCCCAAGCTGTGACGCTATTACCAATCAAAGACACCTCTAGACATTATGCCAAATGACTGCATTTAAAGGTGAATAAAAACGACAGGAATCTGTCAGGAATGCCGACATCTTATCAGACGCCGACTTTTTTTTACAGTCCAAGCTGTAAACTGGACATATTATGTCATGGACATTAGATATATTTTACTACTCTCGCCAGTTCTTTATCAGCTGTCAGGTTTAATGTTTATTCCATAGGCATCCAGGTATTCCATCAGATTATCATTCAGTCAAAGCAACCATATGGAGTCCTTTGTATCTTGACAGCTTCACCATCATGTTGATGCTACGCTGCCACAGCATCTATGTTGTTGCTGTGGAAACCGTGGATCATGTCGTCGTTTTGATGAGAAAGCAGCGATTAGGGACACAATGGTGTTTTTTCCTATCACTGGAGAAGAGGTTGCAACCTACAATAATACCATTCATTCATTCAGGGTCGCTGGAGCCTATCCCGGGCGGGGTACACCCTGGACTGGTAGCCACCCAATCACAAGGCACATATAGACAAACAACCATTCACACTCACATTCATACCTATGGACAATTTGGAGTTGCTAATTAACCTAGCATGTTTTTGGAATGTGGGAGGAAACCGGAGTACCCGGAGAAAACCCACGCATGCACGGGGAGAACATGGAAACTCCACACAGAGATGGCCGAGGGTGGAATTGAACCATGTCACCTAGCTGTGAGGCCTGCACGCTAACCACTTGACCACTGTGCAGCCTAGGGGTATCATGTACTTGCTTTTTGACTTGGTTAATTTATATTATTTTGTGTATTAGTTCCCTGTGATTGGCAGGCGACCAGTCCAGGGTATACCCCGCCTCTCGCCCGTAGACAGCTGGGATAGGCTCCAGCACCCCCTGCGACCCTCGTGAGGATAAGCGGTAGAAAATGAATGAATGAATGAATGTATTAGTTCCGGTTTGAATTTTAATTATCTGATTTTTTTTATTTCAATTTCAATTTCAATTTTAATTTTAATTTTAATTTTAATTTTAATTTTAATTTTAATTTTAATTTTAATTTTAATTTTAATTTTAATTTTAATTTTAATTTTAATTTTAATTTTAATTTTAATTTTAATTTTAATTTTAATTTTAATTTTTCATCATAAGATTAAAACAAGCAAAGCTCTTGTATTCAGGTATTGTTTATTCATGTTTTTGGAATGTGGGAGGAAACCGGAGTACCCAGAGAAAACCCATGCATGCACGGGGAGAACATGCAAACTCCACACAGAGATGGCTGAGGGTGGGATTGAACTCGGGTCTCCTAGCTGTGAGGTCTGAGGTCTGCTAACCACTCAACCACCGTGCAGCCCAATCACAATCATACCTGTATTTAATTACTTTTAAGGTCAGAGTGGTTATGTGCTTATTTCTGAATGTATCATGTGCTTTGTTAGACTGGGGAATAAAATATAAGAAGAAATTAAGTTGTGCATGAAACATTGAAATATTTTCCTCTAATGAATCCACCCTCGCATATAGCACAACATAGCACGAGGCGACTTTAAAATATAATGAAACTTTCCACAGTTCTAGCATACTGAAGAAACATATTCATTTTTCATATTTGGCAATGGTGTATGAAAATGTTTCAAGTTCAGCAGCCTTCTTTAATCTTGACACTTTCTCTTCGATAAATAAGACACAAAAGAATCATTACCAGCTTTTTATATACTTAGTGTTGTAACGGTTTTTATAGACAACACTGCATAGTGGCCTTAGCAAATGTGGGTTAAAATAAGTCATATCATCCTATAAAACATACAATATAATGCATTATTTTCATTATTTGGTCTTGGTTACAATCTTTAATGTCTAAATAACATAACAATTGTCGGGTGAGACGGGCAATAATGTCAAGGCCAAGTCATGATATGAGCTGATCGTTCTCATGGCGATGTTCATATTTTATGGAGGCCACTAAACACACCATCACATTTGGCTTGTTGGATTTTCACACACTTACTGCCTGTACATTAATGTCAATCATCACCTTCGAGACCGTAAGAAATGCAGTCCCTTCTGATTTATATGTCAGGAGTATATTTCAAATCTTGTCAAGGAGACCTATAAAAAGGACGTCTGAATATAGTAGGGTAAAGTTATGGATGCGTGGAGCTCAGATATTTCACACAAAACATATATCACTTACAGTGGATGAGACATGATCTAATTTTTCAACCCTTTGCATTGACTTGTGGACTCCTATAGAGCAGCTCCACACAATAACCGGCACAGAAAACATTTTAGAACTTCCAGAATCTGCACCTATTCCAGCTGTATTTCCTTGGCTTTTCAAAACGGTCTCTTCTAATTTATTCCACCCACGGCCAACCTCCGTGCATGCCCACTCCACTGTGATTGACTGCTTCCTAACCCTTTTAAATAATAGTCATTGTAAGTGGACAAAAAGGTGAAGCTGAAATTAAATTCATTCAAAAGGGAAGGATGCCAATATCATAGTGGAATAAAAGATAACTTACCAGTGCTCATGTCAAACTTTATACTAATGTCATCTTTTTAACCCAGAATTGCGATCAAATTAATGAACCAATGAAAGTGTGCAGTAGTAGGGGGGGGCATGGCTTTGGGTAAATTGTCTGAAGGGGTTCGCCGCTGTAAAAAGTTTAGGAACTACTGCTCTTTATAACAACTACAGTATACGGTACGGTATGTGACAAAAATAAATTAAAAATATAAAATAAAAAAACTTCAACTATATTATGAAAGCAGGAAGTGAACAAATGTAACAGTTACTGATTGTAAAAGTACCAGATGGAGGGGTAGGATTTAATAAGCTTTGCTTCTTCCTACTCCTTGTGGACAAAAAAAAACTAAAAACTTAAATTAAAAAAAAAAACAATGTAGCAGAAAAACATTTCACATTTTTTATGATGAAAGTGCAATCTCATAATTTTATGAGCGGGGGAAAAGGCCATTTTATGAGAAGAAAGTAGTATTTTAAAAAAGTAAATAAAAAAAACAAAAAAAATGTAATATTTTTTTTTTTAAACGAGAATAAAGATGTCATTTTACAAGGAAAGTTGTAATTTTATGACAACCTTGACAAAAAATGATTGGGAATGGCATTATATTAAAAAATCCTACAAAATCGGCTGTCAATTCATTAAAAAAATACTTAAATTATATAATTATAAAAGCAGGAAGTGAACAAATGTAACAGTTACTGATTGTAAAAGTACCAGATGGAGGGGTAGGATTTAATAAGCTTTGCTTCTTCCTACTCCTTTTGGACATGTGGAACTGTGAACTGATTATGTGATGCATTCAATTGTAATCTGATGCATGTTCAAATAATATTAAACCATTACCATTACCATTACCATACTGCAAGATGTTAATCAAAGATTGTATATAGCCGGTGAAAATGCAACACTAGTCAACATGTCAATGTGTTTTTGTTTATAAGACCCGAGAATTCTACTGTTTTTATGATTCTATGACAACAACATGGTAGCCACAGATCTTCTATATGAGAGCAATCTATTCACACCACAATGGGGCTACAGGAGATGTCTCATGGTACGGTATTTAGCAGTTGGGGGTCGTCCAGGTCTCCCTTGGAGATGACACATAAACTGCAGTTTCATAACACATGTGCTCATCAACTGTGGACCAAGAATATGCAATTCACACACACACACACACACACACACGCACACACGCACACACAAAAGGCAGCATCCAGTGATGGTAAATTACTGGAATGACACATTCCGCTCCTCGGGAGGTCAATGCTGTTGCAATTAAATGCACGGTGGCTTCATTAGCATTTTTATAAACAGAATGAAAAAAAAACAAGATTGTCGCCACATTGGTGTTTTAGGTTCATGGTCTGCTTTCCATTCTATTGTTCCCCTCAAAAAACAGCTGCAATTTGTAAAGGACGGGAACCTTGACAACTGCAATGTGTGACCTTTTAGCACATTGATAAAACACAACTGGACAACAAAACATTTTCACTAATTATTTACATAACCTACCCATGATCATTCTTTATTTCTTATTTCTTGTTCCATTCAGAGTCACATTGCACCTGAAATGAGGCTGAACCCGCGGCTTTGTAGAGTAATAACATTAAATTATTTTTACATCTGTATGAAGGTCTGGAATGTGACTGGAATTGAATAAACTTTTAATATGGATTTTATTTTATAATAACAGTTTGACCCTGGAACTCAGATTTTTCAAAGATATGGATTGCGGATTATAATTAAAGTACTTTGACTGTAAAATAAGTCTCTAGAGGCTGTTTATTAGTACCAAATAGCCCCCACCCCCACCTTAACCATCACCTCTGCACACTCACGTTTGCTCCAGTGGCCGCACGGTGGAAGAGACGTTGGTATGTTGGCCACGCAGTCAGGAGATCATAAGTCATCTCCGCTTGGGCATGTCTGACTTTGCATGCAGGTTATTTGTTGACAAATTGTCAATAGTATTGAATGTGAGTGTGAATGGTTGTTTGTCTATATGTGCACTGCGATTGACTGGCGACCAATCCAGGGTTTACCCCGACTCTGCTCGAAAAGCCACACAAATCGCTTTTGAAGTTACATCCAATACATACAAATGAGGAGCAGGGGCGGTGAAACAAGAACGTAAAGGTGAAGGGAAACTAAAAGTAACGGAACAGAAAATAAATCCAAAATATCAGCCTGAAACTGAAACTAACACACAAAACGGTAAAATAACCAAGTAAAAAAACAAGTACATGATACCCCTATTCTGCACGGTGGTTGAGTGGTTAGTGCGCCGGCCTCACAGCTAGGAGACCCGAGTTCGATTACACCCTCGGTCATCTCTGTGTGGCGTTTGCATGTTCTCCCCGTGCATGCGTGGGTTTTCTGCGGTTACTCCGGTTTCCTCCCACATTCCAAAAACATGCTAGGTTAATTAGCGACTCCAAATTGTCCATAGGTATGAATTTGAGTGTGAATGGTTGTTTGTCTATATGTGCCCTGTGATTGGCTGGCCACCAGTCCAGGGTGTAACCCCGCCTCTCACCTGAAGACAGCTGGAATAGGCTCCAGCACCCTTGTGAGGATAAGCGGAAACACCAGCATAGACTAGCTACCAGCATAAACCAACATTTGTTGTGTTTACGTTTGGAGAACTAGCATACCAGCACAAAAACCCAACATTTTACGGATCTTTAAATGCCACCTAGACATCTGCTAAATACCCACCAGTCACCTACAAATATGTGAGTGTAAATTTGATCATTTAGCATCACCTAGCGTAATGTTTCTGTTAAAATGTGAGTGTAATGGTAGCACTGAAGCTAACATGTTAGCAACATTTATGACCTCCTGTCCTACTCCTTAATGTTACATATTTTTAATGTGATATATTTTTTCTATTAGGTTGGACAAGTGTTACAGTGTATATGTAAAAAAATACAATTTGTATAGAATTCTGATACTCAGAGGCGGACATTGACAAAGACAGCACATTAGCATTAAAGCTAATGATTAAAGCTAACCCTAACCCTTAAAGCTAAATCAACTATTGATAGCATCAAGGCTAATTCACTATTATGGGACTTCTAAATTCTCAAAAAATAGCCTTAAAAAACATAAATAGTATGTGTGTATTTTAATAAAAATACCATTGTACAGCAGTTTAAAATGAAGATATGTTATCCTGTTCTTGTTGAATGAATGAAAGCCTTATTTTATTCATCTGTGTGGATACCTGCGGCAAATCCCACCCACCATCTCACACTCTCTCCCTCCATCGTTCATTGAAGAAAAGGATGCGGCTGCAGCCTGGTTGCCATCCATCCTCCTCTGCTTCGACTGAATCCATATTTCTGCAAGAAAGGAGGAAGAAGCTGCGGCATCAAGGTGAGTCTTTTTGTTATTAAGTAAGTCATTTTTTTATGCATATGTAGTGGTTTTTTTCATTTATAGCCACTGAAAAAGCATCTCTTAATGAATATAATTACAGTGTATATAAAGGCAGTGACTGCTTCCTCACATAGTTGTATTGTACTTTCCAGTGGAAATATACGTAAATATAAGTTTCACATTCAGATTATTGTGGCTACTAATCACTCATGACCTTGAATTTGCAGGAGATATGGTGAGATAATTAACCTCAAAGGAGCGAGTGATTGGCATTTAGTGTGTCTAATTAAAATGATCCTCAAGTTGATGCAGTCAGCGATGCAATGGAAGGCATCTTTTAGAATAAGATAAATCGTGTGTTTGTTTTTAAACCTCCGTGAGCAACCATAAAAAAAAAAAAAGCTTTCATTTCTGTCATCAGCTACAATTTTCCCAGTGACATCTCATTGATTTACAAGCTAGGGAATAGCGCACACTCCGCACTTGTTGATTTCTCCAAATGGAAAAAAGATGAGGACGATAATTACTTGTTTGTTCAATGAATATCTGTGTTTTCAACCAATAAGATCATATTTGGGTGTACAACAGGTCAGATATTTTTAGTAGAACCTCCAATGTTGAACAATGCTGCTTTGGTAGTTTTCCTTTTTGGAAATAATGTCATGGGAATTCCAGATTCCGGATATTTCACAGTATGAGAAACAGTATTTCTCGGTATGGAAGCCCAGACTTCCTCCAGCTCCACCAGGAGGACACCAAGGCATTCCCAGGCCAGCTGTGAGACATAATCCCTCCAGTGTATCCTAGGTCTGCCCCGGGGCCTTTTCCCAGCTGGGCATGCCCAGAACACCTCACCAGGAAGGCGTCCGGGAGGCATCCGAACTAGATGCCCGAGCCACTTCTGTGAATCACTACCTTATCGTGATGTAAGGGTTTGAGTTCCCGAGGGGTCCGAGGAGCTATGTTGTCTGGGGCTATATGCCCCTGGTAGGGTCCAAGGTCTGAGTTGATGGGACAACAGACCAAGAGTGATTCAGAAGACCCTTGTGACTAAAACCAAGAGGAGGAACCGCACATTGCCTGGATGTGGGATACCGGGGCCTCACTGTGGAGCCACGCCCGGATCAGGGGCTTGCAGATGAGTGCCTGGTGGTCGGGCCTTAACCCGTGGGGCCCAGTCCGAAGAAGCCCACCACCCAAGGGGGCATTGTGTGTTGGGTGGCGGTCAAGGGCGGATGCCTGGGCAACCTGGTCTATTTCACGTTCATGTTCATAAAATGCCGTGTGAAATTCCGTTGACAAATATTTTTCTATTACTCCAATAACTGAGCTTGTTCCGTAAACGGACAAACAGAGGGGGAGGGGGCGCCTACAGCCACGCCCATAAAGAAGCTCGCTCATTTGTGACATCACAAAAGAACAGTTTAGCAACGCCCTCTGAAACCGAGCGTTTTGAGCCATCCCAAACTTTTCTTATTATTAGAAATTTTGGCATTGTTTATGTTTATTTTCTATTCCGCTTCTATTCCGCTTGTTCTCAATTGTCCTTGTGGGTTGCTTGAGCCTATCCCAGCTGTCTTAGCGGGTTACTCCAATTCCAATTCCTTGTTTCGATTCCGATTTTTTTCAGGGGTAGGGTCATAAAGAGTTTGCATGGTTTTGACATCCCAGATGTAATGAAAGCATTAATGGTAAATTAGTTTAAAGTATGTTAAAATCATGTTCTCCCCGTGCATGCGTGGGTTTTCTCCGGGTACTCCGGTTTCCTCCCACATTCCAAAAACATGCTAGGTTAATTGGCGACTCCAAATTGTCCATAGGTATGAATGTGAGTGTGAATGGTTGTTTGTCTATATGTGCCCTGTGATTGGCTGGCCACCAGTCCTGGGTGTACCCCGCCTTTCGCCCAAAGACAGTTGGGATAGGCTCCAGCATCCCCCGTGACCATCGTGAGGATAAGCAGTAAAAATGAACGAATGAATGAATGTTAAAATGATTTTTGTGTTCACAGGAGATTCACTTGACTGACAGATTGATTTCCAGTCCTTCCTCCAGCCGCATCATGGAGCCATCTTGTCAAGGCTGCTCACCTAACACTTCCACTTCCAGCAACACCACCGACGTCAACACTGAAATGAATCTCTCCGACATCCTGGGACCCAAACGCTCTCCCTTCTTCTTCCCAGTCGTCAGCGTTTACCTGCTCATCTTCCTGGTGGGCTTGAGTGGTAATCTTCTTACCTGCGCGGTGGTGGCCAAGCACAAGAAGATGCGCAACCCCACCAACCTCTACCTGGTCAGCCTGGCCATGTCCGACCTCCTCATGTTAGCCTTCGGGATGCCGTTGGAGATCTACGACCTGTGGGAGAACTACCCGTTCCCGTTCGGTGAAGGCGGTTGCTATTTCAAGACCTTCATCTTTGAAACGGTTTGCTTCGCCTCCATCCTCAATGTCACGGCTCTGAGCGTGGAAAGGTACATCGCTGTAGTGCACCCACTCAAGACCCGTTACCTCACCACCAAACGCCACTCCAAGAGGGTCATCGCCGCAGTGTGGGCCGTGTCCATGATGTGCGCTATCCCCAACACGTCGCTGCATGGTATCGTCTACCTGCCGGGTAGGATGCAGGAGTCGGCCATATGCACCGTGATGAAGCCTCTGTGGATCTACAACATGCTGATGCAGATCACCACCGTCTGCTTCTTTTTCGTGCCCATGATGGTGATCAGCGTACTGTACCTGGTCATGGGAATTCATCTGAGCAGGGAGAGGCAGCGGCGGTGCAGCAATTTCGGAAAGAAGTGGAGCGGCGACTCCCGGGTTAAAATCAACGAGGAGGGTGGTCGGAGGATGCAAATAGTCAAGATGCTCTGTGAGTTGCCTGAATGTTGAAAATATAATATCTGACATCAGTGTTGTCCAATGAACACTTGAAAATCCATTAAGGTGTCAAGTGGAATACACTGTGGTGGTCTTACTTTATTAATTCTCCATTTTTCATGAGAAATTCAAATTTTTTAAGAATCTGAGGACCCCAAAGTGGGTCAAAAATGATCAACGTTTTTTATTTAAAGACATGAAAACATGCAGATGTCCAGTGGGATACATTGTGGTTGTTTTCCCTCATGAATTCTCTACTTTTTACAGGAGTTCCCAATATCAAGAGTCTTCAAGTATTTTTTGTATTTCAATGAAAATAACCAGATACTCCCAAATGAGCCAAAAAAGTAGCACCACTACTCTTAATTGTGCTTCCACTTGAATAATTGAATACCGTACTTGAGAGAGTGTATCAGGTGGGATACATCATGCTGGTCTACACACACTTGGAGTTCATAGCATCCAACCTTAAAGTTAAAGAAAAGTCCAACATGTAAATATGGTGGGCTGCACGGTGCCTAGTGGTTAGCATGCAGAACTCAC
Organism: Doryrhamphus excisus; assembly: GCF_030265055.1. NCBI lineage: Eukaryota > Metazoa > Chordata > Actinopteri > Syngnathiformes > Syngnathidae > Doryrhamphus > Doryrhamphus excisus. The sequence continues at coordinate 13,114,855 of NC_080483.1, forward strand.
AGCTAGGAGATCCGGGTTCAATCTCTGTGTGGAATTTGCATGTTCTCTCCGTGCATGCATGGGTTTTCTCCGGGTACTCCGGTTTCCTCCCACATTCCAAAAACATGCTAAGTTAATTGGCGCCTTCAAATTGTCCATACGTAGGTATGAATGTGAGTGTGAATGGTTGTTTGTCTATATGTGCCCTGTGATTGGCTGGCCACCAAGACAGCTGGAATAGGCTCCAGCACCCCCTGCGACCCTTGTGAGGATAAGCGTTATGAATGAATGTAAATATGGTAGACAACTGCATTTACCTCTTTACAGTAGCTTCCATGGTTATGTGACAGCTGGCGATATTGATTAGCCTCGACTTCATTGCTACGACCTTACAATAACGTCCATTCACACCTTTGTCATTCAGATGTATGAAATCCCAGAGCAAACACAGAAGCAAAGCATTTTACAGCCAGACTGCTGGCTGGATTTCATCTTCTAATCTCTCTTACGGTTGCCAAGACATGTTTCGCAGATGAAAACATGAACAAATGGAGCGTAGACAGGTTCTAGTGTGGACCATCGATATGCCCGAGGGTGTCTAATCAAACTTTGTGGCTTGACTGGATTTCAGGTAGCCAATATGACAAAGTCCTGTCTGTTGTTGTGGTTAGGAAGGATGACAAATACAGTGTGCTTCATGAAAGAAAATTGATTCATAATGTCATATAAAAGAAAATAACACGCTGCAGGTGGACATGGGAAGTCAGTCAAGTGAACTACCTCCATCTTGTATTTTAATCATTATACAGAGGAATGATAATTATGGCATTCCATCAATTATATCATAATTATCATTACAAGAACGCAAGGTGCATTCAGTGACACTCCGAACATTGCAAACACGACTTAATAATATGAATTTTAACATGAATTTAGTACATTCATTCATTTTCCCAGCTGTCTTCGGGCGAGAGGCGGGGTACACCCTGGACTGGTCACCAGCCAATCACAGGGCACATATAGACAAACAACCATTCACACTCACATTCATACCTATGGACAATTTGGAGTCGCCAATTAACCTAGCATGTTTTTGGAATGTGGGAGGAAACCGGACTACCCGGAGAAAACCCACGCATGCACAGGGAGAACATGGAAACTCCACACAGAGATGGCTGAGGGTGGAATTGAACCCTGGTCTCCTAGCTGTGAGGTTTGCGCGCTAACCACTCAAACTTTGATCACTGGATTCAAGGTCCAGAGTGCTAACCATTACACCATGGAACCTGTGAATTTAGTACATTTAAGTAAAATAATTTTACCTTAACTTATGTGATGTCTTTGAACGCAACCTCTCATTACTTATAATAACAGCCTTTAAAGCAGTGGTTCCCAAACCTTTTTTTGCAGGGCTCAACCTTTGTCTTTCTCTTTCTGCTGTCCTCTCCAGCCATCGTGGTCGCAGTGTTTGGTGTCTGCTGGGCACCTTTCCACGTGGAGCGCCTGCTGTGGAGTTCCATCCACCAGTGGACTGACCTGATGCACAACATCTACCAGTACGTACACATCCTGTCTGGGATCCTCTTCTACCTCAGCTCGGCAGTCAACCCGGTCATCTACAGCCTGATCTCCACACGATTCCGCGAATGCTTCCGAGAGCTTGTGTGCTCACAGACAGAGGACGGACACTTGGAACGAGACTCGCCGCCGTTCCCAAAGACTTTACTGGTTCACTCCGTTGCCAGGGTTCAAACCGTGGGGCAGAACTCCAACTCACTCATCCCCTTGTTGTCTCCTCCTATGACACAAGGTTTTGATGGCACACATCCATGCGAAGACACGGCCTGCAAGACATCGGTGTTCTGACATGACATTAGAACAGATGGTACACTGTCTTGGTAGCGATGTAGCCCTTTTCAGACAGACATCCTGCAAAATAGGTGAATGAAAAAATACATTACCTTTGCCTTTTACACAGAACCCAGCTCAGATGGGGTATTGCTGCAACAGCTTGACAAAATATGAGTTGTAAAATCAGTAAAAAGCTCAAAATTTCTGTAAATTAGAGGCCGACACATTTAAATAAGAGTCGGGATGGTGTCTGTGTGAAAAGGGAAACCTGCAATGGCGCAACGGGTTGGACTTTTCACACTTGGCTGTCACTTTTTACATGCAGTTGTGCGGAAAGTATTCAATTATTTGATTGATGCTGTGTGGACGTGTGCACAGTCACAGCAAAGACCTGTTTCGGTTAGATTATGTTACAGCTTTTAATACGGATATAAAAGATGCACGACCAAGGCTCAAGACTTTTTGTAAAGTAAGAATTAAGTGAGACTATTTTAACTGAAAAAAATTTTAAATGGGTGTGCTGTAAATTTTTGTGTTTTTTGTTCAGTGCTAAAAAAAAAATTGTTACGTGTTCTGTACATGACAGTCAAAAAACCCAATGGTACACAGCCCTGGTCATGAAGAATTGATGCATGTAAAATGTATCCAGGAAAGGGTTCAATTTCGCTCATTTGGCAACTTATTTACCAAAGCATTTTTCCACAAATGTCAATTTCATTTCAATCAAAAGCATTTCAGCTCCAATCGGACAAACATGTCAACGTCATGATACTCGTTTCTTGTTGGGGTAAAACGGCCTACAAAGGAAGGTCCTCTTATAAGTCATGTTTTCCTGTGAGCTTGTTTTTTCTCGTGATGATTGAAGTGTACACCTTTGTTGCAATTTGGCACCTGATTAAGGGAATTGTGTGGCTGAAAGGCTTCATCAATAAATGTCCATTCTGCCCAAAGGTATACTTTTATGTTAGTACGGCTCTTGATTCAACAAGCAACAAGCAAGTCAAGTGTTTTGTCGTGGTGTGCATGACATTTGAATGTAACTTAATTCTATTCTTGTCTTACTGATTGCACTGTGACATTTTGCACGATACAAACAGATCTTGCAAAAGAAAACAATGAAAATGTTGTTGCCTTGAGTACAGAACATAAGAACAATCCCAACATTTTCAAATCCCAGTACCAGTGGAACAGACAAGGTTAACTGTAAGCGTTAGCATCACGAGAGTTATTTCTGTCCATCTCGGGGCTGCCAGTTCTTTCTGCACGGCCCAACCTGTGCAACAGCGTATTATATGAATAATCCCCGGCCGTGTTAAGAGGTCACAATGAATTGGAGTCCATTTTCAGGGATTACGCTGCAAAGAGCCAGAAGAGCGCAAAGGAACCTCGGTTAAATCACCAAAAATGTTCCACACACACAAGCCAGCGATGTGGTTGTTGACATTCCTGTCATGTCATTTAGCGTTTAAATACTCTTACCGAGATGAGCTGAGCGGCCACTAAAATAATAAACAACTCACTGAGCCACAATATTAGGTACACTAAAGTCTGCCGCTTTTGGTGTGAATGTGAAGAGATTCACCTCTCGATCAGGAGCGGTAATTCATTCATTCATTCATTTTCATCTCATTACAAGAACGCAAGGTGCATTCAGTGACACTCCGAACATTGCAAACACGACTTTATAAACACGGCTTAATAATATGAATTTTAACATGAATTTAGTACATTCATTCATTTTCTAACGCTTTTCCTCACAAGGGTTGCAGGGGGTGCTGGAGCCTATCCAAGCTGTCTTTGGACGAGAGGTGGGGTACACCCTGGACTGGTGGCCAGCCAATCACAGGGCACATATAGACAAACAACCATTCACACTCACATTCATACCTATGGACAATTTGGAGTCGCTAATTAACCTAGCATGTTTTTGGAATGTGGGAGGAAACCGGAGTACCCGGAGAAAACCCGCACATGCAACTCCACACAGAGATGGCCGAGGGTGGAATTGAACCCTAGCTGTGAGTTCTACGTGCTAACCACTCGACGGCTATGCAGCCCAGGAGCGGTAATTTCTCTCTTAAATTTCTTTTGACACATGATGCCAAAATGATGCCAAACATAAAAAAATACATTTAATGGTCACAGTTTGACCCTGGAACAGATTATATCACTTTACATTATTTTATGGAGATCACCATAATAGACAGTGTAACTGGAATAAAAACCTCTCTGGCATTCCCACTTAAAAATAAGCATTATTATTTTGTAAAGGAACACCTTCTTGTTTGAATTTACCTTCGGAAAACCTTTGTCACCGACACAAACGGAAAGAATAAGACGGAATTGTACTTGACAACAATTATCCAAGTAAGAAAAGAAAGTCAACGTGTAATCAGCAGAGGTAAAAAAAGACTTTTGTTTTCTTGTGAAGACTCAAAAGGTCAAAGTGATGACAGCAGGAAGGAAATGAAAAGAAACGATAAAATGATTGACAGTGCCGAGCAAAGAAAATGACACACTTTCTTCAAATAACAGCATCCAAATAAATATTTCCATCTGCTCCAACGCCTGCTAACAGCGTCTCCTCACCACATTTCCAAAACTCAGCTGGAGAAGGACGGCTTGCGGGCTATCCGCACCACATTGTACGTGTTCAATCCCGGCGCATCAAACCCGGGCGACAAGCCTCGCTTGTCGTACGTGTAGAAATTAAACAATTGTCCATCCTGGGCCTCCAAGGACACAGACGCCGAACCGACTCTGAGAACGCAAGGGTACTCCCTTTCGAAAACCACCCTGAAGATGCGTTCCACCAGGTAGTTGAGTTTTATCGTCCGGTACTTTTCTGGGATCAGTTCTTCAATTTGAGGGCCAAACTGCTGCATGATCAGAACGCCATCCGACCCGGCTTTGATCTCGTAGAAGGTGATGTTGCTGTAGGTGAAGAAGCCCACGTATGCTTCTGGATTTGGGGGTGCGACAAGCGCCCTCTTGGCCTCCCTGAAGGCATTTTCTACAGCAGGGATGATTTGTTGATAAACTTTGGCCACAACGTCCTGCTGCTGGGACCTGCTCCCAGCCATGAGCACCACTAGACCCAGCTTTAATCGGGGCACTAGTGAGAACGTTGCTGAATAGCCGTCCAGATCGCCATCTTTACGGACCACCTCGTAACCCAACAGCTCATTCACCTCCCACGGCGTCCCTGTTCGGTTGGCGAAGTAGTCTTTATCGCACCTGAAGAGTGGCGTCAACATGATCTTCAAGGAGTCTGGCTCCAGAAGCTTGCGATGATAGGCTCCCAGCAGCATCATAGCGAGCTTGGCCAAATCCGCTGCGGTGGAGAACATCTGGCCTGAAGGCCGGTACCAGCCCAGGTCATAGAGTGGAGCGGGCTTTCCATTGGAGTAGACGCCCACTGCCACTTGACCCTGGAGCCCCGGTGTGATGTCGAAGCCGGTGTCCTCCATACCCAGACGGTCCAGAATGTTGTCTGTGATCCAGCGCTGGTAGTCCACACTGACCACACGCTCGGCCATCACGTGAGCCAACAGCGAGAAGGCCAGGTTGCTGTAGTGACATCTGGAATGAGGGACATGATGCTGAAGAGCAAACTATGCAACACAGAGGAAGTAATACCATAAATATTGTCATTATTATGAGTGTCATTATTTTTTTAACTTCAATAGCTTTGAGTGCATAAGAATTTGGAAAAGACAATATAGCTCTCTTTGACCACATCGGCATGTATTAATAGTCACACAGGCCAAAAAACATGGATTCTGTTTCCCTGTACTCTTCCTCCAGACTCCGGGATCTTGATTTCCAACTAATAGCACAAAACAGCACCAATACAATACAATACAATACAATACAATACAATACAATACAATGGATACTGACCACTTATGATACTTGAAATGCAGCTACTACCACCTTGTGGAGTTAAAAAAAACTACAAAAAAATTGCCTACAGCCACAGCTGTTAATGCATCCATCCATCAATTTTCTAGGCCGCTTATCCTCACTAGGGTTGCATGTATATCACAGGGTGATATAGACAAACAACCATTCACACTCACATTCATACCTATGGACAATTTGGAGTCGCCAGTTAACCTAGCATGCTAACCACTCGCTACCGTACTGCCCGCCACAGCTGTTAATCCAAGTATTAGGGATATTAGGGATAGTCCAATCCAGTACTAAAAATCAGTACTTGACACAAGGAATGTACAGTAACATTTGTAGCCCATATCTAGGACTGGTCTGTGTTTTGTGGTTCTTGCTGTGCTGATTCCAACCTCAGCCCATTCCTTGTAAAGCTTCTCCAAATTTTGGAGACATGAAATCCACTTCTATAAACTACCCAAAAAGGTATCAGTAAATCTCACTTGGTTCCGGGGTCGGCCACAAGCACGTCGTCTTGCAGGAGATTTATCGCAGATTGAGTTTTTCCTTTCCAAAGGAGGTTTGTAGCTCTGAGTCTCCTGGGTAAGCCTTGAGTACAAATAAAGAGATATACAAACACATTTGTATGCTTCAGCACACTTCTTGCCAGTATACTAGCACTCTTCATTCTTAAGCCTTTTACTCCTGGGGTCTTCCCCTGGAAGTAGCCTTTCAATATCTATACTTATCAAAGAGCGTCATGGGAACACATACTGTACTTAGTTTTGCCAGCTCTGCAGTACAATGTTTACTACAAAGTATACCAGAGAGCTGGCTGGCCATCCTGCGAAGCGTCACTGAGGAGGAGCGGATGGGAACCTCGCCGCTGTCCAGAAAGATCAGACCGTCGGTTACGTATTTCAGCTCAGAGTCCCGTGTCTTCCCCATGGGGTTCTTGATTGTGAAGTTCTCCACATATTTTTCCAAAGGATCATCCAAGGAGCTGATTTTCCCGTCCTCCCACAGCCGGTACAACATCAAAGTGGGGAAGATTTTGGATAGGCTAGCGATTCTGAAACAAGAGCAGTGTTTTTCTTTAAATGATGCAATCACAGGTGCAGTACAAATGCCCCTATATTTTATTATATATTGTCAAGGAAATATACTACAGAAAGTAACATTGGATATACTTCAGAGTAGTCACTGTACAGCTTATATAGCAGTATAGATTTGCTATCCACTGAAAATTAGTCAACAAAAAATTTTGTGGCGCAGCACAAAGTGGTGGAAGGAAGCGCAGTTTGTTAGACTGGACTGTGCTGACATGGGCGTGGCGGCGCACCGGGGGAGGAGTCAAAATTTTCAGCTTGGCGCAGTGGTAAGTTTGTGACAAAAAAGGTGTGCTCACCAGTTCGGAACTGGTATTTTCTTGGCGCAGGCGAAGCGCAGCCAGCACAGTGATAAATTGGCTGACAGGTGCACAGTGCAGACATGTCACCAAACCCTCACAGGCAGATTTTTTAGAGTGTCGGGAACATTTCAGTGGGAAAAAAAAATGACAGCAACCGCTATGTAATGTAAACGTCTGAACCCGCATGTACATTTCAGTCAAGAACTATGAAAGTATGATGTCAACTGGGGCCGACTCTACACTGGCGTGGGGGCGGCTTGTCTGCCGAAATCAACATTTTAGACGTGAAAACTCCCACCCCAAAAAAGACCACAGTTCACCCCTCCCCTTAGTAACCATGAGCGCAAATTACTAGCACTACATTGATGTGGATGCAAGGTTGTTCGAATGTTCCATTAGTCACCTGTAGATGGTGTATTCATTGGGGGGTCCTGAAAATGCATCTGAGCTGTTTCTTTTGCCAAAATTGCCGGTCCACAAAACTGTGTCATTGAGGATAACAATAGACGAAAGAGCAGGAAGGCTGATGGGATTGATGCTTTGGCGAAGCAAAACGTCCACCTGCAGGGCAAAACACATTTAGAAGGGGGGGAAATAAACAACTTTAATCCTGCAGTGGAAAACAAATTTCAGTTTTTATCAACCTGAGTTATTTGGAACCATTCTTTTACACAATAGAAAGGAGTGATTGCAGCACACGGATCACTGCCTGCCTGGGCTGCCACTTTCCACATCTTTAATCTCCTTCTGGGTGCTACGGCTACACTGATGATGCTGTGAAGGATTATCAGTGCAGCCTGGTGGATACACACACTGCTTTAAAATGTCTTCTTACCTTTTCAAGAGCGTCTTTCAAACTGGGAATGGGATGTTGCAGCGGTAGAGGCTCAGGGAAGCGAGGACACCTCATCTCTGATTTAGAGTTGCGGGCCAGAACCTCATCTGGACGGGAAGAAGGGAAAATCAGATGAACGTTAGTATGTTTTATTATACCCAAGAGACATTCTAAGTTGCAAAGTTTGTGTCTCTCATTCTCTAAATATGTTCTACTTTTGAAAAACTTCTCTAAATGCAAACCTACCGCTCAAAAGTTTGGGATTACTTGAAAATTTTTGAGATATGGCTTATTCTTGGCAATCCTGCATCGTTTTTCTGTCCTTGTTAGACCCAGTTTGTGCTGCTCTCTGAAGGGAGTAGTTAACAGCATGGTGAGAATTTTTAGTTTTAGTTTAGATTTTTAGATAGCTTTTCTAATCATCTATTAGCCTTATAAAATGATGAACTTGGATTAGCAGCCATACCAGGAGATTGATGCAGAGGACTGACAGTTGTTGATAGTAGGCCTCTGCAAAAATGTACATCCTTCTTTGAAAATCATCTGATTCATTTTAATTGTTTGTGAAATGGAAAAAAAATTGTTTGTGAAATGCATGAAAATGTTTTTCTTTGGAAAACAAAGACATTTGCAAGTGATCCCAAACTTTTGAGCGGTAGTGTAATAGTCGGTAACTGCTTGAAGATGAAATCAACCAAATCATTGCAGTATAGTGCAACTTGACACTCAGCTATGTCACTACTTGCTGAGGCACATTTATCACTATCAGTAAATCAGTAAATATTTCTGGAAGAATTTGAATATCTGAATATCTGGTCCAGATCATGCTCCGTTTGCTCCAGTCATTTTGTAAAAGGTTGTCCCTGTGTCGTTGTGATGAGATAAAAACAAAAAATAAAGTACAGTCTGGAATATAATGAACTTTGAATGAAAAAAATATCCTCAGTCGGGAACTTGGAAATCCTTTATAAATTATGCAAAACTGTAAAAACTTTAAAGCCCCCTGGGCCACCACTTTGATGTGATTATAGAATAATCCAATGCCCAAATAATGCGATCTAATGGGCATATAATCAGTATACAAAACTGTGTTGAGACCAGCCATGTTGTTTGGTCTAGAGATAGTGCCACTGAGGAAAAGACAGGAAGCAGAACTGGAGGTAGCAGAGATGAGGATGCTGAGGTTCTCATTGGGAGTGACCAGGATGGATAGGATCAGGAAAGAGTACATCAGAGGGACATTACATGTTAGAGGCCTTGGAGATAAAGTCAGAGAGGCTGGACTGAGATGGTTGGAACATGTCCACAGGAGAGATAGTCAATATATTGGTAGAAGGATACTGGAGGTGCTGAAGGAGGTTTATGGATGTAGTGAAGGAGGACATGAGAGTAGTTAGTGTGAAAGATGCAGAAGACAGGGTTGGATGAAGGCAGTTGATTTTCTGTGGCATCCCCTGAAGGCAAAAGCCGAAAGAGAAAAAAGAAGAAGAATCGTCCGAAAAATTATCCCATCATACCTTCATTGATGTTATGAAATAGAAAGTGGATGAAGTATTATCCAATTTGCATTTTCAATCTGAAGACGTAATAATGAATGGGGCCCATATGGCTCTCATCTTTCTGCATTAATGTCAGCACACATCTCACGCGCATGAGGAGTCATACGGGGATGACATGAATACAAAGAGCATCCATCACCGGTCTTATACTTCCATGCCTTCATTGCATTGAATTGAACATTTAGCAATTAAACAGAGGTACTGTACAAATAAAGAGAGACATGACAGCTAATCAGTGGTTATGTTATGATGATTGACTGCATTTGTAACTGAAACTACAGCCTATGACCGTGCAGAAAGGTGGGACTTGAACAGAAAGTCAAGTCAAAGCAAAGCAAGGAATATGTGTTGACGCATGCCAGGAGACTGCTTTTAAGAGGTTTCAAAAAGTGGGAATGCACTTAGCGATGTTCCGATCAGGATTTTACGCTACTGAAACTGATCCCGATAATCCATGAGTGAAATTGGCCTATACCGATACCAACACCAATCACATCAGTCAGTCGTCACAAATCATCCAGAGTTCGATGTAGCCCCGCACACAACAAAAGTTCCTCCTGCACCATAGTGTCTGCATACTGCCAAATCCGTACTGCGGCGGGTACTCATACTCAAATTTTGCCCACATTCGCAAGTGCATCGGGTTGGGACGGATTCTTTCGCTGTTACCTGACGGATGATCACATCACAAGCCTCAAACCCACCACAACATGCCAAGTGTTTGGCGCCAAATGCCGCACCAATGTAAATCTTTTCAAAGCACCACCCCAGTGAGACATTTTTGAGGAACTTTTTGCGGTGTGCAAAGGACAGTAATCTGTGTTCCTTTAAAGCAAGTATCGGCCGATGTCAACACTGATATCGGCCAATACCGATCCGTGGCCGATCGATCGGAACACCCCTACTGTACAGTATTTTTGAAAAGCTATGACAGAGCGAAGCTATGAAATCCAAAGAGTGATGTGGGGGCTATTTTTTGTATTTTAAAATGTTTGTGTTGCTCCTTGTAGCCGTTTGCACTTACCGGGCTGAACCTTTGGAAGCTGATATTGCCAAAAGAAGCATCCGGTCATGACCACCGACAGCACCAGGAAGAACACCAAACCCACTTGGGTCCATTTCACCTTCATCTTCTTGGTTTTTGTGCTATCTTGGAATTGGACACTTGGAGCAGGGGCAGCGGGAGCAGCAGGAGCGACGGGAGCAGGGGGAGCGACGGGAGGAGTTGTCTTGAATGGAAAAACACATCATTTAACTAGTCAGTTTTGGTCCAAATGTCCGGAAATCTCAAATTCATCGCACATTGCACTCACCACCTGATTCTCAAGAGATGAGAGCGGTATGGACGAGATTTACCACTGACACAGAAATCTCCTTACCACTCAATCAGCCTCCTAAACATGATTCCGCTCTTAGTCCACCACAAAGGAAAACGCTATACCCAAAGGCAATATCAGTGTCCCATGTCGGTCTTGTTCAGCAAGACAAAAGGCACAAACATGCTCTCTCATGTCTGATTTCTCTAGAACCGTGCTGTAATCTGAGGACCGGCACCGCTCTTCCCATCACAATTCAATTTCCTCTTCTGTGGCTCCAGTCTGTTGACATCATAATCCCCAGATTTACTCCACCAAAGCGGTCAGAGGGGAAATCTTAATCCCTAATCCCTGTGAATCACTTCACTTCAGTCCAGTCTGTAGAGTGTATCCCACAAGATGGAACGCTTGGGCCAACATTTTGGGTTCAGACAGGGTGCCATCAGGCAGAAGATGTGCCAAAAATTGTTGAGGCCAAAAAGGGAATGAAAGAATATGACATAGCAAAAATAATAAAGTACACGATAACCCCATGAATGTGTATAGAATACAAACCTCATATTGTAACCTCCAACCACAACCACAACCTTATATCCTATCTAGGATATGGTGCCCATATCTTGTTAGTCTATGGTAATGGTAAGGGTAATGGTTTTATTTCATTTGAACATGCATCAGATTACAATTGAATGCATCACATAATCAGTTCACAGTTCCACATGTCCAAAAGGAGTAGGAAGAAGCAAAGCTTATTAAGTCTTATCCTTCCATTTGGTATTTTTGCAATCAGTAACTGTTACATTTGTTCACTTCCTGCCTTTCTAATACAATTTAAGTTTTTTTTTTACTTATTTTTATTTATTTTGTATTTATTTTATTAATTTTTTTAATTTTTTAATATATTTTTCATTTTCCTTCTTTTTTGTCACGTACCGAAGTACGAGGTGATATGATACAATCAGTAACTGTCACATTTGTTCACTTCCTGCCTTTCTAATATAATTTAAGTTTTTTAAATTGATTTTTATTTATTTATTTTTTTTAATATATTTTTAAATTTTCTCATTTTTTGTCACGTACCGAAGTACGAGGTGATATGACCATACCATGACATAATGGGTACCATAGTAACTGTCAATATGGTAATAGTTTTACTTCATTTGAACATGCATCAGATTACAATTGAATGCATCACATAATCAGTTCACAGTTCCACATGTCCAAAAGGAGTAGGAAGAAGCAAAGCTTATTAAATCCTACCCCTCCATCTGGTACTTTTACAATCAGTAACTGTTACATTTGTTCACTTCATGCTTTCCGAATATAGTATAAGTCTAATGAACAAGAAGCACAGTGCCTCAATAAATCAAATATCCAACATTTTGACCTCAGCTTCTTTTGGTATCTTATGTCAGATATCCAAAAACAGACTGCACAATAAATCCTAAAAAAATCAGAAATGGCATCAGTGTGTCGTACTGACAAGCACTGATTGAAACCCTGGCTACTGATGTACACTGTATGTGGGTCAGTCCTACAATTTGTATTCTCATCACATTACATGGTGTCGTTTGTGGAAAAACAATCACATTTCAATTTGAACAATCACAGTATGATAAAAAGGGATGAATTAATAAAAGATGATTGAGTTAACTTTGGATGTCGGAAACAAAGTAATGTTTGATTCCGACATCCATTTTCTGTGCCACGTATCCTCACTAGGGTAGCGGGTATGCTGGATCCTATGCCAGCTTTCTTCGGGTGAGAGGCGTGGTACACCCTGTACTGTTTGCCAGGGTCAGATTTTTTTGTTTTTGTTTGTGATGCAAATGTATTATGATTTTGAACGCACATTGTTTTTTTTAGAAGGCAAACTCTTGATTTAACTGTCCTCAGCAACTAGCTGGAACTACTTTCTTAGCAATCCATGTGCAATATTAAGGGCTCTAAATGCAATATACTAAGTTCTATGTGAAGTATTTCCATAATGCCTCATATTAACTCTCTAACAAGATCTCAGTGTATAGACTGGTCATATATCTCATCTCGTCTCATATTATCCACATACTGTATTGTATATAACTCTGGGAAAAACTGTTGATTTTTGTTAATACTTGGGTCGTTTATATTGTTTATTTTTCTATATTGTGTATTTTGTACTGCTTAACTGACTTTGTACTCTTGCTGCTGTGCAATACAACTTTCCCCACTGAGGGACGAATAAAGGCATATCTTAATCTATCTTAATCTTAATCTTAGCACCAAAATCTGACCAGAACTGTTGACGGACTTCACTGCTTATGGGGGTGTCATACACCTTCATGTCAAAAGATCCGAACTACATCATTATCCAACATTAAACATATTGGAGAATATTGGACAATAAAATATCAGAAATGTTATATGAGAGGGTCTTGCACGACTCGGTGAAAGGTGCTTGTCACTGCAGTATTTCCATTAAAAAGTAACATTCCTCAGACAATATTTCCAGCTCTACTGTGCTTCCGGTCTCTGCTGCAGATGGTCTGGATGGGAATGGATGTTATTCATGGCTCTAAGCCGGATTTAAGTGACCAGCAACGATCATATCTGTCCTGAGATGATTTATGTGGCCCCTCTGCTCGCAGTGTTGATAGAAGATGACGTGACCTGCCATGTAATTAATTCACAAAAGTGTTATCAGCATTAAAAATCTTGGTATTATATTGAATTTTACTGTGGCAGCGTGTTGGCTCGGGCTTCATCACAAGATATTAGTGGTTTATGCAAAGCACGCTCATATAAAAAGTGTTCAGACGATTAAAAAGGTAGTGCTGTGAGATGGGTGGGAAATGAAGTGAAAAGCAAGCAGCTGCTGATCGGGTTACGTAATCTATGATAGCATACCCGCACACACACACACATGCAGATTCTCACGAGTGCACAAGCACACACACACACACACCTCTTTACCTGCGCTTGTAAGCCATCTACAGAGGCCTCCCTGAGGACTTTACTCCCGGCCTTGCCCATGCTTCCAACTCAGCAGATGTTACCTGACGCACAAACACACAAAAAGTTCCCATTTGCATGCATTTCATATTGTTGTGAGATGGTGCGTTGACAGACTCGTGAACACCCGGCACGCATCACCCTGGATCGAGAAACACAACTGGAGATGGTTGTCCTCATCTGCTATCAAACAGGGTAACACACAACGACTGTATGAGTCACTGTGTGGGAACACACAAGGTTGCAGAGCTTTGGAAAAGATTGTTAATACAGTAAATACTTCCACAGTTGCGGTGCGCAATAGGGGTCCAATACTGACTCATTGAAGCAAACATTGACTTTTTATGCTATTACTGGAGACTACTTTATTCTCAGGAAAACTGGCTTTTCAGCCACAAATTCCTAATGGGAAGTCAGATGTATTAATTCCTAATTATAGTGGAAATGTTTCAACCAAAGCGCCAGAAATATGCTTAGATGTTTGTCATTAAATTATGCTAATTTTCATCCCTTCTAGAGAGCAGCTACACAAGATAACCCACACAGTGACGAAACACAGCGGAGTAGACGTGCCTGAAATACATTAAAACGGACCGTTTTCGCAGGAACCACAAACCCAAAGAAATACAGCTGAATAGGTGCACATTCTGGAAGATCTATAAAGCTTTGTGTGCTGGTTATTGTGTGTAGCTGCTCTATAGGGGTCCACAACTCAATACAAAGGGCTGAAGTATGTGCATAATAGGTCCCCTTGTACAGCGACTGAGTGGTTAGCATGCAGACCTCACAGCGAGGAGACCCGAGTTCAATTCCACCCTCGGCCATCTCTGTGTTGAGTTTGCATGTTCTCCCCGTGCATGCTTGGGTTTTCTCCGGGTACTCCGGTTTCCTCCCACATTCCAAAAACATGCTAGGTTAATTGGCGACTCCAAATTGTCCACAGGTATGAATGTGAGTGTGAATGGTTGTTTGTCTATATGTGCTCTGTGATTGGCTGGCCACCAGTCCAGGGTGTACCCTGCCTCTTGCCTGCAGACAGCTGCGATAGACTGTGGACAATTTGGAGTCACCAATTAACCTAGCATGTTTTTGGAATGTGGGAAGAAACTGGAATACCCGGAGAAAACCCATGCACGCAAAACATGCAAACCCCACACAGAGATGCTCAAGTAAAGAATCAAACCCAGGTCTTCCTGATCTCCTGACTGTGTGGCCAACATGCAAACCACTTTGGTCACCGTGCGGCCCCAGACCCAGTGCATTTAATTTTAATGTATCATTAAACATTTACTACGTTCCAGTCAGATCTTGCCCTTGATGAACCCACAATAGAGCATTGCTCCATCCATAAAATGTGTTTTCTAATGCAGACCACACATAACCTCATCCGTTAGTCACATAAACAATGATGGCATTAATGAGATCCAGAATTACCGGTAATGCGTGCAAAACTGGAGTCATGATAATAAACAAGATGTCAGATGTAAACACAGCTGTAATTTACAGGACAATAATTCTACATGATGGCTATAGAGCTAGAAATCACAATGAAACAATCACAATGTGCTTCCCCTTGTCCAAATAAACAGTAATGGAGCATAAGACTATTTGCAGCCGTGTTATATAAGCATCAATGAGTCAAATGTCTTCATTTTAGGCCACAATGTGCCCGATAGCCATTAGCTCCCCGTGCACCTACCTCAGGGTCAATCAGTCACGCTTGTTTCTACTCCTGATCGACACGGTCGAGGTAAAAAAAAAAAAAGAAAATCAAATTTATATTCCGTTTTGCTTCTGTTCTGATGATGAGAGCTCGGGATGCTCTCCTGACAGATGTTGGTATCATAGTTATGACTAAATCCGACTTGTATCAAACCCAGCATTCTGGATTAAGCAGCACAGCCAATGGCCACATCTGCCATTGCACTAAAATGTGTAGCGCCCTTTTCCTGTGTGGCTTAGCAGTGTGTGGGTTTTTAGTTCACATTTTGGAACGATTGAATGAAAAATTTTAAAAAATAAGTTCCGTTAATTATATGATTTTGTTTACATCCTACAAAGCACACGGAATAAAATCTTGGTTTCATCAGATCAGAGAATCTTTTTTCTCACAGTTTGAGGTCCATTAGCTGATTTTTAATATTCATTCATTCATTTTCTACCGCTTTTCCTCACAAGGGTTGCGGGGGGTGCTGGAGCCTATCCCAGCTGTCTTCGGGCGAGAGGCGGGGTACACCCTGGACTGGTGGCCAGCCAATCACAGGGCACATATAGACAAACAACCATTCACACTCACATTCATACCTATGGACAATTTGGAGTGGCCAATTAACCTAGCATGTTTTTGGAATGTGGGAGGAAACCGGAGTACCCGGAGAAAACCCACGTATGCATGGGAAGAACATGCAAACTCCACACAGAGATGGCCGAGGGTGGAATTGAACCCTGGTCTCCTAGCTGTGAGGTCAGCGCGCTAACCACTCGACCGTCGTGCCGCCCTGATTTTTAATATATTTTTTAAATTTTCAAAGTAGTCTTGTTTTCACAGAGATTCTTAGTGCAAACAGTTGCCCCCAGTAACAAAAGTCCAGTAATATGCTTGGATTTTGTCATTATATTATGCTAATATTCGCAGCTACACAAGATAACCCACACCGTGACGAAACACAGCAGAGTGGACGTGCCTGGAGTCGAGCCGTGGCTGGAATACATTAAAAAGGACCGTTTTCGCAGAAACCACAAACCCCAAAGAAATACCGCTGAATAGGTGCAGATTCTGGAAGCTCTATAAAGCTTTGTGTGCTGGTTATTGTGTGTAGCTGCTCTATAGGAATCCACAACTCAATACAAAGGGCCGAAAGATGAGCATATCAGGTCCCCTTGTGAGTGGTTAGCGCGCAGGCCTCACAGCTAGGAGACCCGAGTTCAATTCCAAACTCGGCCATCTCTGTGTGGAGTTTGCATGTTCTCCCCGTGCATGCATGGGTTTTCTCCGGGTACTCCGGTTTCCTCCCACATTCCAAAAACATGCTAGATTAATTGGCGACTCCAAATTGTCCATAGGTATGAATGCGAGTGTGAATGGTTGTTTGTCTATATGTGCCCTGTGATTGGTTGGTGACCAGTCATGGTTGTACCCCGCCTCTCGCCCAAAGACAGCTGGGATAGGCTCCAGCACCCCCCACAACCCTCAAGAGCATAAGCAGTAGAAAATGAATGAATGAATGGTTATAGGAATATTTCATGCTGTCATATGCACACAGATCGGGGACTCGGGTTGGATCTAATCGCCCGTGGCAACAGTAATATTCATGTCCGACATGCTGTAGGAGTCACTTTAGGAGCATGACACTTTGGATTTAGTCTAAAAAAAAAAAAAAACCCAAACTAATTGACTGGTCTCTTGCACTTTCATCAGAGATGGGTGAGTGCGGATTAATATGCAGGCAGGCGACACACTTAAGTGCACATGGCTTAGTATGCAGAGTCGCAGGCTTAACGCAAGCTGTTGTGTTCACTGCCTCTCATCCACAAGATCTCCAGTGACATGTCTGATAGCTTAGTTCAACCATGGACAGCATTATCACGTACACACAACAGTTACTATATATAACATTAACAGCATATTAAACGTGTACAAATATGATACAAAGAACGATAAATCCCTTTCCATTTTCTCATTCTATATGCGACACATTTGCCGTCTCCTTTTAAATATGGATCCTGCATAATGTATGATTGTATAAGACCTTTTCCATTATTGTAGTAGCCCCCTGTCGATAATCCTCTCATGAGCAAAACTGACTACTAGCATTTGTTTTATATCAACAAATCAAGCCTGCTGTGCTTTCAATATTAAGAGGATGTTTTGAGTCCAAGCACTTAACACGGACAAGGGCCGTTTTGGAAATCCAAAGAACTATAAATAGGTGCAGATTCTGGAAGATTTATAAAGCTTTTTATGCGGGTTATTGTGTGTAGCAGCTCTATAGGAGTCCACAACTCAATACAAAGGGATAGAGATAATGTAATGTATGATAATGTGTCATTATTGCTGCCTTGTGACCGGAATACTATCACTATTTCTAAATGTTTTTACTAATTTTAGACCATAGTCATTTATTAAACTATTATGGATACCGCATAATTAAACTGCAATATTGTACTTGTAAACATTTAATTAAGCTGTGCAGTTGTACATAGTTAAGGTGAGTGTAAATAACACTTGAATCAACCTGAAGGGCACACTGCTTTGGCAACAGTGGCCTCTAGTGGACAAAGTGAGCAACCACAACAGTGTATCTCAAATCTTTGTCAGTGCAGTTTTATACTGCAGTTTAAATATCAGATGACAGCATTGATACATGGATGTACAGTATATTCTTAGAATTAAAATGTATGGGAATTCATTAAAATATCATTCATTCACTTAATTAACTTTTTTTTTCTCAAAATGAATATATTTACATGTTTTTCTCATCAAATAGTATCATATTGTGTTCATGTTGAAATCAGTGTAACTGTGTATGGACATTTAGGACCAATACAAATGAGTGCTTTTAAATGAGGGTCAGTGATAACTTTCTGTCATGACAGTACCACACCCTCGCCACTAGGTGGTGATAAAATTGCATTAATGTTTTTACATTCATTTTGAACCTCATTCCAGTTTAAATGACAGGTCTTAATGGGAGAATGTGGCTGAATTACAACAATTTTGCAAAGATGAGTGGGTAAAAATTCCTTTAGAGACCAATTGCAAATTATCACAAACGTTTAATTGCTGCTGTTATTATATTTAGGGGGCAATCACTTTTTTAGGTTTGGATTCATTTTCTCTTTTTATAATAAAAAGTTTCACTCAAAAAATGCATTTTCTCATTGACTAATGTTTCAATTTGTTTGATGATCACAGAGTTTTTCACACCAGCGCTCTTTCCTGCAATACGATACTATATAAAAGTTGTATCAAACAATACTTTAGTTCTAAATTTAATTTCAGTTAAGTTGCAAATTCTTGCTAAAACCGGCTCTTATGTAAGGCCGATTGCAATCAAACCACAAACGCCATAGCAGAGTGGTGCAGCGTTCATGGCAAGAAAGCAGTCAGCAACCCAACTCAGAGGGGAAAAGCGGGTAAAGAACCGATCACCAGAACCTACTCGCGCATGAGGAGCTGTCATGTGACATACAATTACAAAATCACTCTAATCCGCCATGTTTTTCTCATTTGCTTTTTTGGAACTGTCTGGAGTATCCTCTGAAGGTCAGCTGGGATATTATAACTATCACTCTAGTCTGAGGCCTGTTATTAGGGCAAACGCTCTTAAGCCTCTCAAACCTCAAACCTCAAGTTCAAGAGTTTTTTTTTTTTTTAAAGCGAAAAGAAAGATCTACTAAAGAGGAGCTGGAATTTCAGAAAAGTTATATTCCCCCTCTCTTGTTGAAAAGGATTTTGTTATTATTTACTTTATGCATTTTACCAAATCAACAAATTGCAATAAATGTGATTTTTTTTTCTCTATAACCAGTATGTTCCTGAGCGAAGTCCAGTCACAAACACATCATTGATACTCCACCTCTGCTCTTCATCGTCCACCCATAATTTGTGACACAATCTGGTCATTGTCACTATTTTGCTTATTTAAAGCATCCTCTTTTTCTGCCAGCTCAGTCATTTAGTAGTCAAACTTCATTTCTTTGACTGCTAACAGATTATTTTGCTCCCTGATATTTACTAAGATCTCCTTTTGCAATTGAACGTCACTATTTTCCTGGCGTCTCTTTTGCATT
Organism: Doryrhamphus excisus; assembly: GCF_030265055.1. Taxonomy (NCBI): domain Eukaryota; kingdom Metazoa; phylum Chordata; class Actinopteri; order Syngnathiformes; family Syngnathidae; genus Doryrhamphus; species Doryrhamphus excisus. Next base: position 13,134,481 of record NC_080483.1, read on the forward strand.
TGAAAGTATTTAGCATTTTCCCTTTCTATTGGTGCTCAATATTTTTTGGACGTTAGCTTGTTTTTTTTTTTTATCTAAATGGAAAATTACAATGTGTTACTCAGCTGCTTTAGGGAAAAATCCAACTTAAAACACTTATACGTATGAACAATGCTAAAAACAGCATATTAGTATGTATCAAATTATGGAACAGATTGAGCAAAGAAACCCATCAGTGTACTAAAATAAATTAAAAAAAAAACATTTCACATAACGATAATCAGGCTCCAAAAACACATATTAATTCATTTGATACCAAACAAGCATTGATATGTTTTTTTTTCAACATGACCACTCACTGCCAAAGACGTATTTATTAATGCATCCCATAATCAGTTCACAGTTCCACATGTCCAAAAGGAGTAGGAAGAAGCAAAGCTTATTAAATCATACCCCTCCATTTGGTACTTTTACAATCAGTAACTGTTACATTTGTTCACTTCCTACTTTCCATAATACAGTTTAAGGTTGTTTTTTTTTTATAATGTACCAAAGCACGAGGTGAAGTATTGAATGATATTTTTAGCTAATTAGTTGTTTTTAGCCTTATGCATTATTTTAGCTGTTTGAAGATGAACTATATCAGCAAGTTGAAGTATTTGTGATTTTAGAAATAAGGAGTTAGTATGTTCTCTGTAGGCGGCATTATGAATTATCCTTACTGACCTTTTTGCAGTACATTTAGTGAGTGAAGATTGCTTTTATAGTTATTATATTGCCAATATTGAATGAGTTAATATTGGAAAAAAAATTAAAAAGTAACTTGAACATAATAGAGAATCAATACTATCAAGTGTAGCACACTTAAGCATGGATTGGAGCGAAGGAAACCAACTGCGGGTGTACAGGACTGGCCTTTTGCTTCTTAATTTCACTGATCCAACTGGAAGCGCAATGTGTCAGAACAACCATTTCACATTATGAGACCTTTACTCGTGCTTCCACACGTCAAGAGGCGTATCTCCCTCCACGGTGAACGTTTGTTTGCGGTGTCATAAACAATCAACGGGTGTCATGTTGTATTCCACTGTTGGCAATGCCGATTGTGTGAAAAGCTCATCCTTTGTCGCTTCCCCACCTGACCTCTGACCTTAATTGCACTTGGGGGGGCGGGGGGTTTCGGGGCATGTGGACAGGCCGCTGCCCAACTGCCATCTATGTAGGTCAACAAATGTCCGTCGACGTCACTGGCATGCCATTAGTTGGAATGTGTGTTTGTGTGCGCTCGTTGTCTGAATACGACTAATTGTGTTTCACGGGATGATGCCTCAGTGGGGGCAAATTACATCTGTTGCCAAAGCTTCTTCATGCTTCATGCCTGTTTAGCTATTCATGTGCTTTCTATTCATTATTTCTTTCCTGACATGCATTACACAACCGCCATGCTAATAAAGGCATTGACATGACAGCCTCGACCTGAGGAGACTTCATCTCAAAACTTCTTCAACTTGATGAATATTGTTTCTCGTGTTTTTGGTAAAGATTTGCAGGTATTCTTCAGCATCAGTTTAAACAGAAATGGTGCTTTTAATGTTACAGTACATTAGAATTGAACACATTGAACCTGCATGTTCAGTAAAACAGACACAAAAGGCCGGCATAGGCCAACTAGACTTTGGATAATGGAGTGGTTAGCACGCAGACCTCACAGCTAGGAGACCAGGGTTCGATTCCACCCTCGGCCATCTCTGTGTGGAGTTTGCATGTTCTCCCCGTGCATGCGTGGGTTTTCTTCGGGTACTCCGGTTTCCCCCCACATTCCAAAAACATGCTAGGTTAATTGGCGACTCCAAATTGTCCATAGGTATGAATGTGAGTGTGAATGGTTGTTTGTCTATATGTGCCCTGTGATTGGCTGGCCACCGGTCCGGGGTGTACCCCGCCTCTCGCCCAATGGTAGCTGGGATAGACTCCAGCACCCACCGCGACCCTCATGAGGATGAGCGGTAGAAAATGAATGAATGAATGGTTATAAATGTGTCAGCACGGTGTCCGAGTGGTTAGCACACATTCAGGAGATCGGAAAGATGGAGTTTGTATGTTATTCCCGTGTGTGGGTTTTTTCCGGCACATTCCAAAAACATGCTAGGTTAATTAGTGACTCTAAATTGTCCATAGGTATGAATGTGAGTGAGTAGGAGTCAGCTGGGATAGGCTCCAGCATACCCCTGCGGATAAATGATTTAGAAAATGGATGGATGGGTTATAAAGATGAGATTCGAATCAATACGAATGACGACATTGTCTTCTACCGCTTATCCTCACAAGGGTCGTGGAGGGTGCTGGAGCCTATCCCAATTGTCTTCAGGCGAGAGGCGAGGTACACCCTGGACTGATCGCCCACCAATCACAGGGCACATATAGACAAACAACCATTCACACTCACATTCATACCTATGGACAATTTGGAGTCGCTAATTAACCTAGCATGTTTTTGGAATGTGGGAGGAAACCGGAGTACCCGGAGAAAACCCACACATGCACGGGGAGAACATGCAAACTCCACACAGAGATGGCCGAAGATGGAATTGAACTCGGGTCTCCTCGCTGTGAGGTCTGCGCGCTAACCACCTTTACCATTACCCTGACAAAAAAATCGGAAATCGTATGCAGACAAATAAACTATAAGCAGAGTTCACCAAGTCAAGATCAAACCTTAACCTTCAACATTAGAACTCGACTCCTCACTCCATCGAGGCCTATCAGGAAGTAGCTGTGACAAGGAAGTGACAGCTCAGTGAACACACAAGGTCTCCACTCCAGAGAAGCGTTGGAACGTTAATGTGTTGACAGCAATCAATTCCCCCGTCAGCGGCTTTACCTCGCCCTTCTCGAGGGCCTCCACAAGTGGCCGGGATGACTGTGAAGCCACTTGGAGAAGAGACAAGTGCTCTAATCTTCACCATCACAAGGTGACGCCGGGCAAGAGGCTCAACAGGGGGACGAGTCAACGACCTCTACTTCAGAGTAACATTAGAATAATTGATTGGATTTATATGGCGCACAAAGTCCGGCTTTTCACCGAGAATCTATTATTCATTCATTCCAGTCACACACTGGAGCAAGTGAGCTACATTTTGTAGAGTGAATTGTCTTGCCCAAAGATAGCAGAAGTGGATAGAGTGGAGGAATTTGGGTTTGAACCGCCAACCCTCCTCCTGAGCCTCACAAAACTAAAAAAAAAACATTCATAAAACAACATTTGGATCAGCAATGCCACATGCATTCGACAGGCACACAGTACAGTGTAATAAAATCACTAATTTAGTACGTTTACATGATTGTAAAGTACATTTGTGGCACACCCTATGGAGTGTGGTGAATGGTCATACATGGTCAATGACTTGTGGTCAATGACTTCTGCCCATTAGTTTTTTCACAATTGGATATACTGTACAGTACAGTATGTTACTAGCATAACAACAGAATAACCATTCATTCATTCATTCATTCATTTTCTACCGCTTATCCTCACGAGGGTAGCGGGGGGTGCTGGAGCCTATCCTAGCTGTCTTTGGGCAAGAGGCAGGGTACACCCTGGACTGGTGGCCAGCCAATCACAGGGCACATATAGACAAACAACCATTCACACTCACATTCATACCTATGGACAATTTGGAGTCGCCAATTAACCTAGCATGTTTTTGGGAGGAAACCGGAGTACCCGGAGAAAACCCACGCATGCACAGGGAGAACATGTAAACTCCACATAGAGATGGCCGAGGGTGGAATTGAACTCGGGTCTCCTAGCTGTGAGGTCTGCGTGCTAACCACTCGGTCGCTGTGCAAGGGAACCTATTATGCTCATCTTTTGGCCCTTTTTGTATTGAGTTGTGGACTCCTATAGAGCAGCTATACACAATAACCAGCACATAAAGCTTTATAGATCTTCCAGAATCTGCACCTATTCAGCTATATTTCTTTGGGTTTTGTGGTTCCTGGGAAAACGGTTTGTTTTAATGTATTCCAGGCACGCCCACTCTGCTGTGTTTCATCACTGTGTGGGTTATCTTGCATAGCTGCTCTCTAGGAGGGACGAAAATTAGCATAATTTAATGACAAACATCCAAGCATATTTCTGGACTTTTGTTACTGGGGGCAACTGTTTGCACAAGGAATCTCTGTGAAAACAAGACGACTGCACATTAAAAATCAGCTAATGGTTTTTGGAATGTGGGAGGAAACCGGAGTACCCAGAGAAAACGCACGCATTCACGGGGAGAACATGCAAAATCCACACAGAGATGGCCGAGGGTGGAATTGAACTCGGGTCTCCTAGCGGCGCGCTAACCACTCGACCGCCGTGCAGCCGAAAGAATAACCAGTTAATTGATATTCTGTTGTGTTCCAATTAACACTGTGTTCATTGATCATTGTTATTGTGAAAACACTGATCAATAGAAAACTACCAACATTGCTTACATCAGTTTTCCACTATGGAAAAGTCTGCACTCCACTGAACGCAAACCAAAATGGATGCACGGCGAGTGACATTGCAGCATCGCATGCGCCTGAGGGGAGGCCTAAATCTTTCAGGTGCTACTAAGGCTGCCTTGGACCAATCATGGGTCTTCCCATTTTTGTCCTCTCCTTGCCGGATCAGCGTCTATCCGGGCCAGCATCCTGAGTGCAATGCGTGCTCTCGTTCCAGATATTAAATTACTCATGAAATATTTGCCCGGCCTCCAGGCCTTGGCTGCAGCTTGCAGTTGCGAAATCTCCATTTAACTTCCTAGATGTCTCCAGGAGCGGGCTTGTGTGACCTCAACCAGGAAGGTTAATTCTTCTAACTTCGGAATCAGACATTACAGGCTGTTTCAGCTCACATCAACGTCAGCGCTCGCCTCGACCAGAGGAAGGTTGCTCTGCTACAAAGAGCAGCCTGAGAGCTCCAACATTGTACAGTACAAGGTGGAGTGAGAAGGGGAACAAGGATAATAAAAAAAAAAAAAGGGAAAAACGCTGCTTGTTCACGGCGTGTTCACTTGAGTGAACCAGAAAGCTCCATGCCAAGCTCAGTGAACCCTGAAGTTATTTTAAAGATACAGCGGGACAATATGAGAAGTAGAGACCGTCCGAGAAATTGGACCTGACGGCACTTTCCACGCTGTTTTATTTAACTCCTGTAACTTGGACGATACCTAGCTCACACGTTCATTTTAATCATCTTCCTTATGTGCTGCACCAATATTGTTTATTTATCCATTTTAATGAACAATACAAAAATGTTTACATGTACTCTAATTATGGCTGTGAAATGATGAAATTGTTTAATCAGTATATCAATTAATAACGGTTTAAAAAATTATTTATCATGATAAAGCACCATTTGCTACTATGTCTTGAATATTTTATTGATAATATATATATATTAATTGACTTTTTTATATTTATATATATATAAATATAAAAAAGTCAATTAAATGATTTTAATATTATATATAAATATATTTAAATATTTTTGACAGCCCTACATATAATATATGCATATATTTAATCATACTTTCTTAATAATAGCATCAAATTTGCATGAAATAACATAACAAAAAATCCTTATAGAAATAGAAGTTGCCAAGTTTTGTTGTTTTTGCCCATAATTTACAAATACATAATTATTTTATATACAATGAAATAATTAAATAATAAATAAATAATTACACTACCAAAAAGTGTATTCAGTGTGAACTCCACTTAAATGAATATATGAATAAATGTCCATTCTTAAAGCTAACTGGAATGGGATCCTAATTAAATGCAAGCCAACATTTTGTATCTGGCTATCCTTACATTATTTGTACAATTATTAATTATTGTAATCCAATTATAAAATTGTTTAAAAAAGATTTTAAAAAAAGCTATGACATTTACTACAGCACTGTGTATAGGACGAAAAAAACCTGTGGCCGCCAGTGTTCTCCATATGGCCTCAGAGGGCCCTCGCCATCGCCGCTGTGCCATCACTTATGGATCACAGCAACAAAGGTGAAAAACCAGTCACCCATAGTTATTATTAGTTGACTCATGAAATCTCCGGCGGTGCGGCAACAAGCGGCTACATGGAGACAGTCAAAGGTCCTGAGATGTTTGCTGGTATGGGGGGGGAGTGGTTGGCCCATGAAAGTATTTGGAATAGCGAAGTCATTACTGCATTAATTACTGTTGTCTATGACTGATAATTTTTGTTATTGTTGCAGATTATATTGAGGAACAACAATGAAAATGAGAGTACCATAAAAATGTACTATATGTTTATATAATGTTTACTATTGCACAAATCGATACTTAAAATAATTGTAAACATTTTTTGAGACCAAATAACTAGCTAATGTTATGATGATATATAATGTTTGCTAAATACAAGGATGAAAAGTCTTGAACCAGTCATGATGTGCTATATATATCACTATATTGACGGTTACTATGGTACCCATTATGTCATTGGATGGTAATATCACCCCGTACTTCGGTATGTGATAAAAAAAAAACTTAAATAAAAAAAAAACTTAAACTATATTAGGAAAGCAGGAAGTGAACAAACGTAACAGTTACTGATTGTAAAAGTACCAGATGGAGGGGTAGGATTTAATAAGCTTTGCTTCTTCCTACTCCTTTTGGACATGTGGAACTGTGAACTGATTATGTGATGCATTCAATTGTAACCTGATGCATGTTCAAATGAAATTAAACCATTACCATAATAATAATACTCTTTGATAATATATCATAACAATGCAATATTCAAATATGTCATATTTCTTAATATGTCAAGTTTCAGTTTTCTCCCTTAGACTTATGCATGGCTTATGATTTGTCTACTTGGAGTTGCATTACTGTTTAATTCTCAATGAATAATGCACTCCCTTCATGTCTTAACATCTTAGTAGAACTTGCACTTTTGCGGCTTCATAACCTTTTACTGTACGTCACATTGGTGACTCAGTTTAAAATTCATAGACTTTTACATAACAATAGAGATCAAATAATTTGGTGTATTTTGTTGATGATTAAACGTGTCTTGAATCAACCGAGGCAAAACGGAGCACACTATTTGGCAGCAACCGGGAGAGGTGGTGGAAGATTACAACACTAAAATAAAACACTCAAATTAGAAGAAAAAAGTCGAGAACCCTCATCAAAATACAAGTAGAATTTGATGTATCTGAAACATAAACTTATGTCCTGATACATAAAAGTCATGCATGAGCAGCATGGAGTTTGCGCATTCAGCTCAGCTCTGCGGAGGTATCATGGTACAGCTAAGCTATTGTGTTCCCCGGCCAATAGACACAACATACATTTGTTGACATATACATTTAATGGGTCAGCTCACATTTGCCGCTACAATCCCGGCCATTATCAAACGGCGGAGTCTGCTGATGGGATAAGCCAGCTTCCCCCGTATAATTTATGACCCACAACTCAAGCCAGATTAGGCCTGATTGGATCGCTGGTGCCATATGTGACCTACAAAACGGTGCTCCGCTTGTGCCGCATGGCGGGAGGGGTCAGTGATCTCCCTGGGCAAAGGTTGCCATGGAAACGACCTCTGGATGCTCGGCTTCCTGCGCGCGGTACTCGCGCATCTCAGGGGCGGAATCATGCAGGATTTCTTTATGTCAGGCCGCTCTGTTTTCTGCTCTACTTCCTTACTCTCTGCGGCTTCCTCGGCCGCGGCATGCGTGCTGACACATACTGTGCAAGCGTGCTGTGCATGGATGCATACAGTGACAACCCCTGCATACATACAGTATGCATGTACACACACACAGACACACACACACACGAATGCACGCAGCATGCACACACACAACCGACTCAAACTGCTATTAATCACTGAAATATTGAAAGTATGTTTGAAAACTTCAATTTCATCACTGAAGCTGAGAAACCAAATAAGGTAAGACAACCAAACTTTCACAGTGAAAACCGGTTTACTATCGGACATGAAAATCTACTAATTATTAGCCATTTTGGGATTTATATTTCCAGGTACGGGTCGCTAAATCTGCCCCATTCCACTGGCAGATGTTCAGACAGAAGTTCCACATCATAATCAAGAAAAAGCAACAAAAAAGTGCTTAATTTTTTTTTTCACGTCAGTCCAAAAAGTCCAAAAATACATTTGTACATTAGCATTCTTAATCTTCAAAAAAGTTGTTTCTTGCAGCTGGTATGAGAATAAAGATTGGAAAACACGACTTGATATGTTGATCAAAGACACAGTTTGAAAACATCGCTTCTTAAAAGCGCCAACCTCCATCAAAGTCAAATTCCTATCAATAAAAACTTTATTGTGTTGTAAATTGACACATTTTTGTCATCTGTTCGCCGGTTTCTTTGTGAGCAAACTACTGGTTGACGAGGTGTTATGAATGGATGAAAGGTGCCATAATAAAACCCTTACTCCCCACATTTATTCAGATCTTTGTTAAAAATTTATATTTATTCTTTGACTAAGTGTCGCCCCTCCATGAAACAATGTTCAGTAATATTCGCGTCATGCGGCCAAATAACAATCAAACAAACAAAAGTGCGATCAGTCCATACTTGTCCTACTTAGGGATTTTGCTTGGGAGTAAACAAGTAAATCAAAAAGAGATCCAGTTACAAAAGTTATTACATTGCAAAGACAAAAATAATTGGATCCTCGTGGAGGTTCTCAGTTTTCTCCCCATGTTTCCTGTCGGGGTTGAGGTTAAGTACAAAGGAAATACAATAAAGAGCCAACATCCCTCCAAGCAGCAACAACGCTGAATCAACCATTTTTATTATTTCCAACTGTGAAAGTACCTCCAAATCGTGTGTAGTCATTAGACAACGTCGGGAAATTTTTATGGTATCTTTATTGATGTGTGCACATGTGAAATACTTCACGGTGCCGCCATATTCCTGTCTTGATGTTAAAATGGCTTACACAGCAAAGATAGAGGGAAATGATGACAACACCATGCTACAAGAAAAAGATATGGAACTAACATAGAAAGTACTGAACGGCTTTAAGTTTACAGTTTACAGTCTGGAAAAGCTTATACAGCCATTTCTAAAGCTTTGGGACTCCAACTAACCACAGCGAGAGCCATTATCCACAAATGTTGAAAACACGGAACAGTGGTGAATCTTCCCAGGAGTGGCCAGCAAACCAGAATTACCACAAGAGTGCTGCGAGGACTCATCCAAGAGGTCACAAAAGACCCCACAACAACATACAAAGAACTGCAGGCCTCACTTGCCTCAGTTAAGATCAGACACTGGGCAAAAACAGCCTGCATGGCAGAGTTTCAAGACAAAAACCACTGTTGAACAAAAAGAACAAAGAGTTGTTGCTTCAGTTATTAGGTTTAATTTTGTTTGTTTCTTTCGGCTTTTTCAAAATAAATAAATAAAAATATTCATTTAAAAAATGCATTTTGTGTTTGGTTGTGTTGTCATTTATTTTTATTTTATTTTATTTTTTGTCATTGATTTAAATTGCTTTGATAATTTGAAACATTTAAGTGTGGCACATGCAAAAAATCATGTAGGTGCCAAACTATTTTTCACACCACTGTATAATAGCAACAACAAACACAACAATAGTAATAATAACAACAAAATGATATTTATAGGGTGTACCTAATAAATTGTTGAGAGTGTATATACACTGGAAAAGGTCAGTATGATATACGCAAAGGGGAAAAAATGCTTTGGCGCTTATGAAAGGAGTCATGTTGTCGCCCAGGAAAATTTTGAGCTTTCGGCGTCAATGGTCTATTTCCAAGGACAAAACACTTCTTCGGCGGTAAAAGTGATAAAAAAGCAAATCCTGCAAGACTGCCGTGTCAGCACGTAGCTAAAGACCATCATCAAGATTTTATGCACATCAAAACACCACCAAAAGCTACATCAGTAAGTAAAAAAGCTGTATATTTAGTTTTTGCAGATGTGTGCCACTGGTGATTTGGAAAAAAATAAAAATAAAACGTTCCTCAAATGTCAGGGGCTTCTCATGACGCATTTGTATGCTGTAGTATTTAATAAAACGTTCATCAACAATGAACATTCAATTAACGATACATTAGCCTCATCTTTGCATTTAATTTTATCCCTTGTTTGATTACAAGAAAAAAAGTAGGGTAGACTTGCCTATTGAACACATCTCTCTTTTAAAGCAATTGTATCACCGTGGTAAACTGATCAGACAACAAAGTATTAGAACTTTGCATAGACCAGGAAAGGCTGGTACTTCATATACAATTAAAATAAAATACTTATAAATAAAAAAATAATAATAAATGGATGTAAGAATTATCTGAAAACATATTGTAGTCATCAGCCATGTACAATTACAGCCAAGGTCTCACAAGAGAAGAGAGAGAGAAGCGACTAGCTCTCTGAAAAGAAGCATTTACAAGCGTCTTTACAAAAGCAAGCCCAAAGCAACCGGAAACTTGGGAATTTTCAAGCATCTTTACTAGAAAAACGAGACCAAATCTTTGCCCGGGATGCTCTGTTTATATGTGACTGACAGGTCAACCAGAAAGGCCAAACATTTACCTGCGCTGAGAGGCGCATAAGTGCCATCTAGTGTTTTGGGAGGCACACAGTGAATGGGCACTGGAAAACAGGGACATCACACTGAGGTGCGGAAAAATAGATATACCAAATTATTTCTAGTGCATGGTAAAATACCGAATGAAAAGCCAATTCGGCTGTACCCTCAGCTTGTGGGGAAATAATAATACTATAATAGCACCACACAATAAAACCACAACACTTTGCACGAACACAGTGCCAGTCTGAAACATTAAATGTGCCGTGACCTTGTCTACTTTATTGTTCCAGTATTTATCAGTGTAAATGAGATAAATGTAATTATTTACTTTGCATGTTCATTTCTGGTGTGTGCTCCTTGCACTGCTAAAATGTTAAGTCGGAGGCCACTGTTAAGACTGGAGCAACGGAACGGCAGTGGAAGCTGAAGCTCTGAGCTAAATAGATTTACATTCAAGTGGTACTGCTGTGATCAAGATCACTGGTCAGCGTTTTTGTTGTAAGCCTTTATAAAAAGCAGAGTGCTCCTAGCTGTAGCGCCTTAACAATGGAATAACAAAGTTCTACTGGAACCTAGTCTGAAACAGCTCTGAAACATTCAGTATAGAAGTACTACATTCATACACATTTATGTACAGTAGCAGTACATTCCAAAAAACAGCAGAAAGCTCATGACTAAGATTAAGGCAAAAAAAAAAGAAAATGATCACCAACCAATGGTGTCCAAAACATGGCTCCAAGGCCATTTTTTTGACCAATAAGTTTGTTCAATTAAACAGGAAAACAATGTAATGAAAAACAACTTTAAATGCAGTACAATGTACTTGTGTGAACTGTGATTTTTCTTACTAATAAATGCAATATTTTTGCAGTTAGATCAGACAATATGTTTATGACCTTCTAAGTAAGTCTTTAACAATATGAGAGCCCTCTAGACATAATATAACACCCCTATAGTCACCTTTACACTGGTATTACCCAATCAGACTGTAAATGTTTATGACCTTCTAAATAAGTTTTTAACAACATGAGAGCCCTCTAGACATAATATAACACCCCTATAGTCACCTTTACACTCGTATTACCCAATAAGACTGTAAATGTGTTCTACCGGTCGGGAAGCTGAAAGGGAGGCAGACAGGAAATGTTGTCAGATAATTCAAACCTGCAATAAAAGCCTGTTGTCTGGTGAAAGAGGTACCACTAAATGGTTTAACGGTATTCCTGAGATGTGTAAACCGGACACCAAGTCACCCCCCCCCCCCCCCCCCACACACACACACACACACACAAATGCAGCTGGCATGTAGCTTGCAGTTTAAAATTCAGAGACTCTGGACTTTCTAATCCCGCCCGGCTGCTTTTTTAAAAAAAAAAATTTTGTTCACAGTGATCTCCTCCTCCAAGCAAGGATTCCTGTGTGCCAAGCAGGTCGACATGACAAGCTAGCGAGGGCTTAAGTGACAAGTCTACTGCGAGCTGGGCGACCAGGAAAGAGCCTGTTCCCATAAAAAAAAAAAAAGTGATGGGCAAAAAAAAAAAGATGAATCCTCTTAGTAGTAATGTCCTGTTGTGTACCTCCATCTGTTGCTCTGTGTGACGGACCACAGCTTCGTGCTTCTTTCCACTGTGCCATCTGAATTGCAACAATTACAATTTTCAATAAAGTTCCTCAAACGTAACATTTTTTTTTTTGTTTATGATCTCTGCCATAATTTCTTGTTGTATTTATTGCGTGTTTTTAGACGGGCTACACAACAAAGTACAAGGCACATTGTTTTTTTTTTAATTAAACTTGTAGATGGAGTGATGTAACATGATGCAACTAGGCTGTGGCGATCTATTCAAATTGAAGTATTGGGCTTTGCATGCAACAGAAGGATTACTTTATTTTTATTATAAAGATAAGAATATATGAACAATTTTTATGAGCAGGATTACTTGTTGGATTGAAAATCAAGTTTTGAAATTTTGTTACATTTTATATTGATTTACTTAACAATATATTGTAATGTTTTGGAAAAGATTAAACAATTAATTTAAAATACATATACAATTAATATAAATGTATTACTATGAAGGGAATTTTTATGTTTTTAAATTGCGTTTTTTTTCCCCCGGGTGCTGACAGATCGAAATATAAGCTGCAAAACACAAAGGCATGAGGTGTACTGTATATTGTTTTGGCTAAGAGTATTTTAAAATGTATTTTTCCATCATAGCCATGCATTTTTTAAACATTTAATGCAACTAGATTCATGTATTTTTAAGCAAAATAAAACAATTTATGCATATAATAAGTCTCTGAATTTAATCTTTCTAATAACCTTGTTATTACTGAAGCTAACCAATAATAAATAATATACTTCCTGCCATGAATGCAACTACTGGTGCTGCATGGTTTTGCACCGTATACTTTGTATAATTTTCTTTTCCGCCATCTTCAATCTCTAAAAAACGACCACCAAGGACACTTTAAGACACAACAAAAACAAAGATCGAGCAGGACAAATTTTTAGTACAGCAAAGATTAAAAAGGATGCCACAATCATGCACTGCTTCTGTTTCTGCTGTAGTTCTTTTGGGCAAGGGAAGCCGAGCAGAGCAGCAGGTCCACAATGCATAGCAGCTGATTGACGTGAATAGTTCTTATCAATTAGAAAAAAGCACAGAGGGTAATGTTATTGGGTTCAAACCCAAAGCCGAGACCGATGACTGTTATTAAATCATGAATCATAATGATGATAAAACATGTTTGCATTTTTAAACGACCATGAAAACTGGTGGAGAACCCCGAATCCGCTTCAGATCATTTAGTAGAAAAAACACAATTCAGAGCTGATAAATGGCCTGCTGTAACTTTGTAGCTCCTGAGTTTGATACCACTTCACAAGAAAGTGCATGAAATCATCTCAAGGCTTCCTGGCTCATATAATCAAAGCGATTGAATTAAAAGTTTGGCAGGGCTAAAACAACATGCCAGGAGGGCGGCACTGATGACCGGGTGGGTGGTGGACTATGTATGAAACGCAAGCCGTGAAAGAATCTCTTCTCTTGGCTCCATTTCCTTCTCAAAACAGCTAACATTCCCTTTGTGTCCTCTGCGGGATTGCTTCTTTTTCATTTATAGCCACACAGATAACATCAGTAACTTTCCACTGGGAAGTCACGTCAAAACAAAACGTGGATTATCCCAGTAAAAGTCGGGTTCCGACTCTATCCTGACTTCCCGTGAAAACGTCCTCACGGTGGAGGTTAATCCACATGCTCAGGTCTGCAGTCCTTTCCCAACGGAAGGTTACTGATACGACACCAATACCTCTTAAAAGACAACACATTCTGTTTGCTGGCCTTTAAAGCTCCCAGGTGAAAATTAACTCCAGTCTAAAGTGGCGCTTATGAATAACTTTAAAGATGAAGCTAAAATTCCACAGCAAAAAAAAAAAAAAAAAAAAAAAAAAAAAGCTGATGACCTGCAGAAAGTCTGGCATTCCAAGAGTCATTCCAAAGTGTTTGTTTAACCTTAACAGGGTTCACTGATGGAGAAATTTATTAAACTATTTAAAATAATAGTTTAATAATAAATAATAATTGAAAATAATTGAAAATTAAATATATACATCTATATATATTATTATAATTTCGTCCTATCTCATCATTGGCAAAATGGTTTCAATTTACAAGTGATCAAAATTGCTATTGCCAATTCACATTCTCACAATTACACAACGTGCAGTTCCACTTTTAAACTGTAGGTGTCAGTGTGGGCGCAACGATACTTCAAAGCTCGGCTGTGGAGGCTCTCAGTGGCCCATTCGTGTTTGTTTACCCTCACACTCGACAAGAACTAAATAATAAGATTTATAAGAATAAAAATCATATATTTATGTCAACATTTTTGGAGGTAAATATTTAGTAACTGCTTGTTTTAAATCTTGTGCTTTTGTGTTTAAATTCATTAACAAGCATTGGATGAATAACACGTTCCTGTACATTGCCTTTATATTTTATTGATATGAATACATTTTTAATATGTCCATGGAAGCTTTGACATATTGTATGAACACCTTAAAATACTGTTTGGCTATTAATATAAATGCTTAAACACTGATTTGAGTTTGATTTTAAAAAATCACCAACAATTCTGAATTAAAAACACATATTTAGAATGACTGTCAATGTATATAGTATTTTCTTGAACTAGTAAGAACATTGATAATAGCAATACATTAAGGGAATTATCCATTTATAAAATATAAAATGGAAACATGCTAATAATTATCAATGCATTATAACTATTTGCAATTAAATAAATCATTTCATCCAAATGGCATTTCATTTATTGCAATCCTGGTGTGAGCCTGATTGTATGGACTGATTGAAATAGTGATGGCTTAATTTGATTTGACCATGATTACAAGACAATACACTGGAATACATCATGTGATTTAATAACACAAATGTACCAGGAAATGATGGACAAATTGTGATTTGACAGAAAGCAACGGGACTGAAAATGGGATTACTGTTAAATGCTTGTAAAAAAAAAATACATTAGTGCAGGTAATACTTTGAAATCATATTGAAATCATAATTTCATTATAAATACCACAAGGTTTACTTGGTATTGTCAGTTTGTGTCATCTGTGTTTTGTTTTTGCTGTATCAAGAATACGAGCGCTTTGATAGCTTTTGCACTATATTTTTTTTATTGCCGCGCTGCACATGAACTCAGCATGGAAGAAATATGTCTTCGGGCAACATCAGAAGCGCATGAATGTCATTTCTTCAACATCTTTCACTTCTCATTTGACTCAGGTCGATATTGAGCTTGTATGGAAGTTATTATGGAGAGCAGGGGCTGCTCTGCTCTCCCCCCCCCCCATTTGCTTCCATCTGTATCATAATCACCTGAATGCCACACCAGGTCAAGCCAGTCAAGTGACTTGGAATCAATAAAATACAATTCAGAGGAAAAATAAATAAATCAAAGCGGCTCAATTAACAGCTACACAAAGCAAAAATGGTGTGTTTGATGACACACTGGTACAGCTAAACCGTGACCTTATATGTTCTTTGTAGGGATGGCCATAATAAGTGATCAATTCATCTTTCAGAATAAAGTGCATGTGTGAAATTACCAATTAATCGCATTTTAAGCTGCAATTAAGTGCACTACATGGCTGCAACCAGCAGAGGCGCTTTTGATGTATAGAAGAGAAAGTATGTGAAGTCAAGCTACATTCATGCAAACCTCCACTATGGAAAAACAAGCACAACATTAATCTGATTAATATACATAAATAATATATAACCACATTAATATAAAAAATGAGGACCAATGAGGAAATCTTTTAATTCAATTTTTTAAATTATATAACATAAATCTTCGAGAACACAAAAATATAATATTTTTTTTCAGTTCTTCTAATTCAATTACCAGTAAAAACAACAACATAAAAATTAATAGTTGTTTTTAGGTTGGAAAAATAATTTCTTACAAATCTTTTCCTCCAGTGTTCCAATAAGACCACTCAGTTATATAACTCTACGTTAAATTAACACAAAATAAACCCACACATAGCAAATACAGCCCAGTTTAAATAATTAGTTATACTTAATGTGTTACAGTATCCCGAGCCAACGTTAAACAAACTGATTACGCTTTTATAATAAATCTTACAAGAATGCTCAGTCAAGCTTTAAATTTCTTAATGGACAATGATTCAGTCACATGATGTGTTCCATATGACGAAAGGAGCTGCTGAATGTACTGCTTTTAAAAATATTAAATACATAGTTGTAGACGTAGTTATATAACGTTAAATTCAACAATCATTTTTTGAATTATTGTGCAATCATTGCAGCCCCCTAAGACATTTACTGTCATGTGCATTAGCAATGTAACAATTTATTCAAATGGTCTGTAAAAATATATATTATTATTCTTTCATTCTTACAAATGAAATATGTTTTTTAATCAAGTTATGTTTTTTTATTAATCCTAAACCTACTCGACTATTTTAACCTAATAATTTAAATTTAGGTCTTCAAACACAACATACAATACAAGGTAACTGGATACAATTCCTATGTGGCAAAACAAAGTCTAAATCCTGGAGTATAAAGTGTATGTTCAACATAGAGTAAACACATTGTCTAATAAGTCAAAATTACTTAAATGTTAATTTTGTTTGATTGTAATTAGTTATTTAAAGTACTAATGCTCCATTGCTTCAAAGGCTACATTTCACTTTTTAATGATAAAAAAACACTGCAGCCTTTTACATATGAAAATAGAGAAGAATAAAACATTGAACTAACCATGGTTATTTAAACAAATCATTATTATTACATATCTAAGAATAAATAGACACCAAATGTGATTATTGGAGAAGTAGACATTAGCTAAAACAGAATATGTTGCCTTTACTTACATTAGCATGATGGTCACCTGTTACAGTAGCACACTTCCCCGCAATGAATTCTCCTTAGAAGACCACTTTTTGAAACGTGTGTGTGTCTTAAAAATGAAGCAGTGGCCTCTTGTCTCTGGCTTAACAATTGCGAGTAAACTTTTCCCCAGTGTTAAAAACGTCCCGCATGATGCCAAAACACAAAACTAGCAACAAGGTAAGGCAGTGAGGACGCTCCATTTCTTGTTGATTGACAGCTGGCAGACACAAACGTGCGATCAAGCGGGGGGGATTTGGTTTCTCAATAACAATCAATCTGTCATTTATTCAAATATTAAAGCTATTTTAACATAATTTTGACATTATTCATGTGTAGAATATTAAATAAAATAACTTAAAACAAAGATGTTTCCTCAGCACATCTCGGCTGTTATTATATTTCAGGACATACTCCCCTCAGTCTGTGGCTGTTTGGTTTGATCCAAACTTGGTCCAGATTTGAGTGGCTAGTGTTTGCTATCCGAGCGCGCTCTGCTGGAGGTGAAGGATCGCCTGTGCCCTGTCCACGTCGGCTGTCAATGGCTTTCTGGACCTATTTTATTTAAATGTCTGGGCCTTTTTTGCGCGACCAATGATGGATATTCTATGGATATTATGGACCCTACCGGCTGTAATAGCTGTTGAAGGTAAGATAATATTTCCAAGGGATTTAAAGAGCCTCGCATCATCATGCCGGCATGCAGCACCCTTAGCTCTATTCTTGCTAGATAAAAAAAAAACAAGAAAACACATATTAGTTAGTAAATTTCCGCTTTTTTTGTGATGGACCGTGCAGTTTATGTATAGCGATTCAGAATAAAGCAACATACTGCGGTTGATGGTGATGGTGGCGGCGGTGGTGGTGGTGGTGATGATGATGGTGATGATGATGATGATGGAGGGACACAAACATTCTCCAGCATCCTCATTTAAAGATACAGCTCAGCTTTTAAAATGAGAGCTGTTTTTGATGGAGAGCTCCAGGGGATCGGTGGAGGTGTGTTAGTTAGGTGTGTCTGAATGTGTAAAAATAAAGAAAGCACTAAATTGTGCCCCATGCATGCATTACAATTGCCGCTGATGTTGAAAACATAAACACATACTGTAGTAGATTTGCTTTTGTTATTATTATTATTACATACTGTAGTCATTTTTGCTCTAACTATTGTTGCTCCGTCATCCATTGGGTCTTTAGACGTTTTCGCTTATAATTCTTGAAGGTCACTTAATACTGGATGAAATAATGTCTAGAATAACAAGTAAAAAAAAATCCCATCATAATAATGCATGTTGTTGACAAACTAGTTTTCTGACTTTGTAAAGTTTTAAAGTTAATCACTTGTACTTTACTTTGTAATTTACAATACAAGTCCGTCTAATTCCATTGCAAATATAATGTTGTGTATGGCGCACAATACTATTAAAATCAAAATTGTGACTTTTTAGTGTACTTATTTTATATAAATTAATTTATTTTCATGTTGTACTAACCAAAACAAGGGAAAATAATATATAACAAAAACTTTCCATCAGTTCTATTAGATGAGCGCCGTTTGACGACACAATTGCTGACAATTAGTGCATAAAAGCTCAGAGGTTCTATACGGGCCTATGAGGTCACACCACAAGGAGGGTTTTTCATTTGGTACCCACAGCGAGTGCCGCCACCAATCCGGCGTAGCCTCACCCCCATTTTATTTCCTCATACAGATCACCCTTGTCGACGGTCCAATGAAGTCGCAAGGAGGGCTTACGTATGAGAAATAAAGGGTTGAAACAGAGGTCACTGGAGCTGTAATCCGAAAAAAAAAAAATCCCAGCATGCAACAGAAGCGACCTTACTCCTCGATTTTCTTAACATTATTTTTATACTCGTTTGAATAATTGAAGCATTTCCGTCACCAAATATGTTTGATTTTTGTACAATATCGAGTTTGTTGTGTTGCAAAGCAATTTTGCGATTTACGGATGTAGTTCTTCATTCAGTTTTCCTTCTTAGTTCCTCCTAACCTTATCTGTTTCAGGAGTGCAAACATATGAAAGGTCAGTTTCTCCTATTAATCAAGAAGCCATTATTATTATTATTACGTTGTTAACTTCAATGCAACATAGTAGACCGACTAAGGTGTAAAACCTGTTCTTTGTTCCACATCACCATGTACAGATGCAGTACATTCTAACCTTCTCTCTCAAAGACGTTTAATGTATCCCGCGGGACGAGGAACAGCACTAAATTGTTGATTAGCGCTAATGTGAAAAGCCGCTGATACCGTCTTATTGGTTAAGCTCACAACAGGAAAAGAACTGGCTCTGTTTTGAAGATTAATGGACGTGGAACCGCAGGCAAATAAGGCAAGCTTTGTCAAACATGTCCAGGGACGTGTAGATTTATCCCTCTTTGCTTCGACCGTTTGTCATCATCAGCGCTTACCTTGACAGCCGTACTAACAACGACAACTCATCGAATTATGTTGAAGTGGAATTCTGATTTATACGCGGTCATAAAACCGCAGTAGCACATGTAGTTCTAGCAAGGGTTGGTAAATTCTCTTTAGGTGGATCGTTTATGTGTTTTCCAATTTGTTACCGCCTTCTGTTGCAGCGCTGCAGACATTTTCTGGTTGGGTTGTTGTTGCCGTGATGTGGTAGCGCTCTCTTGAAGGGAAGTATGCAAGTTGTTGTTGGGTCCACTGACCAGACTCCCCTTTTTTCTTTGACAGAAACATAATGGGATAGAAAGGAAGCACAATAGTTGACATTTTGTCAAAAGAGTGCACTGATTTACTTTTTTTAAAAAGATGTCAGTTTGAATTTTTCTGTTTTATTTTGCTGTTTTTAACTAATTCGAGTTTTTTTTTTTAATTAATGAAAGGCCTAATAACTGAGTAATTGATCATTAAATTTCACATAATTAATCATGAAAAGTCAAATGTCATTTCTTGTTGTGCAGGGCCCTATGATTTCCGCTTTCACTGAATTGCGGATGGAATTAGGTAATTGGCCAATAAAAATGGAATTTACTGTGTTACACAGAATCTTGTCGAAATTGACATAATGTGAATCTATGCTGTCATCGTAAGGAGATTGAACATTCGTGTAAGGGAATATGTCCCTGGCGAATGTCTCAATTGTGCCGGATAGAAACACTAACCAGCCCCAGCGGCGAACGCTTACGGAATCTCCTTTTACAGAGCTTGAATGGAAGCTAACGGGGGTTAGCTTAGTTTAGCATGCAGGTGTGGTTGTGTGTGTATGAATGTGGCAGTATTTCCCCGACGGATGGCTCAATCATGGCGGATACAAACACAAAACAGTCCTTTCCTGACTTAAACACAACATGTGAATGTTTGCTTGCCGGAGTAAGCTTAGTTTAGCACGCTCATGTGGTTGTGTGTAAGCGACTCGGATGAGTATATTATGGATGATTATATTTTCACCACGTTGTCATTTACGGCTTTAATGAAAGGAACTTTTAAAATGATGAAATGATGATGTGTAGGTTCTGAGTGAAAAAAATGAGAAGCATGTTTATTTTTGAACGCAGCTTGTCTTAGCCATAAACAGACACGGGTCACAAGAACACACTTCTCTGACCGACGTATGCAGACGAAATTACATCTGTGACTACATCTTGATTAATCACAAGCACAGTTATTTTGCAGAGGTTGATAACCATTTAGAAAAGCTAGCCAAGCTGTATCGATTTTTCAATTACTGGACAAATTTGTCCACTGATGCATTGAATCAATACATATAAGGATTTTTGCATTTATTTAACTGACATTTTATTCACTAACCCAAAAAGCGGACACCCTATGCTGGTAAATAAAAGTGTAAAATGCAAAAAATTACTGAAAAAAAAAATACTATGCTTACTATGCTAACCGAGGCTCTAATGTAGGCCCAAGAAGAGCCCATTTAGTTTTGGAAATAATTTTTCAAAACCATGTATGAATTAGTAGAAATGATATCTACATACTTGTACGAGAAAAAACAAAAATAGACGGTGTAGACATTGAAAAAGTGGATGAAAATAAATTTCTGTGGATATCAATTCTTATCTCAATACTGAACAAAGCAAAATTCGTTCTCGATCAAAAAATCTTTATTGCACTTTGGTTTTACCATATCTAACTTATTGTGTGGCGATATGGGGTAATAACTATAAAATATTCACCGGCTAAATGTACAACAAAAAATATCACCATTACATCACTACATGGTTAAATTACCTAACATTTCTTTATGTATAAAAAAATCACATCGGAAATACAGAAAGTGTATAAATGTAATAAATGTATGGGGTAGGATTTAATAAGCTTTGCTTCTTTCAACTCCTTTCGGACATGTTGAACTATGAATTGAATTGTGTTATATTTTCCATTGTAACGTGATGCATGTTTAAATAAAATCAATCCCTAAATACCTTACCAATATTATTTTTTCTATAATTTTCCTTTTCTTTTTCTAAGTGATGTGCCATTGCCATAACATGGAATCTTTATCCGGATAAAGCCAAGCAATTGTGTGTCTGTGTGAAGAACAATAACATAACATTACAGCGTTTTACCAGCAACCCAATAAAAATGTATAATTTTGATCTCCACTTGGGTCTACATTATACCGCTGTGTATGGCACCCTGCTGCTTCAAGGCACAATATGATAGTTAATCCTGCCAAGTTTGGTAAAGAAGCTTTCACATGCAAATATCTGCTATTGTTTTTTGACCGGAATTGTTTTGTAAGGAATAGACATGCAAGTGTAACATGAAAGCATTTTGTTTTGTGTCAGAGTGACAAAAAGCCAACGGGGGCGGTGCTGCAAAACAGGATTAGATGAAGGTAAAACGAGCAAGCGTATACAATCCAGTGTTTTCTCAGTCGGCCCAATGAGCAGATGCAGGGAAACTGGCCTGTATGCCAACCAACGCCACAGTAGGCTTTCACAAAGAATCTGTCTCTATTGAAGCCCTAATCCAGGCTGCACAGGGCTCGGGCATTGTCACTTTGCATGCACAATCTCAATTAGCGCTGCTAGCAGTTGTTATTTCACTTGAAGGAAGGAGGTGTGTTGTGTTTCCGAGGCATCCTTTTCTACCTTTTTCACTCTGAGATCAAACACGAGTATCACAGTTTTAACACTGCACATCATCGCCGACTCCACTCCTTGGCCTTGTTTGTTGTATACAGGAGACCTTTTGTCTGATTCCTCCCCGTTCTGTAGTGTATAATCAAAGCAGAAAAAAGAACGAAGGTAGGTGTGCTTGTTGTGAAATCGTTTGCCAGAGAATTCTGATCCCATAGGTTTTGTCTCACCAGGATAGGATGCACTGTTTGGCAGCAATTCCGTGCCTTCAGCTGTCTGCTGCTGACTGTTGCAGTCTGCACTCACCAGCCAAGCCTTCGGGCTTTTGTACCTTTAACTGTTCCAATCCACACAGATTTGCCCTTGAGCGCTGATGCTAAAATTACTGGTAAGCATACGAGTGATGGAAGGAACTAAATATTACATTTAAAAAGTGTGTCAGAAGGGCCTATGTAGACTTTTTAGAACTGGTTTTATCACTAAAACAGCCAATAACATTGGCTATTAGGGAGGCGGCACGGTGGTCGAGTGGTTAGCGCACAGACCTCACAGCTAGGAGACCAGGGTTCAATTCCACCCTCGGCCATCTCTTTGTGGAGTTTGCATGTCCTCCCACATTCCAAAAACATGCTAGGTTAATTGGCGACTCCAAATTATCCATAGGTATGAATGTTAGTGTGAATGGTTGTTTGTCTATATGTGCCCTGTGATTGGCTGGCGACCAGTCCAGGGTGTACCCCGCCTCTCGCCCGAAGACAGCTGGGATAGGCTCCAGCACCCCCGCGACCCTCGTGAGGAAAAAGCAGTAGAAAATGAATGAATGAATGAATACTAATAGTAATAGTAATAAACCCCTAATAGCCATGAATACATGAATAAATGGTTAATAAGCACGATATGCATAAATGTTGTAGTACTTTTTTGTCTTCTGGTTTAAAATCAGATGGTAAAAATACTAAATACCTGTGTGTCTGAAGCTGTAATTCAAAGATTTGTCATATCAAAACACATAAGACTTTACAACGTGATTTTGGTGTCCATTTCACTACTTCCTGTGTTGTTCAGGTCGGCATAAATTAGTCACATTATTGTTAGGTTGAAAGCCTGTTTGTAGTCCGTAATTTACAGTAATTATTGAGACTTGTCAAATACATAGTTTCCAAGTCAAAATATGCATCTTATAAAATGAATAAAAATAATAATTTGACCCATGTGTGATACTGTGAAGTACTGCTATCTTCTTTTAGTAACTCTATCATTGTCTTTATTTTTTTAATGATATATATATATATTTTTATATAACAGATTTTCTTCCTCTCAGGGACGCCATCAGACCTGTTGACTTTGCAGATACCATCCGCTTGTTGATACGATCACAAAGAGGCAACAGGTGTTTAAGATATTTAGTCAGTCCTTTACTTGCTACTGAAAATATTCAGATATTATGCCAATATTTTTATAGTCCCATATGATGCACATCAGGACATTTTTACACCACAGAAAAAAAAAGCTCAGTTTTATTCACCAAGATTACGCCGTGCCGGTATACGTCGATGTAGCAGCTGTTCCAAGCTGTGAAACATTTACCAATTGTATTCATGTTTTATTCGTGTTGGCAGACGCCCTCTGCCATCTTAATTTCAATCACCCAATGTTAAACACGCACAGCAAATGCGGCGCCTCTTTCACACTTTTCACTTATTATCAGGTCATCTTTAATAAATTAGGTCATCCAAAGTCAAACCATGCATGGATTACATTGCATCGGAATGATAGATTCAGAGGAAGATAATAAAGATAAGAGGAAAAAGTGTTTTGATTTGTTGCTTTGATGAGTGTTGCGAAAAGATGTGACTTTCCTTTTAGAGCAGGGGTCTCAAACTCACGGCCCGCGGGCCAAATGAGGCCCGCAGGACACTTGTTTGAGGCCCCTGCCTTGATATGAAAGTTTAATGTTAGTGCGGCCCGCGCAAGTTTGATATGATTGCTGTATGGTATCATGTACCCAGAAAAAATTATTCCGTTTGATTAATGTTCATGTTAAAGGTTAAATAACTGTTAATAGTTATCCTCCCTATCCGTGTGGAAGTGGTAAGTTTTTGGCTATTTAAGTTTAAAGGAAATAACTTGAAGGCTACCGTTTAGGTCGCTAGCTCTCTAGTTTGCGAGTTAGCATGTGTCTCAAGACCCTGCAGTTGCGCAATATGTTGTAAATAAAAAGAGTATAAATGTGACTATAGTCGTGTTTTGTCATGTCTACAGGGCTCTAATAATGCTTTGTTCATTTTAATCTGAAAAAAAATAATTTGTCTACCCACCAACTATATGTGGTTTCTTAAGTTTTTATTATTTGCGGTTTTATTATTATTATTATATTATTTATTTATTACTGATTGATTGATTTTCTTTATTCTTGATTTGTTTATTTATTTTTCATCTTATTTTGTGTAGAAAAATAAAAAGTAAGATATTTGAGAACAGTGGAATGTTTTATCAGAGCTTTTCTTGTAGAAAATTGGAACCAAAGCGAAGTTTTTTTAATTTTTTTGTTTTTAATAAATGCGTTTTTTTTTTTTTTTTTTTTTTTTTGAAAACCTGATTCGGCCCAGTCTCACCCAGACCTGAGCTCCAGTGGCCCCCAAGTAAATTGAGTTTGAGACCCCTGTTTTAGGGGCTAACTGTTCCAGTGTGTTCCAAAATGTATGCTCATGACTAAAGCTTTTGTAACCCTGTTAGAGTGCTTGATATCTTCATTAAGCACTTCATTAAACGCACCTACACAATAAGGCAATTCAGTACAACTCTCCATCTGACAAATTCCACTTTATTTTTATCACTGAGGTCAGGCTGGTGTATGTATTTGTAAAATAGGTTAATGGGTTGGTACCAGGGCTGCAACTAAAGATTATTCTGAAGCTTGTTGTTTTGATGAATTGAGTAATCAGTTGGGTCCTAGATGGGCTAAGTCGGTATATGAACCAAACACAGTTAGTGCCTTGGTCCAGAAAAGAGGCAATAATGTTGAGCTTATGTGTGTGAATATCTTACTTTGCCCAAAGCACAAAGATAACACGCTCCTTGTGAAAATTTCAAGACCAGTTGGAAAATTGCAAGAATTCCCATTTGGTACTGTTGACTCCCAAGGATTATCCACATACTGTATAGCTTCAAAATGCAAAAAGAAGAAATAGGATTCAGACGTTTATTGCAAACAGGCATTAAACTGAAATAGGCTGTTCATCCTCTGATGAAAAGTTTAAGACCGCAGCCTTTAAAAGCCAAAATCTTTGAAAAATGTGGATTCAATATCATTTTATGTCAGATATTCACACTGTCACGGTGTCTTGAAAAAAAACAACTTTCTCTTTTTGAACGCAGTTAGATCGTCCAAGGATTGACCTTTCACAGCGCACCATTCCTACTGAGTTTGGACGCAGGAAGACTGTCATTTTAAACTTCTTAACAGATCCTGGAACAAAAAAAAAAGTCATGTGTCAAAAAACGGCCCTGAGCTGTGGGGTCTGATTGGCTCCCTGTCAAAACACGGGATGATCCTCGGTCCAAGGTTGTTCTTGAAGGTTGATACTGGTGCCGTCCAACAACTATCAGAAAGCGTCTTGCAAGAGAAGGCTTTTAAGAACAAACACATCCGTAAAGGCCTTGTCGCCTTCAGAACTCCTTGGAATTAACACAAGAACACCAAACGATGAAATGATGAAAGTATGTTTTATTGTGTGATGAAGTAAAACTCTAATATTAGCGGTCCTGATGGCTTCCGATGACAAAGAGATACAATCTGAGATGTTTTCCATAGTGGCACAGTGGAGAGGGGGCCATCATGATTGGTTCTTGGTTGCTTTTTCCTTTTAATGGAACAATGGAGCTTCATATTGTGCATGGGCGTCAAACGGCAGCTGTCTCTGTGGTCATAACTGGGTATTTCAACAGGACAACACAAACCAATTTTTAAGTCATTTCCAAGAATGGTGCAAAAATAGTAATATTCACTCATATTGTGCTGTGAGGACACCAATGTGATGGTTTTACTGGCAGTGATAGCTACAACAGACAGTATATTGGCTGCTGAGATCGTGAGTCAATTAGGAATCCACATTAGTCACCAGCACTAGCCTAGCGATGGAGTATATTAGCAAGAGAAATGTGAATTGATTTACTGCCACCTTGGCACGCTCTTCCATTCTCTTCGAACGTCTAGTGGGTTTTTGACTTATTATTTATGTCTGCAGGGCATGGAAAATGTATTCTGCAAAGTTTGCCAATCATCTGATGAGGTAAATTGTGTTTGTTTTTTTTTTTTAGAAATGTGAAAAAGCTTACTCTTGTCTTCTTGAGGCGGCAAAAGCCAGGATTGAATGAGTTAATTAATAAATCGTGCTGTGTTGTTGAATCAGGCCAATTATTAGTCAAAATATTTGTAAAAGAATGTACATATAGAAGCAAATTAGCGTTTTTTGTCAAACATAAAAATAGTTTAAGCAAATAAAATACACTTTTTTCAGTTTCGAAATATGTCTACACTATATTGTTACATTTTACTGCACCGAATTCTAGAACGGTGTACTTCCACTAGGTCTTGGCGACTTTTTCCTATGTGAAAAATGTTTCATTTTTGTTAGAATAAAAAAGCCGTGATGCCTCACAGTGCTTATTCATAAAGGGCTGAGTACTCACACAAAGACTGCTGTGACCTATATCTCTGCGAACATTGGCAAAATTAAAATTTCATGTTGAATTTTGTTCCTGATGTTTGGCTCAAAAAGCGAGCAGGTTAGCATAATATTCCCTGGTCTTGTATAGATTTTAATGAAGTAATGCTAGCGTATCAGCCGCTCCCGTATTAGTCTTGGTCCCACGTCCATCGATTTCTCAATAAATTGTGACACCGTCAGTGAAACAGTAGCATAGTACATAGACTAATTCAAATAAACTTTATTTTTTTACCTCCCCATAACCTCACAAAGGAATCTAGATCGAGGCTATCTTCTATTCCGATATCTTCATTAGTGCATGCTAATTTGCAACACGCAGTCTCTTGGTGAGTTGTGTTCATTGGGTAGAGCCTGATTTATATGAACCTGCTGGGAACTGATATCATTTGGGAACAATGCATTGTTGCTGTAGACTTTCATAACAGGGATCACGCTCAGTACTCGCAGTAACATTAACAGTATTGTCCTAATTTGCAGTCTTAATTGTGTCAGGAGTCTAACTCATTTGGTAATGGTAATGGTTTTTATTTCATTTGAACATGCATCAGATTACAATTGAATGCATCACATAATCAGTTCACAGTTCCACATGTCCAAAAGGAGTAGGAAGAAGCAAAGCTTATTAAATCCTACCCCTCCATCTGGTACTTTTACAATCAGTAACTGTTACATTTGTTCACTTCCTGCTTTCCATAATACAGTTTAAGGTTTTTTTTTTGTTTTTGTGTCAATATAGTGATATATATAGCACATCATGACTGGTTCAAGACTCTTCATCCTTGTATTTAGCAAACATCAACTGCTTGTATTGTTTCTTGAATTGGCTCATCGTTGTGCATTGTTTGATTTCCTTACTCAATCCATCCCATAGTTTGATTCCGCATACTGAAATGCTATGGCTTTTTAACGTAGTCCTAGCATATAAGTATTTCAAATGTAGTTCTTCCATGAGATCATATTTCTACTCTCTTGTAGAGAAGTACTAGATGACATTTTTAGGTAATTGCTTATTTTTAGCCTTATGCATTATTTTAGCTGTTTGAAGATGAACTATATCAGCAAGTTGAAGTATTTGTGATTTTAGAAATAAGGAGTTAGTATGTTCTCTGTAGGCGGCTTTATGAATTATCCTTACTGACCTTTTTTGCAGTACATTTAGCGAGTGGAGATTGCTTTTGTAGTTATTACAAGTCCTAATTTATAGTCTTAATTTTGTCAGTAGTCTAATTAATTTAAGGGTTATGTAGAAAGATTGGTGTTGATTTAGGCTGAAGCACAGTCATCCCTCACAATTTAACGATAAAGCCGTAAACATCGTGAAGCTGGGACTGTAGAGGAAAAAGTGACAGCGGGGAATGGAGAAGGGAGCTAGTAGCCTGAGAGAGGTCAGACCTCGTTTTGGAGAGCCCCATCCACACACACACACCCCAGGTACCCGCACGGCGCCTTTATGTGCGCCCGGAGAACACATACCCAGCGGATTAGCAGTCGGACTCTCAATGTCCCTGGCAGCGGAGCCCGTCGGCCCGAGACAAAGCGGGACTGATTGCGTCGCCATCTGCATGACAAAGAGAAGTCTTTTCTACCTGAAATCGCTGCCTCGGCACACACGACGCCACGCAGTACATTGATCAGCGACTCTACACCCACGTGACAACCGCTCTTTGTTTTTGCTCTATCTCGGTTCACCCCGCACCCCTCTGTCCCTCTCTCTGGCCCATATGGTCTATCCACCATGACCCATATCACCATGACCCCCTCCCTCTCATGACCTTTCGCACTGGAAACTAGTTTGCGTCATCACTGATTGATCTCTCCCGGTAGTTATATGCTTGGTGTCATTTCCTCGCTACCAACACACCTTTCTGGATAAAACATAGTCCTGCACAGTTTGTGTAATATTCATCAGTGATTACTGCAGTTTATTTGAAGAAATACTGTCTTTCAGCTCAGAAATTGCCAACGCAGTGTGGACAAAACCCAATGCTCCTGAGAGCTATGGTAATGGTAATGATTTAATTTCATTTGAACATGCATCAGATTACAATTGAATGCATCACATAATCAGTTCACAGTTCCACATGTCCAAAAGGAGTAGGAAGAAGCAAAGCTTATTAAATCCTACCCCTCCATCGGGTACTTTTACAATCAGTAACTGTTACATTTGTTCACTTCCTGCTTTCCTAATATAGTTTACGTTTTTTTTCTTTTTTTTCTCTTCAACTGCTTGTCTTGTCTTGTATTGTATTGCATTGTAAAATTGACCCACAACCAATGTTCCACATCTTTTTTCACTACTTTCGAACTTTGCTGCATTTGCAAACAGAGTGAAAAATGCCCTCAAAATCTTGATATGTTAGCTCATTGCTCAAGATCTCAGTTGACATAATGAATGGATTAATGATGCATTCAACACAATCTAGGAAAGTGGAAACTTTCAACCAAACCAACTTTTTATTTATTTATTTATTTATTTTGATAATGAAAACTTTTACAATCAGTAACTGTTACATTTGTTCACTTCCTGCTTTCCATAATACAGTTTAAGTTTTTTTTTTGTTTGTTTTTTTAATAATGTACAAGGTGATATGACCATCCAATGACATAATGGGTACCATAGTAAGTGTCAATATAGTGATATATATAGCACATCATGACTGGTTCAAGACTCTTCATCCTTGTATTTAGCAAACATCAACTGCTTGTATTGTTTCTTGAATTGGCTCATCGTTGTGCATTGTTTGAGTTCCTTACTCAATCCATTCCATAGTTTGATTCCACATACTGAAATGCTATGGCTTTTTAACGTAGTCCTAGCAAGTGTTTCAGATGTAGTTCTTCCCTGAGATCATATTTCTCCTGTTTTGTAGAGAAATATTGGATGACATTTTTAGTTAACTTTATTTTAGTTGTCCTAAATGTAGCACAGTTCTGCCTAATAATATCTGGTGACCCAGTCACATTTGTTCCGTAACAGCATGAGATCTCTCCTTTTTGTCTTTGCTGCACTACATCATGAGAGATATCTTTCACTAGATTCAGATTTTTGAAATATAAAAATAGGTCAACACTATCTCAAGCATGATGGATGAAATTTGAAATGTACATTTTGTGCCATCTCTGATGTAATGACCGCCAGAAATGTATAATTCTTACAGAAGAGGTACAGGCAAAAAAATTTTTTTGATGTCCTCCAGTGTCATCATTTGTTTTTATTCACGGCTAATTGCATTAAGTCGGCAAATAGGGAATTAATTAGCCAATTTGAGCTGTGGTTGCGACTTCTGGAATTCATTCGGGAGTCACATTCATGCATGGCCTTGAAAAGCACCCAGCGGGAGATGCTACTGCTTCACGGAATTTAGCATGTAACAAAGGAAACAGCTTTGCAGTAGCTGCATTTGAAGGGAATGGTTAGAATCCATAAGATTTATCTATCTCTACATGCGCTTTAAAATGTCTGGATGGCTCCTCGGCTTGTTGTGTGTTACATCTTTGCGGTACTAGGGTGTATTATTTCAAAGTGAGGAATAATTATAATTCTTTAATGCTGCGGCTATTCATTTGTTGTCTCAGCTTACACCACTTCAATAAAAAAAAACAATTTTTTTGGCGCTCTAAATATGAACTCAGCAAAGATTAAACCTCAGTGATTGTCTTTTTTTATGGGTATAATAAATTAACTCCTCACTGTTGTTGTTTCCCATTCAGTAAATGATGATAAATGCCCCATTTGGTCGCAGAAAGATTCAGCAGATTTGCATAACCACTTATCTGAAAGTGGAGCAATCAGCAGCTTCTGCCACGCTTGTGAGAGTTGATATTGATAATGCTCTCTTGTCCCCCCGCCTCTTGTTTAAACTGTCCATGGCGAGTTTATTCTCATTTTCATGCAATGCAAATGACTGCAACTGGTGCAAGCAACTGTCAATCGTGCCAACGCTAATAGAGCGGGTTGAAATTAAACTGTAGAAGGGCTAACAAGAACAATGTCTGCAATCAAACTACAGTCATGAAGTAATGCGCCTTCGGAAGCAGAAATCAGGTGTACAAAAGAGGTGGGGGGTTGTGAAAAAGCCTGCCTGTTTTCTCCATCCTTCCCTGGCAGGGCTTTTCACCGAGTAATCACAATGGATCGTTTGGGAGGGCAGCTGGAAAATCCATGGAAAACCTCAGGAGACCTGCTGCGGCTGTGAAATCAATAAAGAGATCCAGCAGAGACTATTAAATGGAGTGAATGTTGTATGATCGGGCTAAACATTTAGAATATTATTCATTGCGTATAAATAGACTTTTCTTCTTCACACAGTACAAGTAACCACGGGTGTCAGTGAAGGCATCACTTAATGCACATCTTGTTTGTGAGTGATTTAATCGTATACCAGTGCATTTTTAGTAGGAAATGTGTTATTGCAAAATAGTTACTGCGGACATGCACATATTCTTGCATCAATACATGATGCATTTGTGATGTTTTTTTATTTTGAAATAGATTTTTCCTACAGTTAATGTTTTTACTTTTAGATATTGTATGCAAATGTAGATTATTTAGAGTGTTTACTAAACAGTGACATCAGATGAAGGTCACAAAAACACAACTTACTGTACATAAAGTCTACTATTCAGCATGCTTCCATTCTACTGTACCACAAAGTAATTACAGTAATCCCTTTAGTTAGTCCCAGACCTGATCTTAATAAGTAAAGTAGGATTAATTTTTTAATAAATTGAATATTTTTGTAGTTTTCCACCTTCTAAATATTGTTTTTTAGCATTATTAGAGCCCTCCAGACATGAAATAACAGGCACAATAGTCACTTTTATATTCGTATTACCAAATATATTGGTATTAGTATAGAAAGTAAGACATCTAGAGCATGTGTCAACCACCACATCATTTATGATAATAATAGTGTGCCAATAATAGTTCACCTTTGTCCTTCTTCTTCTTTCAATTTGGCAGACAAAAATGTACTGAACATAATTTTTCAGCTGATAAATTTGTTTTTATGTGGACATATGGCCTTTTTTTCACTCATTTATGTCGGATTGGTGGAAATGTGCAATGGCGACTCCAAATTGTCCATAACTATGAATGTGACTGTGAATGGTTGTTTGTCTATATGTGCCCTGAGATTGGCTGGCTGATTGACCCCGCCTCTTGCCTGAAGACAGCTGGGATAGGCTCCAGCATGCCCGTGGCCCTTGTGAGGGTAAGCGGTACATAAAATGAATGGATGGAACTTATTATATGTACTTTGCTGGTCACTTTGCATCAGTAGTATTATGACATAACAAGAAAAGGTTCTCCTCTCATTCTGTGTGGATGTGGTAAATTATAATTTTTTTCTTTCTTCCTGACACCATTTCAAACACTTTCTCAAGTTTAGACTAAAGTAAATTGAAAAGTCTACTGAGTCAGCTACCCAGCTGACTATTGCTTGCTATGCTAGCAGCGGCCATCTGTTATGTCTCTGCAGTGATCCGGTAGCTTGTGCTGTGTGATATAAACAAAGAATATCATGGTGTATTTTATGTGTATTTCATATACAGGGCTCTAATAATGTTAAACCTGTATTAAAAAGTCCGAAACAACTACGAAAACATTCTGTTTCAATATTGACTCCTGCTTTGTTGAAATTCACTTATAGTAATCGGGTCTGGAACCAATTAACAGTGATAAACGAGGGACGGTGATATTGATAATGAATGAATATTTGGAATAAGGTATTGCCCTTGTGGTGCCTGGGAGTTTCTGAGCGATGGAATCATTGCATCGCCATCTATTATGAACACTCAGTTCCTTCCCACATGGCAGCTCAAGCGATTCCAGTCAAGATTTAACACACAGGGAGAGAAAATGGGAGTCTTTGCTTCAGACGGCCCTCGGGCACACTGACTCTAACAGTTTTAACACAAAGAAAAGGCTATATTTTGCATCACCGAGCAAAATGGAAAGGCTGTGGGTTGTTTTACTATACGCTTTAACTCGTCTTGCCGCAAGATCAGAGAAACAGCACGGGAATCCTTTTGATCAGGGCGCCTCCAGTAATATGTCCTATATTTTTTTTAGAAATCCGAATTAAGTTGCAAACTATCGCTTAGTGTTTTTTTTAGTGCTGTTCTCTGAATTTAAGCATGCGCTTGGATTAATTTCTGTTTTACAGCAACACATATTCACAGCTTGTGAGAATACCTGCAGGCTTGAGTTGTAAGGGTGTTTTTTTTTTAATAGAATTATGGCATTAACATGGAAAACCAGGGGGCCTGGAAGTGGGATTACTGGCTTGGGAGGTGTGAAGAGCAGGTCAGGACAGTTTACTGTATGTTTAGTTGTGCACGACACAACAAAACAACAGAAGTACTTACACTACAGCTCAAAAGTTTGGGATCACTTTGGTTTCCAAAGAAAAAACACATTTTCATGCATTTCACAAACATTTTTTTTCCATTTCACAAACAATTAAAATGAATCAGATGATTTTCAAAGAAGGATGTACATTTTTGCATAGAGGCCTACTATCAACAACTGTCAGTCCTCTGCATCAATCTCCTGGTATGGCTGCTAATCCAAGGTCATCATTTTATAAGGCTAATAGATGATTAGAAAAGCCATCTAAAAAAATCTAAACTAAAACTAAAATCTCTTACCATGCTGTTAACTACTCCCTTCAGAGAGCAGCACAAACTTGGTCTAACAAGGACACAAAAACAACACAACTGTGCAAGAAGACAAATATCTTAGAGTGTGTAGTTTAAGACAAGGACGCCTCACTGGTCGTCACCTGGCAGCTGCACTAAATAGTAGCCGTCAAACACCAGTGTCAGTATCAACTTCAGGATGCTGGACAGGATTGGCAGGATTGCCAAGAAAAAGCCATATCTCAGACTGGCCAAAAAATTTTTCAAGTGATCCCAAACTTTTGAGCAGTAGTGTAGTTCTTGGCTTTTCTGGACAATAAGTCATCCTATGCCTGTAACCACAACAAAAACACTGGAGGAGGTAGTATTACTGTTCTTATTAAGAAGAAGGCAATCTTGTCAACTGTGAATTTTTGTCTTTGGTATTTTCAATAAGAAAAATTAACATTGGTCACAATGGCCACAACTTTAAGCAATTCGATAGGCAGATTGGCTGAACCATGGTCATGGAACCCGTTTATTTAGGGAACAATGATTATAATAATAATAATAATAATAAATTTTATTTGTATAGCGCTTTTCAAAATACTCGAAGACACTTTACAGAAGAATTGAGTTGAATAAAGCAAGTAAACAAAATAGAAGACACACCAAAATACAACATTCATTGGTTAATTGGTTAAAACATGAGTAAAAGCGGGGTGGGGCACAGCAGTCAGAGATATAAAAAGTTAGACATTAAAAACAGATTTAAAGAGGTGGGTTTTGAGTTGTTTTTTGAAGAATTTTGAAGTGAATGCATTGGGGAACGGGAAGCCAGTGGAGGTTTTGGAGGACAGGGGTAATGTGTTCACTATGGTGTACTCTTCCACCCATTTCGCAACTTGAATGTCACTTAAGTGTCAAATAATGTTTTTGCAAACATTACTGCTTGTTTCATCTTCTTTACAGTGTTTTGTAGCAATATTGCAATGCAGTACTGTACGTCATTGGCCTTTTCAAGAGGGTAAGAGTGCAAATCCGCAGCCCAAAGGAAATACAACTTTCACTCACGAGTGTTGTTGTTGTTGTGTACACTCATGTAGCTTGAGGGCCCTTTGCAAGCGCTCGCTCTCATTTTTAAACATCACATTTGCCGCTATCTTTATGCTCTTTGTCTTCTGCTTCCGAGCGCAATGAAAAGCAGCCCCCATTTTGCTGTCA
The DNA here is from genome assembly GCF_030265055.1 of Doryrhamphus excisus. Lineage (NCBI taxonomy): Eukaryota > Metazoa > Chordata > Actinopteri > Syngnathiformes > Syngnathidae > Doryrhamphus > Doryrhamphus excisus. The sequence continues at coordinate 13,169,166 of NC_080483.1, forward strand.
GGCGTCCAGCACCTGTCTCCCCACCCCCCACACACTTCAAAAAAAAAAAATGTAAGTAGAAATGCAACACTTTGTGTAAATACGCTATATCTGTTATTCTGCCTTTGGATTGTGTCATGTCACTTAGGCCGTAGCTGTCAGCATTGACATGAGTGTGCTTGCGGCCATTAAGAGACATATGCCATGGCTGCACCAGATGTGCTTACTGAATGGTGTTGGATTTTTATTTTTTTTTTCTTCTCGCACTTCAGCGGCGGTGTCAGACGCTGTGTGCAGCTCCAAACAGGAAAGACTTATGTCTGTTTCACAAGGAGGTGACAACTACAGGGTCTAACTCAAGTACTTTAATGGGTTGTCTAAATCCATTATTCTGGCCAGATTTTCTCTGATGTGAATGCCGCCTATTGAGAAGGCCCGTGCAGAGCCCATCAGAGGATCGAGGAGGCTATAAACAGTGCTTACAAAAAACGTGTGTTGTCCTTGAGATTTTGCACAGCACACATCCTTTTATGTAGAGCCCAATCCAAGACTGCAGCACCTTGTCTTTGTCTTGTCTATTCCCTCAAGACTCGTCTTTGTTTTCTCCACAGCTCCACAACTTACGTTATTTTTAACCATTCTAACGAATAATAAGCATACTTTTGTCACTTTCTGTGGCAAATGTGTTTTTAAAAAAAAATTACGGAGAAGTATTGAGAAAAAAAGCACACCACAAAGCATAGTTTTGAATAGCTTTAATAACATACATGTAAATATTTGTTTACTGTATGTACATTTACATTTTAAACTTATGTTGACTGAGTTGTGGCTTTTTTGATATTTACCAATATTCTACCGCTCAGCTAATAACATTCATTCATTTTCTTCCGTGGGGTACACCCTGGACTGGTGGCCAGCCAATCACAGGGCACATATAGACAAACAACCATTCACACTCACATTCATACCTATGGACAATTTGGAGTCGCCAATTAACCTAGCATGTTTTTGGAATGTGGGAGGAAACCGGAGTACCCGGAGAAAACCCACACATGCACGGGGGAGAACATGCAAACTCCACACAGAGATGGCCGAGGGTGGAATTGAACCCTGGTCTCCTAGCTGTGAGGTCTGCGCACTAACCACTAGACCACCGTGCCGCCCTCAGCTAATAACAATGAGTCTTAAAAAAAAATACATTTGCAAGAAAACACATATTTCATTATCTTTCCTGTGCATTCTGACTGAAGAAAACAACATCAGCTAGCTAACAATACACATCATTGGGATGTATTTCAACTTTGAATCCCTCTAACAATGTTCATCATGCATTAACAAGTACATTGATGAAACTCCTTTCTTAGGCGCATCGATTTGGCACAGGAGCTTATGCTACAAATGGCTACAACAATCACAATGTCCACCTCATTAGGATGACTGTGTCTTCCAGCACAAGACTTGTGCTCCAGCCCTCCATTGTCTGTTCCTTGTGTTCTATCTGTTTTTCATGTTAGCTGCTACAATAACAATATTGCTGTCGCTTGGTTAATATATAAGTCAGTTATGTAAATGTAACACCGTTAGCTTTTTTTTTTTTTTTTTAGCTTTTTTGTTCATTCATAGCGTCAAAATAGGTACCCCCCATGACGTTGATTGTTACCGAGATCAAACTAATTAAAACTAACACACAGAAAAGGGAATATGTGTTCACGTTTCACATAACAACTGTGAATGGTCGGTAAAATTCCGTCAAAAGTGCTGTTTTCCTTTAAGTTACGACACGGCTTTGAAGAAGCTTACCATCAGGAAAGAATTGCATTGATAATTTATGTTAAAATCAACATAATTTAGTTTAATAATTAATTTAGCCATTCAAGTTTCAACCTGATACCTTAATCAGTTTCATCGAGAATATACTCATGTTAGGCAATATTTCTAAAAATTGATTTATTTTTAAAAAGTGATAATTAACCTCTTATTGGAGGTTTCTTAAAAGCTGAACATGATAATTATATAATAATAATGTGAGTTTTTGTTCATCTTACGTCGTCATTAAAACAAAACAAATGGGAGAGGTTTGAACTGAAGCGCTTAAATGTAATTTATAGACTGTTCAGGAATATTTATTATAAGCACGGACTTATAAATCATGTTTTCATTGGTTGTTTAGCTCCACACTTCCAGGACACGCAGGAGATTGCCGATACTTGTATGAAGTAGAGATACAAGGTTTTCATTGGCGAGCCACAGCATACTGTACTTCCCAAGTGGAGATCGGTAAGACAAAGACACGGTTCTTTTCCTGGTTTCCTGTTTCAGGAGAATCCCCAATGGGAGTGAAACTACATTGAGAACTACGTACATTAATAAAATAATTATGTGCGCCGCACAAACTTGTTTTCACTGGAATGTCCCAGCAATAGCTTATGTATTTTTTTGAAGCTCTCCCAGCCTCATTCCAACTTTGCCCTTACGGTCCAAGCCCCATTCCTCTCTAGCTGGCCGTAATCCCGACTCGCTTCCCTGTTCCTCCCGTTGTGGCCACATCCCAGATTCCCTGCATTATAATCCAAAAACAAGCTTCATGGGAGAAAGGATTTATGTGCACACACATACACGAAAAAAAAAGGCCAAGCGGTTTTATGCAGAATTTAATCGCAATAATCATTGTCTTGCTCAAGGACATCTTTAGCAAGCACCGTAAGCAACTGTCTGTGAGGAAAGTCGAGGTTTGGGATATGCGGAGAGGGCGTGCGTGTGTGTGTGGTATTCAGCATGGCTGACATCGCTCATACCCTGGAGAAGGTGCAAGTTTGTGTCAGGCGTAAAGTATGGTTGGATTGAGAGAACAGGCATCCATTATACGGTGGCTTTGCAGTGATATCATTGACTTACCACCGGCGCCATCAGCTTTGCTGTGAACCAATCTTAGCGAAACATTTCTGGGCCTGCAATTAAACTCAACCATGAGATACCAGATTACACTCAGCCTGAGTGATGGTGGAAATCAAAATAGTCCAGTTAATAATTAGGGTTTTCTTTTTAGCTACATCTTTGCTGAAAGATAACAAAGCAGAAAAGCTGATCTTTAATGAGAAAAATAAGCAGCCTTTTGACTGTAAATGAGAATTAAACTGATTAAACATTAAAAGTATCGTCAGTGTCATAGTGTGCATCCATTACATGGGCTGAGCGGCCATCATCATCATTCATCACACTCCGGCTACACAGCATTATCACGTCTCTCTATGGCTGTCAGATGGCACTACCTGAGGATTTTTACAATTAATTACAATTAATTACAGTTAATTGAAAGCATGGCCTTTGGCAAGCTTAGGATCTGGTGGTGGCGTTGATTTGTCCCAACCAAAACGCTGCATGAGTACTCAAAAGTGACATTGTGAGTGTTAAATCCTGTTTTACTGTGATTTTGTGTCTATTATACTTGTTATTTCTGCAAAAGACAAACTTGTAAGACATTAGGTTGTTTTTTTTCAATTTGTGTTTTCATTATACTACCAAACTACCTTAACAAATCCCATGAAACTTTATGGTGAAGTGTGGCATTTTTCTTTATTTGTACCTTTCTGTTATAGAGGGCCTTTGGACCGCTTGGTGCTCTGGGCCCAATTGAAATTTGCTATGATCATTTTCTATGCCACTTATCTTCATTAGGGTCGCTGGGGTATGCTGGAGCCTATCCCAGCTGGAGTACACCCTGCACTGGTCGCTAGCCAATCACAGGGCACATATAGACAAACAACCATTCACACTCACATTCATACCTATGGACAATTTGGAGTCGTCAATTAACCTAGCATAGTTGGTACCCGGAGAAAACCCACACACACACAGGCAGAACATGCAAATCCCACACACAGATGCCAAGCAGAGAGCTCCTGACTGTGTGGCCAACATGCTAACCACTCGACCACCGTGCAACTCAATGATGATGATTATTATTATTATTCTGCGACTTTTCTCCCATTTTTGAGGACCTTCATTGCAAAAAAAACACACAAAAATTTCCAAGAAAATTTCAGATCTGGCGAAGAATTTGATATTTCAAGGGTCCCAAACAAAAGTTGCCAAAATCCACTCACTGTCCCCTTTAAATAATAAAAAAAAGTACGCCCTGCCACCAGTTTCGTGGATAGTCACAAAACATTATGGAATGGTCAATCATGACAAATCTGCTTGAGACACCCCGATTTTTTTTTTAAACCAGTGATTCTGGTGTTTAGTCCTGCACCTGTGTGTCTGCCGAGTCACCCAAAGTTTAATTGTTATTATATTTGTTTGTGATAATCCACATGTTCACATGGGTCCATGTAGACCCATTTGGTTCCTTACCTTTATAAAGCGCCACATTATTGTTTCAAATTCAGATTTCATAATTTAACAACAAAAACCCTTCATGTTTTTTTTTTTGTTAAAAAAATAAACAACCAGGCACGGTTATTTTTCACCTTTTTTTCCCCGTGTACACAAAAATCATGTTACTGCACATCTTCTAATGTACTTTTCAAGATGCAAGAACCACCTGGTAAGATTGTTTTATCTGTGTTATGTTGCTTGCTTAGCGACCACAGTCGTCTACGACGTTCATTCTAGTTTTCAGCAAAGACCATCTGGGTTTCGAGCAGCATATGTCCGTGTATACATGCAGATAACACGGCTGCTGAACATGCGTGAATTAACCTTCTTTGACACACCGCCTGTCGTCCACCATCTTGGTCATCTTTGTGACAGTGAGGGGTTAAATCTTTAAACCCCCCCCCCCCCCACTCCCTTTCCACCATTCCCCTGTCAAACACACACCATTTCAAACACACCGTCAGCGGCACATGAGTCATTAGTTCCCCCTCAGCTCCTGATCCTGTGGACTCAAGCAGATTGCATGTAGACTCGGGACTGGAATGGCTGTGGGACTTTCTGCAAACAGTAATCACATATTTGTGTTGGAGCGCACCGGCTGACTTTTTCTTGTCAGCAGCAGTATTTAATGTGCTGATTGCTCTGACCGGGCTTGGCAAGATAGAGACCAAACTCACACACACACACACACACACACACACACACACACACATGAGGATGCAACTTGAGGAAGGAACATCATACTGTATCTGTCGCTGGTTAAATAAGTCTGATTATTCTTTTGTTACTTATATTTACTTTTTGTGCAAGTTGTCCAAAGATTGGAATATTCCTTTCCATGTATATCATTGTTTTCGGAAAAAATTCCATTCGGAAAGAGAAAAACTCCTCATGTAAACATGGCTAGCTTGAGTTTAAATTACATTTTTCTTTAATTATGATTATCTGGGAGGCACGGTGGTCGAGTGGTTAGCGCGCAGACCTCACAGCTAGGAGACCAGGGTTCAATTCCACCCTCGGCCATCTCTCTGTGTGGAGTTTGCATGTTCTCCCCGTGCATGCGTGGGTTTTTTTCCGGGTACTCCGGTTTCCTCCCACATTCCAAAAATATGCTAGGTTAATTGGCGACTCCAAATTGTCCATAGGTATGAATGTGAGTGTGAATGGTTGTTTGTCTATATGTGCCCTGTGATTGGCTGGCGACCGGTAGAAAATGAATGAATGAATGATTCTCTGCTCTGATTACTTACCCCAAGGTTTAAGATTTTGTTCAGGAATTTTCTGTTCAAGGTTTTTACAGAGCAGTGTCATTTTGTTGGAGTTTTTTTTTTTGTTTTGTTTTCTTTTTTCCAATCAAATCTCAGAATGTCATTAGAAATTTCAATGTTTTGTGATATGATAACATAGCAATTTACCCATTGAGTAAGTTCCTAATGGTATGGAATATATCATCTTTAAATGTCATGTGTCCCACCATTGCCAGACTAAACAATTACAATCCTCCCTTGAACAATGTACTTTTAATGAGCAAAACGGTTTCTTCAGAGAGAAACAGTATTTCTTGGCGGTCTTTGGCATGTCTTTGTTGCTGGGCTCCATTACAGATTCAACCTGAAGTGGCTTTTTGGCAAGCTCACACCAAAAACACTCATAATCAAATATGCAACCAGTGCATAAAGAAAGCCATTAAGACAAATAAGCCGCGTAAAACCTTCAATGACGCCTGATATTTATTGGCTTGCTTGTGTATTTGTTCCACAATCAGTCTTGAGTGGGGGGTCAAGGATTCCTTTTATGCTGGTTTTTATTTTGCAGTAAAGACACAAAGGAGTCGTACCAGGCTGAATGAGCTATTCCTTTATATACGCCTGATTGGCCTCTGCAGTTTAATAGTAAACATAGCAATTAAGTTTATTTCTGCATCAATCACTTTATTGCACGAAAGGAAAAGAGTAGAGCTCAAAACACAAAATTGCTATAATTTGTTCAAAAGTTACGGTCGTGTAATTCAATATGTGGACTTTTACACAAAATAGGTTCGGTCGTCATAAAGAGTCATCTTGTCCAGCAGATAACTGGTGAGGTTAGCCAAGATCCGCTGTTATTTTAGTTGCTGCTCACTGAAATCGTTGTATGTCCACAGCTGAATGGCTTGCTGATGAGCTCTCTGGGAATGCTGCAGTCTTGAGTGCAGCTGCTACAGATGGACTCATCCATCCAGGATCAGCAGGAACTCGCACAACATAAAAGACCATCTCGGCAACCGCTGAAAAAAAAGTAGCGTGTCTTTCAACAGTCACTACTGTGGATCAGAGACTCAAACTCTGCTGCTATCCGTACATTTTCTTCAGTTCTTTCTGTTCCGGGAAAAACATGATGGGAGTCAATAGCCACGTTTACATGAGGAGTTTTTCTCTTTCCGAAAACAATGGTATACATGGAAAGGAATATTCCAATCTCTTGTCTACATGCGCCGCTATAATCAACCAGAATAGTCAATGGGGCATTCGCAGTAAAACGTAAACATCAACATCACGTGATACCGACTTCCCTGAGTTTTTCTTTGACTTGTTGGAATAACTCCGTATTGCCAGTTTTTCGTTTGTCCAGTCTTGAAATTTAGTTTGGATCCAAAACTTGCCTCCATTTTTAAAACTGAAGAACGTCTCGAGCTGAAAGAACGCACCCGGGATAAATTTAAACAGGAAAAGATCAAATTCAATCTTACCAATATTTTATAATTAAACTCAGGACATGTTTTATATAGATATATACAGTAAACCTCGGATATATCAGACTCGGATATATCGGAAATTCGCTCACAACGGACAGATAAAAATGAACCAATTTTTCTGTAATGCATTTCCAATAAAAATTCATTGCATATATCGGATTTTTTATAACAGATTTCGCCTATTTCAGACAAAATCTCCAGTCCCGTTCCAATGCATTTCCATTAAATTTCCCTCGCATATATCGGATGGCCGCATCGTGGTGCTCCGATTCGCCGAATCGTGACAGGCCGCTATACGATGTCATTTGCAGCGTTGCCTGCGCGTCCAGGTACATTGGAAACATAGTCAAGGAAGTGCCTTTTTATAACGGATAAAATCAGATTTACGCATATACCGGATATAAATCCGATATATGCGTAAAACGGACATTTTCCCGTATACGCATATAACGGATTTCGCTTATATTGGACAAAACCAGTGGGAACAATTGAATCCGATATATCTGAGGTTTACTGTATTTTCTTTTTTAATAAAACTGGACTTGTGAATGGCATAGAAGTGTTTAGATTCTGTTCCACAGATGGAGGTAATGCACATGAAAGCTGCTTGCCAACCGCCAATAAACAACAGAAGAAGAAAATTTCGACAAAGAAGAACGCACCCTGACAACTTTCCGTTTGAGCGAGTACAAGATACAAGATACCTCAATCGGATTGGGGAAAGGAATATTCGATAATCCGATTATACATTCATTCGGATTGGCACTTTTATTTCGGAATGAGGTGTATACAAAGTTTAAATTCTTTCCGTTTGAGCAAATAAACGGAATTGGAATATTTGGGTCCATGTATACATGGCTAATGACAACGAATTCTGCACTAAAAGCTGGCTGTCAGACATTCACCTGTCATGATCGCATGGCAAAGACAAAAAGGCTTCTTTCTGTCTCGGAAAGTGGCTGTATTTACAGTCCGGTTACAATCCACCGCTCAAAAATCCGATTACTTGTCATTTTCTTCCCGGTTTTAGGGTTCTGTTCAGGAGTCTATTGAGTCCGGTATTGACTTCATCTAAAACCAACATTAGCAGAGACTCCCTACTGTCTGTGAATGATCTTGCCAGACTCTTTTACACGCTGCTCTCTGTGATCGTCTGCAGAATGAGGGCATTTAACTCCAATCAATGGGCTTTACTGCTTCTTTAAAAGGCAAAGGTGTCTTTTTGGTCTTGAGAGTGAAAGTGCTATTTTGGCTTCTGTCCAGATTACCATGTATGATGAATCTTACTAAACGTACTTCTTTCCTAGTTTGGACGCACTGTGACATCTTCTGGCATTAAGCACTACGGAAGTGGATTTAAGTTGTACCTCAAGCATATGTCAGATCTTGGGCTACAAGTTAAACATAAAACTGCCAGATTCTGGGGGATTTATCGGGTGACTTACATCCATCCTGTCCTTACGTTCCCAAGACTGTGCCCTGTATCTTTTACAGATTAGCTTGCACAAGCAGAATACATTAGGATAGAGTGTACTCTCTGCATTAAGAACCCATTTTCTCAGTGTTCCCCTCGCAGAAAGGGGACACAATGTACATTAAGGTTTAAGCTAAGAAAACAAAGAATCGTTATATAAAAATGGAAGAGTACTATTTTAGGTAAGATTCCCCGCTGACAAGCTGCAGTTCACATTTAATCTAAACCTAAACCATATTTGAATACATGTTTGACATTTTCTGGCAAGACCAGCAGATGAAAATGTACTGTATATTTATATACGTATATTCTTCTGCGGTTGTCTGTCTTGTGGATATGACAAACGGATATTGCCGCCAATATCTTGAGGCTGTCATTGCAGACTGTTTTGAATATGATATAACGGATCATGAAAGGTTTGAACTTTTTATTCACATCAGGGAAATGTTATCTGTACAAAAATAAGCAATATTTCAAGTTTAGACAGGATTTAAAGAAAACAGCACAGACTGAAATTTGAAGTGTGTAAAATTAAATAATTAAAAAAAAATCCAAAAATTGTTACAACTATAATGATGAAAATAGTAATATTAATGATGATTATAATAATGGTGCTAATAATAACAATAATAAGATTAAGATATGCCTTTATTCGTCTTTATTCGAGTACAGAGTCAGTTAAGCAGTACAAAATACACAATATAGAAAAATAAACAATATAAACAACCCAAGTATTAACAAAAATCAACAGTTTTTCCCAGAGTTATATACAATACACTATGTAGATAATATGATAATATAATAGTAATAATGATAAAGATTATAACAATAATGATAATAATGATAATGATAATAACAATAATAATATTACAATGATAATAATAAGACTGTGGCATGAACATGATTATATATGCAAAAAGGGGTAGGCATTTATAAGCTTTTGCTTCAGCCTACTCCTTTTCGGCTTGTGATCAGATAGTTGAATACAAATGTAAATAATGGAAATTTATATTTTGATTGATGTAAGAAATGCAATGTAATCTTTCATATATTTGCCCAAAAAATAAAAAATGAAAAAATAAAAAATTGATGGCCAAAATAAATGACATACATACTGATCACAGTACCTACTTGACCTTTGTGTGTTGTTGTAGCCTTTGTTGTACTCACCTTGTTTAAGTAACACAAGGGTTTAATATTTGAACGATTAATCCAGCCTGGAAAGCAGATGAATATTCTACCAATCCAAAGATCAATTTGTCTTCTCTTGAATGACAAGGAGACTCTCAAAAGTCTCACCCCAAGTGGCCTCTTGCGGACCTATGACCCTATATGAGCTGATTCGGCCTTCCCGCCATGGCCACAGGGAATGAAAGCGCTGGGGGGTTAAGTCTTATGGATGACCCCCATAGAGCTGTAGTCTGTGGCTGTGGCTAAACGCTGCACATTCAACGTTACTGTTTTTTCCTGGCCGGAATGTTGTCAGAAACAGCCAGAAGGAAGTTGTGAATATCAGATTTCATTATTTGATAAGGAGAGATTGGACTCTCCCAGCAAATGAATCCATTGTGCTTGGGAAGGTAAATTGAAAATGGAATGCCTCCACCTCAACAAATGAACGCATGGCCAATGGAATATGGCCAATCTTTTTCCCTATCGGGGAATGCCGCTGTCCTTGGCTTCGTCTCCTCTGCTCACAGCGTTCCCTGGATTTATCAGTTATTACAAAATATCTATGAATAGAGACAAAGAGCCTATATTGGAATGGATCCTGTAAAAGGTACCCTAGAATGCAAAAAATACTTTTTTTGTTATGTAATAACAGTGATATGTCGATCACCAGCGAGGAGACCCGAGTTCAATTCCACCCTCGGCATATCTCTGTGTGGAGTTTGCATGTTCTCCCCGTGCATGCGTGGGTTTTCTCCGGGTACTCCGGTTTCCTCCCACATTCCAAAAACATGCTAGGTTAATTAGAGACTCCAAATTGTCCATAGGTATGAATGTGAGTGTGAATGGTTGTTGGTCTATATGTGCCCTGTGATTGGCTGGCCAACAGTCCAGGGAAGACAGCTGGGATATATCATCTCCCTGCTACCCCTTAGAAGACATTATTATTATTCCTTCCTACCGTATGCCTACCTACTTTCCTACCTCTGCCCTAATTTGGTGAGCTTGCCATGTATATATGCCCAACACTTAAAGGGGACCTAGTATGCTTTTCCCATTTTTCTGACCTATAAATGTAGTTACAATGTTATATTCTCCAGTCAAACTCTGCCAAAGTTGCCAAATCATGTGGAAGTGTAACCCAAAAGAAGTTTGGGATGGCTCAAAACGCTCGGTTTCAGAGGGTGTTGCAAAACTGTTCTTTTGTGATGTCACAAAGGAGCCGGCTACTTTATGGCCATGGCTGTAGGCACGATTCGCTTTCTGCCCTTCCACAGGCGCTGCATCCCCAACTCCTTCCCAAGTTATTAGAGTTGGAGATTCCCAGCATCCCAGCGTCAACTGTCACACGTGCTTGTGTGAACATGAAATATCCGCCAAACGGGAAAGGTGCATTAATGTCCGACACGCTGTGCATCCACGGAGGTGGACAGAACCAAAGTGCTCACCCATGTCTTGTAGTCCCGCAAAAAAAACAAAAAACATGTAATGATCATATTTCCACTACCGATGTTTTGCCAAGATTGTTTGAAGTTGGTAAACGCCGTGCTGGTCTGGAGAACTAGCATAGACGGAAACACAAAGTATGCTGGTCAGACATTAGAAACATCCTTTAAACTCAACAGGAAGTGGTTCGGTTGATGCCAAATCACGTTTGCATTGTTTGTGATGCGCTTTGTTCATTTAGTCATCTGGGAAGGGATTTGCTCAATTTGCATTGTTATTGATAGGAATGCTCATTCTGAGTGATCCCCCCCCCCCCCAAAAAAAAAAAAAAACTGAAAGGAAGTAAAATGTGGCCCCTTGCCTTGTGTTTGTGGTTGAAAATGAAGTGAGTCCGAAGTTTTATATTATGTAAGGAAGTGAAATTGCATGTGAGCTGTAATTGAGTGTCAGCATTGATATAGAAAAGAATGAGCGGGGTTCAGGTTGTCGTCTATAGACTTCCTTGGGGGCTCATTTGCCTAATCTTGGGAACTAGAGTGGAAGCTGTGTATAATGAGGACTAAGGCTTGTCTGGGCTGGTGATGCTGGCTGGATCGGGGGACTGGGGGGAGTTCTTTTTGAAAGACACCACAGTATTAATCGGACAAAAGGGCAACCGAGAAGTTTATGAAGGGGGAGTCGAACGGAGCCCGTGGAATGGTCAAGCTTTTTTTTTTTTTTTTTACATTTTGATGGCTTTTGTGCTAGTGTAAAATCAAAAGACACGGAAATGGTCAGGGGGGGAACACAATATAGGGATGCTTTCAGGTTTTCCTGAGGGTCCACTTAAAAACCTTGTTTTGTTGTTGTAGCTGCAGGAAATGTGGACATTTGCACAAAGACTGAGTCTTTGCAAGATGCTCAAGATCCATTCCAAGATGCTAGCTGAAGTTCTGATTTCAAAATGAATTAAACATGAACATTCATACTTGTCAGAGAGGTTGACCATAGTGAAATCCATGTAAATAAAACTACAAAAAAGCAAAACTACTCACTTTAAAAAATAATTAATGGAAACTTAACAGAAATTACCGTATTTTCTGGACTATAAGTCGCTCTGAAGTATAAATTGCACAAAGCCAAAAATGCATAATTAGGTAGAAAAAAAATAAAACTATAAAAAATAAAAACATACATAAGTCGCACTGGAGTATAAGTCGCATTTTTTGAGGGTAATTTATTTTCCAAACTACTTGACAAAAACAGACATTACGTCCTCTTGGAAGGCAAGTTCTAACAATAAAATAATAGAGAAAATGCTGAATAGGTGTAAGATATGCTAACACAATGCTTATTCAGCTACACAAAAAATAAACATGAACAGAAAAAGTGTCCGGTGTTTATGTAACATAAACAGTTTTTTTCATTTATAAGTCGCTCTGGAGTATAAGTCACAGGAACAGCCAACCTAGGAAAAAAAGTGCCACTTATAGTCCGGAAAATACGGTAGATTTGTTGACAAGGTTTTTTGGTCATTAACCAGCTTCATCTTCATTTGCTTTTTAAGACAATTCTTGGTGGTTTAACATTGCTAGAGCCTCCTAGGCATGACATTTACACCTCTACACTTATATTACCAAATATAGTGAACATTATCAGAGCCATTTTAGTCATAAATAAAACCCGTGCTTGGCCGTTTCATAGTAAATGTGTCTCCGATGTCTCATGTTATTATGATTACTATGTTATTATTATTGTACCTGTTCTGAGATAATTTAAACCTGCAATAGAAGCCATTCCTGCAATCAAGTCTGGTGCTTTTCTTGTGAGCATTTACTGACACCTAGTGACCAATGTACATGACTACATTCACAATTTGAATGTGTCTTATTAATTCCTTATATTTGTATTTTAGTTCATTTAAGCGGGCTGTACGGTGGTGGAGTGGCTAGCATGCAGACCCCACAGCTAGGAGACCCGAGTTCGATTCCATCCTCGGACATCTCTGTGTGGAGTTTGCATGTTCTCCCCGTGCATGCGTGGGTTTTCTCCGGGTCCTCCGGTTTCCTCCCACATTCCAAAAACATGCTAGGTTAATTGGTGACTCCAAATTGTCCATAGGTATGAATGTGAGTGTGAATGGTTGTTTGTCTATATGTGCCCTGTGATTGGCTGGCGACCAGTCCAGGGTGTACCCCGCCTCTCGCCTGAAGACAGCTGGGATAGGCTCCAGCACCCCCAGCGACCCTCATGACTGAAAATGAACGAGTTAATTTAAACGTTTATATGCTTGTAAGTGCTTAATTTAGGCAAACAAATTTACTCAAATATGCATTTTTTCTAATGAGCATCCATGAGACAACGTTATTTATTAATTAATATATGTTACATATAAATTGTAATAACATAATAATTATTGAATCCTGCTATTCGACTTTTGAGGCACTTTATTCCCCAAAAATCTTGCTTGTACTCCAATTATATCACTTTTGAGGCGCTTCACGCTTCTACTCTATGTGGTTAAATATACTGTGCAATACACTTCCATCCCTAATTATGCCTCGGGAAAAATGTTTTTAAATAGCTTTGTTTTTCTGTATTATTACGTTGCTATGATACAATGTGCATATTTCTGTGACGACCAGGCTACACATTACTCGATGTATACTGTATGTGGTTGTATACGACTGTCAATATAAATCATAATTCCCCCTTAGTAAACATCTCCTCCTCTGTTTAGCTGTTGCTGTATTCTTATGCTAATTACTGTATTATTATGCAGCTATATTATTACAGCAGTGCCGCTCTAAGGCGGAGGCTTTCACACCAAATGTTGGGTTTTTGCCATTGTGCTAAGACTGTTTTGTTTCAGCCAGTTATGCTGTTGAGCAGAACGTGTGCACAGCTGTTTGGGTTTAATTAAAAACACATCTTCGGCTTTTCCAAAGCACCTGAGAAGCACGCGTATGCGCGGATATCCTTTACAGCCGTGACCACCATCAGCCCGATTCAACAATGACATGGACATTATCCAGTGTAATCTTGCAGTAAATTAATTATCATTCCAATTAACCACAATCCTCTGAATCCCCCTCAGGAGTTGACCGCGTTGGTGTGTTATTGAGTATTTTATTCAATATGTTTGTCATGCAGTAGCATGGACGCAGTGTTAGCTGTGCTATAAAAAGGATGTACCATCAATGCGTCTTCTAAACCGCATAACCTTGACGAGGAAGAACCTGATCAAATATTCATTTCACCGTTCCTTTTGCATAAAGTCTGCCGAAGGTATGAATGTATTACTGTGTTGTGTCCTGCAGTCAAGGTCATTGTGCATTTTTCAAAGTAACCAACAGAACTTTCAGGGAATGAATTCTCCCTTCATAAATAACAATTAATGGCATGGAAGTTTGACTTTGCTGTAATGAGTTCTAAACGAAGCCAGCAGGAAGTAGAAAGGCTGTTGTTTAAACATGAGATTGGCAAGCTCATGAAAGCCAAAAGGGTGAACGTGTTCCTTTTAATTGGCGAAAACGTTGCTATAATCGCTTTGTGGACTGAATGGATACGTGCTGTTGAGCACGAGCCGAGTGTCCTTCAAACTTAAAAAGAATTTTAAAAAAATTTTGAATCTTTTGGTGATCAGGAAGCTACTTTTTCTGCTCATCTCCCTTGTTGTAAGCGCTTGTCATGAATACAGTGCATCATGTCGAACGCTGTCGGTGAATTTGTTGTTCAGGGGTTCTCTAATGAATGTTAACATGCATCAAACTGACACATAGCAGTCACCTGAGCTGGGCAAGTAATCCACGATTAAAATGTATACAAAGCAGCAGCCTCGGCCAGACACCCTCAGCATGCTATTTACACACAGACACAAGGTCACAAGCAGCGGGATGGCAAAATTTGCACAATGTATGCAGACGCACACACCAACAGAGAAAATACACAGTCAAATTAATGCGGACGCACATTCGCTCACAGATTAGCGGTTGGCAGCTCATCGTCAAGGGAATTTGTCCTTTCACATCCTTAAAGAAAAACCAAGGCTCCATTAAATATTAAATCCCTCAAGAGGTGAGGCTTTTATGTACTATGATGTATTTGTAATGTATGTTATGTCCAAAGAATATAATCCTCCCACCCCTGTATGGTCGGCACCTTTGGCACCTTCTCTACACAGTGGATGCTCTTGCTTCACAAAGACAACACAGCTTTGTTTCCTACAAGGCTCTCACTTCACAAGACTGATTGCTCGTGGAAAAAAAAAAAAAAAAAAGAACTGTCTGACAGTTTGGCATAAAAGAGACACAGAAATAATCGACACCGGGAACGGTGCCAGTCGTCCTGAGGTTGACAGGAAAGGAGTGTGTGTGTGTGTGTGTGTGTGTGTGGTGGTGGGGGGGTGACAATTCGGAAGATTTGCTTTGGATGTCATGATTCTTCTCTCTTGATATAAAGTCTGTCAAAGGAGTCCCTACTTACAGGTGGAAACTTTGCGGTACTTAATCACGAGGATCCCTGATGTAGAGGAGTGATGGTTCACCTTTGATTTGTTTGGGTTTCAAAAAGTATTTTTTCTACGGCAAGAATGGACACTATAACCCATTAAGGGGTTACAAATTTGAAATTGAAGATGCTAAAGATCAGGAAGATTTGGCTTTAAATGGAATTTACCACATTCACTATTTGAATGTGTCTTATTAATTCCTTATATTTGTATTTTAGTTCATTTAAGCGGGTTGTACGACGGACGAGTGGTTAGCACGCAGACCTCACAGCTAGGAGACCAGGGTTCAATTCCACCCTCGGCCATCTCTGTGTGGATGTTGCATGTTCTCCCCGTGCATGCGTGGTTTCCTCCCACATTCCAAAAACATGCTAGGTTAATTGGCGACTCCAAATTGTCCATAGGTATGAATGTGAGTGTGAATGGTTGTTTGTCTATATGTGCCCTGTGATTGGCTGGCCACCAATCCAGGGTGTACCCCGCCTCTCACCCCAAGACAGCTGGGATAGGCTCCAGCACCCACCGCGACCCTCATGAGGATACATAGTAGAAAATGAATGAATTTTCAGTCGGGATCGACCGATATTTTTTTTTTTGAGCAGATACCGATTTTTTTCCATCACCATTAGCTGATGGCCGATTTTGCTTGAGCCGATATTTGTGGCCGATACTCAATTTACATGACAAAATGACAATGATAAAAAATAATACAGGTCTCAAGTTTAAACAAATATTTATTGAAATGTAAACACTGAACTCAGTAAGATTCAGCTATTTTAAACACATATTTAAACGGCATTTAAAAGACCAAGAGTGATTCAGAAGACCCATATGAATTATAACAAGAAGAGGAACCGTACCTCGCCCGGATGTGGGATACCGGGGCCTCACCCTGGAGCCAGGCTGGATGGATGGATGGATGGATTTAAACGGCAATATCAACTTTAAAAGTAATAAATATTCAACCATGTGCAAATTTTTCTGTTGTAGTTTATAGTTTTATCTAGCATCGATGTGATGAGAGATCCTCCGGCAACACAAAGCTGCCCGGCAGATGCCTGTCTGTAAATCATGTGGCGGGAAAATACAGATTCAAGTAAAGAACGCAAATATCGGTCCGATATATCGGCCATCCGATCGATCCTTAGTTTTCAGTATAGATCGCTGTTTTGGAATTAGCGGCTAAATACAGTACTTGTTCACAGTCAAGATATTTCCGGGACATCTAAAGGGACCTGATGTTGAGTCTCGGCAGTCCCGCATAGGTTCATGCAGATGCAGTTAATTGGGTTCTGCTTGAGACAGTCGGCAAATGAGTCCGACAGTAACCTTCATGCATTAATCACAGTAAATTACACAGAGGAAGGTGCGGCTCAGAGGTCCAATTAACCTTTTAGCCTCCTTCTCAATGTGAACGGATGGGTCTGGTTTTTCCAGCCAAGGCCCCCACTGCTATATTGGGTCATGGGAGACACGTAGAAGACATGTCCACACAGCCCCCACTACCAGACACTGTCCCCACCAGGCCCGGTCCCCCACCTTTGGGAGTCCTGGAGCTATCTGGAAATCAATGAGACCTTTGTGCCTTGTGGTTTTTTCTCCCAGCTGTTAGTGGCGTTTATTTCCAAAGGAGTCCTACCAGATCCACCTCTGCTATTTATTTTGTTTAATTTGGTTGAAGCTGACCTTGTGATAACCAGCAGCTCAAGCCGTCAAGTCTCTAAGAAATCAGCACCAAAGCCTTCGGGATTTAAACGCCTACATAGACTTATCTGTCTAATCTTAAACTAGCGGGGATTGGATGAAAGTATGAAACCTTGCTGTCATTGGTTTCTCCAAGCAAAGTATTATTTTGTGGCTTGTAAAATGAAGTGATAACCACAAAGTAATGCATATATTTGCTGTTTTTAATGCTTGGCTTGAGATTTAGCCTGCAGATATCTGGACTTTTGCAGTTTCTACTTATATATATATTTTTTTTACCGGCCCACATTTGCAGCTTCCACTCTTTGCTTTCTACAAGAGTTTTGTTTGTGGGAATTATGCGCCATTTGTCACTCATGTTGTTTTAGCCCAATCAACAATTGATAAATTGATTAGTTGATCCAAGTGGTGGCTCGGTGCTTCTGCCCAAATCAATCATTCATTCATTTTCTACGCTTATCCTCACGAGGGTCGCTGGAGCCTATTCCAACTGTCTTCGGGAGAGAGGCGGGGTCACCCTGGACTGGTCGCTAGCCAATCACAGGGCACATATAGACAAACAACCATTCACACTCACATTCATACCTATGGACAATTTGGTGTTACAGATGGCCGCTGCTAGCTTTAGCAAGCAATAGTCAGCTGGGTAGCTGACTTTTCAATTTACTTTAGTCTAAACTTAAGAAAGTGTTTGAAATGGTGTCGGGAAGAAATAAAGAAAAAGACATAATTTACCACATCCACACAGAATGAGAGGAGAGCCTTTTCTTGTCATGTCATAACACTATTGATGCCTGGTGACCTGAAAAGTACATATAATAAGTTCCATCCATTCATTTTCTGTACCACTTATCCTCACAAGGGTCATGGGCATGCTGGAGCCTATCCCAGCTGTCTTCGGGCGAGAGGCGGGGTACACCCTGGACTGGTCGCCATCCAATCACAGGGCACATATAGACAAACAACCATTCACACTCACATTCATACCTATGGACAATTTGGAGTCGCTAATTAACCTAGCATGTTTTTGGAATGTGGGCGGAACCCGGAGTACCCGGAGAAAACCCACGCATGCACGGGGAGAACATGCAAACTCCACACAGAGATGCCCGAGAATGGAATTGAACTCGGGTCTCCTAGCTGTGAGGTCTTCGCGCTAGCCACTCGACCGCTGTACAGCCCACTTAAATAAACTAAACTACAAATATAAGGAATTAATAAGACACATTCAAATTGTGAATGTAATCATGTACATTGGTCACTAGGTGTCAGTAAATGCTCACAAGACAAGCACCAGACTTGATTGCAGGAATGGCTTCTATGGCCGAGGATGGAATTGAACCCTGGTCTCCTAGCTGTGAGGTCTACACGCTAACCACTCGACTACTGCGCAGCCCTCCCAAATCAATCCTTTATCTATTTTTAGCCTTATTATGGTCATATGACCTCCTTCCTGTCTCTGTACTGACTGCCAGACATTAAAGGGACACACTCACATTCACACCTATGGACAATGTTGACTTTCCAGTTAGCATGCATCCTTTTGGGATGTGGGTAAAAAACCCACGTAAGCAGCAGAATATTCAAACTCTCCACAGGGATTCCCAAATAGAGATCCCAACCATCTATATCCTGACGGCGAAGCCCGCATGCAAACCACTAGGTCACCATGCCGCCCTCTCCCAGTCATGTGCTTTCTCTTCACGGCAAGCCATGAGAAACAGAAACAGAGCTTGAGACAACAGACGAGGCTCACAGACAGATAAATGAGTGGCAAATACTTTGGGACACCGCTGAGTCGGTTCCCAGACTGAAGCTGGCACAGTGCTGCCTCTGTCCCTCGCAGTCCAGTCAGCGCATGAGTCTTGATGTGGAGCTTTCAGGACTGATTGGTCCTCATTGAGCAGCAAGGCTCCCTGAGCAAACAATGAAAACAGGCTTGTGGCCCCAACACGCTGCCCTCTTGTTTCTCGCTGCCCAGTGCCCTGTGAGAACCAGTTGTCACATGACCCGGCCAGTCATGGACAAGAAGAAGAAGGGGGGGGGTCTTCTGTTCCGCCCGCAATCCCTCCAACAGCCTCCAAACGTTGCTTTTACTCACACATGCAAAAACATTTAAAACAAATGCCTTTTTATTTGTCCTCATAGCACACATACAAGTTATCAATGCAACACACATACACACTCCGCCCACCGCCCTTTGTGCGGGGGCACATGCGTGGCCACCCACGTGCACAACAGCCACGACCGACAGTAAAACACAAAACCTCGGCTGCTCTAATGCCCAAAAGAACACGACCCTTTGTCATCCACACCGGGACCTTTTCCCTCCCTGGGGGGTGTTGGTGGGTACTGGGGAGGGAGGAGGGTTTACTATTCAAGGTCGAAACATGATTTTAGCCCCTTGAGGTTCTTGGTGAGCGTCTAAAAGGGCCTCCCACAGACACACTAACAACAACAAGCCTTACATCCGCTGCTTTTATCTACCTAATGTTCTTTACCACAAAACACCACCACACAAAAAGTTCCATAGACTTGGGGGATAAAATACAATTCAAAATTTTAAATAATGTAATATAATATAATATAATAGCGGTAGAGAATGAATGAATAATATAATATAATATAATATAATATAATATAATATAATATAATATAATATAATATAATATAATATAATATAATATAATATAATATAATATAATATAATATAATATAATATAATATAATATAATATAATATAATATAATATAATATAATATTGGCTGGTGACCAGTCCAGAGTGTATCTCGCCGAAGACAGCTGGGATAGGCTCCAGCACCCCCGCAACCCTCGTGAGGATAAGCGATAGAAAATGAATGAATGACTATATAATATAATATAATATAATATAATATAATATAATATAATATAATATAATATAATATAATATAATATAATATAATATAATATAATATAATATAATATAATATAATATAATATAATACCACCATTATTTTTATTACTATGTGAGAGACTAAACATATTGTTCAGTAAAGCAGTATTTAAACACTAACTTTACTTAAAATACTTACGTTTTTTTCTCACTTTCATTTTGCTGGTCTTAAAATTTTTAATCAGGAGTGTATAAATAAATATATAATAAATATTGGCAATAATCACATGCTTCTATTGCCTTATTTAGAGTTATTTTTACGAAAATGAAAGTTTGCTTTTTGGGAAATATCAAGTTAGAATTGCAGTATTTTTTTTCCAGATGCATTTTAAGTTATTTAAAAAAAAAATAAAAATAACTTTTTTTGTGAAAGCACATCACTCTTAAATCAAATGTATAAGCGACAGACAATACGTCATCACATGCTACATAAAACATTTTGTTCGACAGCAGGAAGTTTGGACCAATGAGGGGTTATTGTGAGAAACATGAAAAAGAAAGAAAAAGGAAAGAGCAGCTTTTTAATAGGCAGCGTTTTTTTTTTTTTTTGACTATTTGCCACCTCCCCCCCCCCTTCACCCAAACACTCTTGTTGCTGCTCAACTGGAATTCCTCGCGGATCACTGCCTGCGCCCTCTTTATTCCCCTTCTGTGCCTCCTCCGACACCTGGCCACAGACCCCCCCACCCTGCCCTCATAGCCTCTCATTAATCGGGCCTGATATTGATGGGAACTGAATGCTGGCAAATGACTGCCTGTGAAGACCCCTTCCTACAGTCGCTTCTCACCCTGCTGACACACACGCACGCACACACACACACACACCGTCCTGATTAGCATGCCAGCCATTCACCACGCCAGTGAATCAGCTCCTCTGTGCTTCAGCTGTCCTTAGCCCTCACCGTCCTCCTTATTATTATCTCATCTATGTTTTACTTTGCTGTCCCCCTGGATTATTTGGAATTTGTTCGCTGGTCACAGCACTCGGTCTGTGGCATCTGTGCACGGGTGGAATTCAGAGACCGGTTTCAGCACTTGTTTGCATCTGCAGGTTTTTTTTTTGGCTTCATGTTTTGTTGCTGTAATCATAATTACAAATTATTGTTTTGCTAATGAAAGAAATGACTGAATGATGTTCTGAACTCGGGATGTTTAACTGGTTTTGAATGTGGTCTGCAAATGATATCAGTCTGGTTTGCTTCACCACTAAAGAGGAACTTTGACTGGTGTTTTTACGCATTACGTACGTAAAAAATAAAAATAAAATATTAATAAACATATTGCTTGTCTTTTAATTCATTCATTCATTTTCTACTGCTTATCCTCACGAGGGTCACAGGGGGTGTTGGAGCCTATCCCAGCTGACTTCGGGCGAAAGGCGGAGTACATCCTGGACTGGTGGCCAGCCAATCACAGGACACATATCGACAAAAACCCATTTGGGTTTTACGTATCATAATAAAACTATTATAATAAAAATTGTGATAGTGCTACTACAGTCTGTTTTTAACTATTATTTGCTTTTTAACCCTTAGATGCATGAGTGACTGGGCGTTTTCATGCCAATTTTGCCATTTTGGTTAGGAATAATCACTTGTATGATATTTAGTATTATATTTAGGAGTTGATAAGTTGGTAAGAATCAAAGGTTCCTATTGGATTCCATAGAAAATGCATGCAGGTCATTTTTGACCCACTTATGGAAGGTTGGGGTAGTAACACAAAAACAAAACTTTCTTAAAATGTATAAAAGTTAAAAATGTGAATGGCATGATATCATAAACATGTTTTTTGAGGAATACCTGGAATATAAAATGATAAAAAATTTTCATTACAAAGATATTTCAAGAAAACAACCTGAGCGGGTCATTTTTGACCCACTTATGCATCTAAGGGTTAACTTGAATTAATTATGATACAGTTTCTCTGGCAATGTCTGGAATGTGTCTCATTCTTTGGTTGAGGCCAGAGGAAGTGCGTCGTAAAAAGATAAACTATCATGACATAGTTTATATAAAGTTCATAACATGGCGGTACCACAGGTTAATCATATCTCTGATAAACAACTTCCTTAATGACGCCCTGTCCTCCTACAAACCGACGTTATCGTAACATGGCGGAAAAGGAGTCATTCCTTATCGTTAATGACATGCTGTACTGCACACACCTCAGCGCTGACCTGTTACCATAGCAACAAACAGTGAGTATTCTCTGTTGAGATTGAGCCACGTAAACCCGCTTCCCTGCTTTCTCCTGGGCTTCGACCATCTGCTGGTGTTGGTGGATGTCTTTTTGCATGTCTCACCTGGAATGTAACATAAATGGAATCAATGGTGGCGTTTTTTTTTTTTTTTACTGCTTGAAAGCAATCTGTCTTTGATGTGTGTAAACATGCTGATAAGATGCTAACCTGCAGAAAAGCAGATCCTAAACAATAGGATAATGGGGGAAATGTCGGGTTAAGTGGTGGCAATGACCTGAAGACAAACAGTGCAGTGAAAGAAGAACTTTGCATTCCACAGAGAATCCACAAAGCATCTCAGGATTTGACCTGAGTCAGACGTCTGCTAGTTTACCTTAGAACGTGCAATGTTAGTTAGGCGTGGTATGAGCCACTCAGTTGAGCTTGGGTCTATGAGATCGAGGCAAGACTTGAATAGAGATTTTAACGTGACTTTTAAGAAGTACAGTGGAAAAAAAGGAAAAATATCCGAAATATGTTGGATCAGTCTTTCATACTTCGTAGAAACTGTTGGAAATTTGTCCTGTATTTTTTTATCCAGGTACTATTTTTATATACTATATGTTATATGCCGGGCGGTACGGCGGTCTAGTGGTTAGCACGCAGACCTCACAGCTAGGAGACCAGGGTTCAATTCCACCCTCGGCCATCTCTGTGTGGAGTTTGCATGTTCTCCCCGTGCATGCGTGGGTTTTCTCCGGGTACTCCGGTTTCCTCCCACATTCCAAAAACATGCTAGGTTAATTGGCGACTCCAAATTGTCCATAGGTATGAATGTGAGTGTGAATGGTTGTTTGTCTATATGTGCCCTGTGATTGGCTGGCGACCAGCCTCTCGCCCGAAGACAGCTGGGATAGGCTCCAGCACTGATTCGGCTCACCTCTAAAATTGAATCGGTTTTTTCCACATTCCATTTCTGATAATTCCTGAAAATTTCTACACGTAGCGGAGGTAAATGTATAGCCATATGTTGCAATCTGCTACTTACACTCTTCATCACAATGCGCGTCTGCTACCGACCAATATGATTGCCGGCATTTTTTTCTGAATGAGAATTCTTGTCGCATTTTAGTCACGCCAGCGCTTGTGATACCCCTACAGACCACTTATGGTACTACAAATGCAGTTGCTTCATCTGTTGTATGGACTTAAACCTCAACTTCAACCCAATCCCAGGTTCGTAATACTTACAAAGAAAAACAATTATACACAATTGAGAAGACATCTAATAGATAACCATCCATTTTCTATACCGCATATCCTCATTAGGGGTATGCTGGAGCCTATCCCAGCTGACTTTGTGTCACCAGCCAATTGCAATACTGAAAAGATAACATAAAATAATAACAATATCAGTGACAATAATAATAATGTCTGTGTGCATTAATAAAAACTACATTATGAGGTTGCCTACAGCCACATATGTTAATGTTTTTTGACCTGGTGCTAATTAACTTCAGCGTTTATTCGTTTTCTGCTTCTTATCCTCATGAGGGTCGTGGGCGTGCTGGAGCCTATCCCAGCTGTCTTCAGGCGAGAGGCGGGGTACACCCTGGACTGGTGGCCAGCCAATCACAGGGCACATATAGACAAACAACCATTCACACTCACATTCATACCTATGGACAATTTGGAGTCGCCATTTAACCTAGCATGTTTTTGGAATGTGGGAGGAAACCGGAGTACCCGGAGAAAACCCACGCATGCACGGGGAGAACATGCCAACAGAGATGTCAGTGGATGGAATCGAACTCGGGTTTCCTAGCTGTGTGGCCTGCGTGATAACCACTCGTCCACCGTGCAGCCCTTAATATTATTTATAATTCCAATGTTTTGCCAACAATAACAATGTGATACAGACATAGATTGATATTGGGAAAAAAACAGACAATTCCATTTTCAGATGACTGTGCACTGACAGATAATGGTGTCATTTTCAGAAACCTTCATTTTGAGACTTTTTTTTTTTTTAGAATGCTGACCTTCGTGGGATTTGTGAGATCATTGAGTTCTCATAGCTCACAGCTTTAAGTGCCACCACCAGAACATTTGTTTTTAAGAGTACTGAGTATAATAAAAGATATATTAATATGGCGCCCTGCTTATGAAATATTAATATGTCTGCCTGTAAAAGTGTTTTATTAAACAAGGGCTCAATTAACAAACATAATTCAACATGGCTCATAAAATTCATGATTACGTTGTTGTTGCTGTTCAATAATTGAGTTGTTACAAGCTTCAATTAAAATTTTTATAGTTGATTCTTCTCGATTGTTATAGTTGAAATTGTTCTGTGTAGTCTTAGTTTAAGACTGACTTTCACACAAAGGAATCTAACTTGCGTGTGACTGTAACCCAGCTTTGCTTTAATGACATCGGTGTTTGTCGTCACCCTCTTGCTGTCTTCACTCCATCTTGCTCTTATTCTCAGCTGGCCACCATGAAACCATTAGACGCTTCTTTAAGCTCCACTCCACACAGTATCTTCCAGTGTATGTATGGGGAGGGGGGGGTCAACAGAGGGCTCTAAAGGTGCCTTAATGGCCCGTCAAATCCAGCTTCCATTGCAGTGTGATCATCAGTACATTGATTGCAGGGGAGGAGGGGGGGGGGTGCCTGTATTCTAAATGATATTTGGGTTATTCCAAAGACTTGTCTTGCTAATGTTGTCTCTGATGGAGGTGTGGTCCCAGCAGTGCAGCAAGCAGACATAAGACTACTGCTATTGGCTCCCTTTCTCTGCTTTATGGACCGGCAGGGAGGGGTCTTGAACCTATAACTCTTCCAGAGAGCAAGTGTTGGCCTGGAATCTCCTTGTGTGCTTGAATTTTCGAGGTAGAAATGTATGAATACAGTATTTTTACTTTTTTTTAATTTTTTTTTTGGGGGGGGGGGTTGTGATTCTACCTTGTGTACTTATTGTTGACTTAGTGCTCCGATAGTTGAGATAATGATGATGGCGGCGGTTCAGAGTTGAGTTTTATCTTGTCATGGGTTATGTACATCTATGATAATTATTTTTATGATCATCATATCATTATTATTGTGCCGGTTTAAGCCTGTAATAAGTCTGTTATTACAGTGATCAAGTCCGGTGCTTGCCTCTATTACTGACCAATTTCGAATACTTCAGTCACAATTTGGTAATGGTTTAATTTCATTTGAACATGCATCAGATTACAATTGAATGCATCCCATAATCAGTTCACAGTTCCACATGTCCAAAAGGAGTAGGAAGAAGCAAAGCTTATTAAATCCTACCCCTCCATCTGGTACTTTTACAATCAGTAACTGTTACATTTGTTCACTTCCTGCTTTCTTCATATAATTAAAGTTTTTTTTGTTTGTTTATTTATTAAATTTTTTTTTGCCACGTACTAAAGTACAAGGTGATATGAGCATCCAATGACATAATGGGTACCATAGTAAGTGTCAATATAGTGATATATATAGCACATCATGACTGGTTCAAGACTCTTCATCCTTGTATTTGAATTTGTCTTCACACACTTTTTTACTCATATGCTATTTTCACGCACAAAGCAGCATGATTTATTAAAACTGCGTAATTCAAATCGTGATCTGGTGAGAAAGACTGTAGCAGTAAGCAAACCTCACAGCGCTGAAAAACTATTTAAAGCGCATACAGAGGTAGATAAAGCTGTTGGATACACTTGTGATACTAAACACCTTCTTGTACCAAGGAAGAGAACATATTGAGAACATATTAAAATGTAAACATTTCCTGGAAATACTAGAACTATAAAATACACATGCAAAAGTAAAACAAAATTAAAATACATTATCATTATACGATATGTAAAAGGGATTACATGAATCACAAGATGGACATAAATCTTATTTTAGTTGTCCTGTGTTTCCACACTATGTCGGTGTGCCGCTGTAAATTCCGTTACATCCAGCCATGCTGTAAGCTGATTATTCCAGCAGACATTTTCCTCAGGAGAGAAGCACGGGAGGCTCGTTTGCATCACTGATTGCTTGTAATCACAACTGAGCTGCAGACAAAGACGCTGCGAGCGGTGACGACTCATTAATACAGATGCCGTGAAACATTTACGGCCACGTATAATTCGCACAAGTATGTCGAAGGATGTTTTCCTTAGCTGGCAAACCTGGAGGATGATGGGAAAAGTTGCATGTGAAGTGTTGCCACTGCTGTCAGTTGTCATTTGCTGTTGTGGTGCATTCACTGAATGCTTCTTGATGCCGGAGCAGCCCAAGTGTAAGCTTTAAAGGGCCTCATTGCAAGCCAGTCTATTCTAATTTAAACATATGATGATTTAGATGGCAATTTTTTCTTCTTTTTTTATCTTGCAAGTGGAAGTGTCTCATTCCGTTTTGTAAATATTTGCACTATGTGAGGCGACATTTGGACGCTTCTGCAGTGTTGCAGAACAATGTTTAGATTCTTCCCATCGGCTTCTCCAACATGTGTAGTAAAGTGATCTGTTTGTGTTGTCAAAATATATCAAGTTCATAAATACTGCATTTGTTGACGACAGACTACAACAAAAATTTACAACCTAAACCAAACAACCTTGTTGGGACCATAAATCCTTGTCGGCAGAATCACCCGGTTTGATTCTGGACAGGTTAACAGTCCCTATCACCAGATGATAGGACTTTGCAGCAGCTTTTAAAGGATCTTTGAAGAGGATAAAGAGCTCTTTAAACAGATGTAGAACGAGTCATAAACCGGGACTGTTTGTCTGGTTTTAATGGCTTGAATTGGTACGTCCTCTGTGGCTCTAAGCTGCTCACTCAAGTACCAGATAGCAGGGACTTTTATCAGCGAGACAAGGACGGGATGGTTTCAGGAACCATTGAGAGATGAGGGCTCAGTCTGTTTGCAAGTGAACCACAGTTTGGTTACCTAGAGTTCAAATGTTAGCGCTAGACATTGACCATAGACGCAGACCAGCTTTACATCCATTCATTCATTTTCTACCGCTTATCCTCATGAGGGTTACGGGCATGCTGGAGCCTATCCCAGCTGTCTTTGTGCAAGAGGTGGGGTACACCCTTGACTGGTCACCAGCCAATCACAGGGCACATATAGACAAACAACCATTCACACTCACATTCATACCTATGGACAATTTGGAGTCACCAATTAACCTAGCATGTTTTTGGTACAAAGTACGCAGTACAAGATTTATTTACCTTACCTGTAAATAAGAAGAAAATGCGTGTGTGTGACAAAAGTACTGTTTAGGGGCGTAAAAAAAACCTTTTTGCGAAATCTAATCAGAATACAACCAGAATACTGCATTTTGTTGCCCTGTACCAGTGACATGAGCAATAACAATAAAGTTGAATCTAATCTAATCTAATCTAATCTAATCTAATCTAATCTAATCTAATCTAATCTAATCTAATCTAATCTAATCTAATCTAATCTAATCTAATCTAATACAAATATATACCTTATTTTCCGCACTATAAGTTGCACTTTTTTCATAGGTTGGCCGTTCCTGCAACTTATACTCCAGAGCGACTTATAAATGAAAAAAGTGTTTATGTTACATAAACACTGGACACCTTTTCTGTTCATGTTTATTTTTTGTGTAGCTGAATAAGCATTGTGTTAGCATATCTTACACCTATTCAGCCTGTTCTCTATTCTTTTATTGTTAGAACTTGCCTTCCAAGAGGACATAATGTCTGTTTTGGTCAAGTAGTTTGGAAAATAAAATACCTGCAAAAAATGCGACTTATACTCCAGTGCGACTTATGTATGTTTTTTTCTACCTGATTATGCATTTTTGACCTTCTGCAACTTATACTCTGGAGCAACTTATAGTCCAGAAAATACGGTATATTCAAAATGTATTCAACCCAGCAGATAACATTTTGGTTTTGAATATTTGAGTTGCAAAAATTGCAAAAGTATCAACTCGACTTCAAATGAAAATCATCTTTGATTAATTAAAAAAATATATCTGGTGCAGACAAGAGCACAGACCCACAAGTGTGATGGCAGCCTAAATGTGACTCTTCATAGTTGATAAAAACTGCCCAGTGCGCTTAGAATAGTTTTTGGTATTTATTCATTCATTTTTTTACCAAGGGTTGCGGGGGTGCTGGAGCCTATCCCAGCTGTCTTCGGGCAAGAGGCAGGGTACACCCTGGACTGGTGGCCAGCCAATCACAGGGCACATATAGACTATTTTTTGCTTTGTTTCATGTAAATGCTCATTTTTAAGGTCAGTTACCTCCATATTGTAGTTACTCACCTTCCCAGTTATTCCAGTTTTTGAATAACCTTGCTGGCCGTTTAATTACCAGATATTGTGTTATGTTGGAAAAACTAAGATGTGGTAATGAGTCCCTGTGCGCCCACACTTACTTTGTATATACAGTATTACAGTGCAGTATTCCCTACACAGCACAACACAGCCATGAAGGGGGACCTGATGGGAAAGGAAATTAAAAAAAAAAGATAGAAAAGCTCAGCAAAGGACTGCAGAAGCAAGCAATAAGGCAATATGTCATTCTTCCAGGAGCTTTATACATTTCTAATGGCGCACATTTAACTAATGGCTTGTAGGGAAGGTGTGGCAGGGTGCCCTTGATTGTTTCCATCAAGACAATTAGTGTTGGTGTCATCTGTAGTCCCAAGATGCTCGTTCATCACGCTGCATGAATACGTTAATGCCATCCAAACACTCTTGTATGATGTATATTTTAAACCATATTCACTTATGCTGCTCCTGTGTGTAGAATCCACTTTAATAGAGTTTTCCACTGCGGCATCGACATTGCTGTGATGTGTTGACCGCTCTCAAGTGAGCTGGGATTTAGGGAAATAGAGAATGTGTCCATCTTCAGCCAGGTTTCTTTCACACAGTTAAATATTGCCCGGATGAATTATACAGCTCTTCTCGTATTGCAAAATTTGTCTTCCATGGAATATGTGCCGCTTAGGAGTAACTCCTGTTTATAAGCAAGGCACTATCGTTGATGCATGAAGGTAAACTGAACTAAATGGTTCTTCCTACTGCCTTGAACTTTATTCTATTTAAAGATATATTCATTGTATTTTTTAATTAAATTTTCTCCCGCAAATCAATCAAAGTTCTCATCTGTATCTGACTTTCGTCATCAAACATGCCAGGTTCCTTCTCATCAAGGAGGACCTGACTCTCAGTCATACAGAAGTTGTTGTTTTTGCGTCTTGGCCTTTGGCCTCACCGACAATTTAAGTTAGACTGACTGATGACACAGCTTGCCCGTGTAGGGATTACTCTTGTACATCCTGCTCGATGCCCCGAGGGAACGCCATGCTGTATCATTCTGTCAACAGTTAGCTCTCTCCGGAGAAAGATCCACTTTCTGTGCGTTCACTTTTGTGTGTTTGTGTGTGCAATACCGTATTTCACATCGCACTGACCTCTTGTGCCAAAACCAACTAGCCAGCTTCCTCCCCTGTCTTTTACTTTGCTTCGGAAAGCTCGCCACAATACGGCCCCCCGATGATGTGGGGCTGAGATTTTGAGGTCTGCTTCAATGCTCCCTAAAGTACATCATCACTTGACTATGAATGTGCCTTTTCAGGACACAAAAATAAATCGGTCCTCTATAAATCTTTTGGACAGCACGGACGTCTCGACAAAAATTCCAAGCGGCGCTACGGACACTCAGAACACTGTTAGTTTATCTTTGGTTGTTGAAATACAAAACAACCATATAAGGGTTTGGGCCAGTAGCGTATGGTCAACAATATTCTTGTAATGAACACTAAAAACACACAAAAATAACATTTTAGATAGTTGATTTGCTCAGTGTTTTCTATGCCGCTTATCCTCACGAGGGTTGTGGGCATGCTGGAGCCTATCCCAGCTGTCTTTAAGCAAGATGTACACCCTGGACTGGTGGCCAGCCAATCACAGGGCACATATAGACAAACAACCATTCACACTCACATTCATACCTATGGACAATTTGGAGTCGCCAATTAACCTAGCATGTTTTTGGAATGTGGGAGGAAACCGGAGTACCCGGAGTGGAACCGGGTGGAATCGAACTCCGGTGTCCTAGGCATTCGGCCAACCACTTGTACACCATGCAGCCCTGATATTTTATTTTGATTTTATTTTTGAATTATTTGGAAATTGACAAAACAACAATGTAATACATTTAAATGAAAATACCTGGGCTTAGCAATGTATCGATGAGATTAAAAAGCGATTAATTAGATTTATTAATTAATGATCATAATGGATGAATGTCTCAATTGTCTTAAATTCCTCCACAGCACTAATGGCAACATTGGTTTTATTGCTGCTGTGTAACACAATATATTGTACTTGCTAATAAATGGCCATGAATTCAAAGGCAGGTAAGTTTTTTTTATTATTAAAATTGTTATTATTATAATAATTATTAAAATTATTAAATTTATTAAAATAATTATTAGAATTATTAAATTTATTAAATTCATTAAAATAATTATTATAATTATTAAATTATAAAAATAATAAAATTATTAAATTATTAAAATAATTATTTAAATTATTAAATTATTCAAATCGGGTTAGGGTTTTTTACATTATTAAAATTTTAAGAAATAACTTATTTGGTTAGCGTGCAGACCTCACAGCTAGGAGACATTAATGACCAGAATGTGAGTGTGAATGGTTGTTTGTCTATATGTGCCCTGTGATTGGCTGGCCACCAGTCCAGGGTGTACCCCGCCTCTCGCCCGAAGACAACTGGGATAGGCTCCAGCACCCCCCGTGACCCTTGTGAGGATCCAGATTTAATCACAGAACACAACTTATGTCTGTCGGATTTAAATTTGTGTGAACGTACCAACTTTTCCTTAAAACCTTCATTCAAAATGGCCCAGAGTGCCCCAAAATCCACACACTGTCCCCCATTGGTGAGAAGAACAGTCTTGTAGAAGCTCAGCCCCCCCCGCTGTCCCCCTGTGTGTCACTTCAGTGGAGAGCTCTCTCTCAGATCAACACTAAACTGCCTGCGTAGTCTCGGCGAGTGTTGCAGGAAGCACTCTCAGCGTCGTGGTCTTAGCCTTCCAGTGCTCATTGCATATTCATGGCCCCCCTTCAGCACTCCACGGTATCAGCTTATAAAAAGAAAAAAAAAGACATATAAATGACATTCTCACTTGAATTATTTACACTCGCATTGTTAACACTTGTGAATATATTTGAGCTTTGTGCATGAATGTTTTATATTTTAAAAAGAAAGAAAATCTATGCTTTTGTCAGCGGTAAAGTTTTTTCGGAATGTCTTTGGCCGATGGCTCAGAGGCCACCTTCTCATGAGCCCGAGCGGTTATTTAACACTTTTATGCATCACTTCACCGCCGCACAAAAGCTGTAAAGACACTTAAGCATCACAAGCAGGAAGCTGAGGGGCTGCGGTTTGTCTTTGGAGTGGAAAACACGGCAGCGGGGCAGAGTAGCCTTCTGAACAATGGCTGAGATAAAAATCCATTATGCTACATTGCGGCCGCACGGCATCAAGCTGTAACCACTAGAACCCTTTTCATAAATCAGTAAGGAGAACAACAGTAAGTCAGTGATAATATGTTAGGAAGAGGCAAATAAAATAGAGGCAAATTTAAGTCAATAAATTGCGATAAGCGTTTATCTTCATTCATTCATTTTCTACCGCTTTTCTTCACGAGGGTCGCGGGGGTGCTGGAGCCTATCCCAGCTGTCTTTGGGGGAGAGGCGGGGTACACCCTGGACTGGTGGCCAGCCAATCACAGGGCACATATAGACAAACAACCATTCACACTCACATTCATACCTATGGACAATTTGGAGTCGCCAATTAACCTAGCATGTTTTTGGAATGTGGGAGGAAACCGGAGTACCCGGAGAAAACCCACGCATGCACGGGGAGAACATGCAAACTCCACACAGGAGATGGCCGGGGGTGGAATTGAACCCTGGTGAGGTCTGCGCGCTAACCACTAGACCGCCGTGCCGCCCTAGCGTTTATCTTATACTAACTTAATACGCTTCATGCATGGAATTCGGGTTGTTACCAGATTCCTCTTCCACTCCTCCGTGATGACATTACGTTGAAGGATACCCCACAGGTGCTCACAGATTCAGATACTTGTCCACTCCATCACCATTCATCTTTTTCTTAATGAACCGCAGCTCTCTAGTGAAGGCGGAACTTGTGCAGCCCTGTAGCGTGACGCTACCACCATCATGCTTAGTTGCAGGCAACACAGAATTATATTACTGGTCACTTGTTTTGCTATCTATGTAGACATTCATTGTGTTGAGTATTTTTCAGTGGATAGTATATAGTCCATCTATACTGTGATACCGCTTTCAAAATGCTTACATTATTAAAGGTTACCTGCTGCGTGACACACACACAAGCCGTCCCTGCGGTTGGAATCCTCTGAGCATCCATGTACTCCTGCTCTGATTGAATAGCCAACATGCTCCAACACAGCTGGAGAGTCGAGATGTAGGCCGGGGCTGACAGCGGCGATGTGCTGCTGGGCTCCATGGGGGGTGGGGGGGGGGGGGGGGCAGTGAGCTGGCAAGCCAACAATGGGGTATCGAAAGCAGGGGGGGTTGACAAAAGTGAGCCGTTTTTAAGCATGACCTGCTACTTGGTTTGTATGTGTGATGAATGCAGGGATGAAGCATTGGAGGCGGGGGGAAAGTATTACTACGGTTGCTGCAGTAGAGTTTATGGTAATGGTAATGGTAATGGTATTATTTGATTTGAACATGCATCAGATTACAATTGAATGCATCACATAATCAGTACACAGTTCCACATGTCCAAAAGGAGTAGGAAATAACTGTTACATCTGTTCACTTCCTGCCTTTCTAATATAATTTAAGTTTTATTTATTTATTCATTTAATTCATTTTTATTTATTTTATATTTATTTTATATTTATTTTATAATTTTTTTAATTTTTTTAATTTTTATATATTTTTTTATTTTCTTATTTTTTGTCACGAGGTGATATGACCATACAATGACATAATGGGTACCATAGTAACTGTCAATATGGTAATGGTAATGGTTTAATTTCATTTGAACATGCATCAGATTACAATTGAATGCATCACATAATCAGTTCACAGTTCCACATGTCCAAAAGGAGTAGGAAGAAGCAAAGCTTATTAAATCCTACCCCTCCATCTGGTACTTTTACAATCAGTAACTGTTACATTTGTTCACTTCCTGCTTTCCTCATATATATTTTTTTAACTTCAGCTCTGATTTGCTCACATACACTTTTGATTTGAAATGCCCCCATAGACAAAAGTCCAGCGGTGTCAAATCAGCTGACCTGGGGCGCCATTCTACTGCATATAATGCAATGGAAATATTCATATTCCATATCAAACTGCAGAGCTGTTAGAGCTATGGCGTTAAATTGCAACATAGCCAAAGATAGTTAAAAATGGGGACGACAAAGGACAAAAAGGTTTTGGTGTCATCTATGTATGCGCATATTATTTGGGGAATCTTTCCCGAAACCTCCACAGAGGGTGTTCATTATCTGCACTGCTCCTCCACTAATTATTCTTATGGTTATAGGGGATAATTACCATTTCGCCGCCTAACATCCACGCTGCCTGCTTGGCTCAGAATCACTCACAGGGCTGTCAATGGCTGCTCTATTGCAGTCTCATCAGTCTAATTATAGGATTTCCAACTTGTGAAAACTGTGAATTCTCCCATTATGTCTCGTGATTGTGGCTGAGATGCTGAAAGTCAGCAGGAGCCTTTGCGTGCCGGGACTGTTAATTTAAAGCTTTGCCTTTAGCGACGTAAATCAGAAGAATTCCAATCTTGTGAACCAAAGGGAAGTTGTAAAAATAGAAGCGGGTTGGCTTCTCACTGTGTGTGCATAAAAAAATAAATATACAATATATACAGTATAGATCAGGGGTCTCAAACTCAATTTACCTGGGGGCCACTGGAGCTAGGGTCTGGGTGAGGCTGGGCCGCATCAGGTTTAAAAAAAAAATAAAAAAATAAAAAATAAAAAATAAATATATATATATACTATATATATATATATATATATATATATAGTATATTAAAAAAAGGAAAAAATATATATAATATAATAGTCTTCAATGCTTCTGATATACCCTCCACTTTTTCAGTGCTTTGGTTCTTTGCAAAAGCTCTGATAAAACATTAAATTATAATAAATTCTAATAAATTATTATAAATACATTTTTATTTATTATTAAATTATTAAATAAATGTTTAATGTTAATTTTTATTTTTTGACACAAAATAAGATGGAAAAATAAATCAGCAAATCAAAAAACAAATGAAACAAGTGAAACAAATTAACAAATACATTTTTATTTATTATTAAATTATTAAATAAATGTTTAATGTTAATTTTTATTTTTTGACACAAAATAAGATGGAAAAATAAATCAGCAAATCAAAAAACAAATGAAACAAATTAATTTTTATTTATTATTAAATTATTAAATAAATGTTTAATGTTAATTTTTATTTTTCAACACAAAATAAGATGGAAAAATAAATAAGCAAATCAAAAAATAAATTAAACAAATTAAACAAATTAAACAAATTAAACAAATTAAACAAATTAAACAAATTAAACTTTCATATTAAGGCGGTGGCCTTAAACTAGCGTCCCGCGGGCCACATTTGGCCCGTGGGCCGTGAGTTTGAGACCCCTGGTATACTAGATCCACATGATTTCCCTACCAAAGATGATTAAAGAATAGAAAACAGTTGTCACATTTGACTTGTGCTAAAGTTGGTAGAATGTGTCAAAGTGCCCTTTGTGGGATTTTAGGGTCACAGCCTGCAGCTGAGCAATGTTGTTGTCGTCTGGCTCAGCTTTAGACTCTAAATCGAAACAACCTAATCAGTAGACGATGTTCATAACTGCTCCGAAAAACAAGGAGCCGTGGCGCTGTTTTGAAGTCAGCAACAGCAAAGAGGGTCCAAGGGCCGAGGCTCTAGGGAAGGGGGGGGGGGGTGAACCGGGTGACAACATGAATGGTCTGAGGAGCATGTGACAGACAGCCGGGTCAAGCTGGCGGAATGCGGGCCACAGAGGACCTCATGACGGATAGGATGCACGTTCTCTTTGACCCCAATTACTGGAGGTGTTTCTTTTCAACAGATAATCCACAACGTGCATGCTGACCCCCCCCCCCCCCCCCCCCCCCAAAAAAACACACACACATACATGAAGGTCTTATGGGACTGTCCATCTGTTTCAGAGTTGACTGGCATATACTGTAATTCATACATACAATATCTCACTCCTCTGGGGAGGTTGCATAGAAAATAACGCATCGTTCATGAAATCATCATTTGTTTTTTACTATCATTTTACGGCGAGTAATGGCGAGTAACAAAGATATCTGAATGTGACACTCGATGACCTCCATCTTGGACACGGGTGTCTGATGACTGGCCCACCGACCATTTGCTGCCTGCTGCTCATGTTTCTGTGACTCGTGGCATATTCATTCATTCATTCATTTTCCAACCATTCCCACTCACATTCATACCTATGGACAATTTGGAGTCGCTAATTAACCTAGCATGTTTTTGGAATGTGGGAGGAAACCGGAGTACCCGGAGAAAACGGGTAGAATATGCAAACTCCACACAGAAATGCCCGAGGGTGGGATTGAGCTGTGAGGTCTGCGTGCTAACCACTTGACCGCCGTGCAGTTGTGGCATATTGTTCATTCATTCATTTTCTTCCGCTTATCCTTATGAGGGTCACAGGGGTGCTGGAGCCCATCCCAGCCGTCTTCAAGCAAGAGGCGGGGTCCACCCTGGACTGGTCTCCAGCCAATCACAGGGCACATATAGACAAACAACCATTCACACTCACATTCATACCTATGGACAATTTGGAGTCGCCAATTAACCTAGCATGTTTTTAGAATGCAAAAATGCAAACTCCACACAAAAATGGCAGAGGGTGGAATTGAACTTGGGTCTCCTAGCTGTGAGGTCTTCGCGCGAACCACTCGACCACCGTGCAGCCGTGGCATATTGTAAAAATTAAAACATTTTTTTTTTAAAGTAGAAATACTGATATTAGAAATCACTGAAATGGTGATGTGTTTAGGTATATGGAAACAAATCTTTTGTTTTCAAACTAAAGATAATCTCAGCGTCCGTGCTAGCATACCAGGATGTTTTTAATTGCGAGCGAGATTGATAGTTCCATAGATAGCAATCTGGCGGTTGGAGTAAATTCACGTTTTCCTGACCTCCGTCTGTCTGTCTTTTCCACAGAGATGCTCATGGACTCCACCACAGCGACAGCAGAGCTCGGCTGGACCGTCTATCCGGTGTCAGGATCCAGTGACAACAGTGTGAGTGCCATCATTCATCCTTTCCAGCATCATTTCCACCAAAATGTCAAAGTCTTATTTTAGGCAACATGTGTGGTCGCCCTCTCCATTTAGTCAGCACAAGCTCTTGTGTACTTTTCTTCAATCCCCATGACAAATGCACTTCTTGCTCTGTGCCACTGTTTGGGTTTCTCACTCTGAGGTCAAAGTTCAAGTCATGAGCCCGGCACCGAAGAATAAGCCCAGTGGGTGTTTGAGTGGGTGTCACTGTCATGTCTCTTTTATTATTTCAACACAGTTGTTGTTTTTAACATCATTTGGAAATCCATCGAATGCAGTCGTCTCTTGCCACATCACGGTTATAGTTCCGGTCAAAAATATATTATTATTATGAATAAATCATTCTGTTTTGTGGTTGAATATGACATATTATGCGTTATTTAAGCAGATTTGATGTATTTTAACCTAAATTAAACATTTCCAAGTATTAAAATGATGGCTGAATGAACTAAAATACAAACATAAGGCCTGAGGAAGGCATATTCATATTGTAATATGCAGTATTTTCACTAGGTATCAGTAGATGAAACATACAAGTGGAATAACAGGCTTTTATTGCACAGCACTCACAATAATGATAATAAGCATCGATCCTTTTTCTGTGCGGGGATATTCTGGAGGCTTTTTTCAGCAAGTGGTGGGGTCCTTGCATATTTTCTGGAATGCGGGATGAAGCCAGAGTACCCTCAGATAACCCACACATGGCGAGAATATGCAAATTCCACACAGAGATGTTCCAACGAAGATGCAGTATGAACCCAAAGTCTCCTCAATGTGAGGCCAACATGTGGCCCTAATTGCGACGGTATGCTGGAGCCTAACCCTGGTGCCACACCCTATACTGGTCGCCAGCCAATCACAGGGCACATATAGACAAACAACCATTCACACTCACATTCATACCTATGGACAATTTGGAGTCGCCAATTAACCTAGCATGTTTTTGGAATGTGGGAGGAAACCGGAGTACCCGGAGAAAACCCACACATGCACGGGGAGAACAGAGATGCCCAAGTGGAGAATCGAACC
Source organism: Doryrhamphus excisus (assembly GCF_030265055.1). Classification (NCBI taxonomy): domain Eukaryota; kingdom Metazoa; phylum Chordata; class Actinopteri; order Syngnathiformes; family Syngnathidae; genus Doryrhamphus; species Doryrhamphus excisus. The sequence continues at coordinate 13,207,165 of NC_080483.1, forward strand.
CATGTCTTCCCGATCTCATGACTGTGTGGCTAACATGCTAACCACTTGTCCAACCCTAATAATAATGTTCATTCATTCATCCATTTTCTATATCGTTTATCCTCATGAGGGTTGTGGGGGTGCTGGAGCCTATCCCAGCTGTCCCAGCACATAAATAATAAATAATAAATAATAAATATAAATAATAAATAATAAATAATAAATAATAAATAATAAATAATAAATAATAAATAATAAATAATAAATAATAAATAATAAATAATAAATAATAAATAATAAATAATAAATAATAAATAATAAATAAACAACAAATAAACAACAAATAAACAACAAATAATCATAATTATAATAACAATAACAATAACAATAACAATAACAATATAATAACGATAATAACGATAATAATAATGATGATGATAATGATGATGATAATAATGATAATAATGATAATAATGATAATGATGATAATGATGATAATAATGATAATAATGATAATAATGATAATAATGATAATAATGATAATAATGATAATAATATCATCATCATCATCATCATCATAACAATAATACATATATATTTTTATATATAATAAATAATAATACGTATTAAGTAATAAATAATCATAATAACAATAACAATAATATGATAATGATAATGATAATAATTATATATATATAATATATATATATATATAGAGAGAGTAACTATAACTAATTACAGTTTTAAAATAAATGCAGTAACACTGTAAAAAAGTAAATAATAAAAATAATAATAGGTAACTGTTTCAAAATCAGTCCACCCTGCCTCCTAAATATGTGTGATTAGCTTGTTAGTCATGTGTTCTGTTCTTACATCAATGATGCTGCTGTGACCCATTGAACCATCACAGACTGAAAGCTAAATAGTTAGCGTATGTGCGAGCCGCCAGAACGTGAACGTCTTCAGGCGATGGCGTTGTTTGATGCGCAGCATTTCCACCGAGTCTGCCAGGACTCTCATTCTTCCCGGCCACATGCAAGACAAGCCTGAGCGGATGGCGGGCCAAAACCAGCGTCTCTGCCTCGCTCGCTTCTTTCTGCACCATCACATTTCCACTTCTTAGGATGAGACCAAACCAGGGAAAACACGTAGTAGACTCATTTGTTGGAGACCTCCCAAAAAAATACACTGCCAATTTGACTCAATTATTTATGCTTCTGTGGTTGGTAATAAAGATGGTTTGAATTAGCCCCCATCGTGCTATGTCTTGTTGGAACGACTAGAGAGCTCGCCGTCAACGGTTCCGTGATACAGCTTTAAAGATGTCTCCTCCATCCTGAGGGTCTGCTGTCGCCTTCCTGACGCTTCGTACGACGCTTCCTTTTGTAAACACACTAACTATAACTCATCCCCTCAGACCTCAAGTTTTGATTTTAATTACAATATTTCCGCATATTGTAGCCAGGAAGGCTTATTTACTCAAGTGCAGAGAGTACAAGGCCTATCAGGTGTCTTTATTAGTGGTTGTGTTGTGTTCATTAACAGAATGCCTATATTTTCACACTTCATTTAGATTATGTATGTATCATTTAGTACAGAGTTTCCTCAACTTTTTACAGTTGTGTACCCCTTGTAGAACCTACTCCTGCACATAACATAACCCGTTTTAATCTGGAAATACTGAAAGTGATTAATTTGGTTAATTAATTTATAGTTAGTAAGTAATTCTGGTTTAAATACATGGTAAAAATTTTGAGATTTACATGAGCCTTGTTAACTGGATTACTCAAAGTACTTGAATAATACTCGAGTATTCGTCCTCCATGCGTGGGTTTTCTCCGGGTACTCCGGTTTCCTCCCACATTCCAAAAACATGCTAGGTTAATTGGCGACTCCAAATTGTCCATAGGTATGAATGTGAGTGTGAATGGTTGTTTGTCTATATGTGCCCTGTGATTGGCTGGCCACCAGTCCAGAGTGTACCATTCCTCTCGCACAAAGACAGCTGGGATAGGCTCCAGCAACCCTCGTGAGGATAAGCGGTAGAAAATGAATGAATGATTTGCAGTGCTTATTTCTTTAAATATAAACTGTTGATGAATTGTTTGAGGGAAGACATTAAAAAGAGGGTCAAAATTGTAGAGATTCCGAAGTGGAAAATCAAACCCATGTCATGTCTCGATCTCATGACTGTGTAGCCAACATGCTAACCACTTGTCCAACCGCTTGTCTACCGCTTTGAAAAAAAGTTCCATGAATGTAGGGTGATTTGTTATATGTCTGCACAATATTTTTGAAAAGTCAAAATTATGCAGTTTTTAGTCTTTTTTTTTAATTTAAGACAATCTTAAAACCAGTCCAATGTGTACCAAAAGACAGCTGGCATAGGCTCCAGCATACCCTTGACTCAATGACAGGCATAGACAATGTATGGATGGACGATCTTTATTCATTTATTCATTTTCTACAGCTTATCCTCACAAGGGTCACGGGGGGTGCTGGAGCCTATCCTAGTTGTCTTCGGGCGAGAGGCGCGATGCACCCTGGACTGGTCGCCAACCACTCACAGGGCACATAATATTATAATAATAATAATAATAATAATAATAATAATAATAATGCGGCCAGGCAGCACAGTGGTCTAGTGGTTGGCGCGCAGACCTCACAGACCCGAGTTCAATTCCACCTTTGGCCATCTTTGTGTGGAGTTTGCATGTTCTCCCCGTGACCTGGACTGGTCGGCAACCACTCACAGGGCACCTAATAATAACATAACTTTTCCATTTGTTGTGTAAAGTTTTTTGGAAAACCTCCGGTTCTGATAAAACCGCCTCTTGGGATGCAATGCAAAGCAAACCAGAGCTTAAGCGCTTGCATTTAATCAGGTATGGAAGTCCTTGAAAGTTTATGGTTTTACGATAAAGTGGCTGAACTTGTCCACAGCACAGTGAATTAGAACAAATGAAGCGTGATGCACATACGTAGCTCATGTGGCGCAACAGGTTTCATTCATTGTAGCAGCATGAGGTGCTTTACAGAAGCTATTCTTTTACACACACGGATACAGTATATAAACTTTATGCTAGGTTCCACAGGCTCGGCCTGTGGATCAGTCACTGCAAGCGGAACACTTTGCGAGCTTCGTGAAATTTATCGCTACATGACATCAGATAGTCTGCAAACACCATGGAAATCCAAACAAGTATGTGTAGAATCTGAAGTCAAAATGTTATGGCAGTTGGCGTGATTCAACTGTCGCTTTATGATATATTAGAATGTCAAATTAGTCACGTAGGAATTTTCCTTCCTGCGCCCACAAAGCTCATCTCATATGAATCTGGTCTTGCTTTTAATTCTGAAAAAAAAAAAAAAAAAACGAAAAATGTAACCTAACCAGTGGAAAATGTGCATGAAGCTGATGATTTGTCTCCGGGCTTAGTGACACCCACGCTGGCTAAGCGGTGCAGACATCATGTTTGCGCTATTGCATACTTGTGAGTGTAACTTAAGGAATGAAGTATGGAGAATTTTAGTTTTATGAATGTAGGGTGATTTGTTATATGGCCACACAATATTTTGGAAAAGTCTAAATTATGCAGTTTTTTATGCATTTTTTTTACATTTAACACAATCTTGATAACCAGTCCAGTATGTACCAAAGACAGCTGGGATAGGCTCCAGCATACTCTTGACTCTAATGGGGATAAGTGGATGAGTTTCACACCAACAGTTGAGTGGCGCGTCCAAAATTTTAAAGTGCATGTAGAGCTAGATAAATGGTAATGGTAATGGTTTAATTTCATTTGAACATGCATCAGATTACAATTGAATGCATCACATAATCAGTTCACAGTTACACATGTCCAAAAGGAGTAGGAAGAAGCAAAGCTTATTAAATCCTACCCCTCCATCTGGTACTTTTACAATCAGTAACTGTTACATTTGTTCACTTCCTGCTTTCATAATACAGTTTAAGGTTGTTTTTTAATGTAAAGAAAGGATTGTGGGTGCTGAGCACTCATGATAATGCCAGTTGCAATGTTTTAGACCTGGCATTAACTAGACAACAACAGTGTTTTTTTGTTTTTTTTTATATAAACTAAGTAAAATGAAGAGAAATTTCTAATTATAAAGTTAATAAAACAGTAAAAAAAATGGCTTTATAATGATTTTAGCGTTTAAAAAACAGATGACTTAATCTGTTGATCCACATGTCCTGAAGTACCAGCGAGTATTCCAAACTTAAGTGGCCACTGCCCAGTGTGTTTTCTTCTCAAGTGGACCTACTAAGAAATGCCATGAAGATCAGGTCCGACCTCATGACCCACTTGCCACTACATTCAAGTACCGTTAACAGCGGCCACTTAGAGAGAGGCGTGCCGCGGCAGGGAGCCCCAGAACTGGTCAGAGAAACACGGCATGACGGCGTCTTACGGTTTGGTTTTAATTACAGCTCTGTCGTAATGTACTGTAAGGTCATAAATCTTACTGTCTCTAAGGGAGGAAGATGATATATAAGCATAAAGGGAAATATTTGATTGGGCAGACATCTTTGGACTATGTTGTATTATGAATGACCGTAATGTCAATAAAGGTATGAATGTGAGTGTGAATGGTTGTTTGTCTATATGTAATAGCAATGGTTTAATTTCATTTGAACATGCATCAGATTGCAATTGAATGCATCACATAATCAGTTCACAGTTCCACATGTCCAAAAGGAGTAGGAAGAAGCAACGCTTATTAAATCCTAACCCTCCATCTGGTACTTTTACAATCAGTAACTGTTACATTTGTTCACTTCCTGCTTTCATAATATAGTTTACGTTTTTTTTTCTTTTTTTTTTCACGTACCAAAGTACGAGATGATATGACCATCCAATGACATAATGGGTACCATAGTAAGTGTCAATATAGTGAGATATATAGCACATCATGACTGGTTCAAGACTTGTATTGTTTCTTGAATTGGCTCATCGTTGTGCATTGTTTGAGTTCCTTACTCATTCCATAGTTTGATTCCACATACTGAAATGCTATGGCTTTTTAACGTAGTCCTAGCATATAAGTGTTTCAAATGTAGTTCTTCCCTGAGATCATATTTCTCCTCTCTTGTAGAGAAGTATTGGATGACATTTTTAGGCCCTAAATTTAAAGAAAAAAAAGATTTGTATATTACTTTACATAGCTGCATCCACCAATAATCCACAGTTGTCCTGCTAGGGGATATTTAGTCCACAGAATGTTACACGGAAATATGTTTTTAACTTTTGGGAGTAAAAAAATTAAATAAAATTTTCTCACTGCAAGAACAATCAGAAAAAAAGAACCACTATTTGCAGCCGAATAAGCCAATTTGTGTTCCTCTCCTCATCTGAGAGAACTTTCCCGGCTATGGCTAATGTGTGGTGACGTGCAGCACCAGCGCTACCTCCACCTTCAGCGCTTAAAACACATGACCACCCTCTTGCAGCACTCCTGAGCAAAAAGCTGTGAAAATGAAGACGTTTCTTCTAATTTCACACTCGGCACTTGATCGTTAGGCTCTTATTATGCCCCATTTGCTTCCCTCCACTGGCTGTGATGAAAGCGGTCCAAAGGGGCCGTGACAGGACAAAAAGGGGCCCTCCATCACAGCACATTTTGTTTGGGGTCTTTTTTTTTTTTCCCCAAAACCTTTCACCCCCCCTCACACCCCACTGCTGCCCCCCCACCAGCAGCCCCCACCTGTCTCCGTATTAGTTTGGCTCAAACTACCAGTGTCCAAAGCTCTGCAGATGGTCCGCTCTTGTTTAATTGGCCCTCAGCTTCCCCACTGCTCTTCAAGCAAGTGGGAAGGTCAATGGCTGCTCATGACCTACCATGATGATGCGTGCCAGAAAAGGCCAGAAGATGACTTGATCCTTAAAATGTACAATTAAATCCTGGGGCATCTTGGTCACAGGATTTTGGACCAAGTACTTCATTCAAGTCAGTATTCATCAGTAGTGTGTCACACTTGTATAAAATAATCCTTTGTTTTTTATCCAAGACTGCAGTACAAGTCTTGATGTTCCCTTCAGCAGAGAAACACCCCAAAGCGGAATGTTTTCACCAGCAGTAGAGATGGTGTTATTGGGGTCATAGTCAGCATTACCAGAACCTCTTCAAGGCCGACCGAAAGTCATGCTCTGTGACGTCACTGAACATCTCCCACACCCAAGTGTTTGCCTCGACTACCACTGAAGCCGTGTGCTGTTTGGCCTGACGGTTCTTCAGGAGTCTCACAAGCCATCCATGCTGGATAGGACTCCTTCATCAGATAGGGCTCCTTCTTCAGGTCTTACCTCTGTTGTCCACCATTGGGTTCAGGGGCCTGCCACCGACCGACAACGTTTCGGCTGCAGTTTGGTTGCCTCATCAATGGAGGCACAGAATATGGACTATTCGGACTCAATATCCTGGTCTTCACATTGAAGACTTGACGATTGGGAGACTCTGACAGACGTTCCTAGTTTGGGTCGTTTGGGTCTCCCTGGTCATGCTCCCCCACCATCAAATCCAGGTAGTGATCAGTTGAAAACCCTCTCTTCACCCTCGTGTGAACATGTGGTCGCAGATCCGATGATACGACTACAAAGTCGATCATAGCACTGCGGCCTATGGTGTCCTAGCGCCAAGTGAACTTATGGACATCCCTATGTTCAAACATGGTGTGGTCCAATAATATAACACTACATGGGTTCAGATCGGGGCTGCACAAGTGGTTAGCGCACAGACATCACATCTCTCTGTGTGGAGTTTGCATGTTCTTCCCGTGCATGCGTGGGTTTTCTCCGGGTACTCCGGTTTCCTCCCACATTCCAAAAACATGCTAGGTTAATTGGCGACTCCAAATTGTCCATAGGTATGAATGTGAGTGTGAATGGTTGTTTGTCTATATGTGCCCTGTGATTGGCTGGCCACCAGTTCAGTAGTGTAGTGTACCCCGCCTCTCGCCTGAAGACAGCTGGGATAGGCTCCAGCATCCCCCCGTGACCCTCGTGAGGATAAGCGGTAGAAAATGAATGAATGAATGAGTTCAGATCGGGGAGGCCATTCCTGCCAATCCCGCCCCTCCAGGTCACACTGTCATTACCCACATGAGCGTTGAAGTCTCACCAGATGGGGTGGTCTCCAGCACCTCTCTGATAGACTCCAGTCTACTCCGAATTGCCGTTTGGCACGTACGCACAAACAACAGTCAAGGCCCTTTTCCCAACCCAGAATCCGAACTCTGGCTGGAGGTGAGTCCGACTATATTTCTTCGGAATGTCTCAACCTCTCTCACAAGTTCAGGCTCCATCTCCACCAGAGAAGTGACATTCAATAATCCAAGAACCAGATTTGTCCACCTAAGACCAGTTTGTCCTTTTTCTTTCACAGTGAGGTTGTTCCCAAATATGTTCCAAGCCAGACAAAGCTTTTAAAGTTCCAAGAGCTCACTAAACGAATTAGTTTGTGTCGGTATTTGTATTACTTATGGCTGCAGGTGTCCTTTTGTTTAGTTTGGGCCTTGAAATGGTTTGGGCCAAACCAAGCATCACACTCACAGTGATTAATTAGGACATGGGAATAAAGAATTTGAGCTGCTCTAATTAGACAGAGAGTGTTTGATGGAATGCCAGTTTTTGTAACAAGAGGGCTGACTTTCCCTCCCCGACCCGTCAAAATGTGTCAGGGTCCTTGCTAAGTGGGCTCTAATTTGAGAAATTATATCAGCTGTGAAGTGGAGCGGGTGCAGCTGATGCAAAGCGGCTCTCTGGGGTTTAGAACACTCTGTTTTCTTCCCCGAGCTGAGATGTTGAGGTCAAGGTCGCGACCTGCTTGGTGGTTCCAGTGCATGGTGTTTAAAGTTGACGCCCTTGATCCGTGGCCAAAGGAGCCTGAAGGCATCTGGAGCTTCTACACAAATATTGAAGTCTCACATCGGTGTGTAAAATGCGGAGCGGACTCTGTTTTTCGGAATCAATAATTCTTTATAAGATCTGTATATTCTCGACTCTGATGGATGTTTCTTAGCTTGCCTAAAGTGAAAGGAGCTTTCACTATGCCAGTAAGCCATTACAGTATGTGCTACCAATGTGCCCTATTTAGATACAAAGACGAGCGCTCACTCAGGGCACGACAATAACGGTTGCAAGGTCGCCCGCAGCAAGGAGAATGTCACATCAGGCTTGCAACATGGCCTTAAACATACAGATTTTTTTTTTCCCCCAGAAGTGAGCCATCATCCTTTAGTATAATGTTGGCTCTAATTTGCAGAGTTGATGAGACATAAAATAAATAAATAGAATATACTTTATGGCAAGTGGAAGTGATGGTAGGCATGACTGACCCACTTCCTCCCGACTCTGACGTAAAGCACAGTGACCTCAAGTTCAGCTTCTCTGAAAGATTACAGAGGATGTGAATTCACCAGTAAAAGCAACATTAAACATTAGTACTCAAATAATAATCATACTACTACTACTAATAATAATAATGATAATAATATATTGTATATATAACACAATTTACATCACAAAAGCAATAAAAAAGGTATGTCAAAATCAAATAGCATCTCTACACACTTAACTCTGATGTGGGTAGTAGCTATTTTAGATGCTAATAATATTAGAAATACGTAAATTGGAACATATAAAACATTATATGTATATTTAATCACAATAAGCAATTTAACAAATGCCTAATTATTCATTCGTTCATTTTCTACTGCTTATCTTCATGAGGGTCGCAGGGGTGCTGGAGCCTATCCCAGCTGTCTTCAGGCGAGAGGCCTGGACTGGTCGGCAGCCAATCACAGGGCACATATTAAAAATTAAAAAAAATTGAAAAAAATTAAAAAAAAATTTAAAAAATAAAAAATAAAAAATTAAAAAAAATGTAGCAATTAAAAATAAACAATTAAAACAATTAAAGTTAATAAAATTAATTAAAAAAATAATAAAAACATTAATTACATTAGAAAGCAGGAAGTGAACAAATTTAACAGTTAGTGATTGTAAAAGTACCAGATAGGGTAGGACTTAATAAGCTTTGCTTCTTCCTACTCCTTTTGGACATGTGGAACTGTCAACTGATTATGTGATGCATTCAATTGTAATCTGATGTATGTTCAAATGAAATTAAACCATTACCATTACCATATAGACAAACAACCATTCACACTCACATTCATACCTATGGACAATTTGGAGTTGCCAATTAACCTAGCATGTTTTTGGAATGTGGGAGGAAATCGGAGTACCCGGCGAAAACATGCAAACTCAACACAGAGATGGCCAAAGATGGACTTGAACTCTGGTTTCCTATCTGTAAGGTCTGCGCGCTAACCACTGGACCACCGTGCAGCCCGGATAGTGTAATCCTTGGTCTCTGCTCTACCTTTATTTCCTTGTTTATGTCTTTATTTCCTGCTCTCACCAAAAGTGTTGAAAGTGACCTTATCTTCTTGATCATACTAATGTGTGCAAGGTTCAAAAATGCGAAAAGGTCCAAGTCAACGTGCCAGCAAGACCTCCAGGCTTAGAAGCACAAGCTGGTTCTCATTTTGGTCCTATTTGAAGTGACTCTCTGTAATGTAGAGATGTGAGGTTTCCTCTGCACCGTGTAATCAATTTAATCACAACATTGCCTTAAGCTGATTACACACACATAATTACATTTTTCAAAGTGTGCACTACAACATGCGCATTATTACATCAGCAGGGGGTTTGTTAATAATGAGCACCATGTTGACCTTTTACTTTCTTATGAGAGGGATGCATTTCACTAACACTGCATTCAGTATATATATATTCATAAAATAACTACTTAATTGGAGATTTTTATATTTACCAGCTTAGTCGGATTTCACAGAAAGTTTCTAAAATATACTTATAAAGAGCGGACTGCATTTGTGTTGCATTCAAATTTGAGCTTGTGTGACCCCCAACCACACCACAGTCCACTTCCAAACGGACCGAGACCCACACCGGTGTAACTATAACCACGCCCTAAATGTTTCATTTTATCCATCCATTTTCTACCGCTTATCCTCACGAGGGTCGCGAGGGTGCTGGAGCCTATCCCAGCTGTCTGGCGAGAGGCGGGGTACACCCTGGACTGGTCGCCAGCCAATCACAGGGCACATATAGACAAACAACCACTCACATTCATACCTATGGACAATTTGGAGTCGTCAATTAACCTAGCATGTTTTTGGAATGTGGGAGGAAACCGGAGTACCCGGAGAAAACCCACACATGCACGGGGAGAACATGCAAACTCCACACAGAGATGCCCGAGGGTGGAATTGAACCCTGGTCTCTTAGCTGTGAGGTCTGTGTGCTAACCACTAGACCGCCGTGCCGCCCTGTTTCATTTTATGTTTCAGTTTAGTTTTATTCTTAATGAAACTAAAAAAAGGCGTTGTGTTTCTCCAACAGTGGGAGGAAGTGAGCGGTTACGATGAAAACATGAACACCATCCGGACCTACCAGGTCTGCAACGTTTTCGACAACAACCAGAACAACTGGGTGAGAACCAAGTACATCCGACGCCGGGGTGCGCAGAGAATCCATGTGGAGATGAAGTTCTCTGTGAGGGACTGCAGTAGCATCCCTAACGTTCCCGGTTCCTGCAAAGAGACATTCAACTTGTACTACTACGAATCTGATGCCGACACGGCCACTAGAACCTCGCCGGCCTGGATGGAGAACCCTTGGATCAAGGTGGACACCATAGCCGCGGATGAGAGCTTTTCCCAAGTGGACCTCGGTGGCAGGGTGATGAAGATCAACACAGAAGTCCGCAGCTTCGGCCCTGTATCCCGAAACGGCTTCTACCTAGCGTTCCAGGACTACGGTGGCTGCATGTCGCTCATAGCCGTTCGTGTGTTCTACCGAAAGTGCGCTCGGATCATCACAAACGGGGCACTCTTCCAGGAGACCCTGTCGGGGGCTGAGAGCACCTCGCTGGTGGCGGCACGAGGTGTTTGCATCCCAAACGCGGAGGAAGTGGACGTGCCAATCAAGCTGTACTGCAACGGCGACGGAGAATGGATGGTGCCCATTGGACGCTGCATGTGCAAGGCCGGAAATGAGGCGGTGGAGAATGGCACCGTGTGTCGAGGTATGTTTGTGTCCATTAACTGTTTTTAAATTGTTAAAATAGTATAAAAACTAAGAGAAACGGACATTGCACACACTTAGCGGAGTTCTAGCCGCAGCTCCACTAAATTGTGTGTGTAATTGTCATGATGGCTAAGCCTCCTCATCAGCGGCTGCTAATAAGGAGAATCTCCTCCAGGAGTGCAGGCCAATAACACACACATGAGGATACTCAATCTGCCCCCCCCAGCAGCAGTGCATCCTCGCATAATTACACCAATCTGCTTGTTTTGGTGACCTCCATGTAAGTCATTCTGTGTCAGGATTTCAAACATCTCAGGGGTCGCCTTTAGTCACGCTGCTCTTTTTGCGGTAAATTGGATTATACACATGATTGTTTTCCGTGCGGCAGTGTAACGCCATATTATGTAATAATGGTGCAATATGTAATAATGTAAGAAACGCTCATGTCATTATGTAAAAACGCTGCATTTCGTAATAACTCACACATTTTGTTATAAAATTGTTATAAAACGCCGCACAGTGGGTGAGTGGTTAGCATCGAGGCCACACAGTCAGCAGAGTTTGCATCCCACATTCCAAAAACATGCTAGGTTAATTGGCGACTCCAAATTGTCCATAGGTATGAATGTGAGTGTGAATGGTTGTTTGTCTATATGTGCCCTGTGATTGGCTGGCCACCAGTCCAGGGTGTACCCCGCCTCTCGGCTCCAGCATACCTGTGACCCTAGTGAGAATAAGTGGCATAGAAAACAGATGGATGGATGGACATATTTGGTCATAAATTTCACCGCATTTTATAATAACTTGTTACTGTTTACAATATGCGGAAAAATGTATGACAAATGCCCATTTTGAAATAAATGTTGCTGCATTTTCCTCAGCCTCCCTGGGAAAGTTATTACAAAACATTATTATTATTATTATTATTAAAATATTACAATTTTTATTAAATTTTTATTACAATTTTATTAAAATTTTTATTACAAATTTTATTACAATATTACAATATGACAATAACTTTCCTCAGCCTCCCTAGGAAAGTTATTACAAAACAAATTATTATTATTATTATTATTATTATTATTATTATTATTATTATTATTATTATTATTATTATTATTATTATTATTATTATTATTATACTTTCCTCAGCCTCCTTGGGAAAGTTATTACAAAACAATAAATAATAATAATTATTATTATTATTATTATTGTTATTATTATTATTACTATAACTTTCCTCAGCCTCCCTGGGAAAATTATTACAAAACAATAATTTATTATTATTACAATATTATTACAATAACTTTCCTCAGCCTCCCTGGGAAAGTTATTACAAAACAAAAAATTATTATTATTATTATTACAATATTATTACAATAACTTTCCTCAGCCTCCCTGGGAAAGTTATTACAAAACAAAAAATTATTATTATTATTATTACAATATTATTACAATAACTTTCCTCAGCCTCCCTGGGAAAGTCATTACAAAATGCAGTGAAATTTATTACAAAATGTGTCCTAATTACATAAGGACGTGAAATTGTATTACATTATTACATATTGCACCATTATCACATTATGTTACACGCAGAAAAAAGCAGTTGATCCATGTCATATCCTGGGAGCGAAACCGCTGCTCCATCCATGTGGCTGGGATGTACTGACACCAGCCTAGACGCGTATTCCTTACACAAGCGCACTTTGCCGTCACCCTGTCTCCCGGCCGTGAGTGAATATTAAAGCTTTATGAGAAAACGCATTATCTGTGTGAGTGTGGCCCGAGTGGATGTGAAGTCTTTATGCAATAGTCATGAACCTCAGCACGCTGTCTTATACAGAAACAGAGCTTAAATGTGGTTTTTTCTTGTTCTTTTTTTTTATTTTTTTTTTTTTTGCGATGCGAAGCCACTACTCGTTCAGCACTCCGCCGTCTTCCCCTGCCCCTGAAAGCCGATCTCACCGCTTCAAACCGCGGTTGGTCGCCGCCTCTGCCGCGTAATGAATTGATCCATGAAAGATGCGCCGTGGCCTGCCGATATTACGACATAATGAATTGATTTGCAAGAGGTGCCCTCGCAGGGTTTTTGGGGAGGGATCCTCTTTCATAGCCGGATTACCGAGCCACAGCGACCGCACCGAGCACCCAAGATGAAAGCGACTATTTGTACTGTAATATTTATAACCCAAGCAAGCCGGTGCTTTGTCCCGACGTTCCCGCAGCTTAACGTACAATTATGGGTGTTACAATTAAAGTCTTGGCTGGATCCCTGGCAAATAATTATGTTGTCAGGAAATCTGTCAAAACATTGCTGTACAAACGGGGGGGTGCTTGCAACAAATTGCTGGGACCTTCCCTCAGTGATTGCCTTACAAGTGAGATTAGATTTCCCCTTTAAAGAAGTACACCGAGTGGCGTAACCACACCGAAGAGATTTCCCCTCGCGGCCTCCAGGGGATGGTGCTCTGAAGAGAAACACGGGTTTGTGTTTGCCCTTGCCGCTCTTAGCATTCCCGTCACGTGGCTACAAAGGAGCCACCGTGTTCATGGATGGAATTGCAAACTTAACAATGCCCATGTGTGCCTTTTCACTGGAATTTCAGCATCTTTGCCTGGGATGTTGTGAGTTCAAGGATCCCAAGAGTGGGAATGACGCTCATTTTATGGGCTGAATTCACATAATGTCCATCGATGACAGTAAACACAGCAGCAATGGAAAGCACATTTCAAGATCACTCATTTCTCTTTCGGCTACGCAGTGGACGAGTGGTTAGTGTGCAGGCCACAAAAAAAAGAAAAAATCTTTAAACCATATTCGGAAAGCAGGAAGTGAACAAATGTAACAGTTACTGATTGTAAAACTACCAGATGGAGGGGTAGGGATGATTTCAATTGTTATATGGATGGAAAATTAATAAAATTAATACAAATTAAAAATTAAAAAAAAATTATATTAGGAAAGCAGGAAGTGAACAAATGTAACAGTTACTGATTGTAAAAGTACCAGATGGAGGGGTAGGAATGATTTCAATTGTTATATGGATGGAAAATTAATAAAATTAATAACAATAAAAAATTTAAAAAATAATTTAAAAAAACGTAAACTATATTAGGAAAGCAGGAAGTGAACAAATGTAACAGTTACTGACTGTAAAAGTACCAGATGCAGGGATAGGATTTAATAAGCTTTGCTTCTTCCTACTCCTTTTGGACATGTGGAACTGTGACCTGATTATGTGATGCATTCAATTGTAATCTGATGCATGTTCAAATGTTTGATTCCCTGCTCGGGCATCTCTATGTGGAGTTTGCATGTTCTCCCTGTGTGTGTGTGTGCGGGTTTGAAGATTAAATAAGCTATTTTATAACAGCAAATTGCAATTTGCCAAAGCGTGTTACATTTTGTGCATTTGACTCCTCCCTATTTTCATTCAAATTGGGTGTTATTTCACAATCTGATCACTCCAAACAATGGGATTTCTCAAATTGCGAGGTAATTATAATGCAGATGAAAAGAGTCAACACGTTTAGATATACTGCCATGATATGGAGAATAGGATGTGAAGAAAATGAAATCCCTATTATTGAAATCTCTCCATCTGGAGAAGATTTGAAGGAAAGGAATCAACGCTGCATCCTACACAATTCTACACAGCCTCCTTTATTTCCCCGGGTGCTGCTGTCTCATAATGGCACCTCTAATTGACTAACAGCACACGAGAGGGTGGGAGGTAACTTGCGCTGATGACTGGATGATTGTCTTTTGTGTTGGAAGATAAAGAAATGCAAATCAAAATCGCCCTTCAGACTTTTTATGCACTGTGTAAAAAAAAAAAAAATTAAAAAGTGAAGGACAGTTGGTGCAGCGATGAGACAATAGACCAGATTTTAGGTGACACAGTCCGTTCTGGTGCTGGTTTCTGTTCCGGTTGCTGCATCTCTGGACTACAGCGTGCATGGTTGTGAAATTGCATATGAGTATTTTGGCAAAACAAACAGGTGTGTGTGCGGTTACTCATTTAAACGATGTTGACGAGAGAGAATCACATCAATCACTGATTAGCATGACGTCTGTGCGTGTGTGTGTGTGTGTGTGTGTGTATGTGTGTGTGTGTAGCTTGACGACAAGCCAACATTGAGCTTGGCTGCTGATGGCTTCACGCATGCAGCCTCTGCCAGGCCTTGTTTGTATTCAGATCATTTGTGAGACTGTGACCTCTCTGTAGCACTGCTGTCCAAGTGCAGGTGTTGCTGGAGTGCCAACAATAGTAAAAAAAAAAAAAAAGGGAGTGAGACATCTTCCTGGTTAAAATGTCATTTATGTCCACAGTTCAGGATTATTTGATATGTGGATTATCTAGATCTACATGGCAAATCTGTTACTGTGTAAATATCTACACTTGCAGTCAAACTCTGTGGAAGCTAATCTTGGATTGGGAATTGGGCCAGTCTTCACTGGAAATTATGGGATATCCTTCATATTCATTCATTATTCATTTTTTTTCCCGCTTTTTCCTCGCGGGGGTGCTGGAGCCTATCCCAGCTGTCTTTAGCATGTTTTTGGAATGTGGGAGAAAACCCACGCATGCACGGGGAGAACATGCAAACTCCACACAGAGATGGCCGAGGGTGGAATTGAACCCTGGTCTCCTAGCTGTGAGGTCTGCGCGCTAACCACTAGACGGCCGTGCCGCCATCCTTCATATTAGAACGTACAAACTGCAGAACATCATTTAAAAATAAAAATGTGCAACAATACATTAATAATACATGAATATGAATGCAATAATACATTAATACTGATATAGAAGAGACCTGTGCAAAATAATTTTAGTATAGTAGTTATTAATTGTATATTAATTATATATCATTATTAATAATTGTAATTGTTTTAATAGCCTTATTTTATCAAAAGAATACATTTTTTAGGGCTGCACGGCGGTCCAGTGGTTAGCGCGCAGACCTCACAGCTAGGAGACCGTGGTTCAATTCCACCCTCGGCCACCTCTGTGTGGATTTTGCATGTTCTCCTCGGTTTTCTCTGGGTACTCCGTTTTTTTCCCACATTCCAAAAACATGCTAGCTTAATTAGCGACTCCAAATTGTCCATAGGTATGAATGTGAGTGTGAATGGTTGTTTGTCTATATGTGCCCTGTGATTGGCTGACCACCAGTCCAGGGTGTACCCCGCCTCTAGCTTGAAGACAGCTGGGATAGGCTCCAGCACCCCCCCCGTGACCCTCGTTAGGATAAGCGGTAGAAAATGAATGACTAGAAACGCCTCATTTTAATGATTACGCTCTTTCTGTACAAGATAACACCGTCAAGAGGCATCGAAGACAGCTGGTATAGGCTCCAACACCCCCTACGACCTTTCGTGAGGAAGAGCGGTTGAAAATGAATGACTAGAAACACCTCATTTTAATGATTACGCCCTTTCTATACAAAATAACACCGTCAAGAGGCATTGAAGACAGCTGGGATAGGCTCCAGCACCCTCTGTGACCCTTGTGAGGAAAAGCGGTAGAAAATGAATGAATAAATACATTTTTTTACAACTAAAAGGCAGCTTGAGACTCCGAACTAGGCCGTATTCTAATACATAAGCGACATGTTTTAAAATAAAGTTTATAATATAGTTTTAAAAAATAAAGTTTTTTGGTTGTAAGTCTAATATGGTCCCGCCCCCAAACCTATAAATATATTTACACCGCTGCATCATATACACCGTAGCATAATGATGACATTACATATGCTTCAGTGGCTGTGACGGACACGGAGAACCGCCTGAGCAGATGCAATATTTGCCTCCAGACAGGCCAGCACAGGCGATATGACATAAGTTCAGCATCTTCTGGTGACATGACCGCCACGGTGTCGAATTCTGGAGTGACAGCAGGCAAAGCAGTTAGCGCTTAGACATGTCCTTGAGTCCACGGAGGACCCTGGAAACATTCCCCGGCTTTTATTCTTTCTTCCACACTCTGATGAGATTTCAACATGGCCAGGTGTTTTTTGTTTTTTTTCTCTCTCCGCTGTCAGTCAGTCTTTCACTGTCTGTTCTGCATCTTGCACACATCCATACTGAGCCTGACAGCACACATTCTCTCCTGGATCCTTTAACTTGAAGTGAGTGCAGAAAATCCCGTAGCGGCACACACATGTGCTGCTACGTACACACACACATACACACACACATTGTAATGTTTTATACACGTGCACATATACTTTATCATGCTCCTTTTCACGGCCCATCCATCATACGTTGATGCGATAACGTGGCCTGTCGTCCCCACGAATAACGCCCACCCTCCTCCACAACCCTAAAGATCACGGCCTGTTAAGCCCATAACGTTTTCCACATGTTCCCGCACACACAAGTCGTGTTCTGCTCCATAAACCAAAGCGAGGTTCACCCTCCATGTCACACGTTATCCCACACCATCTTTTGCATCTCAGGTTCCGAGAGGACATCCTTTTACACATGATCAGTCATCTTATTTGCCAAAGAGGCTCCAATGCAGGCCCCTGTTGCTGGGTCGGATGCCAATCCATGTCTCACCCTAAAGACCCAGGAATGAGGACGCCTGATAGCATCAGACAGTGGGGTGGTGTTTGTGAAGAGGAGAAATGTTGGGTGACAAGTCTGGAAACTGATGGTTCTGCTTCATGAAGCCTGGACAGACCATCATGAGAGCTATTCGGTTCCATATGTGCCTTTGTCCAAACATCCACATTTGCCCTCTCAGAGGTCCAGGACTCAGGTCTGCTTGAAGAATTCATCCCTCCCTCTCAGCCATGGAAGGCTGATTGATCAAGCATGTGTCTGGATCAAAGATGGGGAGCAACGCTTTAGAAAGAAAGTCTCGATCTTGAACAAAGCCAGGGGTGGACAATGTTCCAAATATTTTGGAGTTGAGTTTTGAGTTGGAAGGCGCACTTTAAAATCAAGGACAACTTTTAAGAAGACATTTTTTGGAGTGGGCTGAAGAGGGGCGACAAGGACTGGTTGCAACTGAAGCTCAGCTTCTTTTATCGTGTTTTTAAGATGTATCTTCACATTATGTGCAAATCATGGAAAAACAGATATTGCTTGATATCCATATGCATCAATATATTTTTTCACCAATCATTTCTGTAACATTTTAGTTGTAAAAATGGCTTTTATTTCACTTTTACCAATGAAAGGCCAACCATAATTCCCCAATGAGAGGGTGAGGCAATTTATCTAAAAGGTACCATATTTACACCTTCAACATCCTTCCTTTAGGTTACAAAAGCCTTTCAATATTACCACACTTAAGTAATGTACTTCGGTACGAGGTACATTATTTAAAAAAAAAAAAAAAAAAAAAAACTTAAACTGTATTATGGAAAGCAGGAAGTGAACAAATGCAACAGTTAATGATCGTAAAAGTACCAGATGGAGGGGTAGGATTTAATAAGCTTTGCTTCTTCCTACTCCTTTTGGACATGTGGAACTGTGAACTGATTATGTGATGCATTCAATTGTAATCTGATGCATGTTCAAATGAAATTAAACCATTACCATTACATATAGACAAACAACCATTCACACTCACATTCATACCTATGGACAATTTGGAGTCGCCAATTAACCTAGCATGTTTTTGGAATGTGGGAGGAAACCGGAGTACCCGGAGAAAACCCACGCATGCACGGGGAGAACATGCAAACTCCACACAGAGATGGCCGAGGGTGGGATTGAACTCTGGTCTCCTAGCTGTGAGGTCTGCGCGCTAACCACTACACCGCCGTGCTGCTTCCTGTAGTTTATAAAAAATGTGATGTTCAACGGGAACATCTCCCAGCACACTTCTTTCGTCTTATCCACTTTACTTTGTACGTTACGGCCATGAAGGTCAAGTATTCCCAAACAGTCGGCAACGGAAAAGAGAGATTTCAAGCTTGGCTTCTCCTCGAAACCACCACCAGCCACCAGTCCCGTTGTGTTGAGTTGATGTGTGATGATGGGCAATCCCATAATACGCTGTTCATATTGTATTGTTAGACTCTAAACACTATGCTTATTATCGTGCTTGGAGTTTGCATTGCTGAGAGCAGATGGATCCACATTGAGGTTTGTTAACAAAGATTTGTTTTCTTGTCCCGTCAACAAATATCTCATCGGCCATCTGCCCGCAAAACCAACAACAAAACAGGGAGTTGATAATAAGATGTTTATGTCTTTCTCCGTTGGATTCTGATGTGTTTTCCAGTCATTTTGTCAACACAGCTCTGTTGTGTTATTGTTAGCAGTAGCAAATATTCCCACACCCCCGGTGCTTTGTGTTGCTTGCACTCATTTACCTCCGTCATTGAGCGGGGTGAGCACACTTGATGCTGAGCAGGACAACAAGATTGGCTCCAGTGACCTGGTTTAATTGTGGAAGCCTGTTTGAGGGGGCGGCTGGTGGCGGCGGCGGCAATGGCGAGGGGGATGGTTTTTTTTCCGTTGCTGCGGGGAACAACTCTGCTTTGTAAATGGACTACTTACAGAATCTGGATGTTAAAACTTTTTTTTTCTTTTACTATCCCCCTTGGGCAGTTACTATGCTAATAAATAACTCAATTTAATGAGGCTGCCTCGTTCTCCGGTGGAATTCCCGGGATTTCAGGGAAAAGATACGCGTTGACATGATGTTCATTCTTGTATTCTGTTAAAGAAGAGTTCATCCAAAGGATAGATTTGTTTTTTAAAGCACACTCTGGGAGATGAAAGGCATAGCAGAAAGTGCTGGAGTAATCCTTATCTATTCAGTCCTCATATTCCTCGCAGGAATTAGTAGTAGCAGAGCTTTACGTATTGGGAATAATGTTCCACCTCTCCACATAGAGTTCTCTCTGCTGTCGTTGCTGCTGCTTTCCCCACAGGTTGCTCTGTAAAGGCTGCAGGGAATCTTCGTTTAGACTCAGTTTTTATGGAGCTGGAGGAGATGAAAGCAGAGCTAATGAGAAAGTTGCATCTTCTGGCATTTAAAGTTGTACAGTTATGAGATATCAGGGACATTATTCATTCATTTTGGTGCTGGAGCCTATCCCAGCTGTCTTCAGGCGAGAGGCGGGGTACACCCTGGACTGGTCGCCATCCAATGTGACGACCTGTGAGGCGTCTTTGTCTTCAACTACACACTCTCAGATATTTGTCTTCTTGTATAATTGTGCAGCGTTTTTCTGTCCTTGTTAGACCCAGTTTGTGCTGCTCTCTGAAGGGAGTAGTTAACAGCATGGTAAGAGATTTTTGTTTTAGTTTAGATTTTTTAGATGGGTTTTCTAATCATCTATTAGCCTTATAAAATGATGAACTTGGATTAGCAGCCATACCAGGAGATTGATGCAGAGGACTGACAGTTGTTGATAGTAGGCCTCTATGCAAAAATGTATACATCCTTCTTTGAAAATCATCTGATTCATTTTAATTGTTTGTGAAATGGATAAAAATGTTTGTGAAATGCATGAAAATGTGTTTTTTTCTTTTGGAAAACAAAGAAATTTGCAAGTGATCCCAAACTTTTGAGCGGAAGTGTATAGACAAACAACCATTCACACTCACATTCATACCTATGGACAATTTGGGAGTCGCCAATTAACCTAGCATGTTTTTGGAATATGGGAGGAAACCGGAGTACCCGGGAAAAACCCACGCATGCACAGAGAGAACGGGGGAGGGTGGGATTGAACTCGAGTCTCCTAGCTGTGAGGTCTGCGCGCTAACCACTTGACCACCGTGCAGCCCCAGGGACATCATTTACTTATAAATTTCTTTATTTAGTTAAATTTATTATGCATTTAATTGTTCTTTCCCATTTTTCCACTTTTCTTTCCATTTAAACACAGGAAGTAAACAAACTATCGGTAATTACTGAGATATGTCGAGGGAGTTTGATTTAATAAACTCGGCTACTTCTGTGGAATTGTGTATAAGTATAACCATTTGTTATTATTATGTATGCTCCAAACTATTAAAGTATGGCAGAAGTATTGTGAATCCGGGAAAAAGTTTAGAGACACGAGGTGCCAGAAGCATTAGAGTACTTAATGTCAGAAACTGATCTCTTCTACAGTAAACAGCCTAAACAGAACATCATGTCCAAAAGTCCTCAGGGCCCATCTTGAACCAGTCCCCACTGAAGCCTGGGAAATGCACACTTCCTGCCGAGACCAGTGTTCTGGATTACCGCAGCCATCTCAAGGCTGCATGGTCTCCGCTGAGTATTTCAGTGGTTCAGTCAGCCCTGCCTCGATGCACACCAAGAGCGCTGCTCGATTCCCCGCCGGCTCTTCTCAAAATGATCATCCCTTCTGCTGTGAGCTGTCTGGAATACATTAGTCACGGTTATTAACGAGATTGTTTTGATGCCTACTTCCTCTTGTCTTGGATTTTGGATATGCTCCGCTGTCAAAATAGTAGTGATGATGGCTTAAATGGGATTTTTTTTTTCTTTTAAATGCCAACTCAGAGACAGACAAAATCTACAAAGCTTAAAAAGGAAGAGTCTTAAAGATCGTGCATAACCTTTCTTAACCACGCGGCGTGATGGTATGCTCTTGGCAAAGTACTTTTTTAGCTCTTTCCTCGTACCAACACATATGATGACTCTACTGAGGTTTGCTCGTAAAAAGTGGTAAAGGCAAAAATGCCTTAGAAAGGACAAGGAGATGCTCATCTATATATTTTTAGCTTGAGCCCTTTATATTCCGGATGCCCTTCCTGACCGATGAATACCGATGATGCTTACTAGTGGAGATTCGAACCCAATGTCCACACCAAAGTCCAGAACACTAACCACTACACCATGCTTATGTATCACACTTCCACATTTCATGGGTGCTGGAGCCTATCCCAGCTGTCTTCAGGCGAGAGGCGGGGTACACCCTGGACTGGTCGCCAGCCAATCACAGGGCACATATAGACAAACAACCATTCACACTCACATTCATACCTATGGACAATTTGGAGTCGCCAATTAACCTAGCATGTTTTTGGAATGTGGGAGGAAACCGGAGTACCCGGAGAAAACCCACGCATGCACGGGGAGAACATGCAAACTCCACACAGAGATGGCCGAGGGTGGGATCGAGCTCGGGTCTCCGAGCTGTGAGGTCTGCACGCTAACCGGCCTTATTTAAATAGGCCATATTTCATTGGGAGTGACCAGGATGGATAGGATCAGAGACAGATGGCCGAGGGTGGGATTGAACTCAGGTCTCCTAGCTGTGAGCTCCGAGGTGTGTGCTAACTACTCGACTGCCGTGCAGCTCTGCAAATAGGTGGTTAGCGCGCCTATGGTCATAGGGTAATTATTATTATTGTTATTATTATTATTATTATGTAAATAATAAAAAAAATTACCCTATGACCTTAATGCTCTGATTAACACCTCTCATTAATAGCCACTGGTTGGTTTACAAAATCAAATAACTGCAAGTCTCTAATTAGTATCAGGTCAAAAAACATGTGCATTAACGACAGTGGCTGTAGTCAACCTCTTGGTATTGTTTTTTATTAACTCGCAAGATGGCTGTAAATCAGTGTAAGTATTTTGAGTGGTCAGCATCCAGCAGCTTGCTCTACTTCTGCATGCTGTAAAATGTTGGTTTGGCTAAACAGCTGTTAGTGTGAAACTCACGTTACACGTTACTGTATTTTTGATTTGAACAAGTCTTTACCACAATTACAACATCGGTCCTGTTGCTGCTGTGTTGTGCAATGCGGTCTCAGCTCGTTAATAAATGAGCATTGTGGTCAAAGAGGGTGACATATTCAGGATAAATGATGAAAAGAAGATGGATGATTGACTTGGACAGGATAAACGACGGCTGCGATAGAGTGACCCTCTGTAAGGCTGGGGGGGGGGGGGGGGGGGGGGGGATTTACAAGGCTCCTAAAATACTTAAATAGGCGTTCTTAACCTCCAGCAGAGCCAATGTGTGGATGTCAGTCATTCCTTGCCCTGGCTCGATAACTCCGCCTTGTGACCTTCTTGCTAAATATAGCGCCTTGCGTATTGATTTGGGGACGCTGTGCATTCAAAACGTGCCTCCGCCATAAATGACCTATTTTAACAGATTGCTGGCAATTATGTGGCTTGTCGTGTACTCTTTTATCCCAAAGCTGCAGGAGGAAGCAGATGTGGTTGGATGCTCGGAGCAGACACAACACAGCTCTTTTATGGGGCCAGGAGACTGTCATGTATTTATTATAGCGTCTTGACAACATACAGTCACTACACATGTATCTTCTATGCAGCCCCCCCCACACCAAGCAAGCAAATTCATATTAAAGCATCGCTTAATTCATTCATCACTGCGATGAATGGAAGTGTGACTCTCCTCTCCCGGTTGTCTGAATCCTACACAAAGTTGTGAGATTACCAGGATCACGCTGTAGTCACATGATTAGGAATGGCTCAGTCACAGTGCCGTACCTCGCCTCTAATAAAGGGCAGCAATAGGGAAAGCAGCCAGCGAAAGCTTGGCAAAGAAACATTTAATTCCATCTGTGTGTACGCGCTGCCAGCAGGCAGGCTTCCCACCTCTGAGTGATTGGCTATGATTCCACTTGTGCCTCCAACATGCTTCGTTATCTGTCAGCATCATTTTTTTGGAGCCTCCACAGGTCTCTGTTGTGTTATCTACTGGTTTCAGGAATTATGTCATTTCAGGGGGAAAACAAAATATATAAAGCAAGTTATATTTAAAAAACAAACTTTCCTACTTATGATTTTACACCTTCACTGATTATCTCTAATGCCTGCTCTTTGAATGTTTTATTATTGAAAAGATTTATTGGTTTATTGAGAATTTGAATGTCAACCACTTCAAAAAAGCGACTTTTTAATGATCCTTCAAATGTAATAAAAAATATATTTAATCTGTCATTCCACATTTGTTTGCTCCGCTATTGAGAGAAGAGGCACTGAAACAGTCACTCATGGACACAAATTTTAAAGAACTCTGTAATTTTGCCAGCCTTAAAAGGATAGTTAGGATTTTTTGACATGAAGTTTTATGACATCCCCAGAAAGAGTGAAGTCCGTCAACAGCGACTGAGCTGTGTCCTGAGCCGAGTTCTGGTCATGAAGTTCATGATTTTTTTGTCTATATGTGCCCTGTGATTGGCTGGCCACCAGTCCAGGGTGTACAGTTGGAAATTTAAATTGGCAGTTGGAAAATTAAACAACAGCTGAAAAACATAATGAAGTAAACACATTAAGAGAAACACAATTTTTTTAATGAGAATAAAACAAAATAAAGTTGTATTATAACAGGAATAAAATACAAATATTAAATAATATAATAATATAATAACGCAATTTTATATTATACTTGTATAATAATTTTATATTATTGTTATAATAAATATAACAAATAATATAATAGTCATAGTCATAATATTCCAAGAATAAATTTTACACACAATTTTTTTAATGAGAATAAACTCATAATATCATTAAAAAATGTATATTTAGTGGCATAGCATTGAAAAATGTAAGAAAATTTATTTAATTTTTTTTAATGATTACGCCCTTTCTGTACAAAATAACACCATCAAGAGGCATCATACAGTCAAAAATGATTATTTTAATTACAGAAAAGCATGCTGGGAAGCATGTAATCTGCCCCTCCCACAACTTCAAACTCAAATATTGAGAGCATGAGAAATATTAAGCTGGAATGAAAAATATTTTTAGGAATGCTAATTGTCCCCACTCACACCAATGATGCATATGTGTGTGTGTGTGTGTGTTTTGGGGGGGAATTTGTCCTTTTTGGCCTGCGACCTAAAGCAGGCTTTGAGTTTTGGCCCCCTGAGTTTAAGTGTGACACCCCTGTGTCTCCGTGGAAGTTCCCAAAGAGACCCAGTCTTATACCTATCAGTGTCATTTCTAAGAAGAAGTCCCATTGGCTCTCTTTCCAAGGACTGCCACAATCAGGTCTTTGTGAGTCTGGCTTCACTGTCATCTGTCTGGTTCTGCTGATATGGACCATGTGCAGATAATGTGGCCCAGTCTTGGACTACACTAAGCGCCAGCTAATTGAGCTTGTCCAAGCAGAACCTGTTAGTGTGCTGATAAGAAGGTATCTTACCCCTTCAGAGGCCCCTTGTGGTGCAGGATACCTTTGTGGTTGCTCGATGAAGTGGAGTTACCCAGTATCTCCATCTAGGTTGACCAAAGTGTTAGAAAGTCAGGGTTGACTTCATATGGAAAGCATTCTGGATGGAGAAGATCATCTCTATCGTGCAAACTCTGAACTTTGTTGATGTCATCTTAGAGAAGGTCCGATCTGCAGCTGCAAATAAGACGATATATCCTTAATAAAAGACGTATGTCTACGGATACAAGCAAGGTTTCTCCCATGTTCTCAAACCTTCAGGTTGTCAAGCAACTGCTGTCTTTTGTCTCCATCTCAACCAGACCTGATAACATGTCTTTTATTACTCCCCGGTCTGACAGTCCCGAACCCTCACATTCCCCGAACCCACACCCCACACACACACACACCATCTATTTGGTATTCAAGCCACGTTCAAACATGCGTGGAGAATTTCTGCACGCAGCATTTCATCCAAAGCCTGCCATGGACGGGGATTTCAGTCTGAGTAGCACTGACGTGACCCCCACTAGCCTCCCTGCCATAATCCCTCTGCCTCCAGGAGCCCAAAACTAATCTGCTGCAGCCTCCTCATCACAGCCCTTCACTCCATTCCAGGCTACTGCAGCGGCGCCGCTTGCGTTTATTTAACCACCGAGCGCCGTTT
Organism: Doryrhamphus excisus; assembly: GCF_030265055.1. Classification (NCBI taxonomy): domain Eukaryota; kingdom Metazoa; phylum Chordata; class Actinopteri; order Syngnathiformes; family Syngnathidae; genus Doryrhamphus; species Doryrhamphus excisus. The sequence continues at coordinate 13,233,067 of NC_080483.1, forward strand.
TAACGTCACCGTGCTCGTTTACAGGCGTAAACGTACGTTTAATAGTTCCTCTGAATGAGTTGCTGATGTACAGTAAAGCCTAACGGATGCACTTGTAATGATTTATGCAACAGTCATCCAGATCCAAATACACGGCAGCCCTTCTCCAGAAGCTACAAGTGGAAATATGAGTAGTGGAATGCACCACGTGTAAAAACTATAGGTGGCTTGGATTTAACATATGCATGTGCAAAAGAATTGACAGTACTATTGTATTGATCATTTTAGTCAAACTAATCATATCTGGCAAAAATGTGCGACACTCACGGATTTACACTATACAGTGTACCTTGGACTCAAAACTAGGAATGAAAATTTGAATGAAAATTTTATGTAAAACACGATAATGTCAAAACAAATTACATTCATTCATTCATTTAAAAAAATATATAAAGGCTTTGATTGTCATACAGGTGAAAAAGCACATTAAAAAGCATATTAAACCTTTTCAAATGATTTACACTGATTTTTAATATTTTTAATCTTATTATTATCACTTTATTATTATATTATTTATTATATTTATTATAATAATAGTATAAAATTACTATAAAAATATTATAAAAATATAATATAAAATTATAATAATATTATATATTTATTATATTATTTAATATTTGTATTTTATTCCTATTATATTACAACTTTATTTTGTTTAAAAAAAATTAAAAATAAAATTTCTAAATTTCTAAATGCTATGCCACTAAAATGAAATTTTTTCATCATATTATGAGTTTATTCTCATAAAAAAAATCTTGTTTCTCTTAATATGTTTATATTATTATGTTTTTTACTTTATTATGTTTACTTTATTATGTTATTGAATTTTCCAATTATTTCATTCATTCATTCATTTTCTACCGCTTATCCTCACTAGGGTCGCGGGGCGTGCTGGAGCCTATCCCAGCTGTCTTCGGGCAAGAGGCGGGGTACACCCTGGACTGATGGCCAGCCAATCACAGGGCACATATAGACAAACAACCATTCACACTCACATTCAAAGTGAAAGTTATGCTTGAATTTTTTTTCTCCCTTTCTTTGTTGGCTGTGCAGCCCCCCCAAAAACTGATTTTATTTCAGTGATGAATAACCCCCAGAATAAAAATGTAATGGCAAGAAAAACAAAAGAATGTAGTTCTTATCGTGTTACTGCTTTTGACAAGACAATTAACTATGCTAAAATGCTGTTTAAAACAACACCACTAACATATTTTTTAATGACAGTAACTGCGTAAAAGTCGTTTTTTCCCTTATTTTGTGAGAGAAAAATTAATCTGAATTTCACCAACATAGTAGTTAATGTAGATAATCACTCCTGTTTTAATCAATGGTGGAAAACGACCGCTATCATTCATTTTGGAACAAATCACTTCAAACAGGAGGAGTCGGGCTTATGTCCTTAGGGTGTAAACTCAGCAGCAGCACGGTTGCCAAGGTAACTGAGGGCCTCCCATCATCCTACCCCCCTCCTGCATTGGCCCATTCCATCTCTGTATGTGAGCTGGGTACTTAAATTTAGTGACCTCCCGGGTCTGGCCTGAACAGCCTCCATTGATTTGGACAAATGGAAGCGAGAGCGAGCAGCCAAGGCCTTCCTGTTTCGGGGTTAAGGATGCAGTCAAAGAGGAGGAGAAGAAGCAGATGAATATCTCAGGGATGCCTTGATTTAGATGACTCAACCGCACGTTTAAAGGCTAATTAGTCGATCTCTTCACTTGGTAGACATTTTCTAGCGGCTGTGATTGAGCTATTAAATGCGTTGGGCTTTTAAACGGCATCCATTAAAGCCTCCTGGTGAATCTCATCCCAACAATAGTAGCAGCCTTTCCGGGGACAGGTAATAATTCCGCCGGGAGGGGTGTTTTAACTACGACCATTCTGTTGTGATGCATTCAGGTGAAATCCTGTTTTGCTTGTTGTGCTCCTGTGCCATGTCAGCGTTTGAATGCTTCATGAGATAATAAGTAATGCTTTGCAATATTGTATACGTTGCAAAATGTTAGCGGCACGCCTGCCTGGTTTCATGTAGTTATGGTTTTGGAACAGTTTGATAAATTGCCTCGATAAGTTCCACTTTGAGTTCTGTAGTCATCATCTCACCTTTTTGTCATTACTGGTAGCCTTCCAAAAAAGCAAACATAAAAGCCAAAGAACAAGCATAGCACACAGGGAGTACTGATGTCATACATAATAATTTGAATACCTAACCACAATTCTTTTATGGTGTTTTTTTTTTTTTTTTGGTAATACAACATTTATGTGTTATGTTGTGGGGATTTTTGCACGCTAATATTGTGTAGTGACAAATAATTATTGTGAATTATTGAATTATTTTTTGTACCAAGCAACCAATTGTGAGAACCAGCTGAGGGATGAAGGTATTTGCTCAATTTTGCTAGCTAAAGATAAAAGCTAAAACAAACACATAGTCTCACAAATACAGACAAAAGATACTTATACACGCACCCACACAAAAAACGACTAACAGTTAAGGTGGAAACATCGAGTACGCATACGACAGCTTGCTTTGCAACAAAGGAAAATGTTCCAGACAACTTGATGCTGCTAAGGAAAAGATGCGAACAAACGAAAGCAGAAACACCATGAAAGAAGCGGTAGTGTCGAAAACTGATTGGTCCAGGACTCCAGCCTCAGGACTCCAGCCTCGAGTGTATAAAAGGCCGCTTTTTTGCAGCTGCGCTGTAATAAGACCCGCTTACTTGTAGGTATACAGGGACTGCAGATAAGCCAGGACGTCTGTATTAGGTATTGTTGTCAGGAATAAACAATCTGGTTCTCATTCTATAATTTGGTTCTTTAAGATTCCCTTATCCTCTATTCAAAACCCACTAAGAGTCCTCAGGGGGTTCGGGGGGGATTTCTACAGGGAGAACCTAATAACCTCCTCGCATGTAAATCCTGTGTCTTCAGTGAGATGTGCATTTAGGCTGGTGGTCTACAGACCGCCAATGACACAATTCAGCACCAGCTGTTTCTTGCCTTGGCACTCCCCCATCCCCCTTTCCATCCACCATCCACCAAACACACCCACAAGAAGAAAGAAAGGCTCCTTCAGCCAACCCCCCCCCCCCACACACACACTTTATTTGAGATGTCCCGCTCTTGTTGCCACTGGCTGGACAACACGTTAGACACCCATTATGCCACCTGTCTGTCAGTTCGACTGCACCTCGGGGAGTCTCAGCCACGAAGCTCGGGGGGGGGGGCTGTTGCTTGCTGCTGCCTTTGTTTGGATTCTCTAAGACCCGCCCCCTAACTGCCTGCACTCTTCCCTACAAACATAGCAGACACGCCATTGCTTCTGTCATATATTTTATAGAACTACGCCCCCCCCCAGCATAAAGACCACCACTGCTGCCCCACCCTCTTCACTGTCATCACCTGTCCAGATACAAAATAATGGCTGCCGCCCCACAGAGGGAAGATTGAAATCAGCGGGAAACTGATGATATTTTATGAGTCCTGGCGGTGAAGTGAAACCTGGATCAATCCCGCTGTGTGTGGGTCATCGAGGTAACCGCTCCTTGACTCCGCCTCTTTCCTCTTTTTTGCCCTTTTTGTACCCCCGTACACCAACATCAGTGAGTATAGGGCGCTGCCTTATATGGCATTAGACCTTGTTGCCCTAGTAACTAGTTGTCCTTCAATAAGTTCCATGCATTCATATCATTTATAATATTTTCACATTGTTTTTTACATGTCAAACTATAATTGTTCTCAATAAAAAGTATTCTTCTTTATATTTTTTTGGGTGTCTGGAACATATGAATTGGATTTAAACCGACATGCCACTACTTAAATGAAACCAGCAAAGTAAAATAAGTTTTATGTGTACACACAAATACTGAAAACTGATTTTTTTTAGCTTTAGTTTTCGTGAAAGATATCCAAAACAGTTTGTGTGCATGTGACAGGTCAAACGTTAAAAATACTTGTGTTTATGTGGACAATGTATTCAAGTAGGATCGTTTTCTGCACATCAGTGGGTGCATCCTTCCAGAAATACTTGTCAGTGCACCCTTGGGGGGAGGGGTAACAGGTGACTTCATATTCTAGTCCTCCGCACTTCTTTTATTTGCTGCAAAAACGACCCCTGACATTTGATGAGAGTCCAAGTCTCTTCATTTAGCCGTCCTCGGCTGGAAAACACGGTCCATGCTCCAAGGCTGAGTTTTTAACCCTCCTTCTGGACCCCTCCCAACATGGGCCACCGTGCAAACACAATGACTGATGCATGTTGTGACAGTGAGAGTCTCTGGTGTCTGCTCGCGTGTTCAATATGAGCGTCAGAGGCCTGTAGAGGATTTAAATTGCCATTGTACAACTTCCACATGTGAAACTGGGGCAAGTGTCTCCAATGCATCCCCCTGACAAAATAAAGGTTCAAAACACAGGGAAAAAAGATCAGAAGATGCTCTAGGGTCCAAGACAAATGGAATCAAATACATGTGGCAGGCAGATTCATCTTCAAGCAGGCAAACACTAGACAGTTAAGTGTTTCACCCAAATGCTACTGATGATAAATAAATCATGGATTTGCTGTCTGGATACACACTAAATTATTATTTGGGATTATTAGAGAGGCAACAGGGCGTGATTTAAATTGTATAAAAATAAAAATAAAAATAAAAATAAAAATAAAAATAAAAATAAAAATAAAAATAAAAATAAAAATAAAAATAAAAATAAAAATAAAAATAAAAATAAAAATAAAAATAAAAATAAAAATAAAAATAAAAATAAAAATAAAAATTAAAATTAAAATTAAAATTAAAATTAAAATTAAAATTAAAATTAAAATTAAAATTAAATAAAAAATATGTAATGATAATGATAATATATAATGATAATGATAATATATGATGCTAATGATAATACATAATAATAATGATAATATATAATAATAATGATAATATATAATGATAATAATGATAATATATAATGATAATAATGATAATATATAATGATAATGATAATATATAATGATAATAATAATAATATATAATGATAATAATATGTAATGAAAATAAAAATTAAAAATGCTAATGATAATATATAATGATAATAATAATATACAATAATAATAATATAATAATAATAATAATATATAATAATAATTATGTGTAATAATAATAATAATATGTAATAATTATAATATGTATTATTATTATTATTATTATATTATTATTATTATTATTATTATTGCTGTACAACATCTCTTGCACAACAGCACGAGATGGAGGTTTTTGCATTATATTTTACTTGCTTTGCTACTATATTTTTGATATTTTTGCTCTACTACATTTGCTCTTTGTACCTTATTTTATTTTATTATTTGATTTTACTATACTATTTTACATAGTTCCATTCCCCTTATTTTCTTGAACTCTGCAGGCACCCTTTTTTTCCAAATCTGTAAGCTGCTGGAGCTGTGAATTTCTCTTGGAGATGAATAAAGTATCCATCCATCCATCCATCCATCCATTTCTGAAGTGGAAGTGATGTCGGGACTCGGCTTACTTGGATCTACATGTCCATATGCAGATGAATGAAATAAATCAGAATTGAGCACTTAGGCCTGCAGTGTAAATCCAGCCTCACGCAAGCAGTCACAGAGTTTGAGTGAATTAATTACCCGGAAGAAGCTCATTTGGTGTCCTGATTACTGAGGACGGTGTCGTATTTTCAAATTATGTTCCATTATCTGCATCAAGTGACATCCCCCCCCCCCCCCCCCCCCCCCCCCCCCCCGCTAATGATCAGTCATTAAAAATAATGGAATATAAGCTGTAGCCCTGACAAGCTCTCCGTAAATGGAGATGAACAATGACAAAACGCCACGGCTCGTGCCACGCCCCGGCCATCTGCGGGCTGCCCACTCTGCCGCCACCCTGATTGGACCTCAACATCCTCCGGAGAATACGCTGTCATCTATCAGCCGGCAAGGAATGGTGCTTTATTCCATCTTCAGGTCTGGAATCTCGTCTGTTTTCCAACACCGTGTGCATATGTTGGCTCACATGCCTGTAATTTCCCCATTCCACATTTGTCTCTCCCGTCTCCCGTCTCCCATGGCCAGGAAAGACATGGGGGTTTGGTGGGTGGGAGAGAAAAAGGACTTCTGTAAAAATTCCAGATGTTATTGCATTACTCCTGAATGGCTCCACTGATACTCCACTTTCATCTCGGCTTCCTCTCTATTGACAGATGGTAATTATCACACACTATGGAAATACTGCCCCCCCCCCTTTCCCTTTGGTGTTTGAAAAGACCTGTTGAACATCACGAGAGCTTTGCGACCACATCGGAATAATTCATTGAAAAACTCCTGGAAGTGAAACAGAGAGTTTTATGTTGCTGCATGGTGTATGGAATAAATGCACTAATTGAAAATTATGATTTGAAAATTGACAAAAATGAAACAAATGTAACAAATAAAAAAAAATAAAAAAAATATAAAAAAATATATATAAAAACTATATTAGGAAAGCAGGAAGTGAACAAATGTAACAGTTACTGATTGTAAAAGTACCAGATGGAGAGGTAGGATTTAATTAATATTAAATAATTAAATAATAATTAAATTAAATAATTAAACTATTTAAATTAAAATAATTAATTAAATTAAAATAATTAAATTTTATTAATATTAAATCCTACCTAAATTAAATTAATTAAATTAATTAATTTGCTTCTTCCTACTCCTTTTGGACATGTGGAACTGTGAACTGATTATGTGATGCATTCAATTGTAATCTGATGCATGTTCAAATAAAATAAAACCATTACCACTACCTTCAAATTAATTTTAGCAGAACAGAGAGACAGTTATGAAGTACCAACTTAATTAGCTGTTTATCTTAAAGATGGCCTCATTTCCCATTGCTGTTCACCTGCAATGGGCAGTGGGTGACACTGCTCGCCCCCACCAGTCACTGAGAATCACTGATATAGTACACAGAAAAATGTTAAGCTGCTAAACTTGCCTGCCTGCACCACTGTTAATGCTGTAATTCATGGCCCAAAGTTAAGAAGCTCATGAAAAATAAGTCCAGATGCTGGAAAGTAATGTAGCACCTTTTTTTTTGCATGACCAGTATTTCATTAAAAAGCTTTTTTAACCAGCTCCGTGTTGCTTTACGTATGTTATTATCATCCCTGGAAGTGGTGGAAGTCGGGGGTCCTATGTGATACATTATACGTAAGCCCGAAAAGGGTTCACAGTCTTAATTGTTATCGGCAATGCATGTAAACAGAACACATGTTTTTGTTGTTAAAGGTCCGTTAGTATTTCAAATATACTTTTTAATGACGTTGTAACATTAATGAGCACTGTTTTATGAGCATCAAATATGGGAAAATCTATGATCTCTCATCTCTCTGACGTGTTTGCAGTTGAATTTTTTGAATTTGCGGCTTTTCATGATGTCACAAAAGGCGAAAAAAACCCTGCCAATGGACATGATACCGCCTTTGAGCTAGTATCATGCGCACACCCAATGTATACGCTCATCACTATGTATAACAAAAAAAATGTAGTCATGATAATTTTAATCATCAGTCAATAGCTTAACCATGCATGATGTTAAAATAAATATATATATAAATAAATAAATAAAATATGAGTGCTATTAAAACACAGGTGTGGAAAACGCTATTTATTAACATTAAATATACAGACACAAAAGATGGTATGTTCCCAGTCGGCCTAACTAAATGCAAAATCCAGTGGTTGCAGAAGACTTTTGAACTCACTGCTGACTTTTAGTTTTGCTCTTGCTCTCCGTGAGCCTCCAAGGAGCCTGCACCCTCGGGTCCCATTTCCCAGGTGTCCCACATTTCCTGCTAATCTGCCTCTGCTCACTTTGGCTGCTAATGTGCCTCAGAGGAGACTGCTGAGGCCGACTGGGACTGTGAGCTCTGTGACAGCTGCATCAGGAGAAGCTGTTTAGGGACGAGAAATCGCAGTTTCAACTTCCGACATCATCACGTCTGCTCTTGTGCATCTTATGTTATCTAATGCTTACATACGCAAAGTAGATTCACATCACATGAAGCAAGATGATGATCGTGGTGCTAAAGACACAAAAAGCAACAGTCTAGTTTCATAGAGATTGCCAATTTTTTGGCACAGTAGCCACGTTTACATCAGTTTTTCGCTTTCCGAATGACCTTTCCGAAAACAATGGTATACATGGAAAGGAATATTCCAATCTCTTGTCTACATGCGCTGCTATAATCAAACAGAATAGTCAATGGGGCATTCGCAATAAAACGTAAACATCATGTGATACCGACTTCCCCAAGTTTTTCTTTGACTTGTTGGAATAACTCCATATTGCCAGTTTTTCGTTTGTCCAGTCTTGAAATTTAGTTTGAATCAAAAACAAACTTTCCGCAGCACTTGCTGGCCTCCATTTTTAAAAGTGAATAACGTCTCGAGCTGCGTTTTACACACCCGGGATAAATTTAAACAGAAAAAGATCAAATTCAATCTTGCTAATATTTTATAATTCAACTCGGGACATGTTTTATATAGATATATATTTTATTTTTTAATAAAACTGGACTTGTGAATGGCGTATAGAAGGGTTTAGATTCTGTTCCACGCATGGCGGTAATGCACACGAAAGCTGCTTGCCAACCGCCAATAAACAACAGAAGAAGAACTTTCCGTTTGAGCGGGTACAAGACACCTCAATCGGATTGGGGAAAGGAATATTCCACCCCCGTGAATCCGATTATATATTCATTTGGATTGGCACTTTTGAGCAAATAAACCGAATGCAATTGGAATATTTGGGTCCATGTATACATGGCTACTGTTTTAAATAATATGAAATGATTTAACTGTAATACAACTGTGCTGTTCCAATTAAAATCAGTCGGCGCACATAAACATGCAGGGAATCAAACGTTCCCTGCCTTTTGGTGGCCAGCATGACTAAATTCTGCATGTCATCTCTCCGCTTTTGCCGTGTTAAAATCAGTTCCAATGACAGCGTTCTGCTTGGGAGCAGCTTGATTCACACCTCGCAGGTCAATAGCACTCGCCCTCTTTCTCAGCTCGCAGCGGGACCAACCTGCAGACCTGCTGACTGCTGCAACCAACCTTGAAGCCAAAAGGGCGAAATGAATATCTCATTTGAGTGCACGCTTGTGTGTGTGTGTGTGTGTGTGTTGGGTGAGGTGATGCTAACACCAGTTGTCGAGTAGCTTTCAGTCGAGCGTGACTGAATTAGACGATGGCGGGATTGGGGTCCTAATTGAATAGAAAAGGTTGCTAGCTCCTTTTTCTTGTGGAAGGTAGAGTGGTAATGATCGATAACAGAAACACAACGCAGTGTATGTACACAACAAATACAAAAAACATATACTACATATCAGGTAGTGCAGCTTATACATTTTCCAGTCAGCATATGATATGGTCCATGTCTTGTCGTGTTATTAACATACTACATGAGTACAACTGTATTCTTAATGTGTATTTATCAGAAAATGTCATACTAGCATTCTTAGCTAGCAAAATGGCAGCTGGAATGAGACGTTAAAAAAATCACGTGTTAGTTTTACATGTATGAAACACCTTTACAGAAGACGTGACAGTTCCCAAAGACACAATGTGGCAGTGAGATCAACACCTTCCGCTTCAGCACCACCTTCATTTTATTTTGTTATAAGTTAATTCATTGTTTTTCACCTTATTCATCAAAATGCTAGCACTTGAAACTTTCATTGGCTCCATTTTGGTTTTACTACGGTGAAGACTTGGTGGTGTCTCGCTGCTATATTGTTTCTTTGGGAACGTCATGTCAAGAATCACATTTTCCGTGAAGGTAAAAGTGACCTTAAATTCATTCATTCGTTCATTTTTTACCGCTTATCCCCCAAGTGCTGGAGCCTATCCCAGCTGTCTGGTGGCCAGCCAATCACAGGGCACATATAGACAAACAACCATTCACACTCACATTCATACCTATGGACAATTTGGAGTCGCCAATTAACCTAGCATGTTTTTGGAATGTGGGAGGAAACCGGAGTACCCGGAGAAAACCCACGCATGCAACGGGAAGAACATGAAAACCACAAAGAGATGGCAGAGGGTGGAATCGAACTCAAGTCTCCTAGCCGTGAGGCCTGCGCGCAAACCGCTCAACCACTGTGCAGCCCTTTTATTTGTAAATAGTTGCATCCAAAACAACAGTGTGGACGTAATTTTTTTTTTAACCCAGAAAAGAAAAAAAAAATCCCGGTAGTTTCCGTGTGGATAGGACCTAATTGTAGTCTCATAAAAGCAACACGTGTTTCCATCGGCTTCTCTTCTTCCCAGCAGCAATTAAACCTACACTTTTATAGCAAATTGATGCCCAAGGTTGTTGTGCAATGTTCACGAGAGAGACTACTGTAGAATTCTGGGAAATACCCGCCACCCGAACACACACATACAGTACACACACATACACACATCATGTGACGCTGGGCATTTTCACTGCTTTCAGCACTTTTTTTTTCTGCAGTGTTCACAAAAGGTAGCACCTCTGATCCACACTTTCACCCCCACCAGCCTTTTCTCTTTCACACCATGACCGACACAGAAATACACACACCTTGCCCGTCTTTGTCTCCCTTATCCTCCAGTGCGACTTATGTATGTTTTTTTCTACCTAATTATGTATTTTTGGCCTTGTGCGACTTATACTCCAGTGCGACTTATGTATTTTTTTTTCTACCTAATTATGCATTTTTTGCCTTGTGCAACTTATACTCAAGTGCGACTTATGTATGTTTTTTTTTTCTACCTAATTATGCATTTTTGACCTTGTGCGACTTACATATACTCCAGTGCAACTTATGTATTATTTTCTACCTAATTATGCATTTTTGGCCTTGTGCGACTTACATATACTCCAGTGCAACTTATGTATTATTTTCTATTTAAATATGCATTTTTGGCCTTGTGCGACTTATCTATTTTTTTCTACCTAATTATGCATTTTTGGCCTTGTGCGACTTATACTCCAGTGTGACTTATGTATTTTTTTTTTACCTAACTATGCATTTTTGGCTTTTTGCGACTTATACTCCTGAGCGACTTTTAGTCCAGAAAATACAGTACTTGTAATAAATACCTCATGCACCCCAAATCATGACTTTTTACAAAAATAACATTCACTAAATTCGAATGTTAATACTTTTTGTACAACTAGTAATTTCTAGTTATAACATACTCGATCTAATATTTTCTCTCCACAGTGTTGTTGCTCAGTGCGTGCACACACACACACACACACACACATACGAGGACCAGGTGGTTCCAGCTGCAGGTCTCATCTCCAGCGTGTCATAAATCTCCCCGGCTGTGAGAGCCAGGAAACCTTTGAAACAAAAAGGAGCAAATGAGCTGCTGTAAAAATGTGATTTGCACCCTGACTCACAGTCGTGTTTCCATGCAGTCAGTCTAGTAAAAAGCCTAATGAAAGAGCTGGCGTCACAATGTGTTATTAAAAGCCATAAAACACAAGCAGCGTTAAAATAGGTAAAGTTTGTGTGTTCATGGTGTTAAAATGGAAATAATAATAATAGGTTTTCTTACCGTGATAGGAATGAGAGAGGAACATTTGGTCTGAGAATATCAGGACCTTTTCACTCAACCAACTTTTGAAATGAAAAGTGAAATATTTATAAATTCTTTAAAAGCTGTTTCCGTGATGTTCTTCTTCCCTGCGGCTGCTCTGACAGCACATCTGTTCAATGAAATCTCTTTGACAATGTCTTTTTTTATTAAACGCACTCACAACAAAAGAGGAACTGTCATTAGGGAATATTCTTTACATAATTATTCCTTCCGCTAGGAAGATTTCTAAAGTTGGACGAGACATCCGACACGGGCAAATTCAAAAGACTCCAACGTTGCAGACTGGGACATGCAGACTTAAACCTCTGATGTTTTTTTTTTTTAATCACCGCCTAGCTACATGTGACATCAGACAACACTTCCAATCTGTCATCTCGCCAGGAGGGGAAATTACCCCTCAAATAAATGACAGAGAGGTACGCATCCTTTTAAACGGGATTTGATGGCTCGGGAATCATTGTTTGGACAAGCACATAAATATTGTAGCCTCCATTTTATTGATACCACTACTGAGTTAGTCGGGTAATGATAAGATAATGTTACATGTTACAACATAAGGTGGCTAGAAATATTTCAATATTGAACAAAGCAAAATCACTCCACACTCTTGATTGCTCTCTGGTTCTACCATATCTTACTTATTGTGTGGAAATATGGGCTAATAACTACAAAAGCAATCTTCACTCACTAAATGTACTGCAAAAAAGGTCAGTAAGGATAATTCATAATGCCGCCTACAGAGAACATACTAACTCCTTATTTCTAAAATCACAAATACTTCAACTTGCTGATATAGTTCATCTTCAAAACAGCTAAAATAATACATAAGGCTAAAAATAACCAATTAAAAATGTAATCCAATACTTATCTACAAGAGAGAAGAAATATGATCTCGGGGAAGAACTATATTTGAAACACTTCTATGCTAGGACTACGTTAAAAAGCCATAGCATTTCAGTATGTGGAATCAAACTATGGAATGGATTGAGTAAGGAACTCAAACAATGCACAACGATGAGCCAATTCAAGAAACAATACAAGCAGTTGATGTTTGCTAAATACAAGGATGAAGAGTCTTGAACCAGTCATGATGTGCTATATATATCACTATATTGACACTTACTATGGTACCCATTATGTCATTGGATGGTCATATCACCTCGTACTAAGGTACGTAACAAAAAATAAAAAAAAACAAAAAAAACTAAACTATATTAGGAAAGCAGGAAGTGAACAAATGTTTTTAAAAAAATTAAGCTTTTTGAAGTAATCCCCAATTCATTCACAAATTTGATACAGAATGCCACTAATTTAAAAAAATTAAAAATGAAACAAATTTAAAAAATTAAAAATATATATACGTATATATATATAAAAAATTGTTAAAAAAAAAAAACAAAAAACTTAAACTATATTAGGAAAGCAGGAAGTGAACAAATGTAACAGTTACTGATTGTAAAAGTACCAGATAGAGGGATAGGATTTAATAAGCTTTGCTTCTTCCTACTCCTTTTGGACATGTGGAACTGTGAACTGATTATGTGATGCATTCAATTGTAATCTGATGCATGTTCAAATGAAATAAAACCATTAATAGTTAATCGTAGAGACCAATAAATGGAAGCAACACACCGCTAATTATGCGGAACACATAAAGTGAACAGTTTATAATTGTGCATGTAAATGTTGGATTTGTAGATCATTCTGAAAACTTGCACATATGTATTAGTTGAAAATAAAGAGGTTCGTGGAAAAGTTGTTTCTTGAATGTTTTATGCCTCGTGGGAGCTATTCATCTCCCGGCAGCATGCCAAGCAGCTCTCACAATATTTGAATAAAATCCCCGTGGTAGCAAGGAGTCATGGAGTTTTATATGCGCTAATCCATTGCCGTCTTTCACTTGCCTTCCCGTGCAAACGCTGGAGTCATTGTTCCGATTGTCACTATTGCGCCACATCGATCAACTGGTCCTAAAGTAACGTACTGAATTCCCAAACATTGTCGATCCCGGCCTCTCGCCGCTCCAGTCTTTGTCCGCCCCTTCCCATCAACACGTCTTTATTCCACTTCCATTTGGACTTTCATACTGCTTCCATGGAGCTGTGAGGTTTGATCCCAATTCCCCCGCCGAGCTGTTTGGAGGGCCTCAGTGAGCCGGTCGACTGGCGCTTTGAATGCTCATGCCTCACGTTTCACTCGCACATCAATCATGGCAGAAGGAAAACATGTCAACGCTGCTAAGTAGTGGTGACATGCAGAGATGGCTTCATGTTGAAATAAGATAACATGTTGTCATAAGTGCAGCAAACGCTTGGAGAGTCTCAGATTTCTTGTGTTGACATATTTCAAGTCCTGCGCTTTGTTTGATTATATTGTGCATCTAGCACGCTATCAATAAATGGTTAGCACGCAGGCCTCGCAGCTAGGAGACCCGAGTTCAATCCCACCCTCGGCCATTTCTGTGTGGAGTTTGCATGTTCTCCCCGTGCATGCGTGGGTTTTTTCCGGGTACTCCGGTTTCCTCTCACATTCCTAAATGTTAGTTTCATTGGCGACTCCAAATTGTCCATAGGTATAAATGTGAGTGTGAATGGTTGTTTGTCTATATATTTTATTTTAGTTGAGTTGATTTGACTTGACTTGACTTGAGTTGACTTTAGTTTAGTTTAGTTTAGTTTAGTCTATATGTGCCTCTCGCCCAAAGACAGCTGGGATAGGCTCCAGCACCCTGCAACCCTCATGAGGATTGACTTGGCTTGATTTGATTTGACTTGACCTGAGTTGACTTGAGTTGACTTGAGTTGACTTGAGTTGACTTGAGTTGACTTTAGTTTAGTTTAGTTTAGTGTACGCCGCCTCTCGCCCAAAGACAGCTGGGATAGGCTCCAGCACCCTGCAACCCTCATGAGGATTGACTTGTCTTGACTTGACTTGAGTTGACTTTAGTTTAGTTTAGTTTAGTTTATATGTGCCTCTCGCCCAAAGACAGCTGGGATAGGCTCCAGCACCCTGCAACCCTCATAAGGATTGACTTGGCTTGATTTGAATTGACTTGACCTGAGTTGACTTGAGTTGACTTTAGTTTAGTTTAGTTTAGTGTACGCCGCCTCTCGCCCGAAGACAGCTGGGATAGGCTCCAGCACCCTGCAACCCTCATGAGGATTGACTTGTCTTGACTTGACTTGACTTGAGTTGACTTTAGTTTAGTTTAGTTTAGTTTAGTTTATGTGTGCCTCTCACCCAAAGACAGCTGGGATAGGCTCCAGCACCCTGCAACCCTCATGAGGATTGACTTGGCTTGTTTTGAATTGACTTGACCTGAGTTGACTTGACTTGATTTGACTTGAGTTGACTTTAGTTTAGTGTACCCCGCCTCTCGCCCGAAGACAGCTGGGATAGGCTCCAGCACCCTGCAACCCTCATTAGGATAAGTAGTAAGAAAATGAATGAATGAATGAATAATTACAAGGTCATCATACACTCAAGATAAATAAATGCCTCATAGACGTCAACCAAAACAGCAGCACCTACCAAGGCATGTACTGTTACTCGGATCAATGTACCGATCCGGCTGCCATAAGTTCTCTGCATCGTATTAAATATGGTCCCATGGCAACAAGGTCTTTTTTATAGTGATTCATTGCCCAATTACCTCTCAGGAGCTTTGCTGCCTTCATATTATTCCAGTATTTACTCAAGACATCATTTATTGTTTGAAATATACTGTATAGTATAAACAAAACAAAAAGCATGACTCTCACTCATGACAAAGCACAAATCCAAGAGAAAAGCGTTGATCAGGAGAGTTTTGATAGAGGTTTTGATGTCGGTGCTGTGTGTTTTTTTTTGTGTGTGTGTGTGTGTGTTAGGGGACTCTTAAAAGGGCTCTTCCAGAAAGCGGGCCACTTCAGATGTATGGTGGGCAAGCAGAGCCAAGTGAATTATTCAAGATACAGCATGTTGCGCTGAGAGCTGCATCACATGCGAGCCATCACTCCTTGGTGTTGTTCATTGTGTGCATCGCTTGTTTTCTGAGACGGTTACTTAAAATGCTGAGGTGTCAGGAGCTCGATGTCGCGTATCCGTCCATTTGTTTATCCACTGGTATTAAAGGGACCGTATTCGTTACTCCAGCTGGTATTGGGCGTCAACATTCAAATGACCTGCCAGCATTGTTTCCTGCCTCTTCCTGTTTTGAGTATACTGATGTAACACACACCGTTGCACTAGTTATATTAGGCAAGGTTTAGCTAGCTATCATTGTGAATGTAAATGTGAACATGAACGTAAATTGTTGTTGCTTTTGTGTGTGTGTGTGTGTGTGTGTGTGTGTGTGTGTGTCCGTGCCACAATTTTTATGCGGTTTAATCCATTTTGGTCACTAATGCTAACACATGCTAGCTGGTGTTTTGTTGTTTTTTTTAAAAATGTGTCTGAGAAATTTACTCCTTACCACTATTATAACATTACTGCCATGTTGTGCAATATACTTAATAAATAACCATTAGGTCATAGCTGTCCACTTTCTCATGCACTCCAAATCATTATTACAGTTAAAACATGTCAATATACTTGTTATATATGATGCGTTTTACACAGCATCCATTTAATGCCCTGCCATCCTTGCATTTTAGTCAAATAAACACATTGTAGTAATTAGATTTTATTGTAATATAATATGAAACAATTGTTTTCCTTAATTTTGGTTATTATAATGTACATTGAAAAAAACAAAATGCTGCACAGCTAGGAGACCTGAGTTCAATTCCATCCTCAGTCCGGCCTCTTCAACTTTATCTCGAAGGCCTCTAACATGTAATGTCCCTCTGATGTACTAGTTTCTGATCCTATCCATCCTGGTCACTCCCAATGAAATATGGCCTATTTAAATAAGGCCAGTTAGCGTGCAGACCTCACAGCTCGGAGACCCGAGCTCGATCCCACCCTCAGCCATCTCTGTGTGGAGTTTGCATGTTCTCCCGGTGCATGCGTGGGTTTTCTCCGGGTACTCCGGTTTCCTCCCACATTCCAAAAACATGCTAGGTTAATTAGCGACTCCAATTGTCCATAGGTATGAATGTGAGTGTGAATGGTTGTTTGTCTATATGTGCCCTGTGATTGGCTGGCCACCAGTCCAGGGGTGTACCCCGCCTCTTGCTTGAAGACAGCTGGGATAGGCTCCAGCGTATCCCTGCGACCCTCGTGAGATTAAGCGGTAGAAAACGAATGAGTGAATAAAAACAAAGGGGAACTTACTGACATATTGTGAAATTGAAGTAGTAGTATTTCATAATACATTTTACTATGAGCACCCATAATTCCTTGCCAAACTTTTGTTCAAACTTTGTATCTCATCTGTTTCCAGCTTGCCCGTCGGGTTTCTTCAAGCCGACACAGGGAGATGAGTCCTGCACACAGTGTCCCATCAACAGCCGTACCACCAGCGAGGGCGCCATTAACTGCGTCTGCCGCAACGGATACTATCGGACCGACTCCGATCCCTTCCAGATGCCCTGCACAAGTATGTATTGTAGCCACCTTGTTTTATGTGGACTTAATTGGAAGTGTTGAACATGTAGCACACAATTGTGTCTTCTAAAGACTTGGGTGTCACGTGTGTGAACCCTCACATTTCACACTCGCAAGCAGAAGAGCCGAGGGTCAGGGTTCAGTGGCGGTCATTGCTACTCCTGTCAGAGCTGTCCTCCACCCACCCGCCCCACTCCAATGCGACGCTCTCATCCCTATAGTGCAGCTCTCCAAAGATCCCACCCGACACACAAGGCTGGGCCGGCCTGTCCTCAACATCACACGGCTAGCGCTCGGAACCAGAGCAGAGGTTACCGGGCGGCGACGCGGTGCCTTTGTGAGAGGGGCCGCCATGGAGAATGAGCCCGGGCCGCGCTGGCTCTTGTCATGCCAATGAAGCTGTTTGAATTTGAATGTGAATTTGAAGCTGACACCAAACTTGATAGGAAGGAACGCAGGTTCGCGGTGGGGGGGGATTCGCTCGATCTAAAACAAAAGCGAGGGAGGTGAAAAAACGCCCCTTTCATGGTTTTGGTAGCGTTTTTATTTCCTTCACTCCCTCTGTGTGTGCTGAAAGGACGAGATGATGGCCTCCAACAAAGGGGATTTGCATAAGCCCGGCTCTGGGAGTCGAGCAGCTGTTGTGAATGAGAGCGGCAGCGTCACGTCACTGGCATTAAGCACAGCACGATCCGGCCTGATTAAAGCGGGGCCCACCAGAGCCACCCGCCTAAGCTAATGGGGGTGTTTTAGTCCTCCTCCACAGGATGGAGACGCTGAAGAGGAGCTCTGTTTCACAACCAAGAAGAAGGGGCTTCCTTCCAGAGCCGGAGGTCTGTTAATTGCTGCCTTTTAAAGGAGGTTAAACAAGAAGTGATCGATTCAGATTCCGGATATTGTGGGAGGAGTGCCGTTGTTTAACTCATTAGTCTCGCCGTCCTCCACGTGCCTGAAAAAGATAAACACTTCTTATATGTCTGGATTCCCAGTCAACATGTGTAGCTCGCATGTGTTTGCTCCTCTTTGGGGAAATTGGGAAGAAAACACTTCAATGTGGGCACTTGCTTGGAAAATCGGATCCAGTGAATGGGAATCCTGTGAGGGGCGATTGTCAGCCAAAGCTTTGGAGAGCTGTAGTGTTTTCCTGAGAAATTATGGTAATGGTAATGGTTTTATTTCATTTGAACATGCATCAGATTGCAATTGAATGCATCACATAATCAGTTCACAGTTCCACATGTCCAAAAGGAGTAGGAAGAAGCAAAGCTTATTAAATCCTAGCCCTCCATCTGGTACGTTTACAATCAGTAACTGTTATATTTGTTCACTTCCTGCTTTCCTAATATAGTTTAAGTTTTTTTTGTTTTTTTTTCATTTTTTTAAATTTTTCTATTTTTTTTACATGTTGTAGATTTTTTCAATTTTTTCAATTTTTTCAATTTTTTCAATTTTTTCAATTTTTTCAATTTTTTCAATTTTTTCAATTTTTTCAATTTTTTTCATTTTTTTAATGTTTTAATGTTATTTTTTTAATTAGTGGCATTCTGTATCAAATTTGTGAATGAATTGGGGATTACTTCATAAAGCTTAATTCTTTTTAAAAACAGCACTAAGTTGACAAACATCTCATTTCTCAACACGTCATTTGTACATGATGAATGATTAATATTAAAAAAAATAAAATGATATCATCAAATCAGTGGGAATGTCTGAGAACGCTGGCTCGCCATTTCCGTACCGACTAGCAAACCAGTTCCAATTTAAAAATGGTGACGCTCCTTGAATTAGAATTAGTCTTTCACTTGTATGAAATATAATCGCTTTTCTACCCCCAAGGCACTCAAATCGTTACCTACCTACTAATGACTCATCAGGGGCAACTGGGGGTTCAGTATCTTGCCCAAGGGTACTTCAACATGAGTATTCAGGAGGACGGAGGATCAAACCTGCAACCTTCAGGTTGAGAGACCACCACTCTTTAACCTGAGCCATGCAGCCCCAAGTGAGCTTTGACATCAAGCCAACATAATATTTGAATATTTAGAGTGTAAGAGCAGTCGGCATTCCGGTATTTTCTTTTCTTATACTCCCAAAATGGCCAACATAGAATTCCACGAGCCTTGAAAAGCTGAAGACGACGGATTGAAGCGCATAAAATGTGTTTGATTTTTCATTGTGTTTAAATGTGAACATTTTCATACTGCTTGGTTGTTGTTATGTAAACGTGCCGTTCCTAACTCCATAATCTGTTCCGTCTTCCAGCGGTCCCTTCCGCTCCTCAGACCGTCATCTCCAGTGTAAATGAGACCTCGGTCATGCTGGAGTGGATGGCTCCTCGAGATTCCGGTGGCCGTGAGGACGTGGTCTTCAACATCATCTGCAAGAGTTGCGGCGGCGGGCGTGGCGGCTGCACCCGCTGCGGCGACAACGTTCAGTTCCTGCCTCGCCAGCTCGGCTTGACGGAGCCCCGGGTGTACATCAGTGACCTGCTGGCCCACACGCAGTACACGTTTGAGGTGCAGGCTGTCAACGGGGTATCGGATCAGAGCCCTTACTCCCCTCAGTACTCCTCAGTCAACATCACCACCAACCAAGCTGGTAAGTGAACACCATTATGCTTCCTCTTCATCACACTCCACAAGCACATAATGCGGAGCGCACACGTTCCTCTCTCGCTCTCCTGTATGCTGATGAATGCAGATTAGTGTCTCTGAGTGTGCTGGCGATGGCGGGACAGACAGAATGGGACGGCTCTCTGGTCCTTACACTCTAACCTCACAGCCATGATTTGCAGATTGTGGTGCTGGCAGGCCTGCTGCTGCATCTCCATTCATTGCTGATTGCAACTCATCCACCCACTTGGTGTCAGCGTTATTTTAAACAATATAAAACACTACCTTTCTCCCAGTCGCTGATTATAGACAAGTATTCCGTTAGGGAAAAAAAAAAAGCTTTCCCGAGGGCTGGCTTAGCCTTTTAATCTTAGGGCTTCCATGAAGAAACACCTTAAAGCCTTTTTTCGATCTGCAAACATTTGCCTCTTTCAGGCTTTGTGATGGTGCCTTAAGTCTCGCCCATCCCTCATGATTTGACTGACGCTAAAGCATTGATTTGCTCTTTAAATGTCTCAATCAAATGCATCACATAGCAAGGGAGGAATGATGTTGTATCCATCAACCCCCCCCCACTCTGCAGATTATTGTAATGGTAATGGTTTTATTTCATTTGAACATGCATCAGATTACAATTGAATGCATCACATAATCAGTTCACAGTTCCTCATGTCCAAACGGAGTAGGAAGAAGCAAAGCTTATTAAATCCTACCCCTCCATCTGGTACTTTTACCAAATAGTAACTGTTACATTTGTTCACTTCCTGCTTTTCTACTATAATTTAAGTATTTTTTTAATAAATTGACGGGTGATTTTGTAGGATTTTTTAATATAATGCCATTCTCAACAACATACTGAAAAATCATTTTTTGTCAAGGTTGTCATAAAATTAGAACTTTCCTTGTAAAATTACATCTTCATTCTCGTTTTTAAAAAATTTTTCATTATTTTTTTGTTTTTTTTATTTACTTTTTTACTTTATTAATACTACTTTATTCTCATAAAATGGCCATTCCCCGCCCTCAGAAAATTATGAGATTGCACTTTCATCATGAAAAATGTGAAATATTTTTCTGCTACATTGTTTTTTTTTTTTAATTTTATTTAGGTTTTTAGTTTTTTTTGGCCCAAAGGAGTAGGAAGAAGCAAAGCTTATTAAATCCAACCATTCCATCTGGTACTTTTACAATCAGTAACTGTTATATTTGTTCACTTCCTGCTTTCCATAATACAGTTTAAGGTTTTTTTTGTTTTGTTTTGTTTTTTTAAATAATAATAATATTTTTTTTAAATAATTTCTCCAGGTAATTGGTTATTTTTTAGCCTTATGCATTATTTTAGCTGTTTGAAGATGAACTATATCAGCAAGTTGAAGTATTTGTGATTTTAGAAATAAGGAGTTAGTATGTTCTCTGTAGGCGGCTTTATGAATTATCCTTACTGACCTTTTTTGCAGTACATTTAGTGAGTGAAGATTTCTTTTGTAATTATTAGCCCATATTTCCACACAATAAGTAAGATATGGTAGAACCAGAGAGCAATAAAGAGTATGACTGGGATAAATGTATGACTGCACCTAAAGCACTCTATTACTCAGCTACTATTACACTGGACATGTTGCATTTGTTTAACTACACACTCACTCTCATTACTGTGCACCGCAGTCCCTAAACGTTCCTCTTAAATTGACCCATTGTAGCAAACGACAGTGTTTACGGAAATCTGTTTGCCTTACAGCTCCATAAAGTAGCCATTACAATGCCGAGAGTCCAAAATGGAGGCCTTTACTCAAACGGCAGCCTCTTTTTATTGTCTGTTTGGATTTAAGTCACTGGTGTGGTCGCTTAATGAGGGCTGTGAGTGCAGTTAAGCGTTGTAATGAGGCCCCTGCCCCGCTTGCTCTCTCGCTGGACCACAATAAGTCTGCTGCCTCGGCCCTTGGCTTCCCGGCTTCCCCCCGGTGAGGGGTTCTGGCGGAAATTGAGGGGCTCTACGCCCTCTCTACCGAAGTGTCCGTCATTTTAGATTATGGGGCAAACCTCCCGTGGCGGGGAGCTGTGAAATTCTACCACTGCACCCCACCACCCTTCCTTCGTGACGCAGCAGAAGCAGGCTCACTCGGTACATGCAGTTGCAGGAGTTGGCGCTATGCTACAAAGATGGGGGTCACACCGACCAGGAGTCTAATTGCGTCTAGTTTGTGAGGCTTGGAGGTTACATAAACATCATGTCAGCCCTGATTACCACAAGCAGTTCTGGAACTAGGCTTTCACACTGGCAGTGAGAGAATCCAAGACGGGAGAAAAGTAAATATCAAATAAGAGACGTGTGTTAAAGATCCCCTATTATGTAGGATTTATCGTGTACCGATCAGATAGATCAGATCTTTGTTGTCAGTGAATAGCTCAACCAGGCACGATGTCGATGTTAAAATGTCCAAAATGTGACTATCATGTTAATACACTCTAATGTTAGCATATTAGCTATGCTAAAGTTGCTAACATTTGTGTCTTCCTGACCCCCTCCTTAATTTTTTTTTGACCAGCATATATATGTGTATGCTGGTCATGCTGCTAGCTGATCTATGCTAGTCATGTTGCTAGCTGATCTATGCTAGTCATGCTAGTAGCTGGTCTATGCTAGTCATGCTGGTAGCTGGTCTATGCTGGTAGCTGGTCTATGCTAGTTATGCTGGTAGCTGGTCTATGCTAGTCATGCCGGTAGCTGGTCTATGCTGGTAGCTGGTCTATGGTAGTCATGCTGGTAGCTGGTCTATGCTAGTCATGCCGGTAGCCGGTCTATGCTAGTCATGCCGGTAGCTGGTCTATGCTGGTCATGCCGGGAGCTGGTCTATGCTAGTCATGCCGGTAGCTGGTCTATGCTAGTCATGCTGGTAGCTGGTCTTTGCTAGTCATACTGGTAGCTGGTCATGCTGGTAGCTGGTCTATGTTAGTTGTGCTGGTGGCTGGTCTATGCTAGTCATGTTGGTAGCTGGTCTATGCTGGTAGCTGGTCTACTATGCTAGTCATGCTGGTAGCTGGTCTACTATGCTAGTCATGCTGGTAGCTGGTCTATGCTGGTAGCTGGTCTACTATGGTAGTCATGCTGGTAGCTGGTCTATGCTAGTCATGCTGGTAGCTGGTCTATGCTAGCCATGCTGGTAGCTGGTCTACTATGCTAGTCATGCTGGTAGCTGGTCTATGTTCGTTGTGCTGGTAGCTGGTCTATGCTAGTCATGCTGGTAGCTGGTCTACTATGCTGGTCATGCTGGTAGCTGGTCTATGCTAGTCTGCTGGTAGCTGGTCTATGCTAGTCATGCTGGTAGCTGGTCTACTATGCTGGTCATGCTGGTAGCTGGTCTATGTTGGTCATGCTGGTAGCTGGTCTATGCTAGTCATGCTGGTAGCTGGTCTATGCTAGTCATGCTTGTAGCTGGTCTACTATGCTAGTCATGCTGGTAGCTGGTCTATGTTCGTTGTGCTGGTAGCTGGTCTATGCTAGTCATGCTGGTAGCTGGTCTACTATGCTGGTCATGCTGGTAGCTGGTCTATGCTAGTCTGCTGGTAGCTGGTCCATGCTAGTCATGCTGGTAGCTGGTTTACTATGCTGGTCATGCTGGTAGCTGGTCTATGTTGGTCATGCTGGTAGCTGGTCTATGCTAGTCATGCTGGTAGCTGGTCTATGCTAGTCATGCTGGTAGCTGGTCTACGCTAAAAAAAAATAAAGCCCTTTGTCTCAAAATCACATTTCTTATTTGGGGATTTTGAAGCTCTACTTAAATTCTCTTTAAAATCCATATGTGTATTTTTTTCAACTTGTCTTAAAATGTTTATCAGGAGTCTATGAGCTGTTCACACAACCGTATTGAGGTCAGCAGCTAGTGCATCGACATGCTCTGGCAGTTCACCAGTGCTTTTCACACCAGCACCACGGTAGGCCTGCATGCTCCCAGTCCAACTTGGCTATTTGCACAGTAATTAAGCCATACATCTTCCCTGGACCACATGCAAAAGCTGATTACACCCTCAGTGACTGCTGAGTGAGTAATGTGGTTCACTTGCACAATTGGACAGTGTCAGCTGATAAGGAACCAATCCAGTCGCTGTGAATGTAGCCAACCCGGTCACCTTGAGCTCAAACAAATATGTCCTCTGGAGTGAAATATGTGGCGGAAACCTATAATGCTTGTTCTATGACACACACACACACACAAAAAAAAAGACATAGCATATGGGCAAAATTCATCAAATTGGTGCAGGTACTGGAATAATTAGTTAATACCTCTTATTTGTCAGCACCTATCTTTCTGGCCTACGGAGAGCAGGAAGTAGGGTAAGATTTTGTTGATTTTCTATTAATTTGACTCTTCTGTATAAACGGCAAAATGGGGGGGTCGGCTGGTCAGTGTACCTTGTCAATTACATCATTTTCATCCAGTGATCCCTTCCCATGTGGATGCAACTTCTTATTAAACATGATTTTTTTCAACCTGCAAAAGCTCACACAATGGTAGTAATACAGTATAAAATGGGTTATGTATAAAAATCCTTTACTCTTCTGCTACAGTTGCGATGCAGTAATTTTTCTGGATCTATGAGCGAAAGAAGCGACGCCTGGCTAAGTTTTCACCCTCTGGCAACGGATCCTGACCTCTCATTGAATAGCATGCAAAGAGCAACGTTTTAGAGTACAAACTGAGCAAATCATATAAGACTCATCATAGTGACTCATCGCTACTAAAAAGCTCGGAGCCAGTTCTGCAGAATTAGTGAAAGGCTCATCACCAAACAAAACACTGAGCGCATCATCATCATTTTCCATGCTATGACGTTACAGCGTGTAATTGAATGATGATGAAGGTTTCAAGATTCAATTTTATTTACAACCTCCTACAGAGTGGGAGGAGGAGCCCACGCTAAGCGTGTATGAAATGCTTGATGGGGCGTGCTGCCCTCACTGTCCTCCTCTCCATCGACTTGCCTTCACACTGACAAGTCACAGCTGACCAGGGTTCTGATTAAAGGTCACATAATTTACAGCGTTTTAAAATGAATCACAGACATCCCACATTTGTATATTGGTCGGGTCTGGGTCAAAATCCTTGATGTTGATGGAATTTAGCAGTTTGTAAGTGCTCTTAGTAAGCCCACCTGGAAACATGTTGTTTTGTGTGTCTGTAGCTTTAATGCTTACGAGCTGTGTTTGTCTCACAGGATATGTGGCTCCAAAAACTCTTGTAAATTCTTGTAATTTTTCAACCGGTCTTCCAATTTTGATCAGATGTGTATAATTGTTATTAGGATTGGACATTTGAGTGCATATTCTGCTGAGTGGCTGCATACACAAGAGCCAGAGAGCAGCAGCAGCAGTGACAGTGGCAGAAGGTGTCGAAAAGAACACATATGGTCTGTGCCAGTTCGGGTCAGACGGGATGTCTCTGCATTGGACAGGGACCTCTGGAGGCTTCTCCCGCTGCTTGTAATGCAAAACAACCTGTTCTCCCCAGAAAGGATGCGGGGATAAGTGCAGAGATGAAATGTCAAAATATTGTGTGCACCCTTCAGGGCTCATCAGGTGACTTCAGTTATCTATGCACGCCACGACAAGAATTTAATTATGTCTTCCCAGCGGAATTACCACATGGATTGTCAAATTAGTAACTAATTGATCCTGTTTATGAATCATTCACTGGTCTTGTGGGCTTTCTTTCTCCCTCCATCAGCATAAGCATAAGACATGCAGGGAGGAGATGGTATGCACATCGTCTGCATATAAATCTGGGTTAAAAGACCACAGTCTCATGGCCCAGTGGGCTGTAAAAGGGAACATAATGTGATTATACAAATAATTGTTGAGTGCATTTGCGGTACGCTCTCAATGCCAGTATCATCGATCAGACGTTAATGCAGTCATTTATTTGCTTCAGCCAGCAGCGATGATGCTGATAATTAAAAGCCAAGAAGAGGGTACGGTGAAGCTTCCAAGAGAGCCCTTAGCTGATTCTCCTTGAGATGTGCGCCGCTGGTCGGTGATATTTTGGTGCACGAGGGGGAAAGAGACGTGCAAATACGTGCAAGTTCACCCACCCCCAAACGAAGCAGGGAGCAAAGGGAGCTATTAATAATTTAGCGTTTCTATTTTAGGGGCTGCATTTAGAATAGATGCCCTAGAAGCACACGTTTCTCAGGTAATGTCAACCTGCTGTAAAAGCAAATATTTTAGAGCAATGCACTCAAACGCTGGGATCGGTTTCTGGTTTCGATCCTCTGTCAGCTCTGTTAGCTCTGTTAGCCTTCATTCTTAATCTCTTAATGGTAATGGTTTCATTTCATTTGAACATGCATCAGATTACAATTGAATGCATCCCATAATCAGTTCACAGTTCCACATGTCCAAAAGGAGTATGAAGAAGCAAAGCTTATTCAATCCTACCCCTCCATCTGGTACTTTTACAATCAGTAACTGTTACATTTGTTCACTTCCTGCTTTCCTAATATAGTTTGGGTTTTTTTCTTTTTTTTCTTTTTCTTTTCTTTTTTAAAATTATTAAGTTTGTGAATGTTGTGTTTTTTTTAGTTTTTGTTAGTTTTTTTATTTTTTGTTTTTAATTTTTTAATTTTTTAATTTTACATTTATTTTGTTTTTTTATTTTTTATTTTTTTAATTAGTGTCATTCTGTATCAAATTTGTGAATCAATTGGGGATTACTTCAAACAGCTTGATTATTTTTAACAACAACACTAAGTTGACAGAAATCTCTTATGTTGTTTTTACATGATGAATATTAAATTATGAATATGAAATTACAACTATTAAAACAATAATAAAATTATCAAATCACATGTCCAAAAGGAGTAGGAAGAAGCAAAGCTTATTCAATCCTACCCCTCCATATGGTACTTTTACAATCAGTAACTGTTACATTTGTTCACTTCCTGCTTTCCAAATTTGTATTTATTTTTTTATATTTATTGTATGTATTTTTTTTTTAATTTTCAATTTTTTAATTATTCTTTCTTTTTTTACTTTTTTCTTTTTTTTCTTTTTTCTTCTTTTTTTTTCTTTTTTTTCTTTTTTTTAATTAATAAGGATGTGAATGTTGTGGTTGCAATGCCGGTGCAAGACAAAAAGCTTTAACGCTATGTACTAGGAGACTCAGAATTTCAGCTCGGGTTGTCCAAAACACACAAACTATTCAAAGAGCAACACAACTGTCACTATCATATTACCCGTTTGTTGATTCAAAAATAATGTGCTTTCCTGGCAAAACGTCAGTTTTGCTGAACTTCTATTTCTGCACCTGACTGAAGATTATTTTCTAAAGTTCTAAAGCAATCTTTGCTACGACCTCTCACTTGGTAGATAGGCATCATGTCAGAGCTTAGGAAGTTAAGCCAAAGATCTAAACTTTTCATTGACCACAACAGAGGTGCTATTCCATCACATTGTGTGCGCCTGCAGCACAACCGTAAACATTCTGACATAAACATTCTGCCTTTAGTGTCACACTGACGTTACTATGAAATATGTTTGCAAAAGAAAAAAACAACCAAATCCACACAGTTCTTTCTGATGAGTGTTGACATGCTTCCTCTGGTTTTAAGAGGCTTTTCTTGCGGCAGACGACACTTTTGCCTTAAAGCTCACTAAACTGTTGAGTTTCCTTCCAGGGCTGTGCGATCCAAAACCATCATTCTGCATAGCTGTGACAGACAGCTCCACTACTCATCGCGTTTGACCCAAATCAGCCCCAAGTGTCCTAAGAAAATCTGTAAATATTTTCCAAATACTGTTTTTTTAAATTGATTTGTACTGTCGTCTTTAATGTTTTCTGCATGACTCGTTTGCCCCAGTTTGATCCTCTGAAGGAACTTAGTTGTCAACACAACTTGCGAGTTGTGTTGCTGAACACAACTGTAAATGCCATAGTTCTCTAGTAAGATCCAATATGATAGCTGTATACAAAATGTGTATTTACAGAGATACAGTAGTACATTACATTACATCTTCTCAATGCAAGAATGAAGAAATGAACCCTGGATATACTTTAGGTAGACAGTTTACAGCTTGGGATTAGCAAGATTCTGGAGCCTATCCCAGCTGTCTTTTGGCGAGAGGCGGGGTACACCCTGGACTGGTGGCCAGCCAATCACAGGGCACATATAGACAAACAACCATTCACACTCACATTCATACCTATGGACAATTTGGAGTCGCTAATTAACCTAGCATGTTTTTGGAATGTTGGAGGAAACTGAGGAGAACATGCAAACTCCACACAGACATGGCCGAGGGTGGAATCGAACTTGGGTCTCCTAGCTGTGTGGCTTGCGCACTTGCCACTCGACCGTTGTGCAGCCAGGATTAGCAATATTTCTTTAAGAATTATTGTTTCTTGCTAACAGTCAAATATGGTGGTGGTAGTGCCATGATCTGGGGCTGCACGAGTGCTGTGGAATGGAGGAAGCAGTAGTTCACTGAGAGGAAAGATACAGCTCAATTCAGACCTGTGGTGGAAGGAAAATCGTAGACCCTGGACTGGTGGCCAGCCAATCACAGGGTACATATAGACAAACAACCATTCACACTCACATTCATACCTATGGACAATTTGGAGTCGCCAATTAACCTAGCATGTTTTTGGAATGTGGGAGGAAACCGGGGTACCCGGAGAAAACCCACGCATGCACGGGGAGAACATGCAAACTCCACTCAGAGATGGCCGAGGGTGGAATTGAACCCTGGTCTTCCTAGCTGTGAGGTCTCTGCACTAACCACTAGACCACCGTGCAGCCAGGATTAGCAAGATTTTTCAATAATTATTGTTTCTTGCTAACAGTCAAATATTGTGGTGGTAGTGACATGATCTGAGGCTGCACGGGTCTATCCCAGCTGACTTGAATTGAGAGGTAGACCAGCCAATCACAGGGCACATACAGACAAACAACCATTAACACCTTCGTCTCTAATTAGCATAGCATGCATATTTTTGGAATGTGGAAGAAAGCCAGAGTACCCAGCATACACCACATAAAAAATGCCCAAGCCCAAGATATGAAAATCCAATCTCCTAACTCTGTGGCCAACATGCTAACCAGTACGCCACAGTGGGGCCCGAAATGCCAAATTAAATGCAATAAAATTCCAAGTAAATATTAGCTCTGTCATTCATATTCCTGGTTTGCAGAACTCCTACGGGTTCCTAGGAACTTTTCCAGGACTAAAACACTCATTTAAGAAAGACCATATACTTTAAGTGGATGCTGCTAGTCCATCCTTTCCCCTGCAGATGGTTTAAAGCTTGATCAACTCAAATCTCACTTTGGAAAATTGTCATACGTGTAAAAGCCACAATACTTTGCAGCTGTGGAAACAGGGCCATCTGCCAGCGAGTAAGAAGTACACGCATATACGGACCGCTACGCTAAAGAGCGCCTGATGCAGAACTCATAAATGGATGGTAGCCTGAAAGAGAGAGCAGCGCTGCAACGGCAGGACTGTTTGGAAACCCAGAGGAACAGCTGCTTTGGGACCTTTAGAAGATATTGTACTTTTGGGAAACACTTTTTTTTTTTTTACTACAAAAAGGAAAAGGGATTTATGGGTTCTGTTCTGTTCTCGCCACCTCCTCCATTCCGGCCTAAATCATAGCATTTGAAGATCGCTCCAGGGCTTTAATAAAATGTTTGTAGACACTTTGGGATGTAAGAAAAAAAATGGAATAAATGCCTGAAATGCAGCTCTGAAAAAAAAAAAATCATATTCTCCTGCCAGACTAGAAAATGTAGCTGAATTAATTAACCCTTTGTACTAAGGGATATTGTTGGAGAATAAATGAAAAGAGACAAAATGCTGTTAACTGGATTGATGAGGCTGTACCTATTAACATAATGAGAATGGAGGGCGAATTAGAATTTTCTGTGCTCAAAAATAATTTGTAGAGTCAAAGAAAATGTTAGAACCCAGACCGAGCAGCAGTGTGAGATGTGAACCCTAAATCCTCCTCGACAGCTGGAGTTTTCCTCCTTAGCTCCTCAAAGCACCCTCAAATCCACAGGTCCAACCCCCCCAAAACACCAACAGGTTTATCACATCAGTTTACTAATTTTAAAGTCTGTCCACAAGCGATATTGTATGAAACATCATTTACTGCGTGATAAAAAAAAAACTTAAACTGTATTTTGGAAAGCAGGAAGTGAACAAATGTAACAGTTACTGATTGTAAAAGTAACAGATGGAGGGGTACGATTTAATAAGCTTTGCTTCTTCCTACTCCTTTTGGACATGTGGAACTGTGAACTGATTATGTGATGCATTCAATTGCAATCTGATGCGTGTTCAAATGAAATAAAACCATTACCATATAATATTTTCCCTAGAACTCCAGGGTAGGGCCTGTAAGGGTAGGATGCGGTAAACCTGCAGCGCTATTCACCAAGATCATTTGTCTTCCCAAATCTGCCATCTAATTTAATTAGGTGGATTTACAATCCCTGTCCTTTTCATTATCATCACTTGATTAATTTTTCGAAATATGAATAGAGTGCTTGCATTCAGCCAGGTTACCCTCTATGAAAGTGACAGTCCTTGACAAAACCGGCGTTCATTTGATAAATGATCACAAAACCTTCTTACGTCTTTTTTTTAGTTCTCAAGAAAATTGAATTATGCAATTTGTTGGTGAAGACGTAGAATTTGCAATCTTGAATAAGATTGTAGACAATGACACAAGATTTGTAGCATCTCGGAGCGTACCACTGAATGCTGTCTGGACCTCATCCTGTCCTTGGTTCTCTATTGGCTCCGGTCCATCCCGTGTACGTGAACCACATGAGCTGCCTTTGTTTCTTTGGCCTGGTGTCAGATTACCGTGCGTGTGTTTAATGGAAATGCTGTGTAGGAAAAAAAAGGCCATGTGCTGCTCTTGAGTCTACGTGCATCCGTAATGCGATACTCGTGAGTTCCCCTTAGAGTAACTGATTGCTTTATTAGGCTGCGACTGCAAACAAGTGACGGAGAGAACATGCACATTTTGGGCTCAAAGTCCGTTATAAGGATGTTTGAGATTCGATTAGTAGAGTGCTGCCTAAACGAGCACGAAATGGAAACAGGTAAAAAGTCATAGGAAGAGTGGATGGAAAAGAACAAAAAAGTATCTATAAATACTGCAATATTATACAGGCCTACAACTGTTGAAATGGAATAGAGTGAGGTTCACCAAGCTTGTAAAGTCAATGCATAAAATAACTTAGATGTCTTCCTGTTTCAGCTGTTGGACTACATGGTAGTATTTCTTATTTGTTTTGTTTTTTCAATGAATTATTATCTTGGGTTAGAAGGTTTAAACAAGGCACTTAAAGATTCCCAAAGGAGTGGATGACGCTCTGCTTCAGTGTGTCGCTGTACATGCTGGAATTTGTGAAACCATGACATTTTATATGATTTTATACTTGGTAATGGTAATGGTTTAATTTCATTTGAACATGCATCAGATTACAATTGAATGCATCACATAATCAGTTCACAGTTCCACATGTCCAAAAGGAGTAGGAAGAAGCAAAGCTTATTAAATCCTACCCCTCCATCTGGTACTTTTACAATCAGTATCTGTTACATTTGTTCACTTCCTGCTTTCTAATAGTTTAATAGTAGTTTAATTTTTTTTAATTTTTATTTATTTATTTATTTATTTTTAATTTAAAAATTTTTAATTTGTTATTATTCTTTCTTTTTTCTTTTTTTCTTTTTTTTTCTTTTTTTCATTTTTTTCATTTTTTTTTTTTTAATTAATAAGGATGTGAATGTTGTGGTTGCAATGCCGGTGCAAGACACTTAAGCTCCAAAAAGCTTTAACGCTAGGTACTAGAAGACTCACAATTTCAGCTCGGGTTGTCCAAAACACACAAACTATGCAAAGAGCAACACAACTGTCACTATCATGGCGCAGACTCACCACAACGACTTATCAACAACAACGACCAACAATGATTGGAGCAACACAGGCTTCATGCCAAGACACAGAATCCAATCACTACACAAACAAGACCACACGCACACAGACAGCACAAACTAGAACACAAACAAAGCAACATAACAGTGAGGCATATTTAGCGCTTAAATCGGGATTGTGTCGTGAGTGAACAATGGCAGTTGAAGAGAGAAGGGGAGAGTTCAGACGCTGGATCTATCCTACTAATTAGAGTCACTTTTATTGCAAATGTTGATGAAAAAATCGGAGAAGAACGTTAACCAAAATAGAAATGTATATGGGCGCACCAAGATATGAAATCCTAAATGCTTACACTGAAGTCACAGTAACACGCAATCCCTTTCATTAAGCTTCCTGACAGAACGTTGCCCCTCAAATGGGTGCTTTGGTTCAACTCGACTAAATAGCTGATGATAGTGAAGCAGTTCATGAAAATACTTTTTATTATCGGCCTTGAACCAGCAAAGGACTTGCCCGCTTTGCTAAGATTTCCTTACACAGAGACAGCAAATTATCAGAAACCAACGTACTGCATGCAGCTGCACAGTCTATGATTATAGGCTGGAGAATAGTGCGGTTGTTGTAGTGTTCTACTCTGGGGAACACATGTCCCCGCAGACGGACTTGTGTCTTTGCTGTTGGGACAGGGGGGAGCCACTGTGTGGGATTTTGTGTGTGGTTGAGGGGGAGGGATGAACATGCCGACTGACTTGTGTCCATAAATCTTTCCCACCTCCCCACACCATTCTTACCGTTTCACACATATACACACACACACACACACACACTCTCCAGACAGAACTTTTAACTTGTGCCGCTCTGAGTATTACACTGACCTGTGGCGCCCTGAACTAATCGGAATGGTTGTTGGCTTGATGGAGTTTGTAGTGCACACAGAGAGGGACAGAGCAGCAGGTCACTGGCCACCCATGTTGTAAACATCAGCCCCAAACTTGATTGGTGTGTGAATTTCCACTATTTTTTAGCTTATTTCCAGCACTTCAAAATAAAATATACTTCATATACTTCTTCATATACTCGTACTTCGGTACGAGGTACATTATTTAACAAAAACAAAAAAAAAAAACAAACAAACCTTAAACCGTATTATGGAAGGGCTGCACAGCGGATGAGCGGTTTGCATTCATGCCTCACGGCTAGGAGACCTGAGTTCGATTCCACCCTCAGCCATCTCTGTGTGGTTTTCATGTTCTCCCCGTGCATGCGTGGGTTTTCTCCGGGTACTCCGGTTTCCTCCCTCATTCCAAAAACATGCTAGGTTAATTGGCGACTCCAAATTGTCCATAGGTATGAATGTGAGTGTGAATGGTTGTTTGTCTATATGTGCCCTGTGATTGGTTGGCAACCAGTCCAGGGTGTACCCCACCTCTCGCCCGAAGATAACTGGGATAGGCTCCAGCACCCCCGCTTTGTGAGGAAAAAGCGGTAGAAAATGAATGAATGAATGTATTATGGAAAGCAGGAAGTGAACAAATGTAACCAGCACCGGCATTGCAACCACAACATTCATATCCTTATTAATTAAAAAAAGAAAAAAAAAGACAAAAGAAAAGAAAGAATAATAAAAATTTAAAAATAAAAAAAATACAAATTAAAAAAAAATTAAACTATATTAGAAAGCAGGAAGTGAACAAATGTACCAGTTACTGATTGTAAAAGTACCAGATGGAGGGGTAGGATTTAATAAGCTTTGCTTCTTCCTACTCCTTTTGGACATGTGGAACTGTGAACTGATTATGTGATGCATTCAATTGTAATCTGATGCATGTTCAAATTAAATAAAACCATAAAATAAGACCATACAAAACCAGCTTAAGGATGTTCCAGTTATACAAATGTCCTACCTTTTTGTACCAGAAAAGCTGACATGTTTTGTTTAAACATCTGTCTAAACATTTAACTAAGCAAAATAGCCAAAGTATATGGAAACCGCATTTATGCTTCAAGCTATTATTTAATAGGGAAAATAAATCTACAGTTCCAGCTAAATGAAATAAGCCTGTGCAAGATAACAATGCCTCTGTGTGTCGGTTCGTTTGAGTGCACCAGTAACACATGATGGATAGTAATTATTGTTATTATTTTGCAATGGTGCAATACAAATCTACATTTTAACTATATGCCTTGTACAATATTCATATACTTGGTTCTCACCCAAACTTGGAATCATCTGTTATACATACTTTTTATACTATATGTTTTGTTTGCCCATGCAGCGCCGTCCACTGTGTCCATCATGCACCAAGTGAGCCGCACTGTGGACAGCATCACTCTCTCTTGGTCCCAGCCAGACCAACCTAATGGAGTCATCCTGGACTATGAACTGCAGTTTTATGAGAAGGTACACACTGTTTATGTATTTAGTCTCTGAACTGAATATAAACTAGAACTGAATTAAAGGTTTCATTATATTGAACTTTGTAACTTAATATCAGATAGTATGTTTAGTTGACTGACTCATTTGCTCCCCCAGGACCAGTCGGAGCATAATGCCACCACCGTCAGGAGCCAGACCAACACAGTGGTCATCCGAGGCCTCAAATCAGGGAGCATCTACGTTTTCCAGGTCCGAGCCCGCACTGTGGCCGGCTTTGGACGCTATAGTGGGAAACTGTACTTCCAGACCATGACAGAAGGTGAGACATCGAGACCCAAAAGCCTTTAGTGGTTATAAAAAATGGCATTTCTGTAAACTTTATGAATACCGTATTTTACGGACTATAAGTCGCACTTTTTTTCATAGGTTGGCTGTTCCTGCGACTTATACTCCGGAGCGACTTATAAATGAAAAGTGTTTATGTTACATAAACACTGGACACCTTTTCTGTTCATGTTTATTTTTTGTGTTTTGGTCAAGTAGTTTGGAAAATAAATTACCCGCAAAAAATGCGACTTATACTCCAGTGCGACTTATGTATTTTTTCTCTACCTAATTATGCATTTTTGGCCTTGTGCGACTTATACTCCAGTGCGACTTGTGTATTTTTTTTTTTACCTAATTATGCATATTTGGCCTTGTGCGACTTACGTATTGTTTTTCTACCTAATTATGCATTTTTGGCCTTGTGCGACTTATACTCCAGTGCGACTTATGTATTTTTTTCTACCTAATTATGCATTTTTGGCCTTGTGCAAATTATACTCCAGTGCGACTTATGTATGATTTTTTTCTACCTAATTATGCATTTTTGGCCTTGTGCGACTTATACTCCGGAGCAACTTATAGTCCAGAAAATATGGTATATATGGAAGTATCGCTGAAATTATCATTATAGCTTCAGTTGTCCTTCCACAACACACACACACACATGCACACACAATCTAAATCCAATACAAAAGCTGCATTAAAAGTGTCCCATTTAAGGATGACTTACTCACTGACACATCTGCAAAAAGAAGAAATATAGTCATTACATTCTACATCGCTCATGTAGGTTCATGTTCCTACCATTTGGGGCTTTTCCTTCTGAAAAGCTAATTTCCTTCAACCCGCAGTTCCCAGGACCGTCATTAGCCCGGGAATGCCATTCATCAACTTACACTGACCTCTCCACACAAAAGCTTCATAGATGTGAATTTCAACGTATCAACGTATCATTATTTACAGTTTTAGTGGCTGATTCTTGTGGTATAGATTTCACTTTAAAACAACCCTGGAGACCTTCACATAGATCTTGACGCTGTTCCCTTCTCCAGTGCTTAAACAAGTACTCCGACTGTAACTACCTCAAGCTCCGGGCATTATTTTAAGATTTGTAGCAAAGCCTTTTGCATGCTAGTGGACGTCTTACACTTTGCCCCTGAATAATTACTGTATTTTCTAGACTATAAGTCGCTCTGGAATATAAGTCACACATGGTCAAAAATGCATAATTAGGTAGAAAAAAACATACATAAGTTGCACAAGGCCAAAAATGTATAATTGGGTAGAAAAAAAAATACATAAGTCGCACTGGAGTATAAGTCACATTTTTTGCCGGTAATTTATTTTCCAAACTACTTGACCGTAAACCATATTTTCTGGATTTTCTATGTATTTTTGTATTTTTTTTAACTGGATTTTCTATCTATTTTGTATTTTTTTGTACTTATTTTTTTGTATGTATTTTATTTTAACGTATTTTCTATGCCAGTAATGCATAAATATGTAGAAAAAAAAACATACATAAGTCGCACTGGAGTATAAGTCGCATTTTTTGCGGGTAATTTATTTTCTGCACTACTTGGCCGTAAACCGTATTTTCTGGATTTTCTATGTATTTTTGTATTTTTTTGTATGTATTTTTTAAAACTGGATTTTCTGGATTTTCTATCTATTTTTGTATTTTTTGTATGTATTTTTTTAAACTGTATTTTCTGGATTTTCTATCTATTTTTGTTTTTTTTGTATGAATTTTTTTGTATGTATTTTATTTTAAAGTATTTTCTATGCCAGAAATGCATAATTATGTAGAAAAAAACTTACATAAGTCGCACTGGAGTATAAGTCGCATTTTTTGCGGGTAATTTATTTTCCAACCCACTTGACCAAAACAGACATTACGTCTCCGGAGTATAAGTCGCAGGAACAGCCAACCTATGAAAAAAAGTGAGACTTCCGGAAAATACGGTAATTAAGTTTGCATTATTCCTAATTAGAGAGGTATATTCTGAATTTAAATAAGCAGCCGAGCCTGATTGTGTTTCCCGATAAAACACTATGGGGACCATAGCATACAGTACATGCCAACATGCTAATGTACTCAGCCCTGCCATATGTCAGTGTGTCTGTCACCCATCGCAGCGTGACACTCTACCACATGTCTCAGCATGTGTGTGTGTGTGTGTGTGTGTGTGTAATGTGCATATTTGTTTATGAATTTGTTATATGTGTTTATTCCTGCAGCTGAATACAACACCAGCATTCGTGAGAAACTGCCTCTCATTATCGGCTCTGCAGCTGCCGGCTTGGTCTTCCTTATCGCCGTGGTTGTCATCATCATCGTGTGTAATCGGTGAGCCTCTTTTCGTGATGTAAATGTTTTTTTTTAATGTTTTATTCAACGTAATAAGATCTTGAATACACAAAAAGGCCATCAGCAAGCTATACTCTTTTTTTTAATGAGATGCAAGTCACTCCAGCACATATGTCTGATAAATATTCCTGACTTTTCATCCCGTTGTAAAGGTCCCAGTCATACTTCCAGTACATAAAAAGTGTGACAGCAGCTGAAATGCATCTCATTAACACTTCACAGCGACTGTCAGCGTCATCAAGGCTGCAGCTCTGCTTTGATGCAATGGTGACGTTTGTATCTTTTGATATTGTAAACACGCTTGCAGCTGACATTGAATTGGACAACATCGCTGAATTTCATTATGACAAAAGACGCAACATTTGCTACATCTGCAATGCTTGACTTTCCACATGATGCAGTGCAGTTGTAGAAGCACAATAAGAAACTTCATCAATACCTTTATGAATACTCAGTATTATTATTATATTGTTATTATGTGCCCTGTGATTGGCTGGCAACCAGTCCAGGGTGTACCCCGCCAGTTGCCCGAAGTCAGCTGGGATAGGCTCCAGCACACCCGCGACCCTTGTGACGGTAAGCGGGAGAAAATGAATGAGTGATTATTATCTTTGCAGTCTGTGAAAGACAACAACAGAAATTGCATGCAATTAATTTTAATTGGTATGATATTAAAGCTATATATTTAGTCTTGTAATATTACTCTGCAACTCTTTTCCAAGAATTTTCCAAGAATTTTCCAAGAATTTTCGACATTTTGGGGGGTAAAAACCTTGACTTTTTTTGGTCAATTATCTCTTAAAATTGCCACTTATTATTATAATCATTATTATTAATAATTATTTTAAAGATCAAGAACTTTTATATAATCAGATTTTTTTGTTAAGTTTGACTTATTTTAAAATTATGTCATTTATCTTGTTGATTTACAAGTTTTTGTCTCATGAAATTATAACTTATTTTTCATTTCATTATTTTTTTGTGAAAAGAAAGTTTATACTGTGACATTTTTTTGGTCAATTATCTCTAAAAAATGCCACTTATTATGACAATTATTATTATTAATAATTATTTTAAAGATCATAGTATTTTTCACATTAAATTCCAACTTTTATATAGTCAGATTTTTCTTGCTAAGATGGACTTTTTCCCCAAAATTACAATTGTATTATTTTTCTCTATACAATTACACATTCATTATTTTTTTGGTCGATTATCTCTTAAAATTGCCACTTATTATAATTATTATTATTAATAATTATTTTAAAGATCATGGTATTTTTCACATTAAATTCCAACTTTTATATAATCAGATTTTTCTTGTTAAGTTTATTATTTTTATTTTTCCTCATACAATTACACATTCATTATTTTAAAATTATGTAATTTATCTTGTTGAGTCTTTGTCTCATAAAATTCCTAAAAACTTTTTTTTCCCACTATTAAAATGATAAAAAAAATTGCAATATCCTAACATTTCAGGTTAATACTTGCAATTCATGTTATTTTCTGCTATGTTTGTTTCCTTTCAGTGTAGCTCCTTCTTTCTGTGATGAGTGTGAGAAATAAAAAACCCCTACTGAAGTTTCTGTGTATAGACGGCACCCATGACAGCCTGTCAAGCGTACGGGGGCCGTGTAACCCCCTTTACCCCAACTGTCTGTCTTTCCACCACCGCTAGAGTTCTTTGTCTGTTCCCCAGGAGGCGTGGCTTCGACAGGGCCGATTCCGAGTACACAGACAAACTGCAGCACTACACCAGCGGCCACAGTGAGTAAACCTCCTAACACTTTACTTCCCCTACTCCACGCCTTCAACCCACCGTCTCCCCCCCGAGACACCTGTCTCCATGACGACCGTCTCGCACAGTCAATTGCATCAGTGAGCCCAACACCAACCTCACACACCTGTCTCCATGGCTACCACCTTGCATGCTGATGTCCTTGGCTAAAACCCAGCATACACCCCCCCCCCAAAAAAAAAATCCCACCCCACTTTGGGGTGAGCCTGTTTCAACCACTTCCACATCCGTGCATCGTCATCACGTTGCACCGCTCGCTAAATCCATTGTTGTGGAAGTAGGTCAGTCGTTCACTCACGCTAACGCCATTAGCATGCTAATGCCGCACAAGTCATTTGCCATTGATAAAAAATTCAAAAGGCTCGGTGAATCTATGTAATGCCTCCGTGATGGAGATTATGGAGCAATAATCCCAAAACAACTCCTCAAGGATGATCTGAAAAGTAATTTCGCACCCAAATAAGATATTATGACGTATTCTTCCTCTTATTATTGGAAATGCTGCGGAATTACCTCGCCGTGCTTTCAATGGTTGTGTGCCACCAAGCATTGATGTTTATACTGCCTTGGTGGAGGTCACAATTCAGGCGTCTTTTTATAACTTCGAGAAACGATTCCCTCCTTGTAACACAGCAAGAGCACTAGCTCAGTAAGCATTCAAATCAAATCAACTTTATTTGTAGAGCACTTTTCCTGCAAAGACATGCAACACAAAGTGCTTTACAAAATTAAAAACAATTACCACAATTAAAAGGAAAAACAATTACTAAGAAAGCCCCTCCCTCCCACCCTCCATACTAGACACACACACACACACCCACCCACCCACACACACACACAATCACACACAGTAGGGAGACATGGCATGGCACTGAGGATCAAGGAAACGCCACCTTTGGGGCCGTCCACACTGGGAGGAACCGCAGGCCGTGCCATCGGGGGACCAGCACCCGGGCCCCCCGACTCCTAGTCGAAGGGACCCAAGGATGGCACCCCCTCAGCAGGCCCGACGCAGCCCCCAGTGTGGAGGACCCCCCCCTGAGTAAACACTGGAGTTAAAAGCTAAAGACTAAAAGCATAAAATAGGACTAAAAAGATAAAACATAAGAAAAGTTTAAAAATATGAGTTAAAAGCATCATTAAAAAGGTGTATCTTTAATCTTTTTTTTTTTAAATATCAACAGTCTGGTGGTCCAGGCCTGATGTGGAGCTGAATAATTGGATTTAAAACTCAGAACATTTAAGTCCGCGGATACTTAAAGGCCACCTTAAGCCAATTTACCTGGCATCGAGACTTAGGTGAGAGCAGAGCTGAGTCATTCACGCTTTGGTAATGATGGCTCACAGAAGAGAATACAGTCATTACTCGTTTATCGAGGTTAAGTGGACCCAACTGTGATAGGGGAATTTCCACAAAATAGGATTCCTATGACCTTTTAACATTATTAGTCCTCCATAGACCAACATAGTCATTCATTCATTCATTTTCTACCGCTTTTCCTCACAAGGGTCGCGGGGGGTGCTGGAGCCTATCCCAGCTGACTTCGGGCGAGAGGCGGAGTACACCCTGGACTGGTGGGCTAGCCAATCACAGGGCACATATAGACAAACAACCATTCACACTCACATTCATACCTATGGACAATTTGGAGTCACCAATTAACCTAGCATGTTTTTGGAATGTGGGAGGAAACCGGAGTACCCGGAGAAAACCCACGCATGCACGGGGAGAACATGCAAACTCCACACAGAGATGGCCGAGGGTGGGATCGAACTCGGGTCTCCGAGCTGTGAGGTCTGCACGCTAACCGGCCTTATTTAAATGGGCCATATTTCATTGAGAGTGACCAGGATGGATAGGATCAGGAACTAGTACATCAGAGGGACATTACATGTTAGAGGCCTTCGAGATAGGGTGGAATCGAACCCTGGTCCTCCTAGCTGTGAGGTCTGCGCGCTAACCACTAGCCCGCCGTGCCGCCCACCAACATAGTCACTAATGCAAGTCAAACCAATTTAGGGGTCAAACTGGAACCTTAAAGCAGGACTAGACAGATGAGCACAGCAATCAAATATGTTAGTGTCTCTTTCCTGTTTTCCAAGTGACTCCAGGAATGAAGATCTATATTGATCCGTTCACGTATGAGGACCCCAACGAGGCGGTGAGGGAGTTCGCCAAGGAGATTGATATATCCTGCGTGAAGATCGAGCAGGTCATCGGTGCAGGTAATAGGATCTGAATGCATTATGCCCTCGATGGACTAAAAAAAAAATAAAAATAAAAAATTCAACATGGATGCCGGTTCAACAGGAGAGTTTGGCGAGGTGTGCAGCGGCAACCTGAAGCTTCCCGGCAAAAGGGAGATGTTTGTGGCGATCAAGACCCTGAAAACGGGCTACACTGAGAAGCAAAGGCGGGACTTCCTCAGTGAGGCCAGCATCATGGGCCAGTTTGACCATCCCAATGTCATACGCCTGGAGGGCGTGGTCACCAAGAGCAGCCCCGTCATGATTGTCACTGAGTTCATGGAAAATGGATCTCTGGACTCCTTCCTCAGGGTAAGTCAAGCCCCTTATACACAGTATTTTTCCTGTCTTTTTGCTGTTGTGTCACTGTGCTAGGTCAATGCCATGGAAATATGACTTAAAGTGTTCCAGACAGTTATCCAGGCTTCATCAGTGAGCTTTGATGATGCCTGTGTGAAAGGGTACATCACAATGCTGGAACTAAGTTGGAAAGTTAACACCTCAGATTTCTACCGTCGAATTTTCGGACACTTGTCACAGTCCGACAAGTAAAGTATTTTATGCAAACAAATAACATCAAATTTCAATGTTAAATGTAACAATAATAATAATAATAATAAACATTTTTTAAAAATTAATAATTAAATTAAAAATTAAATTAAATTAAATAATCACATTATAATTAATTGCTTATTAGTTAATAATGAATTAATAATGAATTAATAATTAAATTAAAAATAATAATAAAATTCAATGTAATACACCAAATAATGCCCATGTAATTATCAGTGAAAGTACCCACAAATAAGTCAATTTCCTGTGTAAAACACACCAGCTCGTACCATAAATGTGGGATGTTTATTATTTATATTATACTAAGATATGCCTTTATTATTCCCACAAGGGGAAATGTATACCTAAAAAACAGAGAGAACAGGGCGTTAATTTGAAGTAATAACTGGAAAGATTTCACATTTAACATTGATAATGATTTGGATTGCATGAGAAAATGGAAAGGAAAAGGTAGCACTCTTTAACCACGAGGTCATTTATTAACAGGTACACTCAAATCAACAGTTTCCATTAGTCTTTCTTAGTTATGACAACTTAATTTGAAATTGCTAATTTCAAATAGCTAATTTTATTAAGTCATTGCAACTTGAATTTTGTTTTAAGCTTACCAACAATAACATTTGAGTGTATATGACATGCAAAATTAAGTTCATGTAATAGCCAACATTATTATTTGAACATAGCTTAAAAAAATAAAGTTAGCAACTTAGAAAGTTTATCTGAATCAATTAATTAATTTTTTTACATTGCATTTATGTATATTAAAGTTTATATTGCACAACACAGCAGCAACAGAACCAATGTTGTAATTGCGCCAATGCATAAAGTGGTCAGTCAGGATCAATAGCACTAAGATAAGATAAGATAAGATAAGATAAGATAAGATAAGATATGCCTCAATTAGGCCCACAAGGGGGAAATTCCACATAGCACTGCTGAGTTTATTGTAAACAAACTATGTTCATGTAATGTCAGTATTTTTTGACCTGGCTAATTAGATACACAGTCGATATGGAAGGTAAACACACCCCAGTTAAATTACCAGCTTTTTCTTATGTATAAAAAAATGAGAGCATGATCAAAGTTTAAAAAAAAAACATGAGATTTTTCTCCATAAAGGGTACCTGCTGTTTGCAGCAACAGCGCCTCTGATTGTGTTGTGTGATTGAACTATTCCTCTTAGATGGAGCTGAGCCGGTTTGGTATTTTTGCAAGCATTATCTCGATGAAAGGCGGCACACAATGTGTAATTGCGAGGGAGATGCCATGCATAATGTATGCCGCTTAATCGCCGCCTTGTGCAAGGAGAGGGGGGTGACTTGACGTGAGGAGGAGAAGCGTGAGTCCGGTCTAACGAGCAGCAAAGCGTGAAAGAGAAGTAGGCTACTGGAGCAGTCTGAGCAGACTGCTAATGTGGCTTGCCCTCCTAAAAGCGCCATCCTGAAGAATCTTCTCGTTTGCAGGCGTCATGGTGGGCGGTAGCGGTGCAGGTGTGTACAGTTGGAGGCACAGCTGCACCTCTGTTCCAGACGCCATGCGCTGCATTAAAGCGCTTTACCAAAAGCGTGGAGAGGGAACAGCTGTAGACAGGCATCCAGACCTGGCTTAACTCGGTCCAGGCCTGCAGAGAGCACTTGTCTTTTTTGCGTCCTGTGGTGCCTTTTTATGGCAAACTACGATTTGAAAGCGCAATAAACTTTCATAGGTTTGGTTTCTGGTCAAAC
Source organism: Doryrhamphus excisus (assembly GCF_030265055.1). Lineage (NCBI taxonomy): Eukaryota > Metazoa > Chordata > Actinopteri > Syngnathiformes > Syngnathidae > Doryrhamphus > Doryrhamphus excisus. Next base: position 13,276,274 of record NC_080483.1, read on the forward strand.
TAAAATGCCATAAATAAGATTATAAATCATGTTTGTATGAGTTTTTCAAAAAGAAAGACAATTTTTATACTGTACTTTTAAGATCATACTGTATGTATAGCCCCATACTCGACTTCTATACTCTACTTGGAACTCCTTAAGTATTCTCTTAATTAAGTGGAAAGAATACTTAGTCCGAATCTGAAGTCCATGCCACCTTTCTGTGATGAGTTTTATTTATGTTCTAGCAAAACGACGGTCAGTTCACTGTGATCCAACTGGTGGGAATGCTGCGGGGCATTGCCTCAGGCATGAAGTACCTCGCCGATATGAACTACGTGCACCGGGACCTCGCCGCCCGCAACATCTTGGTCAACAGCAACCTCGTGTGCAAGGTGTCCGACTTTGGCCTCTCGCGTTTCCTGGAGGATGATACATCGGACCCCACTTATACCAGCGCCCTGGTGAGGAACACATTGAAACTCTACAACAACATTAAAGAAGTATTTACACTACCGCTCAAAAGTTTGGGATCACTTGCAAATTTCTTTTTTTACAAAGAAAAACTAATTTTCATGCATTTCACTTGAGAGCTACTTTAAAAAAAATGAGTAGCCAAGAGCTACATTTATTTATTATAACATTTATATGCTGATATCCATCCAGAACTCACGTTTTGTATTTCACAATGAATTTATTTCTAATCTTGCCACATTATTAACTGAAAACCATGAATGGAGAGCAGGTTTGCCCACCTCTGCTGGCCCCCCTCCGGCCGCATCTGCTGCCTTCTGAAATGCAAATGCAGCCGACTACCCTCTTCTGTGCTTTCCGCATCCTGTATTTACGTTGGTGTTTTGAAAAGGCATCTTCACTTGACGGTTAGATCTGTTTCGTAACGACAACATGTTTTCCAAAGAAAAACTAATTTTCATGCATTTCACAAACATTTTTTTTTCATTTCACAAACATTTTTATCCATTTCACAAACAATTAAAATGAATCAGATGATTTTCAAAGAAGGATGTACATATTTCAGACTGGCCAAAAAAATTTCCAAGTGATCCCAAACTTTTGAGCGGTAGTGTATTTGTCAAGGTTTATGTATTATTATAAAATATGTGTCATGAAGTGATAAACTGAAGGTAGCATACTGAATACTATTCAAAACATCACTAAAGTAAATAGTTTTTGTTTCAGCTTATATTTGATAAGAAATACATTCCTAAAATAAAGTGACAGTAGTACTCAGCATGCTGACCTCCACTAAGGCCGAACAATCAAAAAGAATTCTGTGATGAAGGTTCATGTATTATTCACTGAGGGTTGTTGAGAACCGACCTTGCGCCTCAAAACCAAGTGTGTTTTTCTTCAATTTGTGCCTCACCTTGAACCTCAAAGTTGTGATAATCTGTCTAAGTGTTTAATAATATGAAACACTTCATAAAAACAACCTCTTTGGTGATTGTGGTTGGAGTTCTAGCAAAATTAAATGGGACCAAGGATGGGACTTTAAGTGTCAAAAAGGTGAAAGATGTTTTGCATCATAGCTGATGCATATCTTTCAAAAATGCTTATTTTGTATATTCCTATTTATTTATTTTGAGAACTATGGCCAGCATGTTTGCCATACAGTCTGGAAGACTCCGTTTTTTCCCCGCATCCCAAAAAAAAAAAAAACATGTTCCCATCTCTGTTCTATGTTCTCCCCATGCATGTGTGGGTTTTCTCCGGGTACTCCGGTTTCCTCCCACATTCCAAAAACATGCTAGGTTAATTGGCGACTCCAAATTGTCCATAGGTATGAATGTGAGTGTGAATGGTTGTTTGTCTATATGTGCCCTGTGATTGGCTGGCCACCAGTCCAGAATGTACCCCGCCTCTCGCCCGAAGACAACTGGGATAGGCTCCATCATTTCATAGCATTCTTGGCAGTCACTCATCTGCTTCCTTTTTTTCCTTGCAGGGTGGGAAGATTCCAATCCGATGGACCGCGCCCGAAGCCATCCAGTACAGAAAGTTCACCTCTGCGAGCGATGTGTGGAGCTATGGCATCGTCATGTGGGAAGTCATGTCCTATGGGGAGAGGCCTTACTGGGACATGACCAATCAAGACGTGAGTACTGATCTCATCCAGACAAAACATGTTTAATATCCAACTAGCATGGATTCCATATGATAATTCTCTCCCAGTTGCTGCACAGATATAATGAAATTATTTCTAATACTTAGCGGCACCCTAGAGGCAATTTCTACTCTTGACCGAATCGACCTATGTCCCTCTAGGTAGTGGAAGGAAGAGGAAATTACGGACGAGCGAAGGGTGGGCAAGCGATGGGTATAGTGTGAAATTGAAAGTGAGAACACTAATGTGCTAAGAGGGACAGAAGACCTCCACTGTTATCTTATTAGCAACTCCAGATAGTGCTTCTGCTCCATCGGGGTCCTCATTCGGGAGCCTCTTGAATGAGATTAATCTGGTTTTCAATGGAGCGTTTTTAATGGGGCTTCCGTAATGAACAGGGAGAATTGTGCATCCTGGTTGCAAGGGTCCTTTGGGTCCTTTGGGTCCTTTCGCTCAGTTAACCAAGCACCAACCCAGCGTACCCCCAGTCAACCCGCCAACCAACCAATCACTGATTGGTATCTTCTTTTCAGACAAAGCATTAGCGCTAGATTATCGGATTAGCGGTAATTATCATAAATAATGTGGTGAATAATACCCGGTATTACATCACAATGTGAAGCCAGCATGTTTGAGCAGTTCAAACCAATTTCCGTTTAGTTTTTCTTGCATCTTTGCCTACACGCTTTGTTTATAGCTAGCACTGGCAAGCTTACAAGCTAAAGTTATCTGCCTAGTTTCTAGTCGCCGGACTCCAAATACAACTTTTTACATTAATGACATTTAGTTTTTAAATTAAAAAAACATGCATTACAGTTAGTTGGGAGCTCGTTTTTGTCCCATTGGGGAATGGAAATCACGTTCATGGGGTATGTACTAACTTTGTCACTTAACAATTGTGCTCTCTTGTTGTCATTATACTAATTAGGTGTTGTTGTTTCATGAACATTAATTCTTAGGAGGGCGGCACGGCGGTCTAGTGGTTAGCGCGCAGACCTCACAGCTAGGAGACCAGGGTTCAATTCCACCCTCGGCCATCTCTGTGTGGAGTTTGCATGTTCTCCCCGTGCATGCGTGGGTTTTCTCCGGGTACTCCGGTTTCCTCCCACATTCCAAAAAACATGCTAGGTTAATTGGCGACTCCAAATTGTCCATAGGTATGAATGTGAGTGTGAATGGTTGTTTGTCTATATGTGCCCTGTGATTGGCTGGCCACCAGTCCAGGGTGTATCCCGCCTCTCGCCCAATTTGTTGACACTTCATCAGCTATTCCCCATTTATATATGTGGCTCCCCCTTGCAGGTCATCAATGCCATTGAGCAGGACTACCGGCTGCCGCCCCCTATGGACTGTCCCAGCGCGTTGCACCAGCTCATGTTGGACTGCTGGCAGAAGGACCGCAACAACCGGCCCAAGTTCAGCCAGATCGTCAGCAACCTGGATAAGATGATACGCAATCCCAACACCTTGAAGGCCATGACCCCGTTATCCTCAGGGTGAGTGGGGACGCTCTGTATTTATTTGTGTGTTTAAATAATTCTAAAAATACATATTATTTGTTGCCACCTTTAAAAAAACACCCAATAAAACATACACAAGGGTGCTAAATCACGTACATAGTTCAGCTTAGTAAAGGCGGGCACTAAGGTCTGATAGTTGAAATGCTTTCCTAAAGTAAACAAATCTTGAGGCAAAGCATTTCTACCGCAAGCGTTAGCATTTCCTGACCTCCATCATCCTTCGCCTGGGCTTTCATCCGTGGCCTCTGGATTTTCTGTCCAGTAGATTGAACGCTGGCTTCCCTTGAAAGCTCAGCACCTCATTTGGAAAATACATTTTAGAAGGAAATCATTTTGGAAAATTCCCTTTGACGGATGAGTCCTGCAGGATCCTCCTCGGGCCGTGAGAATGTGACGCAATGACCAATTCCAGGTGGTCTGGAGCCAGGATGAAGTGAGACCTGTCGCCTTCCATCATCATTCATCCTAATGCATCCTGCCTGTGCTTCCCCTTCAGTGTGCATCTGCCTCTGCTGGACCGCAGCATCCCGGACTTTTCGAGCTTCAGCACGGTGGACGAGTGGCTGGATGCCATCAAAATGGGCCAGTACAAAGACAACTTTGCCAACTCCGACTTTACGACTTTTGATGTGGTGTCCCAGATGACCATGGAGTAAGTTTGCTCTTCTTGTGAGTGTAATGAAGACAGGAGCTTATCTGCCATGTTTTAATGACATCGTTTTGTAGGCAGAGGAATGTGGCAGGACAGTCATTTGTAGTCATGAAACACGACTTTCATATTAAACTTCACAATATAATACCTCAAATATTGACAAAATATTAAGTATGCTTGCACAATAAATTAGACCCAGTCCGTTTTGTCAACAATACTCCTGTTGAGGATTGTTTATTGACCTAATCTGCACAAAGCGGTTGTTGTTTCTGAAATGTGAAAAACTTCTCAGTATAGGCAAATTTTAATGATTTTAACTGATTTTTCAAGGCAAATTAAATAGAAAAGAAAGATTAGGCTCTCATTTTTAATCAGAAAAAAAGTTAGTTTCTACATTTTCTGTTCTTTAGTATGTTAACAAATTTTGCCCAAATGTCTAAACAATGATACAACAACATTCATTCATTCATTTTCTACCGCTTATCATCACGAGGGTCGCGGAGGGTGCTGGAGCCTATCCCAGCTGTCTTTGGGTGAGAGGCGGGGTACACCTTGGACTGATGGCCAGCCAATCACAGGGCACATATAGACAAACAACCATTCACACTCACATTCATACCTATGGACAATTTGGAGTCGCTAATTAACCTAGCATGTTTTTGGAATGTGGGAGGGAGCCTATCCCAGCTGTCTTCGCGCGAGAGGTGGGGTACACCTTGGACTGATCGGCAGCCAATCACAGGGCACATATAGACAAACAACCATTCACACTCACATTCATACCTATGGACAATTTGGAGTCGCCAATTAACCTAGCATGTTTTTGGAATGTGGGAGGAAACCGGAATACCCGGAGAAAATCCACGCATGCACGGGGAGAACATGCAAACTCCACACAGAGATGGCTGAGGGTTGAATTGAACCCTTGTCACCTAGCTGTGAGGTCTGCGCGCTAACCACTCGATCACCGTGCAGCCAATACCACAACATAAACAACACAAAAAAATTTTGTTTTAGATAAAAAAAATAACATTTATTTACAAATATAACACCATGAACTATTTAGAATTTTCACACTGGCAACCGAGGTGTGTTTGTAGATGCGTTTAAGTTTTTCTTCACTTCGTAACCTCCTTAGCGCTACACGCCGAGGTGCCTTTTCACTTCCTGGTTGTATTTTATGCATTTAGGGTATATGGTTGCAATAATTAGCAACCGTAGAGGGAAAAACCTTCTTTGTGCCACAATAATATATTCAATATAATGTTGAATTCCTGTTTAAACTGAGCATTCAATTTAGCATAATTGTCTAAAATGTTATGATGTTATTTAAATGTGTCTTCTGTGCCATCACAGCGACATCCTGAGGGTGGGCGTGACGTTAGCGGGCCATCAGAAAAAGATCCTAAACAGCGTCCAGATGATGCGGGCCCAGATGAACCAGATCCAATCCGTGGAGGTCTGACCTTCCCGAGCAGAGCAACGGTCCGGGAGGGAGGGGGGGTCGGGTTGCAGGCCTGGCGGGCAGCGAGGAACGGAATGGATGCTTTGTCGGTGTGTGATGTCCCCCTCCACACTTTCCCCCTCTGCTTGTCCCCTCACCCCCTCACCACTCTCCCAGACTGCACCCCCAGCCACCCTCCATCCTCGGAGGGGGGGTCGGCCTTCTTCTGACTGCCAAAAGCACGGGAGCCCAAACGAGTGACCAGCAACACTTTTCTCCTCATCTACCACCACTTTTCATTGATACTTTGGTTTGTTCTCATCATTTTGTAAAGAATTTTGTAAGGAAAACACAAACTGAAAAAAAAGGAAGGAGTTTATCGACATTTAAGGACAATATGAGGTTGTAAACTAGATGAACTTTGTAGGAAAGCTACCCTTTAAAAGGGCAACATTAAAGAAAACAAGAATGCGACTTGGTATAGATCCTGGCATTGTTCCCGTTGGACTTTCAGAAGAAGACCAGCAGAGAACAAAGCAACCATGAAATGGATCCTTTGGCACAGACTGATGTCGGGAAAAATTTCATTCGATTTTCAAGAAAGAAAAAAAAAAAATCTTCATTTTCAATATTGTGTGAAATGTGTTGAAGATTCCCAGGATAGACAACATTGTTTTTACCTCGCCCCCTAGTGGACATATCAAGACTTCACAGGGCTGTGTAAGGTGGCCCCTTTTCTGCATTCATGTTGCACAGCATGTGCACGGAGCTCCTGGAAGGTCGTGCTCGTGTTTGCAAAAGCATGCTGGGTAGCCCAGCCAACATGGCCGCTTCTTCATCATTTTCTTCCTCCAGTCACATACTCACAAATAAGACTTTTCAGGCGGATGCAATGTGTTCTATTTCTGCAGTTTCTGTATGCATATTATTGAATTATTACCATTTCATTTGGAGTTTTGTTGTGCAAAGAGTTGATAGTTTGACTCTGAAAACAAAACAAAAAAAAAATATGTTGGATCTTCCATCAGTGCTTTGAATTGATTTGCAAAGCTGCACAATCATGTAGATAAACAGACCCCACCCCTTCCCTTGTAGACAATATACTTCTGTTTTTGTTGTCGCTAATGGCGGGAAACATGGCGTGGCATGCAGTCCGGTACCGGTGGTCTGGCCTCCATCTGTCAATGCTTGACTTTCATGTCCTGCAGACCGGAGTGTGTTTTCCTCAGGTGTTGTCACCATACGCTTCCAGACCTCAATGACCAATCCCTTGCACATGCTGCAGCACATGACAACACAACCCCCCCTTTACCCCCACGTTGGAAGCGTTCACATGGCTGGAATCCTGCAGAGGAGAATCATGAGCTCATCACCTTAACGAGGAAGCCAAAGTGACCCAAATGGTGATCATGCCCGTCCCGCTCGGTTCTTCAGCGTTTAGTCCGTCTTCATTTCCATCTGCTTCTTTCTTTACTGTTTACAGGCCAGCACGTCCGAGCCCTGAAGGGAACGGTTCTGGTATATTTCATCTGAAGGATTATGTGTTTACTGCATGAAGTATTTATGTGTTTTATCATTTACTACAACAACAACAGCAGAGCAGTTGAAACGGAGCAATAATCAGGAAAGAAGACATGCTGCACTCATTTTTTTGTCCACAAAAAGCCTTTGTACACTGTGAAGAACAACCCGTGTCCCATTTAGACGATTACAAAATGGATTAAAAGCGAATTACAAATTCCCTTGCTGCGCTTTCTTAAAGTATTTATATTTCATACAGCACGGCGGTGGTTTTTAGCACATCCTTGAATCTTCGGTCCATACTGGAACTGGAACTAGAATGGCACTCAGTAGAGCGCAGAGGCCAAACAATTCAACAATGGATCAGCGCCTTCATATAAGAGTCGCATTTTAGAAAAATATAATTTTATACATATATAATTATTGTTATTATTATTTGGAACAATTTGGCAGTATTCCTGGATCAGCAGCAAAGTAACCAAATGTTTGGTCCATGTCATAAAATAGAACTAAATGAGTGGAAGACTATTCAAATGGAGACCTGGGAAGAAACACCCGTATTCAGTCATATTTGTTATACAGTCTTGACTTTTTAATGGTTTTGGACAAAATTCAAGCAGTCTCTATTTAAAAGCATTTTTTTGCCTTCTTAAACAATACATTACTCAACTTCAGATAGTCTGCGCTTTACTGTGAATCATTTAGAAGCAGATTCCATGTGGCGTCTATGATGAACCACTGAAAGGTCATAGGATCAGATGGCTGTGAGAGGCTTTATAACAAAGCACCACAGCGCCCTCTGCTGGCGTCGTGCTCACATAACAGTTTCCAGTGTCCAGCGTCTCCCCCCTCACACACTTCATGGCCCGTGAGCTTCCCGCCATCTTCTCCGGAAGTATGTTGTGTTGGTTAGTGCAAGGCGGGGGGCCCGTGTGCTCCCCCCTTTAACGCCGGTTCAGACATGTTGTATTTCTGTATAAATGTATATTGACTGTAACCCTGTGAATGATGTAACAAGTTCATTATTTGTAATATTGTTATTGGTTTATTTTCTAAAAATAGAAGCTCAACTTGATTCTCCTCAATAAAAAACAGGATCTGTTATTAAAAAAAAATCACCTCAATTCTGTTATACTACGGCAGTGTTTATCAACCTTTTTTGAACCACGGCACGTTTATTACATTGGAAAAATCTTGCTAACCACCTCACGTGCATCATTAAGTTTATTGGAGGAACGAGGCAATCAGCTACGTGTTGCCACACGGACGAATATTACATTGGACGGACACTCGACAATTACATAATATTTACCGAAAAAGATTAATAAATCTTAATTTAAAAATATAAATATATTTGATAATTCTTCAAGGCATACCTGACGACTTCTCACAGCAGACTTGTGTGTACAGTGGTTGAAAATCACTGTACTAAGGTAATTAAGACAAGAACTAATATTTATATATTTTTAAGTTATGTATATGCAGTATATATAACTAAAAGCGTTTTTTTTTACATACTGTATACGCAAGGAGTGTCCAAAGGGCTGCAAACAGAAAAAAATAGAATGGGAGGGACACTTTTATATGTTTTATTGTTGTAAAAAGGCTTTAAAAAAATTCATAATTGACTTATTATTAGAATAAGCATTTTCACTTTTTCGCTTCAAATTCTGCCCTTTTGCTCTATTTTTTTATTTTCAAAAGAAGAATTTTTGTTCTGTTTAATTTTATATTTATATTGTGCTTTGGGCTAATAAAAATCACAAACCACGTTCCGCACTTTGGAGACTCTTAGTGTAAACCATCATTCAATGTCAATAGCGACACACACATCTTTCATTTCGGTATAAAAGGCACCCTAGCTGGAAATAATAACAGTACTGCATGCTTTGAATGAGAAAAGTAGCTCCATATAGTGACTGAATGATGTATAATTGAATGCTATAGCAGCCTAAATTATATTTTCACTGGGACACACCAAAACAATCAGTGTTTACTTTAAGGAACATTAATAACCGTTCTAATTGAACATAGCAAATCTGACTTATATTCATTCATCACAGACAAAGGTGTATGAATAGATTACATAAAGATATGGTAATTTCAACAATATAAAAATAAGAAATACTTTACATAGTCGTGTCAAAAAAAGGTAAAAGGTAATGATCAGTGCAAAAAAACTCTCTAACAAAGACCTCAAAACCACATTCTCAACTCAAACTGCATTACATCAAACATATTTGAAAGGAAAAAGGGTTTCTATGAACTCGAACTTTTTGAAGCACTTTTCTTTCAAATATGTTTGATATAACGAAGTTTGAGTTTTTTCACAACACCACCAGCGTGTCTCTGTATTTCTGTCAGGAGTCATTTGAGCAGCAGACTTCATCTTTGTCTGAGCTCTCGCTCCCTTAACCTTTTCGGGAGATTTTTCAACCTCATTAACAGCTAGCGGTGCTAAAGGCCTCAGACCCCGGCCTGACCCGGGGGAAAGCGGTGCGTGTGCTAAAAGGTTTACCCCACGGTTGACAGAGTGGGTTCACGAGTTCACGCCTGCAAAAAAAAAAAAAAAAACTCTCTACCGATCGACACCCCCTGAACTTCCAATTAAACACACAAATCCTCCAGACGTCTTCATGAAAACATTGTTTGCAGACTAAAAGTTTGTTGAAGGGATGTTTTAGCAGTACATTTATTACATTCGATAACATCTGCTGAGCACCTGGACTCAACTGAGCTGGAATGCAAACTCACTAATGAAGAATTTATCACTTTCTATTAAAACGTGACACATCTGTCCCATATGGCATCATGCGGCCAATAAAGAAACACACCACAGCAAATGTGTTTTAAAACAACACAAATTTTCCTGTTTTTTTAGTGGTGAAGCGCCAAAGGTCAAAAAAAGGCAAAGCTACCCAAAACTGAAAAATAATGTGTATTTCTAAATTATCAAAAAAAAAAAAAAAGCCTTGAGACTTGGGTCACAATTTTAATGACTTTGGATTGGCTTGGCTTATCATTGTGACTTGCAACTCGACTTGGACTTTGACATCAATGCAGACTTTAGTCTAATGACTTGAAAATACTTGAGAGTTTTCAGTGAAATGTTGAGGAAAATGTGTCCCTATTCCAAGTATTTCCATAATTTTCCTAACTATTGCCTCAGCAACTACTCAGTAACTACTCTAAGTTTATGTGCCTTAGTTTATCTACTTATTATTTCCTAATTATTGCCTCAGTAACTGCTCTAAGTGTATGTGGCTTAGTTCTGCTACTCATTATTCCCTAATGATTGCCTCAGTAACTACTCTAAGTTTATGTGCCTTTGTTCCTCTACTCATTATTTCCTAATTATTGTCTCAGTAACTACTCTAAATTGATGTGCCTTAGTTCCTCAGTACTACTATTTAGTTTCTCAATTGTTCTTCATGAATTCCTCGTAACTACTCTAATTGTATGTGCCTTAGCCTTTAGTTCTTCATTGATTTCTCAGTAACTGTGAAGCGAGACAGTATGATGGTGTCGTTCATGTCGGATGCCCCGCCCCTCCACAAAGATGTCATTTTTTTGGCCAGGACATCAAAATGCTGGATGAGTCTCTTATGATTTTTCACTTGTTGCACGCTAGGTTAGACTATTCGCTAAAGAAAAACAAAATGATCAAACTTCTGTAGCTGACTGATGGATAGTTGGCACAGCACCAGGTGTGAATTGAAGAATGTTCCAGCTTTGGAGGTTGTACTGCATCTTGCATAGTAATACACACAATAGTTTCCATAATCATTGATATATTCTGCTGCTAGCTCCGAATTAGACAAGAGATCAGACAAGTTCTTTGGGAATAATGAGAGGATCTATGTACTAAAATTTGCAGACGTGGAGACAGATTAATACAGCCTGAAAAGATGGCTTCTAGAGAAAATTACTATTCATGTTAAATTAATTTTAATTCAAAATAGCAATAATGGACATAAAACATTCTATTAGTGCTAAACATATTTTCCTGACTTGTACATTGTGCTTACATTTACTAAATAGTGCAATGCAAAGCTCCCTGTTGCCATCTAGCTGTGTGGAGTGTTGCATTCAATGTTCCAATAGAGAAAAAAAACACTTCCAGAGGCCATGGAGGACATTAAGGCCACAGAGCACTAGCCTAGCCGAGTTCATGTTGAGTTGGGAGAACTCCAAATAGGTCAGAGGTGTCACAAGTCATCCCGTCATGGTGTCCTGCTCCCTAACATGATGGAAAACGAGACCAGAGTGCAGTAAGACGTGATGTGGTTCCGCTTTAAACACAGCTTGCCTTCATTGGAAAGATGTTTGACGACACTTGAGAGTAAATGCTAGAAGATTGTTGATGAGTTAATGGTTAAAAAAAAAAAACTAAATAAATGACATGATTTTGTTCCAGAAGTATCTTGCCTCATGAAAAAGGAATCAAGTGACTAAGATGAAAATTTTCACGATGATGAAGAGTGACGTGAACTACTTTTAGAGTCCCGGAATTGTATTATTTTTTAAAATCTCACCATCTCTTTTTTATTTTTACCCACTTGATTTAGGCACATAATGTACCACATGGTACGACCCGGGGGAACGTCTTTGCCTTCCAACATATCTGGTCTTCAGATTCGCTTCCTGCTTGCAGGGGAAGTGAAGAAGCAAACATATCATTATATGTCATCATCTTCATCTTCATGGCAGGTGAGTCCAACGACAGCATATGAAACTACAAATAACACACTCATGTCATGTTACATAACACTACTCCTTTTGGACATGTGGAGCTGTGAGCTGAATTATGTTATGTATTCCTTCTTAACTTGATCCATGTTCAAATGAAATGAAACCATAACCATTACCATAAAACCCTTCAACCATTCATGCTGCCTTGCTGCAACTTTTCATTTGCCATTTCTGCAACTCGTTCTCACAACAAATTGAGCTCGTACGCCCTCTAGCGGCAATTAAACAGCGTTGCTTTTGTTCATTATTGTAATTTGTAGATCATTTTTTAAAAGATCTATGTACCTTTTAACTTATTTCTTTTTTTCTAAACATTTATATAACTAAGCTAGTTAGGTAATGTATTGAAGATATTTAATTATATTGTTTTACATCAAAATCACATCTGTTTATCCAATAGATTCAGACATTTTTGCTTAAAAATAATTATAAATAAATATTATAAATAATATTATAAATAATATTATAAATAATATTATAAATATTATAAATATTATAAATATTATAAATATTATAAATATTATAAATATTATAAATATTATAAATATTATAAATATTATTTATCATGTGATGCAAATGTATTTCTCTTTTGAATGAATATTGTTATTATAAGTGACCTCACCAGCTACACTGAACTACACTGAGCTACTCTCTTAAACACCAAAAACCGACCACGGGACAAAGGTCGGTTCATTAAGTCACCACTGATGCACTACAGGTATACTGCTGATAGGAATGTCATACTACTACATATCAAAGATTCAGATAAATCCCTTTAAATCAGTTAAAATCATTCTGAAATGAACAATGACAGACATCTCTGCTTACAGATGGCCTTTTTTGTGTATGGTTCATCACACATCTTCAACCCGCCACATGGGGGCAGTGTTGTCCCACACCAGGCTCCCCAGATACCCTGAAGGTCTTCTGATGCCTTCACTAATCACTTTTGTTTGGAGCTCAGACATTTATTTTCCCAGACCTAAACAAACACATTCCCTCAAGTGAGAGCTGATGAAAGTGGCGAGGCTATGGCGAGAAGACAGATAAATGCCAGCTAATATCTTCTCTCCCGAGAGCAGAGACACCGAAGAAGGAATATTTGAGGTGCCCTGCAGTACCAACACATTATTAAGTCTGAGCGTCAGCCGGGAAAGGTCATGGCTCACCTTCAGTCTTTCTTCCACGTGACGTTAGGGCCATCACGCTTCCTGAGATGATTGATTGGCGCCAGCATGGCCGGCGCTTTCTCCCACCATGTCTCCCTCGTTTTAGGACGTATTATGTACGAAAGCAGTCTGTCCTCTTTCTTTGTACAGACCACAATACCCACCTCAACTAGAATAGGTACCTGTTACAGGATGATGGAAAGACAGCATATAAGGACATTGAAAAGTCATAATAATAAACTAAACAATAACATTGTGTCCCCTCAAGTGTATGGTTAAAGATCTTATCAAACTATTCTTTAATAACGTTGAGATGTGAGGATGAGGTGTTAATTGGAAGGAGGCGATAATTGGATCGAGGCTGTTATTTCCCAAATGTGAAAACTCACTGTATTATTATAAGAGGTATTTATTAGTGCCTGAGAAAGTGGAAAAAGAAACATAGTTTACTGGCCAGTGCAGGAGCAATAGAACCAATGTTGTAATGTTGGTAAGGTGCTCAGCCAGCATTAATAGCCGTGGTGAGTTCATTGTAATAATAAAACACATGTAACATGCATGTGTTTCACACCACAGCTGAGTAGCCATACTGATATTTTAAAGTGCATGCAGAGGTAGATATTATAGGCTGGCCACTCGCAACACTTGCTATCCAGTAGCGTTTAGCCACAGCTGAGACCCCAGTTATTTGCTTTTCTAAACCATACAACCAGGAACGGGGCAAGTGGATAGCGCGCAGACCTCACAGCTAGGAGACCAGGGTTCAATTCCACTCTCGGCCATCTCTGTGTGGAGATTGCATGTTCTCCCCGTGCATGCGTGGGTTTTCTCCGGGTACTCCGGTTTCCTCCCACATTCCAAAAACATGCTAGGTTAATTGGCGACTCCAAATTGTCCATATGAATGTGAGTGTGAATGGTTGTTTGTCTATATGTGCCCTGTGATTGGCTGGCGACCAGTCCTCTCGCCTGAAGACAGCTGGGATAGGCTCCAGCACCCCTGTGACCCTTGAGAGGATGAGCGGTAGAAAATGAATGAATGAATAATAATCAATAATGTTTAATGTGAATACTTTGCAATTAGAGATGGAACTAGCTAATGTGCATGATAAAATTAAAGAAAAGTAAAATAAAGTAAAAGTAAAGTGTAGCCATCTTTGACTACATGGTCATTGTTTAACAAGTACAATAATTCCTTCTTTATTATGGTAATTTCATTCCACACCCAACCGTGATCAGTCAATTTCCCCAAAGTAGGATTTGGTATTTATAAATAGAATATTTTCATAGTTAAAGCATATTAAAACTGTTTACAACCTTCGGCATACGTATAGGCTCCAGCACCCCCCACGACCCTCGTGAGGAAAAGCGATAGAAAATGAATGAATGAATGAACAACCAGGAACAAATTGGAGACTCGAACGTTAATTGAATAGTTGCATTAATTGGAAGCCTCCTCCTTTAATTTATTTTAAGGGGCACTAAAATTGGACTCCCCAGGAGCAGGTTTTATCCTCTATAAACAACATCCTCTATGGAGTAACCCATTAAGTTAGCCCACAAGGTCGTGTGATGTGACAGCAGTTAGATATGAATCTCACTCGTTTCACCTTTTTACGATTCATGAAACCTTGAAATCTAGCTATCTACTGTATCTCATTTGAGTGTGTATGTGTGTGTATGTGTGTGTGTGTACATGTGCTCAGTGGTTGCTGACACAACATCCTGACATGTTGCTTGTGAGGAACAGGAAGTTCAAAGGTGCCAAAATGCGAAAATCACAAGGCGGAGAAGGAGGGAAGGATTCCATGTAGCCGAGGTCACACCTCCTGCTCACATCACCTTGGCAACCGCCTCCATCCGTCTCACAGTCAGGGTGACTTTGCAGTTTGTACAAGTTCGCCCTCCTTTGGACACGTCATTTCCGACCTGGCGTCCCAGCATCAGTCTTCACGTATCCTCGCCGACCCAGCCGAGTGCCCGCTTGCCGTGAGATAAATTGTTTGTGGCGAAGAGAATGCGGGGATTCAGATGAGTGTTATTTTTGTCCTTCCACCCAGCATGCCTTCCTGCCCATTGGCACACACCTCGGAATGTCACCATTCCTCTCAGCTGGACCGGCTTGCCCTCTGACCTCTGGAGGATGCCATGCGTGGCTGGATGCTGCATTCTACCAAAGTGGGCACAAGTAGAACATTCCAGGTACCATCTTTAGAACATTTTCATCAGCCATTAATCGATGTAGATTTAGTCATGATGATACACAACGGAGAATTCATTCGAATTCGAGATTGGGTCGACCGGAACGAAACAACATTTTTTAAAAGAAAAGTACTATGGTAAAATGACAAAAATGTACGCTAATTAGGGCTGTCAATAGAGTGAAATGTTTAATTGTGATTGATCACTTTTTGTCCATAGTTAACTCAGAATTAATCACATTTACTTGCCTTTATTATTAGCTCTTAAACTCGCCCACAAAGGTTCAGTAAATACAAAATGTGAGAGAGTGAGACCTCTCACCCCTATTGCAATACATTTATTCACTTCCTGTATTTCATAGTAACAAATAACAAGGTGATGTAACAGTTACACATTACAGTTCGAAATAGGACAGTTACAAAGTAATAGTAACAATGCAACGTTGTCCACAATCATAATAAATAATCATGAATCATTATCATAATATAACAGTATAATAAGTAAAAGTCCAATATACATAAGAGAATGAGTTCAGGACTCTTTTTCTTTGTATTTTGCAAACATTAACTGCTTGTATTGTTTCTTGAAGTCGCTGGAAAAACTGGCATCAAACATGTGCAAACCTATTTTTTAGGTGACTAACAAGAATGGTCATTTTTTCAACCAGTCCTTAAATTTTGATTAGTTGTGTATATCAAAAAGAGAAAACAATGTGTTTAAACGTATTACTTCAGAAGAGGCATATATATATTTTATTGTTTAATGATTGGAAGGGTTAGTAATATTGTGACCAAAACTAGATTCTCCTTTGCGACCCCTGTGGTCCAGTGTCCAGATGTTGCTGATGACCTTTGGCTAAAGTTGCAATTCACAATTCCAGTCCACCACGCTGTCGTCCCATCTCCCTACCGCGGTGACGAAATGCACCGGGACATGTCCTGTCCCGTCCCAGGGAGACATTATTTCGCTTCAGCAGCCGAGCTGCGTGAGACAGCTGCTGTCTGAGGAGTGCGTCCCGTCAATCACAGCGCCCCCCTCTGGCGGCTTGACAAGGTCATCAGGCGACATTCTGCACCGCTGTATCAGCACATTACACTTCGTTTGGCACCTCGCAAACACATCAAGCTGCATGTAACGCTTGACTCGGACAAAAAACGACCACGCGGGATGTAATCGTGCACATTATCACGTGCGCGTCACAGATGCTCGCACTTCAGCCCGTCATTCAAAGCAGATCTATTTTTGCATGCGTCTGAACCCTGAGGGCTATGTCGTCACAGAACACGTGGTGCATGTCCACAATGGCGCTCTGCAGACCCACATGCTGTTACACAACGCATGTTTACATTGCTCTCTCCTGTCATTTACGTAGCAAGTAGAGCATCATTAAACACATTTGTATTCAGGCAAGTCAGTCCAGTCCAAGGGTATGACAGCAAAGTAACAAACATGAACATGTATTGATCAGCTAACTGAGGAAGCCTGGACGACCCCCCCCCCCCCCACTCCGCACATTTGACAATGAAAAACAAAAAGCGCACCATATAAACTACAAAACAAGCAGCCTCTATTGAAGCCAAAACCCACCCAACCATCTTATTCGGCTTGGCAGTTGAGGCGAGCGATGGTGTTCGGCGGACTGGGAAGGCGAGAGACGGCGCTCGATAAAGTTGAGGGATGCAGTCAGTTTGACAGGCCATACGCGTCGTCAAGTGGCGGACAACGTGACTGCCTGTCAAAAAGACAGTGGACAAAATGGGGTTTCTATGTGGAACGCTTAGAACGGTCCTCATTACTCGTCGTTACGCCGTCTCGACTCCTGAGCTCTGATGGAGACTTTTTGGGTGGTAATGGTTGGATTCAATCAATATTCTATATCAATATTCAACATCTGTCGTACAGTGCTATGATCAGTGTAAAGGACATAAGTTGGACTCTGAGCTCAGCTTATCATGCCCGGAATAGTCATCCTAATTATATTTCTAAATCTTCTAAAGGGACCACATCTTAAAACACCATCGGTGACAACAGGTCCGTTTTTAGTGTTATAGTCATCACTCACCACCTCCCGTTTCGAGTTTCTCGACTTCAATCTATCACTGTTTTTCAAATATACTGTATATTAAATAATAAATCATGTTCTTCACCAAATTTTATGTATTTTTTGCCTACATTAAGTTATTCCTAGCATAAAATTGCTAAATGTGTAGTATTGAACATTATGTGTCAGTAATATTCATGTGCTGTTTGGTGAGACACACAAGCACCAGACTTGATCGCTGCAACAACAGGCTTTTATTGCATGTTTTATTGCATCTCACAATTCACAATAGTCCCTGACACACCGTTGTGGCAGTAAACCAATCATTCATTCACAGGCGTGCTGGAGCCTATCTCAGCTGTCTTCGGGCGAGAGGTGGGGTACACCCTGGACTGGTCGCGAGCCAATCACAGGGCACATATAGACAAACAACCATTCATACCACACTCCATAACAGACTGAATTGTACCTCTGGTACACCTAATATACAGTGTTAGCCATACTGTATGAAGAAAGAGCATCATTGCAATGCGGCATCCTTTTGGGTTGTTTTCGTGTCTTTGAAACATGACTGTCCGCTGCTTAGAATTGGTAGCTTAAAAAAAAACACTTTTTTGGTAAAGATTGCCCATCATTCAGTCTTTTTGTGATACAAGAACACACCTTTCCAGACTTTTCTGAGCATTCTAAACAGCGGGAAAACTGCTACCTCAAGAAGCCAATAATGCACATAATGGTATTCCTTATTTTGCCTTTATAGACCTGTCAAAAAATTTCCAAAAGCCGCAGACAACACTCCACTAAATGCTGTGACCTGCATATAAACCAAGTCATAACAACATTGTCATTGCAGGAGCTAACACAGAGGAACTCCTTTTCTGGTGTAGATTGACTGTGTATGTATGGCTGTGATGTCAAGTAGTAATCTGACAGTTGGTCTGTCTGGTCCAACTGGTCTGGGGTGCCTAACCCTAACCCAGTTGATTTTGGGTAGGTGGAAAAAGGTTCACAGCACTGCAGGGTTTGTTAGTGCTAACAATTGTTAATTGGTTGCGATGCAGGATCTTAGAGCAGTGTTCTCCTCGCCAGATACTCAAAGACCTTCCATCAATGGTAAGCAGCAGAAATGCTCGATTTCTGTCGGCATGGCTTCTGGATCCTTATTTGTTCCAAAACAGTTGGTGGCAGCACCTCTCACAAAGTCTGTGTTGGTAAATGTCGTTGAGTACGACATTACCCAGAGGGCTTAGTGCTCAAGGAGAAAAAACCCAAAGGACACTAGACTTGAAGAGGACTGCCAGTCATCCGTAAATGAATGGAACAGAATGTAGCGAGCGAATGAGAAAGAGAGGTGGGCGGGTCTACCGGCACAACAGTGTACAATGTATTCATTAGCGCTGAGCTGAGTATAAAATAAACTTATAAACAGTACGTGAACCCAATGACTGGGTCATTAAATGAACACATTGAGCGGTGTTAATTACTGTTTACTTGTGTGTTGTTGCTGTACATAGACAACGTAGCATTATTAAAAGGCTATGAGCTTTAAAGAGCCACACGCTGAAGTGGAAACGTAGTGTTGAATTACACTAAAACGTCCGTCACTGGACTCAGTGCTCATCCACAGCAATCCCACTCAAACAAGCCCGTCCTCCATCCTGCCGCCAGTAGCGGCGTGGGGGCAAGGTGCCCACAATCCCCAAATGTCAAGGGAAGGCTTAAAGAAATGACAGCTGCTGCTGCATCTTCAGCACGCCGCCGCCTCATTCTGGGAAGCGTTGAAAGGGGCAAAGTGACATTTGCAGCAGGCTCCTCTGAACATCCTCCCGTCTGTTGTCACCGGGCTTACTCCTCCATCCCCTTACCCTGCTGTGGTCAGGAGTCTATAGGACGTCGTAAGCTTAGCAGGCTAAACATCATGCTGTGTTTGACATTCGTCCATAATTGATGGGAGGTGCTTAATTACAGTGGGAGAGAGCCGTCATGCTGGGGTCAGGTCTAACCACCGGGGGGCCCCTGCATTGACTCAGCAATTGTTGACAAACCTACTGTGTTGGCTTCCATTCATTTTGTGTAAGACCAGCATTTGTTTAAATACATTGTTCATCTGTTACATCATATGCAAATAATATGCAAATGACCCTATGAGGTCATGTAGCAACTTCTAGGACAACATCTTTTCTTGCTGAGGAGTTGGCAATAGTGCTCCTCGCTAAAACTCAGTAAACAAACACTTTTTGAGGTAGCTTGTTGACTTTGACTTTGTTTTTGTTTTTTTTATCCAAATAGTAGTCATGCCAAAACGTTGTGTTGCTGCTGGCTGTTGACAGTATTGGAGTGAAACTGCAAGTTTGTTTTCTTTAGTAAAAAAGACATATGCTCTGTGTTTCCTATGCTCTAACTGCAAAAATATAAATATATATATATACATATAAAAAATTACATTTATTATATATATAAATTCATTATAAAAATTATTTAAAACATTTATACAAATATAAAAAATATATAAATTTATAAATAATAATAAATAATAATAAAAATAATAAGGAATCCTACTTTGTGGAAATTCACTGAACTGGAAATTGGTCTGGAACCAATTTACAGCAATAAATGAGGTATTTGTGTATGTTTATGTGAGACAATTTGATTTTCAAGGTCACCCGTTTTCTTGTTTAGTTCACTTTTAGTCCTTTTTCCCGTTGTTTTCCTGTTTCCCTCCCTTTTAAATAGTTTCCTGTAAAAAACAACTTCACCATTAATACAGGTAACAACAGAAGTAACTGGTGACAACAGCAATTTGGGGACTTATTTTCCCCTATCTTTAAATTAAAGCTGATATGTTTGTTAAAAAAGGGACACATTGTTATTTATGTCATCTAATTACCTCATTTGCATTCAGGTTTTCATGTTATGCAACAAAATCAACTTTTCATGTGCCAAAATTTGACCCATGATGAATTTTCGTCATTTGTCTGTTTCTTTTATCGAATTCTACATGCACAGAACTTCCCCTTTTGACTGACGAGCTCCACTTTTCATTTCTTTCCACACATGCAAATATCATGACAATATACGTATTCCCACTTGATGAACGTATATCTAGCCTGCCACCAGCTTGGTAAATCTTGACTGATGGTTCTCCGCCAGCAAGGTCATGATGTCTAACAGACTTTTAACGCTTCACTTATGCAGAAAAGACCAAATTCATGAATTTCCAAGCAATGTGCATGGTGAACTGTTTCTGCGCCGAGTGAGCTGCAGAAATAACTGACCTGAACGATCCTGCGCTAAAAAGGCTGTCGGGAGGCCTCACGAGGTCTCATTTGGGGAGCTGCGAGGGTTCGCTCGGCAACAGCACGCTCATTACGTCTGCCTGTAGCGGCACTCGTGCTGCATTTTGATAGGAACCCTTTTGAGTGAGCCTCCGTCTACTACATTAGCAAGTCCAGTATCGGATAGGCTTCCAATTAATCAAAAGGAAGAAACACGCCTGGGAAATGTGCTGTCCTGCATGATAACAACCCTTTACTTGCAATTGACTGTTTCTTCATGGCATCCATTGGTCTCTTTGGACTTGGCAGGGAAGCACCAGCTCAAAGCAAACACTAAGCTCAAAACACAGAGATTTTTTTAAAACCTATCATTATTGTCCAACACTACCTTTATAAGCCAAGGCATCCTGCAACAATCTTGTAATGTAATTCCATTTAACCATCACTTCAAAGCCCATTCAGGACAGCGGTGCATGCAATCTGCATTGTAATTTGTCATCTTCTGTCCTGGTTAGAGGCTGATAATGTCTTATTGAGGAGTGACAGGGCGTGGTAATACAGAATGAATTGCAGGATAATGTCAGAGGTTGCTAACTAATTCATTCATTTTCTACCGCTTATCCTCACGAGGGTCACGGGGATGCTGGAGCCTATCCCAGCTGTCTTCGGGCGAGAGGCGGGGTACACCCTGGACTGGTCGCCAGCCAATCACAGGGCACATATAGACAAACAACCATTCACACTCACATTCATACCTATGGACAATTTGGAGTCACCAATTAACCTAGCATGTTTTTGGGGGAACATGCACACAGAGATGGCCAAGGGTGGGATTGAACCCGGGTCACATAGCTCTGTGTGGTTAGCGGGTCTGTGCGCTAACCACTCGACCGCCGTGCAGTTGGTTGCTAACTAATCTTTGCTAACTAATCTTCTGTAAACAGTTATTGATTTATGTAAAAAAATGTTAAAAAAAGAAAATTTTAGTGAAATATACAAATATACAAATCTCCACAATTTGACCCCCCATACCTCACAAACCTGCTCCATCCACACAACCCCTCACGTGCCCTTCGCTCGTCAGACTCCGACTGGCACTTCCCTGTAGGACCAAGCTCCGAAGCTGGGGAGACAATTCTGGAATTTTCCTGTGCCTTGTTTTTAGCTCTGAATGTTGTATTTTAATGTGCTTTTTTACTCTTTTTATCTATATAGTATCTATATATAGTACCTTGAAAAGCGCTATACAAATACAATGTATTATTAGTATGACTATTTTTTATATATATTGTCAGATTTATTATTTACCTATGAAAGTTTTCCCTTCCTAGAAGCAATTCAAATAAGCATTTTTTGTATCCAGATGTGAAAGGAGATTCCAAAAACTGGCGATTCAGTTGAAAGGGGGCATCAACACTAGAGGTCAACAAAATGGCACCTGTTCCCTCTCTTTGGCACATCCAGCAGACGATGGTTATTTCGTCACACCACAGGAAGTGACATCACGTGTTGACAGCGTGGCCGGGACACGCCTCCTCGGAGATGAGTGGAGGAGGAGGAGGAGGAGGGAGGATGGGATTGTTTGAGGCTGCAAGCTGAGTCGTGCCACAGTCAGAGGCAGACGTCGGAGCGCCTCGGAGCGGCCATCTGCATGCATCATGCTCCCGCTCAGACGCTCCATGCATTCTCCTCAGTGCTAATTCCCACTTTTGAACGAGGACAAAGAGGACAGCTGGGTTGTCTTTTGGGTTTTTTTTGCAGCGGCGGCAGCAGCAGGAGCAGGACACTGGGAGCTGTGCCAGGGAATAACAAAATAATAACAATAATAAAAGGTGGGGGTGGGGAGGGGGGATAACCTTACGGCACGCTTGAGCGATGTTCCACGGGATTCTCTCTCTCCTTACAAAGGCTTTTGCCGCTCACTGATGGACTAATGGAGGGACTCGGCGGCTTGTCATGCTTGAATCCCAGCTCCGAACAACCGCTGTGCCAGACCTTCTTAGTGACCGCTGCCGGACCCACTGTGGGGTAGCGTGGCGGATCAAGGACCCCCCTTAACCTCCTCTTTCCTCCAAAACCTCAACCTTCCCTTGTCTTTACCTCTGCCTGCTTGACCGTATTCACATCCCTTAAGACCCCCAGAAGCAGTCTTGTGCCGCCTAAATGATCTCCTGGACCTCCTCGCTGCTCCGCCGTCGCCTCTTGAGCCCCTCGATATTTCCTACAGACAAACATTTTCCATCACTGGGGTTGATCCCCCTTTCACTCGCCCTTGCCCCGCCCTCTTCCCGATTTCCTGCCCTCTGACCCTCTTGTTTTCATCGTCCCCCTCTCCTCTGTGCCCTCTTCAGGCCCCCCTCCCCAAACTCATTTCACCCCCATGACGATGTTGCCATGTGTCTCCTGGCTCCAGCCTATCCTTATGGTGCTGACCTCTGTCTTCTGGACCCGGGGGGAGAACTGCCCAGCGACGTGTTTGT
The DNA here is from genome assembly GCF_030265055.1 of Doryrhamphus excisus. Classification (NCBI taxonomy): domain Eukaryota; kingdom Metazoa; phylum Chordata; class Actinopteri; order Syngnathiformes; family Syngnathidae; genus Doryrhamphus; species Doryrhamphus excisus. The sequence continues at coordinate 13,299,433 of NC_080483.1, forward strand.
GCCCGGACCCCCACACGGTGGACTGCAGTGGCCGGGGTCTGACCCACCTTCCCAATGAGATCCCCCTGGACGTGCGCAGGCTCCTATTGGCTGACAACTGGATACCCCGCATCCCATCCGACTTCTTGGTTCTGTATAGTGACCTGGTCTACCTTGACCTCCGGAACAACACCCTCTCATACATTGAACCGGGGACACTCAGCACCTCCTCCAGGCTGGTCTTCCTGGACCTTGGCAGTAACAACTTGACAGAAATCCCCAAGGGAACGTTTGGGGAGTCCCGTAGCCTGATCAAGCTACGTCTTGGCAACAATCCCTATCTGAGCATGGTGAACGAGGATGCTTTCCTGGGTCTCACCTCACTCCGGGAGCTGGAACTGGAGCGCAACGCACTGTCTACCCTCAAGGTGGGGGCGCTAAGTCAGCTGCCTTCTTTGCGGGTGGTGAGGCTGGAGGGCAACCCCTGGGTGTGCAACTGCAACTTTGCCAACCTGTTTGCGTGGCTCATGGAGAACAGTCACAAGCTTCCCAATGGTAAGCAAACCCAGGACGGCTTTTCCATGTTTGTGCAACATACACCAGTGTCGTGGCAAATCACGTCTATTTATGTTTCCTCTGTAGGAGAGGGAACCCCCACCCTCCCTCCCGCACCCGTGTTCTAATTTTGTCTCTTTCTTCCTCCACCCCCATAGCCTCCAATGTTAGAGACAGTGTGTAATATGACACAATATCTCTTGTTGTTTCATTTCAATGCAAGCACTATAATAGCAAATATGTTGTTTTTCTGATTCTTCTTATGCTCTCACAGTTAGTCAATTTCTATTTTTCTTCTTGTAATGTTGGACAGTTGGGAGAGACTTATATATACATATATATACATACATATATATATTCACATCATTTGGTGCATATTTTACAAGAATATCGTTCTTGTGGGTGTGCAAGGCGGTCAAGTGGTTAATGCGCAGACCTCACAGCTAGGAGACAAGGGTTCAATTCCACCCTCGGCCATCTCTATGTGGAGTTTGCATGTTCTCCCCGTGCATGCGTGGGTTTTCTCCGGGTACTCCGGCTTCCTCCCACATTCCAAAAACATGCTAGGTTAATTGGCGACTCCAAATTGTCCATAGGTATGAATGTGAGTGTGAATGGTTGTTTGTCTATATGTGCCCTGTGATTGGCTGGCGACCAGTCCAGGGTGTACCTACCGCCTCTCGCCCGAAGACAGCTGGGATAGGCTCCAGCACCCCCCATGACCCTTGTGAGGATAAGCGGTAGAAAATGAATCAATGAATTGTTGTTGTGGTTCTGTTTTACTTCTAAGAATCCATTAAAATCAATCTGGTCCCAGCTTTTCCTGAACATTTTGGGGCAATTTTGAAGAATATTGTTTGGTTTGCTCTAAAGAACCATCATACATTTATTTTATATCCTACATGGTCATTTCATTGATCAGTTCGCAGTATTTACTAAGACTGTATGAACTAATACATATATTTATATACTAACAGCCAAAAGTCTTAGTTATAGTTGAAATTCAAGTCCAATCAATAGCTGAAATAGTACAAGGTTAAGTGGTGAAGTGCATGTTCTCCCCGTGCATGCGTGGTTTATCTCCGGGTACTCCGGTTTCCTCCCACATTCCAAAAACATGCTAGGTTAATTGGTGACTCCAAATTGTCCATAGGTATGAATGTGAGTGTGAATGGTTGTTTGTCTATATGTGCCCTGTGATTGGTTGGTGACCAGTCCAGGGTGTCGCCCAGCCTCTCGCCCGAAGACAGCTGGGATAGGCTCCAGCAGCCCCTGTGACCCTTGTGAGGATAAGCGGTAGAAAATGAATGAATGAATAACTGGTAGTGTACGTATATGGAAAAATACCGTTGTACTTTAGTTGGTTTAGTTGATGTTCAACCAGACTATATCCAGCGTGATCATCCGATTCGGCAATTTACATTTTGTCTAATGCAGGACATTTTTTGATATTTTTATTAAAGAATATTTTTCATGGGTGATTTTGCAGATTTTTTAAATAGTTGTGGTGATTCCACAGACTTTTATCCAGCATGGTCAGCTTTTATTTATATAATAAAATACATTATTGCAAGTAGTTGAAGTGGTTTAGTTTGGATTTTTAGAAACCCTGCAGTATTATGTATTCTGCATGGTTGTCCAATCCGTTCAAATTGCAGCCTTTCTTTACATAATGCCGGGCATTGGGTAGACATTTTGTCATGTGAAATTTAGGCCTTCTGACTTTGTGTTAGATAACAGAGCAGAAGATATGCGTGTGTGTGTGTGTGTGTGTGTGTGTGTGTGTGTGCGTGCATCTGAGTAACAACACAGCAGAACAGACTCGCAGTTGTATTGTTGAGCTGCACAGTTGAGCTGCTTACAGGAGAAGATCGGCCTCCAACAGCCAAAGGGTTTGTAATGTTTGTCCTAGTTCGAGCACAAAACGAGCTTCTTTAGAATCTGCTGTCACTCAGCTCAAAGCAGATGATGCATCCCATCACACGATGCATGCACAAGTCATTCAGAGCGAGGCTTATAGATACAAAGTTACTATCTTTTAGTTATCATTTCAGTGCGAGCGAGGCAGCACGTGGGAGCCAACGAGGTAAAAATAAACACAACCGAAGTTGCAGCGCCACAATGATAATATTTTATGCTGTTATCATATTTACATTTCAGTATATGTCACAAATTTGGTCTTAATCTAAGAAATTAGGATGTGGTGTGGTGTTCACGTGGGTGCTACTGCCGAGTGGGCGTACTTCTATCTGCTAGCGTTCCAATGTTGTTTGGGTGTAAGTGTTGAGTTGTGTTCACAGTAGAGTCTTCTTTGCTCAAATCTGCATTGTGTTGTTAGAATGGATGACAGGATATAAAGGGATAATACTATTTGGATATACTTTAGAGTAGTCAGAGTGCAGCTTGTACTGTATCGCAGTATATATGTCCAAATTGTGTCCAAAATGCGAATATTTACTAGGGATTAGCTGAATAGTACATTTTTGCCAGATACGAGTATAAAACGAGTACATTTTGTCATCAATTTTCAGTAACCTGCATTGACTGGCCGCAACATTAGGTACACTTGCACAGTAGCACATGTTTGGCATGCAGCATTCTGCACCTTGCAATCTTAAACTTGTTTCATTTTGCATTTTTTCAAGACAGTTGGCACAATCATGCAACAGTCAATGACGCTGTTTTTTTATTTTTTCCGTCTGCTTGCTTCAGATGGTTTGGCTGGCGATATAAAGTCAGTTGGAAAACTACTTGTAGTACTGAACACTGTGCTTTTGAGGAAAATACAGTCAGCAAGACTGTAATAATCAATAATAATGCTTTGTAATTAGACATGGAACTAACTAAAGTTGGTTTCTTTAACTTTAATAATGATTTGGAGCTCATTAGAAAATTAAAGAAAAGTAAAGAAAAGTAAAAGTAAAGTGCAGCCGTCTTTGACTACATACATGGCCGTTGTTTAAGTACAGTAATCCCTTCTTTATCATGGTAATTTCCACAAAATACAGTCAAGAAGACTGACAGATTATTATTATGTTTATTGCCATGTTTGCATGAATCACCAACTTCACACATCTCATTAAAAATAATTCAAGAATAACGTCTCAAGGATCACTTACACACATACACAGTACACATATAATTAGATAATAAACAATACATATAGCAACTTCTGATCAATCCACAAGGCAATTTCAGACTTAAAATTTAAGTCTCACACATTTCCAGCTAAACCACACCCACTTCCTGTTGATGCCCCTCCCAGTACAGATACAGATACAAATAATTTAGATGGGTGAACCGATACATATGATATTTATGTACTATGTGGCCCAGTTTTCCAATGGGGGGGGGGGGGGGGGAGAGGGGGGGGGGGGGGGGGATCATGCTCTGCTTCACAATGTCACAGTACGTTTTCCCCTGAATGAACTGCACCTTCTAAGTGCCGGCAGCACTCGAGCTACCCCAAACCGTAAAAGCCCCACCACCATGGTCGACTGTAAGCAAAATGGCAATAATGGATGTGTGTTGAGTAGTGGTGTGACAAAATGTGACAAGATTTATCTTTTGGTATTTTAACAACTAAACTGTCAGTAAAAATCAATGATTTAACGAACAGAAAACCATAGCTTTTACTTAAGTTGTTGAGTGCAAGTAGGGTTTTTGGTAATGGTAATGGTTTAATTTCATTTGAACATGCATCAGATTACAATTGAATGCATCACATAATCAGTTCACAGTTCCACATGTCCAAAAGGAGTAGGAAGAAGCAAAGCTTATTAAATCCTAATTTTAGAGGGAAAAATGAAACAAAACAATACTTTTTTTAGAGGTTGAGATTCCCGAGTCTCGTTGGTAAAAGATCATTCATTAGTTCAGTTCAGGGGTTAGCAACCATTAAAGATACAACAAACGGAGACTATTATTTCAAAAGAATAACAGACAAAATGAAGGTAACACAACAAAAACTAAAGCCAATAACACCACTAGTCACTCACTAATCATGCAATAATAATAGTACTAATAAAAACTGTTCAAATTGCTGTTTATATTTACTTTTCCTTCTCTTTCGTTATCTTGGCACTTGGCACGTTATCTTTTTCCGCATTGGTGACATAAGCAATTCTTTGAAACATGAAAAAAAAATCCCTGACTAATTTTTTTAAATCAACATATTCAAATTATCCGAATAATCATTGCAGCCCCAGTGTCAATAAATTTTTTTTTATTTTTTTTTATTAATTTTTTTTTTTTTAATTTTTAATTTTTTTTTCATTTCACTGCAAACAACATTTTATGCACTTACAGCATCTTATGGCATCAAGATTACTGATACAAACACACACTTCCAGGCAGAAGGCAGGATTATGGTGCTGCTGGTGCAAACTCTCGGGTATCCCTCTGCCAGACCCAATTACCCAAATGACAGGAGGCTGTCAATCATAGCAAAACGTGTTGACCTATTCTCTAATGTGTGCTATTGGAAGTGGAAACCCAATCACAGATGGGACACTCATTAGTGAATGAGGTTGACATGATGAGATTTTCAGCGTACTGTACGTCGTCAGCTCAAGCCAAGCGTCCTCGACGTGGGCAGCTAATGTTTCATTCATCAGAGAGTGAGAAACTCAATTACACAACATGACGCAAAGTGCTTCTATATCTTATGTGTGTGTGTGTATGGATGCGCTGCGTCTACACCGGTGTAGTCCCAGAGGTACAGATGCTGGAACCAATCACAGGCTTATGAATGTGTTAAGTTGGTGTTTGCCAACTGGCTAATGTAGAACATAAAGGTCAACTGTTGCTACGATGCTAATGTGGAACAGAATTATTAGTCGGTAATGTAGAACATACAGATTGGAACCCATGATGCTGTTGCTAGGCAGTTTAAGTAGAACACAAAGTATAAGACCCATGAAAGACTAAAAGACAGGTCAAGTGTAAGCGCTACGGAAAGACTCTTATATTCGGACAAGCTGCTATTTTTGAAGTCCTGAGATCTTCAGCGTTGGCCTGCATAATGCAAAGATCCCCATGCTGCAAAGCCAATTCCCATTTCATTTCTCATGTCTTGATTTCCCCCGTGATTCCTGGCGAGTCAGCGCGTAGCACACTTGTCTGTTTGCGTATGTTTGATTACTGCCAGTCAGTTTGATGGCACAAGCTAAAAAATGGAGGGCTTTGGGGGGAAATTCACGTCCTTTATTTACCGTTGTGGAATATTTACATGTATTTTTCTTTGCAATAATAATCAATAGGTCAAGTGGTTAGCACGCAGACCTCACAGCTAGGAGACCAGGGTTCAATTCCACCCTCGGCCATCTCTGTGTGGAGTTTGCATGTTCTCCCCGTGCATGCGTGGGTTTTCTCTGGGTACTCCGGTTTCCTCCCACATTCCAAAAACATGCTAGGTTAATTGGCGACTCCAAATTGTCCATAGGTATGAATGTGAGTGTGAATGGTTGTTTGTCTATATGTGCCCTGTGATTGGCTGGTCACCAGTCCAGGGTGTACCCCGCCTCTCGCCCGAAGACAGCTGGGATAGGCTCCAGCATACCCGTGACCCTTGTGAGGATAAGCAGTAGAAAATGAATGAATGACTAAATAATAATAATTATGATTTGCAAAATTAGAGATGTAACTACCTAAAGTTGTTTTCTTTAACTTTAATAATCATTTGGAGTGCATGAGAAAATTAAAGAAAAGTAAAATAAAGTAAAAGTAAAGTGTAGCCGTCTTTGACTAATGAATGAATAATAATCAATAATTACGCTTTGCAAAATTAGAGATGGAACAACCTAAAGTTGATTTCTTTAACTTTAATAATCATTTGGAGTGCATGAGAAAATTAAAGAAAAGTAAAATAAAGTAAAAGTAAAGTGTAGCCGTCTTTGACTAATGAATGAATAATAATCAATAATTGTGCTTTGCAAAATTAGAAATGGAACTACCTAAAGTTGTTTTCTTTAACTTTAATAATGATTTGGAGTGCATGAGAAAATTAAAGAAAAGTAAAATAAAGTAAAAGTAAAGTGTAGCCGTCTTTGACTACATGGTCATTGTTTAACAAGTACAGTAATCCCTTCTTTATTATGGTAATTTAATTCCACACCCAACTCTTAATCATTAAATTTCCGCAAAGTAGGATTTCATATTTATAAATAGAATATTTTTTATAGTTACAGCATATTAAGCCTGTTTACAACCTTCGACATATGGTTTCGAACATTACCAGAGCCCCTTAGACATGAGCTAAGACTCCCATAGCACCTTTACACTTGTATTATAGACTTACTAATAAGACATTTAAGACACAAATAAGACATGAGGTCATCATTGCTGCTATAAATGTGCTCCCTAGTGTGTCTATGGGGAATTACAGTAAAATATAATACATTACAGAATACCTAATCTGGTATTGCTTCCCAAGGTGAAAGAAAAAGATGTCTATTCAGGGAAAGGCATTCATTTGTGGAGTTGTGTACCACACACACCCTGCGACTAATTGAAACACGGCATCTATGAATGTGGAGGTCATTTTATTTGCAGCACCTCTATTGCTTTTTATGGGTACGTTAGTGCATTTTGTAATCAGGTAGATGAATGTTTAATTAAAGGATGAGTGTAAACATGATCCAGTGCTGTCTTGTGTGCCGGCGGGTTAAGGAAGAACAAAGGCTATGTATAATTCAGGGTGACACAGTTCTTTGGGTGCATTGGCCGGGGTAATTGGAACTGGATCTTGCCTGCGGGGAACGGCGGGGCAGCTCCCATGGAGGACACTAGGAGCAGCTTCACCACAAAGTAGCAGTTTTGTGGCAGGACCAGTGATCAGTATCGAGTTGCGATAAATAGATATAAATAGGAAGGCGTGCCCTTGTGGGTATGTAATGACAAAAAGATCTGTTTCATTAACTGGCAGCTTCGTCGTATCCTGGCCTAATTTCATGTTTATTTAAAGTCGAGCTGTGAGATGGTGATGGCGTTGGCAGGCTTAGGTGGGCACGGCATCGGGCACAAAAGCCGAGTGGCTAATCCGCAGATGTTAAAGGTGAAAAGCCAAAAGCCGGCAAACACAATAGCACACAATAGCAAAATGCTACTTGGTGCGACGACGAGCGGCCGTCCAAAGGCCACGAGGAGCGCTGATGAAATGTGATGTGATTGGCTCTCCATGCAGAAGGAATCCCCTCCTGAGTGATTCACCCTCGACTGCACTGTTTCACTAATGCTCGTCATTCGGCATTCCGCACGCTGCCTGCATACCCCCCGCCCTACTGTGTTATATTAAATTTTTTATTGCTTTATCACACCTGAATTATTGAATTACTTGATATTGAAGGTTGTTTAAGTCATTAGCGTGTTTTTCTCTTGTACAGACATGATGGGCGTCTGAAAAATTCAACAATTTTTTTTTTCCCGCGCTCGCTATAATATCTACAGTGTCGTTAAAGGAGGGCTGGAATATATACGACTCTGATAGCGATCTGCCACAACAAGATAGATCAATCACACCGCAGCACTTCGCCCAACCCCACGGCTGAATGTAATCCCAAATGTAATCCATCAACCGTCCGTGATGGGAATGTAACACGGGTGTCCGTGTTGCCTGGCATGCGTGAGAGGCAATGATTGGTGCAAAATCATACCATTAGCTCGCATGCTAGTACGCGCTTTAATCCCATCATTTTTTTTTCCTTGATACAGTCATCCAACTTTTGCTGTTAAAGCGCCACGGACGCGACTGTATTGGGATGCACAATACATTCAATCAACTTTATTTGTATTGGGAAAACTTTAGCTCTACCTGACGATCTATTCTATGTTTGAATGCATGCACAACAATAACAACTTTTAGCATATTAGTAGTGAAAATTATGGTAATGGTAATGGTTTAATTTCATTTGAACATGCATCAGATTACAATTGAATGCATCACATAATCAGTTCACAGTTCCACATGTCCAAAAGGAGTAGGAAGAAGCAAAGCTTATTAAATCCTACCCCTCCATCTGGTACTTTTACAATCAGTAACTGTTACATTTGTTCACTTCCTGCTTTCCATAATATAGTTTAAGGTTTTTTTTGTTTTTTTTTTAAATAATGTACCTTGTAAGGAAGTACGAGGTGATATGACCATACAATGACATAATGGTTACCATAGTAACTGTCAATATAGTGATATTATGGAATGGATATGAGCTGGTTTAAGAAACTATACAAACATGTGGTGTATGTACAACAATTTGGCTGAGATTAATAGGTTGCAATACTACTATGAATACTACTGTGCGCCTCCGGGTGCGCCCACTCCGCTGTGATTGCTTACACGTCCAAAGTACTTCCTAATTAAACACTTTGGAAACACTTTGCGGGACTACCAGATATGGACATCACCAACTCTTAACGCTTTCTGGGGGAGGGCACAAAGCGAATGGCGCCTACAGCCACGCCCAAAATATGTGTGTTAGCATAACTGGAGATACTAAATATTAAATAAATATTAAAAGTGTTAATATGAGTGTGTATATATATATATATATATATATATATATATATATATATATATATATATATATATATATATATATATATATGTATACGTGCTCTGTAAGTACCCTGCCTCTTTCCCAAAATCAGCTGCGATAGGCGCTAGCTTAACTGTGACCCAAATAAGGACAAGTGGTATCAAAAAATAGACGGATTGCTCATTTAATTCATCAATTCACGAGAGACCATGCCTGGCCACGTTTTACTCACAATAATCTCACTAAAAGCTCCGCTGAGTCAAAGTGTAAAAGGACCTGCTGTGTGGAAATTGCGTGCCATATTGTGATTACGCAACACGTCTGAGAATAATAGTCTTTAAAACACAGCCAGCCAAAATAGCAGCATAATTGTCACTGGTCAGTGTAACCGGTAATAGTGTAATTAATATTGCCTCTAGCCTTTTTAATTGTCTCTTTTCATAGATTTCCCCATGTTTATGTTTGACTATTGAGTATTATTCAGTGTGCTCTGTCTTCCTGGCATTGGCTTTTTTGTCTATTTTGCTCTGACTCATCGGATCTCATTGCTGATCCAGAATCGGGAGGCTCTGTTTGTGGTCTACAATGAAAATGGAGTGTCACATTTTTGTTTTTGCTCAGAAGTAATAAAAAAAGCAATGTTCGGTTCCACATTCCACCAAACATTATTACTACAGTATAACTTCTAAAGGAAGGCGCGGTGGAACCTCGTTTTTTGTCATTACTACATTCCAAAAGGCCAGACGAAAACCAAAACATGCAAAAACCGAATCAGTTTTCCTCATAAATATAAATTCAACTGATCCCGTTCAGACATCCAAACACTATATATCAATATAAAACACATTTTATATAAATACTTCTAGTTTTACATGCAAAAAACAAAGCCAATTAAAAATGAAGTGAATAAATGAACATTTAACATAAATTTTCCCTTTATTTGGCTACAGAAAATGGATGAATTTACCTTTATTGAAGACTAAAAAATCACAGAGATGAGTGGAGGAGACAGAGATTTATTTTCAACTTTTTTGACAAAGTTCTGGCACTTGTAACTTTTTTTTTGCAGCCATCCAAAATTGAAAAAGCACAGATCACTCAAATACACAATGGACTTAAACACCTCATAGCGCATGGACTAGTGCTTTAGAGGCGAAAGAAGGAGACATGTTCATCATTCTGTATGCACTCTATGAACAAATAGACAACACACACGCATAACATTTAATAAACACATAATAAACATAAAATATACATAATAAAATTATCTGGCTGCAATCTGTCTATAGATGAGATATTATGTTCATATTGCATGGAGTTAACTCTGGCATGTCCGACATGACATAGTGAAAAAAATATATCCTCGCATTATGTGTGGAAGTGGTACATTTTTGGCTTCTTACACAGTCCTTGTTCCTCACTCTGTTTGAAAAACCTTCTTAAGTGAAGAATAAGTTAGTAAGTAACTATTTAGCTTGGTCCCATATTATTAAAGCGGTGGATGTATCTTATGTCCCTGCAGTGATCCTGTTGCGCATGTGGTGTAAACAAAGAATGTAGTAGTAAAGGTGACTATAGGGGTGTTATTTCATATTTATAGGGCTCTAATAATGGTAGAAAGTCATTAAATGGTTATCTATGCTCTATGAACTAAAATATAGATTTTTTAAAAATTATTGAATTCTATTGACTGTAATGCGTGGATGTTGTAAGTAAAGGTGACTATAGGGGTGTTATTTCATATTTATAGGGCTCTAATAATGGTTATCTATGCTCTATCAACTAAAATATTGATTTTTTAAATTATTGAATGCTATTGACTGTAATGCGTGGATGTAGTAAGTAAAGGTGACTATAGGGGTGTTATGTCATATTTATAGGGCTCTAATAATGGTAAAAAGTCATTAAATGGTTATCTATGCTGAACTAAAATATAGATTTTTTTAAATTATTGAATTCTATTGACTGTAATGCGTGGATGTAGTAAGTAAAGGTGACTATAGGGGTGTTATTTCATATTTATAGGGCTCTAATAATGGTAGAAAGTCATTAAACGGTTATCTGTACTCTATCAACCAAAATATAGATTTTTGAATTACTGAATTTTATTGACTGTAATGCGTGGATGTAGTATGTAAAGGTGACTATAGGGGTGTTATTTGATATTTATAGGGTTCTAATATTGATAAAAAGACATTAAATGGTTATCTATGCTCTATCAACTAAAATATTGATTTTTTTTTAATTATTGAATTCTATTGACTGTAATGCGTGGATGCTTTGTTGGGTACTCGACTAGTTTATGAGGTGCACTATTATGAAATTGTTTACTGAACACAAAATGATGAAAATGTATCTATGGTAGGTAGTATCTATAGAAATGTATCTATGTATCATGTGCTCTCTTCTGTCTTACTGTTGCTACGGTGAAACTAGTCCTGCCGTAGGTGGATGAGCTGAACTTGCGCACCAAGAATTCAAACTCTGCAAGTGAACACTTTGACATTTAGTGTATTAAATCAACTCTCTCTGCATTGCCCTGCAGAATATGCTCTATAGAATAAAAAAACAGTTGGTGTGCTGTATTTGAATTGAATATTTATTTCATAAATTTGACACCCGTCCTCATTCTTCCCGAATGTGTTTACATTTTGTTCCATTTATTTCCAATGCAAGTGGATTTTTTTTTATTTTCCAGCATCTTTGGAATGATAATGAAAGAGAGCTTTTAGTGGCAATAATTGAAATATTGGATGACATTTATTTTAGGGCATATTGCACAACAATAAGCCTCAGTCTTGTCTGCTTGCCCTTGCACATTATGTAATCCTCTGCATGGACGCCACACAAATGCATTTGTGCACAAGTTGAAATCCGGCATCGCTCACTGGAAGCCTGCTTTAGCATGTCTGGCAAATCTGTCTGATCTTATTTTCTCTCCCGGCCCAGGAGTGGAAGGCATGGAGTGCTCCCTGCCCATGGACGGACGCCGCGTGTCCCTGACCCAGCTCTCCAAGGACAGCTTCCGCGAGTGCCAGGCCAGCCTGACTCTAACGGACCTGCTCATCATCATTTTCTCTGGCATCTCGGTGTCCGTGGTGGCCATCATGACCAGCTTCTTTCTGGCTTCCACCGTTCACTGCTTCCAGCGCTGGAGTAAAGGCTCCAAGGGTGACGAGGAGGAGAGCGAGGAGTGACAAGGATGTACTTTTAAGGGCTTGTCTAATTCGACTATTTCCAGCCTTGACAACACCTCCACGGGACAAAGTGTGCGACACTGGGCCAGATTTATGCTGCTTCCTCCCTGGTGAACACCAAGGACTGTTTTATGGAAGGATCCTAGCCTGGTACAGTTGCGGTTTTCTTTGCACACGGGCATCTAATTATGGTAAGAAAAGGTACCTCCTGAGGGATTACACGGTCGTGGGCTCCACTCGACATGATCTCACACTTCCAACATAACTAGGGTAGCACTTTGTGTAGAAGATGCAGGGAAAAACAGAGAACTTCGACTGTGTTCACACTTGTAGCTCTGTACCATATTCTCATCACATGTACGTTTTGGCCAGTAAAAACATGTCATAAGTAGGGGTGTAACGGTACGTATTCAGAAAAAGATTAGATAGATACCATCTCCAGGTCAGGAGTATTCAAGTTCAAGCACCAGGGAAGGATGGAGGACATGATCGACATAGGGATTGGTGCAGCGTCTACAGTGATGAGAACTCTGTTGTGGTGAAAATGGAGCTGAGCTGGAAGGATAGATCGATTTACCGGTCGATCTATGTTCCTACCCTCAACCATGGTCAGGAGCTTTAGGTGGCGATCAAAAAAAGGGCAAGAACACGGAAACAGGTGGACGAAATGAGCTTACTTCGTAGCAAGAGTGAGAAACTTAGTCATTCAAGAGGCTACTTCTCCTCGACATTAGCCACGTTTACATGAGGAGTTTTTCTCTTTCCGAATGACCTGTCCAAAAAAAAACAGTATACATGGAAAGGAATATTCCAATCTCGCTATAATCAACCAGAATAGTCAATGGGGCATTCGCAGTAAAACGTAAACATCAACATCACGTGATACCGACTTCCCCGGTTTTTCTTCCACGTTGGAATAACAGTTTTTCGTTCGTCCAGTCTTGGAATTAGTTTGGATCAAAAACAAACTTTCTGCAGCAGTCCACTGCCGATTGCTCGCCTCCATTTTTAAAACCTAAGAACGTCATATCTGAACATACGCTGAAAGAACGCACCCGGATAAAGACAAAAATTCTTGCTAATATTTTATAATTAAACTCGGGACATGTTTTATATAGATATATATTTTATGGACTTATGAATAAAGTATAGAAGTGTTTAGATTCCGTTCCAGAAACTGCGGTAATGCACACGAAAGCTGCTTGCCAACCGCCAATAAACAACATAAGAAGAAAAACACAACAAAGAAGAACTTTCCGTTTGAGCGGGTACAAGATACCTCAATCGGATTGGGGAAAGGAATATTCCACCCCTGTGAATCCGATTATATATTCATTCGGATTGGCACTTTTCTTTCGGAATGAGGTGTATACAAAGGTTACATTCTTTTCGTTTCAGCAAATAAACCGAATGGAATTGGAATATTTGGGTCCATGTATACGTGGCTATTGAGAGGAGCCAAATGAGGTGGCTCGAGAATCTGGCATCTGGTCAGAATGCCTCCTGGACTCCTCCCTGGGGAGGCGTTCAGGGCACATCTGACCAGTAGAAAGCTCAGGGAAGACCTAGGACTGGTTACTGTACTGTAAAGATTATAGACTATAGAACACATGTACCGTTACACCCCTAGTCACGACATAATTGGAGTGACATATTTTGAAACTTCAAATGTAAGCTATAAAACATGCACTCATACGCAGGCTGTAGCGGACTGAGGTCAGATTGCTTTCACACCACAGTTGCTTTGCTGTGTCCACTCCTGATGAACCGAGGATCAAACTAGAAAAAATGGTGTGAAAGCAACAACGGTCCATTTGTCTCCACAAGCACAGCAACAGCACCACAAGTTTTTTTTATTTTTTTATTTTTAACCGAACCAAAAAGTATGAACACAACCTTCAAATACCATAAAGTCGGATTGTGACATTTTAACTATCTGAATTATGTCATGAAAGATGTCATACAGAACGGTGACCTCAGTATTTCAACTCCTATGACGTCATATCTTGTCATTTACACGATGTGTTTCAAGGACGTGTAAAGGACAGATTCCATGGTATATTATATATATACGATGTAGTCACACATGTAACGTGCACCAACACACACACAAAAAAAAAGCATCATATGAATCGAGAGAATATACTCTACTTTCATTAGTGTAGAAAGATAAATTAGCTCTGCGTATAATCCTCACAATTAGGGCAAAATATGGTATTATTAAAGAAAGCTTGCGTAGAACTATTGTGTCAATTAACGCACTTTAATGGTGAATCTAACGATGTGACACCCCTAATTACACCATTCCGTCCTCATCTGCCAAAGAGAAGTGGAAGTGGATTATTTATTGAATTATTATTTTGATGTTTTGTCATTATCAGGAAGGTATAAGTTCTTTTCAACATAAGGCAACACTAAATGACACCATCATATGAACATTAAACATCATAATGAAATACATCTTTGGGTCCGTTTAATAGCCCCATAAGCACTCATTTAATAAATCACCGCCATTATCACGGGAGTCTCTTGTCGTGCTTTAATAGAGTTCTTCCGAGGTCCCGCCGTAAAGCTAATGACTTAAGTTACAAGAAAGGTTTAATTAAGAAAAATATGGGAGCAGCATTTATCACACACCAGAGCAACAGTACGGAACGCTCTGATTTAAGGCGGCCTGAATGTGCTAATTGCATTCTTTATTTATTAGTCCTCTATTGTTTGGGGTTTGCGGATGCTCAGTACCGGAAGATTGGTGTTTGTGTCGCTGCTATTGTTAAGGCATGTTGCCGCTGATATTCTAGTGAGGCATGAATAATTCGATGAAACTGAGACGTGGAATGGAAAGAATGACAGACCCCGGAATGCAAACGACAGAAATGACGGACAAGCACATATTTGTCCCATATGATGTTGGTCTGATTAGAGCCAATAACCTTGAGCCTTAAACATTCTTAACATGCTAAATAATTGCATAATTTCCCACACAGAAAACTTTTTAGATATTCCAGAATCTGCACCTATTCCAGCTGTATTTCCCTTGATTTGTGTTTCCTGACAAAACGGTCTGTTTTTATTTATTCCACCCACGGCCACTCTGCTGTGATTGGTCACATGCCCAATGTGCTTCCTAACTATGAAACATATAATTTCAAAAAAGTAATTATATTTACTGGTTACTTACCTCAAAGTAAGTTAACTATAAGAAAATTACTCATTTATGAATGTAATTATTGCATAACTTAAAGGGGACATTTCATTCATTCATTCATTTTCTACCGCTTATCCTAACGAGGGTCGTTGGGGTGCTGGAGCCTATCCCAGCTGTCTTCTGACAAGAGTCAGGGTACACCCTGGACTGGTGGCGAGCCAATCACAGGGCACATATAGACAAACAACCATTCACACTCACATTCATACCTATGGACAATTTGGAGTCGCCAATTAACCTAGCATGTTTTTGGAATGTGGGAGGAAACCGGAGTACCCGGAGAAAACCCACGCATGCATGGGAAGAACATGCAAACTCCACACAGAGATGGCCGAGAGTGGAACTGAACCGGTTCTCCTAGGTGTGAGGTCTGCGCACTAACCACACGGCCGCCGTGCAGTAAAGGGGACCTATTATACCAATTTTTCAACCCTTTCTAATTGTGACTCCTATAGAGCAGCGACACACAATAACCCACACAGAAAACTTTTTAGATCTTCCAGAATCTGCACCTATTCCAGCTATATTTCTTTTGATTTGTGTTTCCTGCCAAAACGGTCTGTTTTTATTTATTCCACCCACGGCCACTCCGCTGTGATTGGTCACATGCCCAATGTGCTTCCTAACTACGACCCATATAAGGAAGTTCTCACATCTGTGACATCACAAAGGGGCAGTTTTACCACGCCTTTTGAAACCGAGCGTTTTGAGCTATCCCAAAATTTTTTCAGGGCTCACTTTTTCCAAATACACAAAACTCATTATCTGAAACTTTGGCATCGTTTAACACAAGAATACAACATCATAACTACATTTATAGGTCAGAAAAGTGGAAAAGGCATAATAGGTCCCCTGTAAAAAAACATTAAAATATCAGTGATAGATATCAGTGCAGAAAGATCGACGTGTTTGAAGTTTGGAATAGTGATTAATTCGATTACCAATTAGTGAAAAACAATAACACTGTTACTCCCAACACTGGAAATAAGACAAGCAATGGAGGCAGCGACTTTACAGCTATTTTTAATTGCTTCAGAGGAAAACGGTGAGATTCATGCACTGATGTTGCTTTTTTGTCAACACTCAAACACCTAACAAAAGGCCTAATTAATGTATAAAAGTTTTATTACTTTGATGAAATTCCTGTTTGTTTATGATTTATACTTTCAATAGTACTGGTTAGAATCCCTGCATCAGTAAACATGATGCTAATGCCAGTGGCTAGCAGAATACTGTCAAAACAATGAAGTAGCCGCACTAGCATCTTTGACAGCTGGCATTTCCCTAAGCCTCCTTGATTATATGTTAAAAACGTTGCTTTCAATTTCAGCCTGGGGTCTGTCATTCCAATTTCTGTTAACATTACAATGAAAAACTATCAAAAGCGGTTATGTATTTGTCGAATTTAAGGGTGCCATTAGGATACGGGACGCTCGATCACATGTTCCATGATGAAAGTTGATAGTTCAAACTCACAAACAAAGTGCAATCATTCAATATGTTGAGGCATGAGATTGTTTTCTACAGTGGAAGAATCCAAGAAGGAGTTTTTTTATACATATTATCATTTCCAACTACTGTGTAGTTGCAGTATTGATTCTTACGTTTGATTAGCTCTTAGCTTGAAGCATACGTTGGCATGACAGCTTCATTTCTCTTGCTCATTTGGTTAACAAACACACCAGAACATCAGAGCATGCACTGTTGTGTTAACTACTGTTCAACTCTTAGATTCATGTCTATTTTTATATTAAACCTTTTGGAACGGAGTGTTTATTCACAGGCCAGGCCCCCCGCCCCCACCGGGGTCAGTTCTGACATTGTCAACCCGGAAAGCGGCGACTCCTGGTGGTTGTCTTTCACGATATGGCTTTGTCAGACGCAATACGAGGACGCCCGATCTTAAATCAAGGTGACGTTTGGTCAGAGTCAAATTGAGATTAAACTGTGGCGACTGTGACGCTGTCACCACATATAAACATATTTCAAAATGTCAAACACATCGTATGTGTAGCTGTATTTTGTTGTTTGGTTAAAACAAAAAATAAAAACATTTTTTTCTTCTTTGTCAAGGGTATGTTTATTATGCATCTTTTATTATTATTATTATTCCAAAATAACCGGTAGAAAATATTTGAGGTTTTATTCACTGAATTGACCTGCAAATATTCATTCATTCATTCATTTTCTACCGCTTTTCCTCACAAGGGTCGCGGGGGTGCTGGAGCCTATCCCAGCTGTCTTCAAGCAAGAGTACACCCTGGACTGGTGTCCAGCCAATCAAAGGGCACATATAGACAAACAACCATTCACACTCACATTCATACCTATGGACAATTTGGAGTCGCTAATTAACCTAGCATGTTTTTGGAATGTGGGAGGAAACTGGAGTATCTGGAAAAAACGCCACAAAGAGATGTGCCAGGGTGGAATTGAACCTGGGTCTCCTAGCTGTGAGGTCTGTGCGCTAACCACTCTACCACCGTGCAGCCCCCTACATAACATTCATTCATTCATTTTCTACCGCTTATCCTCACAAGGGTTGCGGGGGTGCTGGAGCCTATCCCAGCTGTCTTCAGGCAAGAGGCGGGGTGCACCCTGGACTCGTGTCCAGTCAATCACAGGGCACATATAGACAAACAACCATTCACACTCACTTACCTATGGACAATTTGGAGTCGCTAATTAACCTAGCGTGTTTTTGGAATGTGGGAGGAAACCGGAGAAAACCCATGCATCCACACAAAGATGGCCGAGGGTGGAATTGAACCCTGGTCTCCTAGCTGTGAGGTCTGCACGCTAACCACTTGACCTGCAAATATTCATTCATTCATTCATTTTCTACCGCTTTTCCTCACGGGGGTCGTGGGGGTGCTGGAGCCTATCCCAGCTGTCTTCTGGCGAGAGGTGGGGTACACCCTGGACTGGTGCCACAGGGCACATATAGACTAAAATAAAGTAAAATAAAGTAAAATAAAGTAAAATAAAGTAAAATAAAGTAAAATAAAGTAAAAAAAAAAATAATAATTATAATAAAATTTTGGAGTCGCCAATTAACCTAGCATGTTTTTGGTATGTGGGAGGAAACCGGCGTACCCGGAGAAAACCCACACATACACAGGGAGAACATGCAAACTCCACACAGAGATGGCCGAGGGTGGAATTGAACCCTAATCTCCTAGCTGTGAGGTCTGCGCGCTAACCACTCGACCTGCAAATATGATTGTGAGAATTATGAAATACATACGCTGTTACTAATGACTAAACAGCAACAGCGAGCCCCCCACTTCCACACCCCTCCCTCTTTATTTCACACAGTCCCAGCCTCATCTGTAAACACAGCACGGTGTGTTATTTCACCCAGAACTGCGATCGCTCTGCCTCACTATGCAAAGCGCCGCACTATTTTAGGAAAGGGCGTTGAGAAAATTAGAGGCTTAAGAAAAAAAAAAAAAAAAAAAAGGTTTAATGCCACCTGCTTGCGTAACATTCATCTGGTGAATTTGCAAGCAATCTTCTTAATGCAGAGTCAAGTTGTGCAGATGCACAGATGCATTTATCCGTGCATGCATTTGTCACTGTGTTCTCTCTTTTGTGCATTTGCCACAGGATAAAAGTCCATCACATAAATGAGGACGGATCATTTTGCTAACAAACCCCCCCCCCATGTCCCTTTCCCCGAAACAGCACAATCATAGCACAGAGGTGTCCCTATCGGACACACGGAGCAGCCCTTGAGTCAAAGAGGCACGTGACGACGGCGGCGGCAGTCGTGAGGAGGATTCTCCTGCAACCATTTACCTCATCTCGTTGTCACGGCAACACAGCCGGGGGTGGTGGGTGGGGGGGTGGGGGGGGGGGTGCCTGAGCTCTTGGAAGCCGAGGCGGGAACATGAAGCAGGGATGCTAGGAAGCGTGGCCCCGAGTGTGGCCGCTTCGCTTCTACGCCTCCACAACTAACAGGAAGTGGCATTTAAAAATAAATAAATAAATAATAGTGTGGCCTCGCTAACCAGTCAGTGACTTTCATTTGTCACCCCCCCCCCCCACTTCTATAGCCATTACTCCATGTGAATGCATGTGGGGCATTGGAGAGGTCATCATGCTCGGTGGTGTATGATGAACTAATGATGAAGTATATCACCACAAGTAGAACTCTATTAATTGCAGCCATGATGAAATCATTCCATCGTAAAGCTTCATCTGCGTTAACGAGATGGTTGTTTATGCCAAGACATACAGCAGTGGTGTCCAAACCATGGCCCACATACTGAAAAATGAAAGGCTTCAAGTGATACTTTGATTGTCATATAGGTGAAAAAGCACATTAAAAAATATATTGAACTTTTCAAAAAATTTACACAGATTTTCTTCTCAAATCTTGGTTAAATTTTCTTCTTGGAATATTATGACTTTATTCTTATAATATTGATATTTTATATTTATTTTTTTATATTTATTTAGATTTATTTTTTTCGTTATATATATATATATAAATATATATACAACTTTATACACAACTTTATACAAATTTACACAGATTTTTTTCTCAAATCTTGGTTAATTTTCTTCTTGGAATATTATGATTTTCTTCCTATAATATTTGTATTTTATTCCTGTTAATTTATATTTATTTTTTATATTTATTTATGTTTATTTTTTTCCATTTCATATATATATATATATATATATATATATATATATATATATATATATATATATATATATATATATATATATATATATATATATATATATATATATATATATATATATATATATATATATATATATATTATTCCTATAATATTTGTATTTTATTCCCGTTATTTTATATATATTTTTTATATTTATTTCGATTTTTTTCTGTTTTTTATATATATATATACAACTTTATACAACTTTATTTTGTTTTTGATTTTTTTCTCATCTTACGACATTTAAAAAAGTAAATTTTTCTTACATTTTTCAATGCTATGCCAGTAAAATTACATTTTTGTCGTCATACTATGAGTTTAATCTCATAAAAAAATTGTGGTTCTCTTAATATGTTTACTTTATTATCATAAAATTACAACTGTTTTTTGTTCTACGTCAGCTGTTGTTTTTTCCCAACTATTTCAATTTTCCATGTCTTTACTATTTCAGTTTACTAGTTCAGTTGCAAGTGTGCGATTTTTTTGTTTGTTGTGTCCTCTGCTTTCTTTTCTTCTTCTTTCTTCTTCTGCCCTATTTTCCGCCACTCTCGCTAGGACATCTTCTTGGGCGACATGCAAAATGGTGACTCACAGAGGGAGAACATTGAACATTTATAGTGTCTGTATTTTAATAATAAGGAAAAAATGATGGAGCATATGTAAGAGCATATGGATAATCAACTGTATGGTTAAAAATAACAATATTTTGATAAATGGATATTTTGTGTAAAATGCACTAAATAAAAAGTGAAAAGGAAGTATTTACCGCTAGTGCCAGCCACTAGCCTCCAAATACAGGAAGCTGTCAGGACAGAGTAAGACAACCCCTGGAGAGGAAGCTTTGAATGAGTAATAGCTTGGTGGCTACCAGTGGGATTAGAGTTGTGAGAGGTGTGTACAGCAGCAGCAAGCTCGGGTTGCATGACTGAAAGGGGATATGTGTCTGATGGAACAGATAAGAGAGATGTCCACTTGTTCAGACAAGTTGGAAAAAAAAACTTCTCATCATGCTTGTGTGGGTTTTCTGCTTTATCCTCAATTAGGGGTTTGCTGGAGTCTATCACAGCTGACCTTGGGCGAGAGGCGGGGTACACTCTGGACTGGTGGCCAGCCAATCACAGGGCACATATAGACAAACAACCATTCACACTCACATCCATGACTTTGGGTTTCTCCAAAGTCAGCTGGGATTGGTTCCATCTCACCCGAGATGAGGACATAGAAAAATGGATGGGTGGATCTTGTTATAACAATGCTTTTCACACACCACACTAGCATTTGGTGGATCAAATAGAATACTTGTCAGACGGTGACAATTACCCAGCAATTATGAACATTGCTATTATAGGAGCGAGGATACAAAGGAACGACTTTTCTGTCATAGTGACACAGCTAGATCAATATCAGCACTATGTTCTCCATGTATCACAATCAATGTCAATCAATGTTTATATGTGCCACAGGGCACATATAGACAAATAAAATAAAATGAAATGAAATAAAATAAAATAAAATAAAATAAAATAAAATAAAATAAAATAAAATAAAATAAAATAAAATAAAATAAAATAAAATAAAATAAAATAAAATAAAATAAAATGAAAAAAATTTGGAGTCACCAATTAACCTAGCATGTTTTTGGAATGTGGGAGGAAACCGGAAAAACCACACATACACGGGGAGAACATGCAAACTCCACACAGAGATGGCTGAGGGTGGAATTGAACTCGGGTCTCCTAGCTGTGAGGCCTGCGTGCTAACCACTCGCCTGACATGCAGCCCTGATGGATAAATTATTAAGTGCAATTTTCCTTTAAAGGGGAACTATTATGCTTATTTTTCTGCCCTTTGTATTGAGTTGTGGTCTCCTATAGAGCAGCGACACACAATAACCGGCAAAGAAAACTTTTTAGATTTCGCAGATTCTGCATCTATTCCAGCTGTATTTCCTTTTGTTAGTTTAACAAAAGTTAGTTTAACAGCCCGCCTATGAGCATACTCACTTCGCAGTGATTGGTCACATGCCCAAAGTGCTTCCTAACTAATGAACCATATAAGGAAGTCTGTCCCTCTGTGATGTCACAAAGAAATGGTATTACCACGCCTTTTCAAACCAAGCGTTTTGTGTCATCCCAAATTTATTTCAGTATGATTATTATAGTATCATTATCTGATACGATGTCATCATTTATCACAAAAATACAATATTCTTACTACATTTATAGGTCGGAAAAGTGGAAAAAGCTCGGCTTTGTCCCCCACAAATCTGGCCGACTGAAAGAGGCTGCTGTTATTATGAAGTCAGTTGCTTGAATAAGATTGACATAGTATGCATGTGGCGAACATGCTATTAATCCGTGCCTGTGCAATGCTTTTGCAGCTAAGATCTCATGCAACCACCCTCTCTCATCTATTTAGATCACGCATGAGTTCACCAAGAGAGAAAATCCCCTCCATATTTGACCTCAATACCGCAAGGACACTCAGGATCAACGCAAGCCGTGCTCATCTTCGTATACCTGAGAGACAAGCTAACGCCACTGAGGAATAAATACGTTACATGGCTGCCTAGTTGGAATATTTGGCCGATAGAACATGATTGGATACAGGGTGGGATGAGAGGTGAATGTGGGACACCGTCAGCATGTGCAGCTGTGAGAGCATCAGTGCATGGTTGTGGTAAACTCCACTCATCCACTGCATCAAAACACACGCTGGCAGGTTGGCAGACTCAATTAGCCTCAAAATCATATCCATCAAATATGTACAGTATTTTGGCTTCCCTGTTGCTGTTTTGCACTTAATTTAAGTGCCTAGAAGGATACATAAATAAAGGATGTCTTATGGATTTTATGAATAGGTTCTGTAAAACAATGGTTTTGGTCCCAGAACAAAAATCTAAGCGTAAATCTAAGCAAATCGCACCAAAATGCCCACCCAGTATGTTTTTTTTTTATGTCTGAAGCCTTAAAAAGTGTCTAGAACATTAGCTGATATCATTTGGGTCATGTGCCATTGTTTAAAGTCAATACAGCGCTTTCTGTGATGTTGAACAGAACATGAGTTTGGAATTGCATTTGGTAGAAAAAGACATTAAACCCTTGAGGTCATGTCACAGTTGATGAAATCCAAGCAGCAAACGGGCAGCAAAAAATATAACCGTGTCATTTCGATAAGATTTATCAGTTGACAGTTATTGTTTTTTTTTACGTGAGGCCAATAAGTTTTGTGCATGATGCAGCCTTGAGTCGTCATGATTTATCAATGGTCTCGGCTCGGAAATGAAATCTCAGCATGATTTACAAGGGCGGCAGCTCAATAGTAAAAAAAAAATTAAAAAGGCAAGCGGCTATGTATAACTCAAAGAGAGAGCACCTTATTTTTAGTGTGATGCTATAAATAAATATTGTGTGTCCTAGTTAGAGTTTAGAAGGTTGAGATCGTACAGGAAGTCAGGATTGGAGACATTTTGCTTAGCTACGTTCCCATCATAAACTGTAAAAGGTTCCTAAAATATCAATGTATGTATCAATAACATTCAAAAGGTTATTACTTAGGCTTGTAAATATTTTTTTAATCATGCAATAAATATTTTACAATAAAAATAATTAAAAAAATAATATTTGCAAAAATGATTCATATTTTTAATGACCTCTCATGGCGAACCTGCAGTACCACCACTGCCCACCAGGAGGCCGCGGCCCACACTTTGGGAATCACTGCTTTAATTATTCATTTATTCATTTTCTATACCACTTATCCTCACTAGGGTCACAAGTATGCTGGAGCCTATCCCAGCTGTCTTTGGGGCAAGAGGCGGGGTACACCCTGGACTGGTGGTCAGCCAATCACAGGGCACATATAGACAAACAACCATTCACACTCACACTCAGATGCTCATTGAACCAAAGTATTCCAAGATTTGCTGACATCACAAGTTATGATGCATGTTTGTTTGTTTTGAGTAAGGGTGTAGAGAGAGTTGTATTTATTATAGAATGAACTGCAGTTTAATCCCATTACCTTGAACAGTTACCTTAAAGGTACATACTGAATGGTGATTATGGTGTACACCCTGACTTTTACGGATTTGAGCATTTTGGATGAATTCGAACAAATATGGTTGATGTAAAGTTTAGCTCCAACTTGTGTGGTTGCCATGTCAATCTTAACACTCAATGGCTTAACGCAGGGATTAGAAATAAAGCTGAGTTCACTTGCCTCATTTTTAAATACAAAATACACTTAATATTAGTATTTGTACTTTTTTGTACTTTTTTCATGTTTTGACGAACATATGGGTGGCTTGTCCAATCCTTACAGCCCTCATCCAGACGACAGACCACAAAGAGGGGATAAAAAAAAAAAGGAGGCGGGGGTCCAGATGTGGCTGTGTGGATGTCAGAGGGCTGGAACAGAGCAGATGGTCCTCTCTGGCTGAGATTAGACTATGTGGGAGGGGTTGCATGTCTGCTAGCGGTGGAAGGGGGCTTTTAACAGGGTAGTACACATCTGCTTGGATTATACAAGGAAGCATCGAGGAGGCCAAGAGCATTTGATAGCTTTCATGCCAAAAAAAGAGACAGGTTCATTTGTGGGATGGATTGTCGTACTTGTTAAATCTAATGAAAGCAAATAAACCGAATTAATCCTTCTAAATAAAAGATGCTGTGTCACCTTAATGCTTCCTTTGACTGTTTTATAAGAAGAGATTTATTGAATTACAATTGATATTTTTGTCAATTGGTTATTAATATTTTTTTGTCACATTAATTTTAATTACGGGGTGATATTTTTGTAATGTAAATAAAAGTTGGGAAACACTGCTCCACCTCAACTCTGAAACGATTGGCTGTTCTGTGGTAAAAATACAAGAGTCACACATGGCCATCTAGTGGATAAAAGGCGCTACTACATTTACAAAATAAATTGTGCATTGAAAGTTAATTTGACAACCCAATACAAGTTGTTGTACCTAGCCTGGAACTAGCAATTTATTTTGACAAAAGTACATACATGTACTCAAGTAAGGCCAAACGTCACATTCCTGGCCACCAGGGAGGGGGGACAGTTTTTTCACTTTTCTGTAAACCCTATAAATTTAGTAAGAATATTGTGTTAACCTTCCTCTTGTGTTAGCTTTCTGGTATTATTTCTTATGCTAACAGGTCGGCTTTGACCCATGTATTAAATCAGCTATAAAATACACTAAAAACAATAAGTTACCATCAAATTTGTATCTCTTGTTTACCTTCTTAGGCTTCCTCGTCCATAAAAAATACCAAAAATGTTGGTTTTAAGCTAATTTGTCTGTCTTTGTGTTGAGCTAAAGGCGTTTGATTGAGAATTGATTGACAGGATGCAGGTTTTCCTTTAGCCAATCAAGATGCAGACACAATGCATGGGTTCAATCTGAGCCAATCAGGAAGCAGAACGTTTCCATTTCACATTTATCATTCATATAGCGATGCCATGGTTCACAGTTTGATTGCTTCTGGCTGCCCTTTTCTCGCGAGACAGCATTTCAACAAACGAGAAATCAGCTTTGATTTATTCCCATATCTGCTGGTGTCCTTATAAAAAAGTCTTTTGATTCGGTAGAATGACGTCACAACCACATCGTCAGCTACAAACATTCGAACATTATACGGAAATACATATGTCACCTTCCTTCCTTTATGTCTTCCAGCCATCTTGGATGTAAGACACTCTTCTTAAAAGATTTATTAAAAGTCCTCCTACCTCTTTTTAACGTTTGTCTTTTTCTTCGAATAGCATAATTGAGAACTACCTTTAGCATTAGGATGCTGATATATGTAATAACAAGATTCGGCCATTAGAGGGTGGTACTGCATCACTTTTGTTTTGTGACATTTGTCTGCATTTTCTTGACAGGGTATGAAACATGTTCCTATTTTCTACTTTTCTATCATACTCAAGAGCTTATCATGTACCAAAAGTAGTGTATTTCTTTTTATCAAAGGTTTAAGACACATTTGAAAACATTTCATAAAAAATACATAACATCAGGACAAGAAGAGTTACACCACAGGGTAACCACATGACTGTATACTGTAAATAAATTAACACACTTCTTACAATAGACATGATTTAAACAGCTTGTTATTAAGAAAATGAGTTGTTTTTCTATTGTAAAATCCAAAACAAATGTACCCATTTTAGGTCCAACTTTCTTTTCACTCCAGAATTGGTGAACATAAGGAAGATGTCCCGTGGAATACATCATATTTAAAAATATTGATGACAGTGCCGCTCATCTACGCTGATTTGATAAATGTGTACAATTTCATGCCTTCCTATGAACACCTGTTATAAGTAATAAAGAAGAAAACATCCTCTTCTGTGATCAGAGCACAATAAAGTAGGCCTTGCTAACTTTATTTTGCTCTGAAACCGGGGTGGCATGGCAGGTGCAGGAGGACAGGGCATCTGATGCTTAAAAAGGACTTCCCTCTTCATGAGTGAACCGGGCAGAGGGGTGAAGCAGAGGTTATTGTGTTCTGGAAAATGTATTGGTTGAGTTGTAAAAACAGGTCCAAAAAAAAAAAAAAGAAGGAAAATTTAGGGGTGAGGGGAACCGGAGCTGTGGCCTGTGGATGAACCCATCGGGGACTTTGCTTGGTGGGGTCATTCCAAGTTCAGGTCTTTCCCTCGCTGACTCTGCAAGAGCGGAGGAGCTGTCCATGGCTGAAGGGGCCTGCTCTTGACGGCCTCCAGCCCCTGCTGCCAGCCCCCCCAGGGGCCCTGTAACACAAACCCATTTCCAGCAGGAGTTCTGTTGAGTGTGTGGGGAGTGTGGTGGTGGTGGTGGAGGGTGGGAGTCGTAGGTAAGTGCAGGTCAATCTGAGGTTGAGGAGAGCCACTTCCGTCAATAAATATTTCCTTGAAATAGTCAAAGTTCTGTTTTCTACATGCGAGTCTTTGTAAAAGATCATGTTGCTTTCCAATCAAGTACACTTGATGGTCCACTTAGATATGGTAGGTATTTTACTGTGGCTTTTACACTGTGACATTGGTTTACAGCACTGTGGAGTGTACCCTTCACCTTGAGTTCAATGGCGAGTTCCACGTGTCGCTGCTATTATGTCAAACTAGTTAAAGGTAAAGTATTTTTACCAATTTTAAAAATGTCTCAGAGGTCTCACAATAGTGGATTGGAAGCGTATTGAGCTTTCATCATGGAATTTAGATCGTTTAAAGGGGAACTGTACTTTTTTGGAATTCTACCCATCATTCACAATGCTTATGTGAAATATGAAGACATATTTATTTCCCTTTTCTGTGTATTGGAACATTCATTCATTCATTCATTTTCTAATGCTTAGCCTCAAGAGGGTCGCGGGGGTGCTGGAGCCTATCCCAGCTGTCTTTGGGCCAGAGGTGTGGTGCCAATCACAGGGCACATATAGACAAACAACCATTCACACTCACATTCATACCTATGGACAATTTGGAGTCGCCAATTAACCTAGCATGTTTTTGGAATGTGGGAGGAATACCCGGAGAAAACCCACGCATGCACAGGGAGAACATGCAAACTCTACACAGAGATGGCCGAGCGTGGAATTGAACCTGGTATTGAAGGTCTGCATTGGAACATGAGAAAATGAATTAATATGAGCTAGCAAACAATGCATGTCATCAAGACAAAGCTATTTTTGATGCTTAAGCCCTAACGAAAAAACATACGATATTACCGATGGCGGAATTGAACCCTGGTCTCCTAGCTGTGAGGTCTGTATGCTAACCACTCGACTACCGTGCAGCCCTGCATTGGAACATGAGAAAATGAATTAATATGAGCTAGCAAACAATGCACGTCATCAAGACAAAGCTATTTTGATGCTTAAGCCCTAACAAAAAACGTAAACTTTACATAACTGACCTGCTAACACAAAATACTATATTTCAGGTAAATTAACACAACGCCATGCTATAGGTGTTGTGAGTGATGTCTCAGCATCACCCACAACTGCCTACTGCCTAGTGGTGCTGGTACTGTGTTTTTAACAAATATTTATCCGCCTATACCTTTTGCACAGAACCCACCAAAGCAGCATATTGCCAAAACTGTGTCGCTGAGTGGCATCACTTCCCACTATCTCATATTTACATGCATGACAATGTCAGATTCTGTTGTAATGTGTAAAACATGTCATGTCAGACACTTCATACCCCTTTTTCCGGCTTGCATATTTGCATATATTTCTTAAATAAATAAATCTACACATCTAATAAAAAAGGAAATAACATTGGACAGTCTGAAAGCCATCAGTATTCCATAGGATCCATAGTATTCCAAACCATAACACTTAGTGAAAATGTGGCTTAAAATGAGAATGTGATTTTCTCCAAGCATCTATAACAACTGACATATGGTCAATCCTTTCTATGGCAGCAACCATGCAGGTGGTTGTGCTAACAGCGCTGAAAGGTAAACAAAATGACAAAAAAAAAAAAAGAACCCCCCTCTCCCCCCCAAAAAAGACAAATGAGACCATCTATCACCGGACATTCACAGAGCAAACAGCAAGACAGGGGTGGCCAACTAATCAGGCAGTTTGCACAGGCAGCCCAGCATGGGGGCTTTGAGTGGTTAAGTGGTCCCTCCCATAATGTCAAGAGTAAGCCTGAGTAAGGGTTTGGCAGGGAGTTAATGACATGACTGGTGGGGTGATCAGCCCTTGTGTGACACGACAGCGAAACGTTTATAGTCTCCAACCCACATGAGGCGTTGTTAGCGGGGACATCAGTCTGCAGTCAAATGGATTTGTTTGAAATTGAATTATAAAGACTCATTAAGATCACTTTTACTCATCCTGGCAGAGAAGCTTCCATCTGCAAGGCGAGAATAATAAATTGGAATACACATTAAAGTATGATTGTCCAAAGCTTTTATGGGCGTATGATGAAAAAATAAAATGAAACATCAAAACGTGACAATGAAGGATTAGGTCTAGAAAAGATATAGGGGACGCTTCTGAGTAATAGGTATAGTAACAGGTATAACAGGTATACTCCCAGTATGCTAACAAACAAATAGTGTCCACACAACCTTGTATTTAAATAAAAATGCATCCACACATAACTGTACAAATCCATTCGGAACCACAGTCATGCCAAACCTGTAGGTGGCAGTAGTTCAAACAACCATTCACACTCACATTCATACCTATGGACAATTTGGAGTCGCTAATTAACCTAGCATGTTTTTGGAATGTGGGAGGAAACCGGAGTACTCGGAGAAAACCCACACATGCACGGTGATAACATGCAAACTCCACACAGAGATGCCCGAGGGTGGAATTGAACCCTAGTCTCCTAGCTGTGAGGTCTGTGCGCTAACCACACGACCGCCGTGCAGCCCTAAATGTTGTTTTAGAATACAAAGTCAACATGATGCAAAGAAAATGTTGATTGGGAGTCTTGCCAAACAAGTGGGCGTCAGAGTCTGCTACAAGGAGGACGCCTCGGACGTGAAATCGTTATATGAGCGAATATGGCCGACCTGTTTCTCCGCCTCTGCTCTTGTGAAGTGAAGCAATATTTGGGCGGGCTTGCACATACAAGCAAGCAGAACATGCTTGAAAAATATAGCTACAATCAACACAGTTCTGAGGGCATCCATGTTGTTTCTGATGTAAACAGGTCGCAGGTAGTGACGCTGGGAAACGTAAAACTCCGGTTATTGGCATTCATACCCAAACACATCATCTGATTTTTCTACAAATCCACACTTTGGCAGGAGGTTTGTTCAATTCCACCCTCGGTTATCTCTGTGTGGAGTTTGCATGCGTGGGTTTTCTGCGGGTACTCCTGTTTAATTGGCGACTCCAAATTGTCCATAGGTATGAATGTGAGTGTGAATGGTTGTTTGTCTATATGTGCCCTGTGATTGGCTGGCGACCAGTCTATGTACCCCAAAGACAGCTGGGATAGGCTCCAGCACCCCCCTTGCGACCCTCGTGATGAAAAGCGGTAGAAAATGAATGAATGAATGAATATTTGGTACATATAAATCATATCATCAGAATGTATGCCTGCACAGTTCAATGTTTTATTATGGTGACATTTCTAACCCTGCAACCAAAATATCAGCATATCTGGACTAATGGGAGCACTGTGTATTTGTATTTATTTATTTATTCATTATGACTTGAATTTGAATTATACTTCACAAGATTAAGTTGCACTTGGGAGCAAAGTAACTGTTGCTGTTGCATTAATAAACTAATGAATTGAGGTTAAAAAAACAAAACAAAAACAATCTATCTCACCATACATTGTTTGGGGTCTCTTTGCTTTTAGTCAGCATTGTTTTATTTCCTTTAAATCCAGAAGATTATATCTTAATTACCTTTGTGTTTTTTTTCTGAAAGAGTGAGAAGGAAAACAACATTTTGTTATCCACAAGGGGCAAGTAATTTCCAAGCGCCTGATAAGCATGTTAGGGACGTCTGGAATTTAAAGACGCTTTGTCTCCCCGCTGGCGGCTCTGAAGGCCCGGCCCGGCCTGTCCCGTCCCCATGCCAGCAGACAGAGTGTCTTGTTGACAAGAGTGTGATAGAAATAGAGAGCGAAGGAGGAGAAAGCAAAAGGGGGGGGGCGGTGAAGAAAACAGCATGAAGGGAGAGAGGTTGAGAGAAGTTGAGGGGAGAGGCAGGGTGTATAAGGGAAGGTGGAGGGGAATGGGGGGTGGTGTGGTGGGGGGTTGCTGTTCATGGGTAGAGGACCTCCCCATGAACTGTGCAGTCGCGAGCCGGGTCATTGGGGCGAGTTTGTCAGAGCGTGCCTGAAACAGTACACCCAGGGGTTCAGCCAGAGTTCACACATTCGGCGTGCAAGATCCATGTCCCTCTGCCATGGAGCACACACACACACTCAAAAACACCTAGAAACTCTGTGTGTGTGTGTGTGTGTGTGTGTGTGAGTGATTGTGTACATGCCACAAACACATATTTAAGTGTTTTTGTAGCACTATGCTTCCACACGCACATAAGCGGGCACCTTGTTTTCACACTCGTGCAAGCAAAGTTTATATAGAGGAGACATGTTCAATGTAAATACACAGGCGGAGGAGTGGCGGCGGGGGTGGGGGGGTTACTCACAGATGTAACCGAGCGATAGCAGCCCACCAGCAGCAACACAACGCAACGTCAACAGCACGCTTGCAACGCAGCCCGGAGAGAGATTTTCTGTAATTCAAGTCAGTGTGCTTTTAAATAGGAGAGGCCACTAAGCCAGATTCCCCTCTGAGTGACTGAGCTCTTTGTGGGAAAGCTGTCTGCTTTATTCCCATTGAAGACGGCTTGGCCCATTGTCAAACCCAGAGCTTGACCTGGTGTTGAACCCTTACCGTGGAGTTTGGGACTTTGCTGAGGGGGGGAGGGGACGAAAGAGTTTGTCTGACTGAATTTAAAATGTTTAAATTTTCAAAAGTGTCATGACTTCATAAGACATAGCTAATTTAATATAAAAAAAGTATGCGTCAAAGGTGGAATTTCCTCTCTTTTAGCTGCTGTGTTGGCGTGATGATACCTCTCCCTCTTGTGCAGGATTGTGTGTCATCTGAAAGATTTGACGGACAGGCCCAGCTGTGGCAGTCAGGCGCCAGAGCTCCACTCCCTCCAAGTCCAAGGCAGACGAGGCCCGAGCCCAGAACAATCCAGCCTTTGTGGATCTACTGGAAATCATCAACGGCATCCAAATGACCGTAAGCTGCAGATACAAGCCAGATGTTGGAATTCCTCGACTCAGTTCAATCTCAGTCCAGTCTGGCTCATCCAAGCCCAGCAGCGGAGCAGTGGCAGAGAAGTGGGCGGGCCTTTGGGGTTATTCTGTTACATGAAACCTGCTCTTGCCCAAGTGGAGATGTTCCCTTCAGAGGTTGGTTTTTGCCCATAAAAAGCACTTTAAATGAAACAGTACCTCCAACAGGACACAATAGTTAACCATAAGCACAAAACTCACAAGGGCCTGTACTACAACCATGACTTCATGCAGTAATCTTATACTATACATTATATTTCGGACAGTTGTATGCTCCCAACTTTGTACTGGTGTGGGTTTGTCTCGTGCCCTGGAGGGTCATGTCAGGAAAGGCATCTGGTGTAAAAACTAATCCAAACAAATCATGTGAGTGACCCCTGATGGGAGAAGCTGAAGGACAACCATTACGTATGTATGCTTCCAACGTTGTAGGAACAATTTAGGGATCTGATCCCAGTGCACAAAGCAAGGACAGTGAAAGTATGTTTGGATGATTTTGGGGTGGAAGAACACACCCACTGAACGCCTTTGCGATGAACTACAACAAAGCAAGAACTAGAAGACCCTCTCTCAGGTCCAACCAAAGAGGGAAAGCTGTTTTATGGTAATGGTAATGGTTTTATTTCATTTGAACATGCATCAGATTACAATTGAATGCATCCCATAATCAGTTCACAGTTCCACATGTCCAAAAGGAGTAGGAAGAAGCAAAGCTTATTAAATCCTACCCCTCCATCTGGTACTTTTACAATCAGTAACTGTTACATTTGTTCACTTCCTGCTTTCCATAATACTACAGTTTAAGGTTTTTTGGGTTTTTTTTTTTTAAATAATGTACCTCGTACCAAAGTACGAGGTGATATGACCATACAATGGGTACCATTAACTGTGTGGAAATACTATGGGGTAATAACTACAAAAGCAATCTTCACTTGCTTAATGTACTGCAAAAAAGGTCAGTAAGGATAATTCATAATGCCGCCTACAGAGAACATACTAACTCCTTATTTCTAAAATCACAAATACTTGCGGATATAGTTCATCTTCAAACGGCTAAAATAATGCATGAGGCTAAAAATAACCAATTAGCTAAAAATGTCATCCAATAGTACTTCTCTACAAGAGAGGAGAAAAATGATCTCAGGGAAGAAGTACATTTGAAACACTTATATGCTAGGACTACGTTAAAAAGCCATAGCATTTCAGTATGTGGAATCAAACTATGGAATGGATTGAGTAAGGAACTCAAACAATGCACAACGATGAGCCAATTCAAGAAACAATACAAGCAGTTGATGTTTGCTAAATACAAGGATGAAGAGTCTTGAACCAGTCATGATGTGCTATATATATCACTATATTGACACTTACTATGGTACACATTATGTCATTGTATGGTCATAGCACCTCCTACTTTGGTACGAGGTACATTATTAAAAAAAAAAAAAAACTTAAATTGTATTATGGAAAGCAGGAAGTGAACAAATGTAACAGTTACTGATTGTAAAAGTACCAGATGGAGGGGTAGGATTTAATAAGCTTTGCTTCTTCCTACTCCTTTTGGACATGTGGAACTGTGAACTGATTATGTGATGCATTCAATTGTAATCTGATGCATGTTCAAATGAAATTAAACCATTACCATTACCATTATTTGGGTACCACTAGTTTTAGCTTTAGCTTGTAGGCCAGCTTGTTATTTTTCTTCATTTTCACCATTTTACAATTGAAACACCATTGTGTTTCTGGTTTTTCCACTTGTGCACATCATCTTGTGACATATGCAGTCATGCAATCACAGATAATCTCCGTGCAGACATCTAAGAATTATTATGGAACAAAACAAGCCACAAATATGCACATAATGTGGCCTCCATATGTCCTGGACCAAAGCAACTGAAGCAAAGGTCAAAACCAGGAGAAAAGCGCTTGAATTTTGGCGTATGACATCAACAAGTCAGACCCATGCTGATTCAAGCATTTCATTTAAGACTCCTCTGAGCCCACATCCTCTCCGCAGAAAGCCTAAGGACCAGTTCTCCAGAGGGATGTTTTTATCCTGACGCAGACTATATGTTTGGTCTGTTTCCAGTTAGCTAAGTTCAGGTGTAGTTCAACCAGACTGCGGGCCGGCCTGCTTTGCTCGTGAGACCTGCATCTCGGCGCCCGACTCGGGAGGCCTTTGTTTGTGTAATGGAGCTCTGCAATCTCTCCGCAGCTTCTGTGTCAAGAGAACTTCCAAAGAGAGTGACGTCTGGGAGGATTGTCATTCATCCGACGCATGACTGACCAAGGGATTTGAACTGATGGTTTTGATGCCTCTCATCCAAACTAACCGGACTGCTATTTGATAAAGATAAGACTGATGATGTTTATTTCGTGTCGGCCCAATCTTGGATCTATCTATCTTCTGTGATCATATCTACTATATTAGGTAGCAGGTTTTCAATGCCATCCATCCATCCATAATTCATCCAACGTGTCCTAGATCTGACCTGGGGTCTTCTCCCAGATGGGCATGCCCAGAACACATCACCAGGAGAGTTTCCTCTTTAGTCCACCCTACAGATGAAACCCATTTCAGCCGATTGTATCGTCGATCTCGTTCTTTCAGTCACAACCCAAAGCTCATGACCATAGGTGAGTTTGGCATCATAGATCGATCGGTAAATCCAGATCTTTGCCTTCCGACTCAGCTCTCTCTCCACCAAACTCCCATGTACCCGGAAGTTCTAAAAGTTCTACATAGTGTCTTCATGCTCATACTCATAAGGGGTACTCATCGCCAAATTTTGCCCACACTCGCAAGTACAGCGGGTTGTAACCATTGCTTTAGCATTGCGAGCCTCGAAAACTCACCACACCCTGCCAAGTACTCGTCCCCAAAAGCGGCAGTGGTAGTTTTGCAGGGTGCAAAACTGACAGGTATATCACTCTAACAAAGACAGGAAGTCCCACCCATGGCAGACATGCTGTTTCTGGATAGTGCAACAGGGACGGAGATGATCATCGGATGAGCTCAGCCTCATGAAGAAAGTAATTTGAACATGCATCAGATTACAATTGAATGCATCACATAATCAGTTCACAGTTCCACATGTCCAAAAGGAGTAGGAAGAAGCACAGCTTATTAAATCCTACCCCTCCATCTGGTACTTTTACAATCAGTAACTGTTACATTTGTTCACTTCCTGCTTTCCATAATATTGTATCGGCCAATATCGATACCATGCTTTTTCATGGCCGATCCCGATCGGTGGCCAATTGATCGGAGCACCCTTAATTTTGACGCACAGCATGACTTATTAATTACTGTTATCATATTTTTTGTGAAGCCACAAAATTTAAACCGTGATGTTGCATGCGAAGACTGTACTAGTTGTTAAACTAGTTTAGTATCTGTATTTGCATAGTTAATTTGTGTTGTTGTCAACTTCATAAAGAAAAGCGGCCATGACACCATCCAGTGTGAATCACTATTATTTGTGCTGATAAAGAAAGATGGTCCAAAGTAAAAAAAAAAAAAAGTGGTCCAACACAGGATTCGGCCCTGAATGAAACCCTGCTATCCGTCTACTCGTATGACCTCATTGTAGAGTCATTGTTCCAAGCGCGGTGTGTAATCCCGGCGTCTTCCACGTGACCCACATCTGATTCACCTTGAACAAGACAAGCTTGCAGGCAAAACAACGGCGGGTCACAGAGTTCACTCGCTGCTGTGACACTCTCTTGCATAACCGGCAAGGAGGCTATTGGGTAATAAATAAATCTTGTGGGAAAGAACATTTTTCAGGAGCGCTCTCCCGTTCTGGTGCCCGGTGGGCTTTCTAAATATGCCAAGCCCGTTTACCGTTGCGGCAATTTGAACTTTGGTTCACCCTCCCACGCCCTTCCCCTGCGAGTGTTCGCCTTCTGAAAAGCAGCCTTCACTTGGCTTTGTTTGTCCCTCAGCGCTCGCCTCCCACTTTCTCGCTGCTAACTGTCGGCGCTCAAAAGCAGAACACTGAAAACCACATGTGAAACACAACTCTTTTGGCTCCATCGCGCAGCCTCATGACCCAGAGGGATTTTTTTTTTACGGTCGCTCAGGAGGATGAAGTTGCTCTCACTTCTATTGAGGTGTACGCTAGTGACAGTGGCATCAAATTAAAAACTAAAACTTTTTATTTTTTGTGATCATTACATCTTTCAACAAACACAAACACACAAATAGAAGATGCTGCAGGCATTTTTATCACAGGACTCAACTCCGCAGGTCCCCATTGCTGGCAACCATCACACAATTATCCAACTCCGTCCTCACTTGTGTTGGCAGCTCTTTAGACAATAATACTTGTGTGCCAATGGAATCATATTCAGTGGATTGTAAAACTATACTGCAATACAATCTGTACACCAACTGCTCTCGGGTATGTCCAAGTTTACTTTCTTCTTCGTCCTTCACCAAGATCACCTTATAATTCCTCGTGCTTATTCTTTATAGTTTATTCTTATTATTATGATTATACTCACATCTTATTTTGCTAGTTTACTTGTGATTAATTAATTCATTCATTTTCTACCGCTTTTTCCTCACAAGGCTCGCGGGGGGTGCTGGAGCCTATCCCAGCTGTCTTGGGGAGAGAGGCGGGGTACACCCCGGACTGGTCGCCAGCCAATCACAGGGCACATATAGACAAACAACCATTCACACTCACATTCATACCTATGGACAATTTGGAGTCGCCAATTAAACTGGAGTACCCGGAGAAAACCCACGCATGCAAACTCCACACAGAGATAACCGAGGGTGGAATTGAACCCTGGTCTCCTCGCTGTGAGGTCTGTAAGCTAACCACTCAACTGCCATTGTGATT
Organism: Doryrhamphus excisus; assembly: GCF_030265055.1. Classification (NCBI taxonomy): domain Eukaryota; kingdom Metazoa; phylum Chordata; class Actinopteri; order Syngnathiformes; family Syngnathidae; genus Doryrhamphus; species Doryrhamphus excisus. The sequence continues at coordinate 13,336,246 of NC_080483.1, forward strand.
AATTAACCCCTACATGTAACATCAGTATATACATCTCAATGGAATGGAGGTCTACCATGGCAAATATACATAAGGATCAATAATGTCCAATATCCTTGTTACAATATTTTTTTCCATCAGACATTGTATCAACGGATGCATCTCAATGTGCTATATATATCCAAAATCATTACAAAATATTCCATAAAAATCATTCTATAAAGTAAAAGCACTAACCTTAAATAAAAGCAAAGTAAAGTAAAGTACCTTCAAATGCACAGCAGAATAGAAGTGTTGAGGATTGTTGCACATCTTCTGGAAGTGTGTTGCAGATTTTGGCAACATAAAACTGTTTGTTGTTGTATATTAGACATAAATTAGATAACATACACATATATATTTTAGCAGTTCCTTGTTCGTTTTGGGACAGCATACTTCCTGTGGTGGCTATTGTCTCTTTAGTGTATTGTAATGGCAGCTTTAAATGGCTTTATATGTGTAGTACTCAATATAGTAAACATTTAACAAAACTCCTGCTCTTAGTGTCACAGTCAATATGTTCCGTAAGGAACCTGAATGTCGGACAGAAAGTTGTGTGGAGAACAGGAAGTGACATCAAAGGTTCAGAGTTGAGTTTTTGCTTGTCGTGTTTTAGGGCGCCAACAGTAGCCCATATTATTATTATCATTATTTTGCTGCTTGTCTCGCCGACATGATTACTGACACCTAGTGGCCAATGTATACCACTACATTCACAATTGAGATGCTTCTTTTGCCTTGTATTTGTATTTTAGTCCATCTAGTGAGTTAATCTATGGTAATGGTAATGGTTTAATTTCATTTGAACATGCATCAGATTACAATTGAATGCATCCCATAATCAGTTCACAGTTCCACATGTCCAAAAGGAGTAGGAAGAAGCAAAGCTTATTAAATCCTACCCCTCCATCTGGTACTTTTACAATCAGTAACTGTTACATTTGTTCACTTCCTGCTTTCCATAATACAGTTTAAGGTTTTTTTGTTTTTTTTTAATAAAGTACCTCATACTATCAATTTTTATGTTTGAAAATGCTTGAGTTCAATGAGTTCAATGTTCTTAAATATGTATTTTTAATAGCCTGTTTCAACCACAAAACAACAATCATTTATTAATTCAGTAATTTTTGAAAACTGACATAAAGTGAGGGCGTGATATTTGAACTAATTACTGTATTTTTAGGTACATCACGGAATTTCATATGAAAGCCAAATATCCCTAACCTTTTGTGAGTCGTCTGAAGGGCACATCGTTACTGAAAAAGAACCAAAGCATCATTGTCCTTCATATATTATTTTGCCATGTTATCTCAAGGTAATCACGCACATTTGGTTGGCATACGTCCCACCTTTGTCACTACAGGATGCCAGCCAATTGTGCAAAAGTATGATGGTAAAGCTCACTCACTGGGACCCTCCAGGGGCCCCAATCTGATTTTTTTCATGGGGTTCAGAATTCCAGGCGCGGCCCCTGCCCTGACGCTTTAAAAGTCACGCCGGACATTAAGTCGACAGCTAGGGCTGCTTAGCTCAATGCCATGGTAGCCCATTTAAATTTTGGGGGATTTTATCATTCAAAATGTGCCAATCATCTTCATTTTTAAGGCCTAAAACACAATTTAGTATCTACCGTTTATTCACACAGAAAGCAATGGCGTGGAAATCCAGTTGTGTTGATGTTCTCGGGTCAGTTCTCGGTTCTCATCCGGCGATTGCGAGGATTTGATGAAAAAGTTACTTTTTATTCTTTATGAACTAAATTTTTATTTATTTCTCACACATTATATATACATTTATTTCTGCGGTATTTAGGCTCAGTGACAACAGTCCCATCTTTATTGTGCCTCAGGCTTGCTGATCTAGTGCGGTTCTTATCTTTTGCCTTGATATGATGTTCTTAACGAGCCCGAGGCAGTACAACGCACACCATAAAAGACTAGGATTTATTTTAGATTTTATTTGCATGGCTCACGCCGGAATCTATTATACGGACTTAGTTTAAATGCCCCCCAACTCATTTATTTTAGTTTAGGAGACTTATCTACTGTGTGTGTGTTTTGACTGACACCCTGTGGGCTTGTTGCTCCCCTCGACCTTTAACACCACAGCATATAATAAATCCTGCAGTTCGACAAGTCAACTGAGGCGTCACGGCTGGCCCCTTGCCGTGGGTTAGACCCGGGTCTTTTTATCATGCTAGCCACCCTGTGATGGATGAACCCTAAGGGGCTTGATGGTGTTATGCAGAGAGAGAGAGAGAGAGGTGGATAGGGTGTTGACACAAACACCTCTGTGTGTTTCGGGGTAATGTCCACTTGTCCACGAAGTTTACTGCAGGTGATAGTCCAACGCTGAGCAGAGATACTGTATGTTTAAGCTCGTTTAGGTGAATGTGTTGGTAAAGCAGGAGCCATATTCAAAATGATGCCCAGTATTTGTTTGTCAGCATGTTATTACAGAAATATTTATTGTAAATCATGATTTTCTACAGCCTGTTTAATGTCTTTAATGTAAGTGTGACATCATTATTTTAGTAAATGGGACAATAAATACATATGTCAGGGCTTCACGGCGGTCGAGTGGTTAGCACGTAGACATCACAGCGAGGAGACCAGGGTTCAATTCCACCCTTGGCTATCTCTGTGTGGAGTTTGCATGTTCTCCGGTTTCCTCCCCATTCCAAAAACATGCTAGGTTAATTGGTGACTCCAAATTGTCCATAGGTATGAATGTGAGTGTGAATGGTTGTTTGTCTATATGTGCCCTGTGATTGGCTGGCCACCAGTCCAGCTGGAATAGGCTCCATGACCATCATGAGGATAAGCGGTAGAAAATGAATGAATGAATGAATATAATATTTCATATCCTGAAAAGGTGTGTGCTGATAGGTGCGTGCCATTGCCGTCCTTCCATAGAGAGGAAAAGCCATCTTTTTAATTTTTTTTTTTTTTACAGCAGTAGCACCAACTACAGAGGAGCAAGTCAAATGTATTAAATATTTTTTTATGCTATGCTGAATTAATGAATTTGACTGCTAAGACAAACTATCACAACATTTCCTGGAGAATATAGGTTATTGGTTAGGTTATTGTTTTTTATTGCAATTCTACATTTTGTTACTGCATAGGTTATTGTTTTTGATGTACATATAGTTACTTATTTTGAACAGCACCTGCCACATTTATCTGTATATTGTTATTTCTTGCTTTATTTTTATCCTTTTTGTTCTTATTATTATTTTTTCCTACAAAATGCACCGTGGAGTTGCAGTCAAATTTCGTTGTATTCAATACAATGACAATAAATGATGATAATGATAGGGCAGATGTCCTTTCCAGTTAATAAAAAATTATAATAAATGGGTTTAGGAAGTATTTTAAAAGATTTTTACAACTTAAGTGAATGAGTCTCTCATTTTTCTTATCCTCCTTATGAGAAAAATATGTAAACATTTTCAAAAAAGGAGTCAATGCCTTACTGCACGTCACTACACATTGATGCCGAACTATGAGAAACTGCTCTGTGTAATTCAGGGAAGGATTGAACAGCAATAAGAAACATTCCAAAATGAGCCTGAACTCTAAATTAACCAAAAGTACTTTGTGTTGGTTTGTGCATTCATATGCTTGCAGGCTACTTTCTAGATGTTTTTATCCTGGGGTTAGGGGGGAAAGTCCTCTACTCTAACCAAAATAAAAACATGCAACGTTTAATTGAAAACAATGAAAAAAAATGTCTACTTTGTGGTTGATGGGGAATGATGTAAGAATTCAATAGATAAGGAGGACCAACTGAAACTAAAAATACAGACTTTCCTCCCTGAAGTCAGGATTGCCTAAAAAAGCGTGGGCAGAACGCAGGAAAGCACATTTTTTAAGCATGAAAAAGAGAAGAGTTCTTTTGATATCAAGTAACAATTTAGCGATCTGGACTGCATGTCTAGCTTCCTCACATCTTGGCCTTTTAAAAATGACTAAGATTGGAGCAGAGCAAAAAAAAATGCATCACATGTGTGCAGGCAGTCTAGTCCTAAATAAAAGTGAAATGCCAAGCGTAAACACTGTGGAGTCACAGCTGAAACAGCAATGCGCCCCCCCCCCCCCCCCCCTGCATGAACCCCCACCCCACCGAAAAAAAAAAAAAAGAATCCTCTGCCTCCACCTGCACTAGGTCAGTCACCCTGGCGCTGAAGGCCTTCAGCGGGGAAAAGGGCTTTTCAAACCTCCTTTGATTTATTCACTATTTGGCTAACCCTGCTCTGAACTTGCCCCGGGAGATTTCTAACCATTTTAGTCCTCCTCTTCCAGCGTATTTGAGCGACGTGCCTCCCCGACCTACTTCCATCCCTACAGGCTTGGTCCCGGCTCGCTTTCGCAACGGCTCGGTCCGAGAATGAGAAACAGGCCCTTGAGGAAGACTCTCCACGGCCCCCCCTCTCCTCCTCCTCCTCACCCAGTGAGGGTCACCTACTGATCACAATGTGTATCCCTATGGAGGGGGGGGGGGGGGGGGGGGCTGACTGGATTCAAGAGTGCAGGAGTTGGCCCAGATTAAACATCCTCTTGGTTGACAGCTTTTTCCTTTCTTGCCGTTTTGCATTCATTCATTCATTTTCTACCGCTTTTCCTCACGAGGATCGCGGGGGGTTCTGGTGCCTATTCCAGCTGTCTTTGGGCGAGAAGCGGGGTACACCCTGGACTGGTGGCCAGCCAATCACAGGGCACATATAGACAAACAACCATTCACACTCACATTCATACCTATGGACAATTTGGAGTTGCCAATTAACCTAGCATGTTTTTGGAATGTGGGAGGAAACCGGAGTACTCGGAGAAAACCCATGCATGCACGGGGAAAACATGCAAACTCCACACAGAGATGGCCAAGGGTGGAATTGAACCCTGGTCTGTACGCTAACCACTCGTCCGCCGTGCCGCTTTGCATAAATTGCACTAAATTAGGAAATGTATTTTACGGCTTCTGAGGAAGTAGCCAAACTCGTAACAAACATGCGTCTTATACTGACAATGCTAATATAGGGGTGTTATATTTTACAACAAAGACTCAGTTCTCCCACCCTGTTGTAAATGTCACACCAGACACTGGCACTTTCACACATCTAATTGTCTATTGTGGGTTCTGTGTAGCCTCCAGCCATACATTTACTTCACCATATGTGGTCCAACGTTGCAGAGAAAACATCAGGCCAGTGTGTCCCAACACAACCAGTGATCCTTATACTGGTTGCCTCACACTACTGTGAAGCATCCCAGGTTGATGAGGCCATCGCATCATCATTTTGATGATTATTAAATCACTAGTATGCTATTATTGCTGCTGTACTGATTGTAAATATTTAAACCCAGTGCGTTTGATGTTTGGCACACACACTTTCATTGATCTTTGACTTGATCTAATTGTACTAGTTAAGGGGAACAAGTAGAAATTAGGTCAAAATAGGATAATGCTAAAGCTGACTCAGATCTGTCTCAGGCAGTGCGGACATCATTCATTGACTTTTCAAAAATTTGGCTATTGTAGTGCATGAGATGAAGTTGGGACTTGGAGGAAGAAAACCACACCAAACAGATCTTGGACCATCCGGAATGGCAATGACAAAGTCTTGACCAATACGTTCAACGACCATTACGTTCCAAGTGAATGCCAGCTGATTATTTTGACAGCAGATCACATTCTCGTCTGTCAATCCAAAAACTGCTGCAGATGAATCTACAGTGTCTTTTTTCCATTGAAACAAAAAATTTTGGTGTCTAGAACTGCATTTTATTATCTTGACTTGATGCAAATACAAATAAAAGGAAGTTAAAAAAAAACATCAAACATAAAATTGAAGTGTCACAGGTACGCACCTATGCAAGGCATCACTCACATTGTACACAAACACACATCCCCTGACATTCAAGAAGGTGCCCACAGTGAACCCTACGTCCAAATTTTGTTCTACCTGCATATTCAAGCACCTTGCAAATGTCTCTTCCGTCTGTGTGATGTCATCTCCAGCACCTCGAAATGTCTTTAGGTCCATATTCCCTTATTTAAGAGGTGCCAGGGTAGAATTGAACCAGCATTAAGGTTCATGTCCGCCCTTTGAATGTGTTCATGCAGGTATAACTCCCTGTAAACTTGTGGATTTCTTCAAGTGCAACTTGTGGCATGAAGCTAGAAGAGAAAGACCACGGATTTATGATGAGAACATTCAATAAAACAAAACGTGCTACATGGGATGTGATATATCACCTTTTAAGAACGACCAGAGCATGCATGGTCCAAGGCAGGTACAGAAACGCCACATCTGCTCGGACAGCATCCACAGTCTTCTGGGCAACGACTTCAGGCTTGAGAGGTGGAAACAGTTGAGGGAATCTAATAAGGGAAACGACAAAGCGGGTTAGGACAAAAAGGCAACCAATCAGACAAATATGATAAGAGCTATAGCTCATTTCCTGTGTGCAGATAAGCAGAATACAAGGCATGGATGGCTCAATCATCACATCATAACATGTACTTGAGTACATTCGATTTGCACAAAGGAGCAAGTTGAGTGTCTCAGTTTGAGACGGTCCTGATTAATCCAGCCAATGAGAGTTTATATAAAAACAAACAATGCAGTTAGTATTAAGAAAGGTTGAATTTAATGCATGCCAAGTTTCTTTGATATGGCATAACACTATCGATTTTTCAGACACTAAAAAAATGACTTTGGATGAGTTAGTTATACCAACAGGTATAGTTGTTTCCAACAGGTAGTACAAATCAATTCAATTCAACATTTGTAAACTTCAATAGCATATACGTATATGAGTATAGGCAGGCTTACTGTTGTGTTTACAGTACTTCTATTGTGGAAGAATACCGCACACTCAAAGAAGTGCCAAATATATTGACCATAACAAAGCATGACTGACAAAGTCAACACTACAAAGTTTTATCTAGGTCAAGACAATTGAGGAGAAAAAAAACAACATTTAAAACGGTGCTGAACATCTTTTTTGAAGGAGATATTTGGTTTGTGGTACAAATTCTCACCTGACTCTCATGCCTTGGAACATTTCGGTGTTGGTGTGGAAGGGGAGTACTGTCGTGCAGCCAACGCCAGGACAGTCCAGCAGGCCCAGCGTCAAGCTCTCCATGAAGGCTAGCGATGACGCCTTGGAGGTGCAGTAGTCTATGGCCCCAGGGATGGGAGACTGGGACAGGATGGAGTTGATGCAAACGACATGGCCGTGCTGCAGCTCCAGCATGCGGGGAAGAAAGGCCTTTGTGGTCTGGGAGAAGAATAAAGGCAGGGTAACCGGGGTATGAAAAAAACAGGCGAATAAAATATAGTTGCTAAAACTGAAACTGTGGATTATTTTGCCATTTCCATTCAGGGAATGGTTGCACATTTAAGTCTTATTAGCGCCATTTTGAATAATAATGCAATGCCTCCAACAGTATAATGTGGCCGTTCTCAGCCGTTACAATAAATATCATTGATTTTTTTTGATGATAACAATCATAAATGGAAGAAGAAAATGTAATGATGACAAAATAAGGCACATTCCACTAAACATATCTCCATGAACAATTGTTCCATATATACCCCCCCACTTGTATCAAAATTAAATCAAAGGTTGAACAACCTCCTGAAATAAAGACGGAAGAAACGACTTTGTGAAAGTAGGCCTGGCAAAATAATGGAACGAACCTCGTCACCTCAAACTTCTGTATGTGACAAAAAATGAAAAAAAATAAAAATTAAAATAAAAAAATAAAACAAACCAAAAAAAAATCTTAAACTATATTAGGAAAGCAGGAAGTGAACAAATGTAACAGTTACTGATTGTAAAAGTACCAGATGGAGGGGTAGGATTTAATAAGCTTTGCTTCTTCCTACTCCTTTTGGACATGTGGAACTGTGAACTGATTATGTGATGCATTCAATTGTAATCTGATGCATGTTCACATGAAATAAAAACATTACCATTACCATTACCAGTACCAACTTTCTGGAGATGACACCCGCTGCTTACCCAAAACTGGCCCATCGTATTGATGTGCTGCGATTTCAGAAGGGCGTCGTCGTCGCTGTCCATCAGACTCTTGCCATGGACCACAGCTGCGTTGTTCACGAGTATTGTAACATCTCCCACCTGAACCCCGGAAAGAGAGAGAACGAAAAAGACAAAACATTGGCAAATGCGCTGCATGTCTGCTTTCATGAGATAATGCACATTCGCTGCACCAGAGCTGTCATCAACATTCTCCGCTCTTACTTCGAGATTTCAGTTGAAGTATAAATCTATACGCCAGATGGGAGATGGAGCAGTTCAGAGCCAACATGCTTCAAGGCTGGAGAAGGGAAAAAAAAAAACAAAAAAAACTGCAGTACCTTTTCTCGAACAACCTTGGCTTGCTTGTAAACCTCCTCCCGATTTGCCACGTCACACAGGAAGTAATGGCATTCTGTTCCCGAGTGAGAGATCTCTTCAGCCGTCTCTTTGAGGCATTTCTCTGTTCGGCCCCACAAGATCACCTGCCGTAAAAGTGAAGTGTTAAAATAACACAGGAATAAATATATACATTTACACACTGCAGGAGGGAAATAACACACCCAAACAGATTTGTCAGCTGTCAACTGTACGTCGAAGCAGTAGGTAGCACATTTTAGTCATTCAGAATGATCAAGAAAGACCATCACGGAACAGACCCACAAACAACCAGAGCAAAAAAATCTATCAATACAATCAAAACATAATTAACATCCACACAGTGTTGGGTTGGGAAATCCGAACTTGCACACGACACGGATCACAGGGTGCAATGTAACAATGTAATACATAAGGCATGCCCACACAAAACTATACAAAGAAGAAGAACATATGTAAAACGTTGATGATGCAGTGGAATGACTTCTGCGAGTCACATTGGAGTATTAATTAATTACTTAATTCATTTTGTACCGCTTATTCTCATGACTGTCTTTGGGCGAGAGGCGGGGTACACCTTGAACTGGTTGCCAGCCAATCACAGGGCACATATAGACAAACAACCATTCACACTCACATTCATACCTATGGACAATTTGGAGTCGCCAATTAACCGAGCATGTTTTTGGAATGTGGGAGGAAACCGGAGTACCCGGAGAAAACCCACGCATGCACGGGGGAGAACATGCAAACTCCACACAGAGATGCCCAAGCGGAGAATCCAACCCAGGTCTTTTGACTGTGGCTTACATGCTAACCACTCGGTCACCCTGAGGCCTCATTCGAAATGTACTGAAATTCAAATACATTTATGAGTACACATCTCATTGCTAGGCCGAGTTTTTAGTTCTTGGTGATCAAAAACCTGACAACTGATAATGTCAATGAAAAGTGAGCATTGTTAACTTTGTAAAGCTGGCATTTTTAAGCTCTTGCATTGATCTCATGAGACGTGTACGGGTGCACCTAGAACATAAATGTCTAAAAGTAAAATCAAGGCATATAAGTTGGATCAGCTCTCCACTTTAATATAGGCGGAATGTGGAGAACATGCAAACTCCACACAGAGATGGCCGATCTGGGATTGAACCTAGGTCTCCTAGCTGTGAGGTCTGCATGCTAACCACTCAACCACCGTGCAGCACATTGGAGTATATGACCAATAAATATCAGGAGAATGTCAACCGCAATGTTCAGATATCACATTGACTTTTCCGCAGCAGTACCCAACTGGTAACCACAAGACGGGTCAGTCCGATTTTCCCACTTTGGAAGCCGTTTCCAAAAAAAACAGTTTCAGGGCCCCTAGTACACCAAGCTTGAAATCGTTCCCGTGTGGACAGACCCTTACCAGAACCAACCAAAGCGATATTAACTGACTTGTTGACTTGTTGCATAGTGACAATCGCTGTCAATACAACAGAGAAGGAGAAATCAGATGTCCTTTCAGGCGTTTTCCTGCCTCCATAACAGCTTTGACACCGTTTCCAAAACTGCCAGGTCGACTTTGACCATCACGCCGCTTAACAACATCAGCAGATACATCAAACCCAAAATGACTCAAGTGATAGTCATGTAGTTTTTGCCTAAGCCTTGACCAATGACCAATGGCAAATCAGAACAATACTGGTCCGATCCTTCTGCTTTTTGGACTCGGAAGTAAAAGTGTAACGGAAAGCCCACTATTGTTGTGGTCATGACCTGAAGACTGTGAGAAGATCAGGTGCAAACAATACAGAAAACACATGTAACGCAATGCTTAGTCATTGCAACAAAACACTGTATGCATTGCACAATATTTCTGGCACAGAGATCTCAGTGAACTGCGCAGATAAGCAACACTCTTTTCATTGAGAGAACAGAGAGGCCATTTTCAGTCTGACAAATAGTTTTGAGCGAGATTAAAGGCTTGTGTGTGCAGTGGGGGTGGGTTTGCCGCTGTGTGAATGAACTGTCTCTTCATCCACCCCAAGACCAAATGAAGAGCCAGTCATCTGAGCCAGAACACAGACCGGGTGGAGGTGGGGTGTGAGGCTGGGGGAGGTGTACCAGTGATTGGGCAATTAGATCTGTCAGTCTCCGGGGTCAGGGAAAGGTAATGATATCAACGGGTGAGCCCTCCTCATCTCTCCAAACACAAATTCTCAAAGAGATTACACGGCCTTTTGAGCAGATGAGCCCTGTCATTTCTGGTCAGGAAGTCTCAAAATGTGTGCAAAGTGCTGAGGGTGCAAGTGTTTCCATTTGGCCGCTTGCCCGTGACTCGGGCTAATATATCTGAACGGAAGATGCGGTGGAGAGAAACTGGCTAAAAACATTTGTATGCATAAATATTGGCCCGTGGACCAGTTAGTGTGTTGTTTAAATATGGATTTACACACAGAGAAAATTGTCTTATACTCTTAAAAGGACAAATAAGCAAGATCACGTGTATGTTGCAACAACTTTTATTTATTTATTTATTTATTTTATTTTTTATTTATTTATCTATTTATTTATGTATATAACAAATTTTATTTAATTAATTTTGTATTTATTAAAACTGGGATCCATGGAGGCATAATATTAAAGATTATTGTAATACTTTCCTGTCATGTATTTTATTGTAAAACGACTTATTTATTTTTTAATTTATTCATCTATTTATTTATTTATATAACAAATTTTATTTAATTAATTTTGTATTTATTAAAACTAGGATCCATGGAGGCATATTATTAAAGATTATTGTAATACTTTCCTGTCATGTATTTTATTGTAAAACTACTAAAAATGCATAGTTAATCAATTATATAGAATAGATAGTGTATTAAAGGTGTCAACCAACTTTTTCCACTTCTAATACCATGAAAATCGGACGATACAAATCCGATATCAGAACAAATCATATATACATTTAACTTATATCGTAGTGTGGAATTTAAGAATCAAGTGATATTACTCAGCAACAGTAGATACTGTATGAGAATAACCGGCCCATTTACTTTGTTATGCATCGCAGATATAGTATTATATAGTATTTATTTGCAAGCTCTAGGTTTTTTCTTGTCATCTGGCAGGAGTATATCATGTGATATGAAATATGTGATGAGGTTGGTTGTACGTATTAAACTTCCCTGGTTCTGTGCCACCATGAGAAACACGTTTTGCAACCAGACTGCAATGTTTTTCTCGGACAAAAAAAATAAAAATAAAAATAAAAATACCGCCATAGGCCTGGCATCACTACTGCTCTTTGCTACTTTGTTAACACATTATCACACGCTGATGGGATCACATGATCATTTCTAGAAAGATGTACCAGAATTGATTGCTTGTATTGCATTATAAATTGCAATATCGGAGATTTTAAATGCAGGCCCATATAATCTGATACCAATATCCAATATCGATATCGGATCAGCACACGCCTAATTGCAGAGATATCACTCAAAACAAGTGCTGGAGCCTATCCCAGCTGTCTTTGGGGCGGGAGGCGGGGTACATCCTGGACTGGTCGCCAGCCAATCACAGGGCACATATAGACAAACAACCATTCACACTCACATTCATACCTATGGACAATCTGGAGTCGCCAATTAACCTAGCATGTTTTTGGAATGAGATGGCCTAAGGTGGGATTGAACTTGTGTCTCCTAGCTGTTAGGTCTGTGCGCTAACCACTCCACCACCGTGCAGCCCACTAAAGAATAAACATTCACCAAAATTTCAGCTCTATCTGGGCTGATACTTACAGCGACAATACATACCTAGGATAACTGAGATAAAAGGTTGTTAAACAAACATACAAAGAAGGTGCAATAATATGCCTTAAAAAACTGCTAGTTTGTCTGCCAATGAGTCCAGTGAGCAGGTTGAGAAGCGAGTCTTTGCAAGGCCAACCACATTGTTGGGCGAAGATTGAAATTGGATAGTACCGGCAGTAATCCTCTGCTAACTTATTGAGCATTGATTGGGATTCTTGTTTACTTCGTTTGCAAGGCCGTTTGAGATAAGCACAAGACAGGTCCTGATGAATAAGTGAAAGCTTTTAATGGGATTGTAGTTTCGCAAACAAAGCTGACCAAAAAAAAAAAAAACTCATTAAAGTGTCAGCACTCCCACCGCGCTCACCTGCTCAAAACGACATTTGAATCATTAAAGTTTATCAGTCGTCACAACACACAAAGACCCTCTGAGCAAACAAGGATTAGCCAAATTGAATGGAAATAATAAGAAAGCACTTTGAATTAACCCTGCACAACCCCACCATTATTCTTCTTTGCAGAGAGCCGCTGGCTTGCATGTTTACATATTTCATGATGAAATAAGTCACCCGAGTACACACATGACATTTCCTATGGTAGCACAGGCAACATATTTGACCAATAAATCGATTTCTTATCTATTTCAATTGGCCTATGTAGTTTTTTATACAAGCCTGTGCTGAATTTAAAATGGTAACCCATTTTATATCATTATATCGTGATACATCCTAAAAATACGGTATGTGTTAAGGTCCATATTGCCCAAACCAAGTATTTTTACACCCAATGAAATCATTCAGAACTTGCAAACTCAACGTGCATGCTGTAAAATTAAGCATAATAATAATAATAATAAAGCAAAAAAATAGCAACATTAATGAAAATACATATAAAAGCCAGTAAAAACATATTGTAGTATTCTACATTGGTCACTGGGTGTCAGTAAGTGTTCAGTGAGACAAGCACCAGACAGCAGGCACAATAACAACGTAATGATATTAATAATTATAACAATAATAACAATAGGGGATTACGTATGTCTCAAGCCTGGGACGGCTTGGTGTCTTCCCAGTGGAACGGGAAGAGGTGGCCAGAGACCAGGAAGTCTGAGCTTCCCTCCTGAGACTGCTGCCCCCACAACCGGGACCCAAATTAGCAGAAGAAACTGGATGGATGGATGGATAACAACAACACAAACTACTGTTGCGGCCATTACCCACAACAAGCTAAAACTCAACTCTATCTGTAATGCTCTGTGATTGGCCAGTTACACATAGCGACCGCCCCTCCGTCGACCAACTCTACAGGCTGCAGGCAGGTGGCAAATTGAAAATGGCTCGCATGCCGTTGCTCACTGCCTCCCCTTAATTATGTTTTTTAATTATGTCACCTTTATGAATCTAAAGATACTTAAAACATAACATACGCGGTGCATTTAACAAGACAGCACTTGTAAATGATGTAAATAATTACATATTAAAGCCGTACAGATCACACACATACACAACACACATATAGCAACTTCTCATCAATCCATGGTCAGATGAAAGCCCCACCCATGTCTGCTTAAACCACGCCCACTTCCGGCTTATGCCACGGTAGTACAGATTATTTAAATGGGTGAACAGATACATACAGATAGCGGTGTGCTCCATTTACATAACTTCCTGTCCTCCACACGGAACACATTTACTGTGACACACATGGGCACAAGTTTTATTTATGTCTTAAATAGCTTACTTGCTTTTATTGTATATACTATATTAGGTAATTACCTAATAAATTAGGTAAAATTTATTTAGAATATCGTAAATAAGAACTTACAAGGAAGGATTTGTACTTGCTCATGCAAAAAACAGGGCTTGGAATTTGCATACACAACTTCCTGCACAAAGGTTGCGATTTTTTTATTTTTTTTAAACTTTGCATGAGAATGTGCGCACCTCTACGCCAACTTTGATGCTTGTGTACGAACATTTTGTACGAGACAGGGGGAAGTGGCGGTGCAGATGGTCCGCATAGAGCCGCATTATCATAAACACCCAAACCTGCTGTGTGTGTTTCCTTAGTGAGCTGTTACGCCTACCACTTTATGCACAATGTTCATATGTCATGTTTCCATCAAGGTGTGTACCAAGTATTCAATTTGCTGAATAAGCTATAAATAGCACGGTGACACTGGTACGTAATGCTGCACAATGGATGCACTGGTACTACTGGAAGATTACGTAAATGGTAGGACCAGGATGGAGAGACGTTTTAGGGACCACAGAGATTTCCTGGCCCATGCTGATGATGATGACTGGCTAATAAGTCGATTTAGATTCCTGAGAGCAATGTGCTGCTTTGGTGTCCAGTGGTGTGGGCTCGGGTTCGCCCTCGCTCCCACCAGTAGCAGATGTGCTCCGACGATACCATGCCGCTTTGTTCTTGGTCTCCACCTTGAGATCAGACCACTTCTTTTTAATGGCATAGTTTTTTGGGTTTTTTTTCGTGACGCCGCTGTGACCACCAAACAAAATTTCCTTTCTGGCCTCCACCTCACCCACAAAAACCTCTATTTCAGTCTCTGAAGTTTCTTTTTTTGCGTTTCTTTTCTCTGCCATGATCGAATGTAAAATGCCAATGATCAGCAGCCATATTTATATATGCAAATACCTTCATGAGGTACTGACCATTCATGGTAAAATTTGGGTGTGTCGAGGGTGCAAACTTGTAGGTGGAGTGTGATTTATCCAGGGAAATTCCATGCAGGTGTGCATACCATGATTTTATACATCAGTTTTTTTGGCGTACACCATTTTACGCGCACTTTTAGTATGATTTATAAATGAGTCCACAGGTCTGGAAACCAGTTTCCAAAGGTTTTTTAACTTCCAAAATGATTCTGTTGACACACAGTTTGCAATTAAATGTCATTTTCAGCCACATATTAGCTGCACCTTTCAAAGTCTAAGAAAAAAGTGGTGGCTTGAACACAGGAAATTCGACTATAGACCAGGCGTAAGATACGAAAGTCGTCAGTTTACCGAGAAAAACAACTTGAAACATCCAAAGTCTCAGATGTAACCAAAAAGTAACTAAGGGAGTTCTCTTTTTAAATGTACTATTTCACCAGACTAGTTTTTCTAGTTCATATTTGCTTTCCTATTTCTCGCCTTTTACGCTGATGATTCCAAATCAAATATCAGGTAAGAGCGTCTGGGTGACTTCAGAACGCCCCCTTTTTTCCTTAAAATTTCACACCCACCCCACTCAGGGGAAGGAGGGGCGGCACACAGAGGGGGCAGCAGGAGTTCAGGAGGCAGTCGCCTGCCGCTGTCTAATTACTGCAGAGACAGCAAGGTCAGTTGCAGGGCAATACCCAGCTGGGAGTGGTGTGCTTCCCGCCTCTGGTACAACACACACACACACACACATACACACACACACAAACCTGTTGTCAGCACTGTGCTTGGCTTCATCTTCCGGCCATGTGAAAAAGATTTTAGACTACTGAGAGGTCCCTTTTAAAAAAGCTTTACTTTGATAACTACGAATGTTTTCAAGCTTTTTTTTTTTGCAGCACCAAACCTAAAAAGGTTGGCTCTCTTGCTCAAATCGCATCTCGTAGGATTCATTCATCAACTCCCTGCGCTGTGGAAGTCTGCGGAAGAGGAAAAAGGAAATTCTGGCTGACAATCACAAAGGGGTTCAAACCGGGGAGGGGGGGTGGGCGCCGGTTCACATCAGAGGTTAGCCTCATTCAAAATTGCCCCGCTGTTTCCTCTTAGCATCCACACAGGCAGGAGGTAGTTGTCGTGCACATTAGCGCAGGTGTTGTTTTCAATGCCTTCACACCTTAGTGGCAGCCAACACTGAAGCACTGAAAAGCGTGGCAAACCTCCTTTGTTGTGCAGCTGCACACTCAAAACGTCTTTTAAAACTCACTGACGACTTTTTTTTTTTGGTCTTTTTCAATAAATGGACACCTAAAAAAAGATGCGGCGCCCGTGTCGCGCATGCACACTTAATTACAACCAGCAGGTCTTTCTGAGAATGTGCCGTCATTTTTCCATTTTTCGCCGCAACGCCATGATGAATCCCATCTGATGCGAAATAACAGAGCCGAGCTGTATTAACACATTAGTGCTAAAGGGACACGTGTGGCTCATGAGGCACTCGACTGTGTAATGTTCACCCGCTGGACTGCCAGATCAACTGGGAAGGATGATCATGATGATGATGATGAAGGGGAGGAGGCCTCTGGAGTGGCAGCTCCTTGGAGGGGTTGAAAAAAACACTTTGCATATTGATTTAAATATGACATCCAATTGGATATCCTTATATTATACATCATGGAGAGTATCATCATGTAAATTTCCCCACTGAGGGACGAATAAACGTATATCTAATCTAATCTAATCAGTGTTTTCCACAGGACTGCAATCTATTTGTGGCAATTGGCTGGGGTGTGTTCCAATTTGCATAATTGACATTATGCAAAACATGCATATACTGTAAGGACTACAACTAACAATTATTAATTTAAAGCTTGTTGTTTTAATTAAGGTCCACGTCCAGGGGTCTGCAACCTGCGGCTCTTATCCTTCTGTTTTGGTTCAAGCTGCTCAACTACATCATCTCTCCCGATGCCACGTGAGCTTTAAAAGCTATGTATCAAAGTGTTTTCTGGTGAGTCAACACTGTGATGCTGCTCGACTATTTCGCTAGTTAGCGTCCTTTGTCGCTAATTAACAATAGCAACTGAAGTGACATGGAAATTGGCATTAGAACGGGAACTAATCAATGTACTACAACACTTTCATTGGGAATTCTGATCCAAAATTGGTGGAGAAGGCTTAAGATAAGGTTTAAGAAACATGAGTAATTACCAGGGCTGCATGATGGTCGAGTGGTTTGCGTACAGGCCTCACAGCTCGGAGACCTAAGTTCGATTCCACCATCTCTGTGTGGCGTTTGTATTTTCTCCCCGTGCATGTGTGTGTTTTCTCCGGGTACTCCGGTTTCCTCCCACATTCCAAAAACATGCTAGGTTAATTGGCCACTCCAAATTGTCCATAGGTATGAATGTGAGTGTGAATGGTTGTTTGTCTTTATGTGCCCTGTGATTGGCTGGCGACCAGTCCAGGGTCTGGGATGCCAGGTGGCAACAGGTGTGACTACGCCAAAAAAGGAATGTGACAATACGCTTAAGGAAACAACATACAGTATGTTGCATTAAATTCAATTTAGGTTTTGTGGCTCCAAATTGATTTTAATTTGGTAGAAACGGCCACCAAATGGCTCTTTGTTGCTACAGTAAAGGTTGCTGACCTCTTCCCCAAATGGACAGAATCAATATGAACCAAACAGTTAGTGATTTGGTCCACAACATATCAGAAATCACATGATATCAGAAACATATCAGACTTTTACAAAGTCAAAGCAGTGAACATGTAGCAGCACATCTATTTGTGGCGATCCAAATGTATTTGTGGCAGGCCAAAATAAAAATAAGAATGTAGAGTATATGACATGCATTGATAAAGGAAGTCACCGTTCACTCTTAGTTATGATTTTTAGATGATAACAATTTGGATGCGGGCTGCACGGCGGTCGAGTGGTTAGCGCGCAGACCTCACAACTAGGAGACCAGGGTTCAATTCCAATCTCGGCCATCTCTGTGTGGAGTTTGCATGTTCTCCCCGTGCATGTGTGGGTTTTCTCCGGGTACTCCGGTTTCCTCTCACATTCCAAAAACATGCTAGGTTAATTAGCGACTCCAAATTGTCCATAGGTATGAATGTGAGTGTGAATGGTTGTTTGTCTATATGTGCCCTGTGATTGGCTGGCCACCAGTCCAGGGTGTACCCCGCCTCTCGCCCCAAGACAGCCGGGATAGGCTCCAGCATGTCCAACATGATAGAGTGAAAAGAAGTTCTCCTCCTATTGCGTGTGGAAGTGGTACGTTTTTGGCTGTTTTGTTTTGTCTTTGAGCTGCACGGCGGTTGAGTGGTTAGCGCGCAGACCTCACAGCTAGGCAACCCGAGTTCAATCCCACCCAGGGTGTACCCGGCCTCTCGCCCCAAGACAGCTGGGATAGGCTCCAGCACCCCCCGCGACCCTCGTGATGAAAAGCGGTAGAAAATAAACAATTTCGATGCCACTGCAATCGATTTCCAAACATCAACAGTATCAATTCCAACATCATGCTCAGAACTGTTCCGAATGTTTTGGTGGTTATGATAAATTAACTGATAAATTAATCAAATTAATCAAATTGGGGCAATAATATCACCATGAAGGCACAATTTCGGTCACAAATAATGGTGCACCTCCTCCATCTACTGTACCTCAGTCATGTCAGTGCTGATGTTTATCACATAAAAAGCCGCCCCCAGATGCTGACCTTAGCGTGACCCCTGTTGTTGTGTAATACCCCAATGCTAAATATTGGTGTCTGCTGTCTGGCTGCAGGGGTCACGACCCCCGCTTTTTCTCACTCAGCAGCGCAAAGCAGACATGACTTGAGCAAGGTGCGCAGAGGGAAAGGACGTCGCCCCCACAAAAAGGGCAACAAGTGTCTTCTTTTTTTTTTTTTGTCTTACCTTCTTGGCTCCCTGCTTGGCAAACTCTTTGGCCAGGTGTCTCCCGATACCGCGTCCCCCTCCGGTGATCAACACCACCTCCTCGGTCAGCTGCTTCCGTCTGCTCGGCGTCAGCCACGACAACGCGGACCGGACCACGTAGAAGAGCATTTGAACCGGGAAGAGGAGCACTCGACAAGCGCTCTTCAGCTCCATAGTAATGTTTGTGCAAAGTTTTTTTTTTTTTTTTAAAGCACGACTTGCTGCGAAACAGTCTCACCTGCCTGCAGGCTGCAGCTTCGCACCTTCAAACCAGCTTGATTAAAAACGCGTCAGGAGTTCCAGGACGTGTCTTTCTTTTGCATGCATGGTGGCTCATTCTTCCACAAGTCATGGAGAACCATTCCGGGCCATTGCGGTCATCTTGTATGCGCTCCGCAAGTCGCTGTGCGCCGCTTTTATACGCGCGCCTCCCGCACACATGGAAGCTTGTGGAGGAGCCAAGGGCAGGCTTGCAGAGGAGGTGGGGGTATTAATCCTGATTGACACGTTCACTGCTGGGGATGGACGTGTGGGCCCTTCGACCACGCCCCCTTTCACATCTCCGCGACCCCTCCCCCTTCAAAAATGTGGTCGTGGCCCCCCCCTCCCCCAAGGGGGTCTGTGTGAGCCAGGTGGGAGTTCACCTTGTTTGCAATTTGGCGGTTCTTAAACTCCTTGGCAAACAATGAGCACCGCTAACAACCACATTAAATAATGTTGTTATTGTTGTTGCTGCACTTTTATCAACTAAAGCTTAATTACCGAGGTGAGCGAGGCAAACAAATCATCAGCCACACACAATGGATAAACCAATCAAGTCAAATCAACACAAACACCCACCTGCTGGCCATTTCATTAGGTACACACATTGAGCTGCAATTCCAGAGCTGCATGGCTAATTAATGGCGGGGTCACCCTTTTTGCCATGCCACTGGCCAGCTAGACATTTCAGGTATCATAGTAACGTATTGCTATGATGTGATTAATGGTCTCAATAAAAGAATAAATTCTGGCTCTGCCACTACTGATGTCCATACATCCATTTTCTATTCTATTATTCCATTTTTTTATTCTATGAGGGCATTAGGGGCTTGAGGGAGGAATGAAGCAGGAAGTTAAATTCTGCTGGCTAAATGCGAAACGAATGGGTGTGCTACATCCTATGGAAGCCCGCGTCCGCCACTGAAAAAAAAAATTACCCAATGGTAAATCGAAATAATGAGATAAAAAGTCAAAATAACGAGATAAAAAGTCAAAATAACGAGATAAGAAAGTCGAAATTATGAGATAGAAAGTCATCATAATGAGATAAAAAGTCAAAATTTTGAGATAGTCGAAATTAGGATTTAAAAAGTCAAAATAATGAGATAAAAAGTTGAAATAACAAGATAAAAAGTCAAAATTTTGAGATAAGAGAGTCAAAATTATGAGACAGAAAGTCATAATAATGAGATAAAAAGTTGAAATTCTGAGATAGAAAGTTGAAATTATCAGATAAAAAGTCAAAATAATGAGATAAAAAGTCGAAATAACGAGACAAAAAGTTGAAATAACAAGATAAGTCAAAATTATGAGATAGAAAGTCATAATGAGATAAAAAGTCAAAATGCTAAGAAAGAAAGTCAAAATTATGAGAAAAAAATCGAAAATTTGAGATAAGAAAGTCGAAATGATGAAATAGAAAGTCATAATAATGAGATAAAAAGTGGAAATAATGAGATAGCTTTGTAGAAGAGTCACAGCAGGAGCTCTTCTCTCCTGTTCAGACATGGATTTTGAGTACATTGTGAAAAAGACGGCACCTGGGGCACATGTAGTTGGTATCAGTATAGTATAGTATTGGTATTGGTATAGTTGGTATCTCATAATTTCGACTTTCTTAGCTCAAAATTTCAACTTTTTATCTCGTAATTTCGATTTACCATTTTTCGGTCGCAGAAAGAGGCTTCCATAACATCCACTCACTAAGCTAAAGTACAAAAAAAAACCTTTGCACCTACTCATATACAAAATACTGCAAAACGGAAGTTGGATTACCTCAGGTTCTCAGGTTTGCACAGGTGCGATACTACAAGTGTACGCGTCTAATGGAGTTCGCAGAAGTCAATGCTGAGGTTGTTTGTGTGTATGCTCAGACACCAGCAGCAACATTGGTCTCCAAGATCCTCTATATGACTGGAGTGCTCACTGAAAGAAAAAAAAAAAAAAAGCTAGTCCAAGTTCCTCGATAGCAGGAGCGGTCTGCTGTTTTTAAAGACCTACTACAAAAACAGTAGTCAGAAATCCTTTATATGATAAGAGCACTGTTTTTAAGGACATATTTCCCCCCCCCAAAATTAACTTGTTACAGGTCATGACATGAAATGAGTGCTGTTTTTGATCATCAAAACTGTATGTGACTTTGGAGTTTTCTTCTATGTATTTAGTTGTACGTCTAATTGCACTATGCAAATAATGACAATAAAATCATTCAATCAACAAGAAAAGCACTTGGTACTACAGTATGTAGCGAGCGTTCATATGCACAAAGTGCAAAAAAAAAAAAAATCATATCAATGAGAGTAAATGAAATGAAAGACATGCTTACATTTAACCCCATGTAACCCACTTCTTAGCGTCATCATCATGAATCAAATAAAAAGAAAAACAATCATTGGTAGTCCATTATCATTTCTGCCACCACATATTATAACTTCAGAAAACATTATGTTGTGCTGATATGATTGTGTGTTTGTGTATATGTGTGTATTTCTGTGTGTGTTTGTGAAAAAAGGCCGACCACTCTAGGGAAGCTATACTAAACAAATCTTTGGAAACAAACAGACAAAATTCCCATCTGTGATTTTTGGCCCTGGGTGTTGTGATTGTGATGCAAAGTTTTTGTTACCTCTTTCTACTGGAGGCTCTTTGGACCTCCGCTGCAGATCTTCTCTTCATTATGGGCATTTGGGAGAGCTATTAAAAAACACAACAACAGTGGCGTGCAAGTGAGATCTGAAATATGAGATGATGCATTTGCCAAAACAAAACATAAATAAATAATAATCATGGATTCAGGCTAGAAGTGTGGAAATCCACAGCAGGGTTTACTTCTAAATACAGGGTATGCTATCACTGCCATCTACAGATCAGATGGGAAAGTTCAGATACCAGTACTGAGTTAAAAACCAACACCAGAAATTAAACACTACAGAAAGAACCCAAATGTAAGTATAAAAAGCTGCAAAAAGCAAAGTGCTGGGCTCTTCGTCTCAATTGTTCTCTGTGCCATATTTTCAGAAAGCTAATGACTGTTGGGGGTTGGACTTCTCCCTTTACTATTATTCTTATTTTATTTATAAAGTCCCCAAAACAAATATAGGCCAATATGTCGTATAAACTAAAATAAAGACACTACTTACAACTTAACAATATGTTTCCAGCAGTCAAGTGTTGTTTAAAAAAAAAAAAATAGCTGCCTACATCAAAACAATAGGCCAAGGGTGTCCAAAGTGCAGCCTGAGGGCTATTTGCTGCTCACAGCTGTTTTTTATTGGCTCATATCCCATTCTAAAAATGTTATGAATAATTTAATATAATATAATAAAAGGGCTGCATGGTGCTCGAGTGGTTAGCACGCAGGCCTCACAGCTAGGAGACCCGAGTTCAATTCCACCCTTTGTGGAGTTTGTATGTTCTCCCCGTGCATGTGTGGGTTTTCTCCGGGTACTCCGGTTTCCTCCCACATTCCAAAAACATGCTAGGTTAATTAATTGGCGACTCCAAATTGTCCATAGGTATGAATGTGAGTGTGAATGGTTGTTTGTCTATATGTGCCCTGTGATTGGCTGGCCACCAGTCCAGGGTGTACCCTGCCTCTCGTCCGAAGACAGCTGGGATAGGCTCCAGCACCACCTGCGACTCTTGTGAGGATAAGCGGTAGAAAATGAATGAATGAATGAATAAAAGGGCTGCACGGTTACTGAGTGGTTAGAATGCAGGCCTCATAGCTAGACCCGAGTTCAATTCCACCCTCGGCCATCTCTGTGTGGAGTTTGTTTGTCTATATGTGCCCTGTGATTGGCTGGCCACCAGTCCAGGGTGTATCCCACCTCTCGCATGAAGACAGCTGGGATAGGCTCCAGCATGTAGCCACATTTTATTCTTTTTTGTTTAAAAGAAAGCCATTTATCTGCAGACTTACTTTAACAAAATTTGTGAGGCCGCATAACACAATGGTTGATGAAAACATTTATGTTAACAATGAGATTAAAAAAAAAAAAAAGAGTGGCAGTGGAAAGAAATGGAATGAAATCCCGGGCTTTCTAATCCACTTCCTAAATGAAGGATTGATTGCCTCTCATTGTGGAACATGATCTGCCGGCTCGTAGCCAAAGAGTCGTACACCACAGTGCTTTCTGTCAGCTCTCTTTTCCAAAAGCACACAAGCGGCCAAAAGTTATTTTGTCTGCAAAATAACAACACATGCTTCAAACAGCCTCCATGTTTCCCCTCACTAACCTCCCATGCCTACTAATTAGCCCCTGGGTGCAATGCTGACGTGACATGGAAACCACAGCGTGCCACTTCCTGTGTGGCACATCAGTTTTCACCCTCTTCAGCGTACTAACGGCACAGTATTTACAGGCTGTCAATCACGGGTCAAAGCTGTAACGCATAAGTAAAAGGTCACTTCAGGGAATCGGAATCATTAGCATAGAATACAATAAGTGAAATATGCAAAAAAAATAGTAATTTTAAATATCCTGTTACTTACGGATTGGTGGCGTAACCTCTGGGACGTAATGGCACGGCAAAAAGAAGTTGGTGTCAAGTCGATTCACAGGCAACACGGTTCCACTCTGGCCTCAAACGTAATCCAACACCACCAACAAAGTTTGCTACAGTAGAAAAAAAGTGTTATTGAACTTGCTAACTTGCCCGATATCGGTTCTGGGTGGTTGACATAAGAGTCTCTCAATACTGACGGCTCGGCTGGCATGGCCGCTAATCTGGAGGGCGTGTTGCCATCGCCCCGGCACTGAGCTGGCAGGGATCTCTGACAACTTGTGAGTTAATTCCGTGATTCCAGACAGAATGGCTTTGATGGGATGGGTTAGATTTAGAAGGATATCTGAATGAGGTCCCAGGAGTTGGTTGTGGATGCACAACACTTCCTGGGAGTCCATGTTGTTTGACCAGATTGTTCTGTTAGGAATGGATTCATCGTTGTGGGCTGAACACCAAAATGCAGACTCCTCCACATTATTATTTATTATTTATTATTATACAGGAGCCAGGCAACGACATTACGTTGGCAATTTCACTGCTGTGTTATTGTGCAATGACAATAAAAAAAAGTCTATTTATGTCTATCTATCTATCTTAGGAAGTAAAATATGTCCATTTTTTGATGCTTTAAAATGTCCATACTTGACCATAAAAATGT
Organism: Doryrhamphus excisus; assembly: GCF_030265055.1. Classification (NCBI taxonomy): domain Eukaryota; kingdom Metazoa; phylum Chordata; class Actinopteri; order Syngnathiformes; family Syngnathidae; genus Doryrhamphus; species Doryrhamphus excisus. Next base: position 13,360,538 of record NC_080483.1, read on the forward strand.
CCTAATGTTAAGCTGGGTCCAGATACTTTGAAAAGTTTCAAGAATGAATGCTCGAATAGATGTCCTGAGGGGTGTTGAATATTATAATCTTTAAAACATACATTATGATACCTCCAGTGAGTGTTCTCCATCATTAAACATATTTGTTCTTGGCTAGATCAATAAACCTGGGGAAAAAAGTTGCCAGAGGACACGATCTGTGGAATAAACACTCAATACATTGCACTGTATTGCAGTAAGGAAGGACATTTAGGAAATCAAACAATGCACAACGATGAGCCAATTCAAGAAACAATACAAGCAGTTGATGTTTGCTAAATACAAGGATGAAGAGTCTTGAACCAGTCATGATGTGCTATATATATCACTATATTGACACTTACTATGGTACCCATTATGTCATTGTATGCTCATATCACCTCGCTTGGTACGTGACAAAAAATTAAGAAATTTAAAAAATTCAAAAAAAAAACTTAAACTGTATTATGGAAAGCAGGAAGTGAACAAATGTAACGATTTAGGATTTAATAAGCTTTGCTTCTTCCTACTCCTTTTGGACATGTGGAACTGTGAACTGATTATGTGATGCATTCAATTGTAATCTGATGCATGTTCAAAATGAAATAAAACCATTACCATATAATTTCTATCACACACACATGGAAAACTTCTGCTTTCCTTTTGGGTGTTTGTCGTATTCATGGAAAATAGCACCCCACTGCTCTGTTTGAGCAGCTAACCACTTTCTGGTGCGGGCCCTCTGTACTCGTCATCCAGGTAAAAGAGCGAGTGCTGGGGTAAATACAAGCCAATATAATCTCCAGTGGGTGAGCAAACAGCCAGCAAACAGAGGTGACTTCTGGTGGGTGTCTTGTCTTGTTGTTTCAGCTCGTATCCACTTTTGCCAAACATAAACGTACATTTGCTTAAGACAGCCATGCTAGTGTCACCAAACAAAAGTACTGGTGAAGAGTGAGAATGTGTGCTAATTGGTTTCCCTCTATCCACCTTCTATATTGGACTGTTCTCCAGCCAATCACAGGGCACATATAGACAAACAACCATTCACACTCACATTCATACCTATGGACAATTTGGAGTCACCAATTAACCTAGCATGTTTTTGGAATGTGGGAGGAAACCAGAGTACCCGGAGAAAACCCACGCATGCACGGGGAGAACGTGCAAACTCCACACAGAGATGGCCGAGGGTGGAATTGAACCCTGGTCTCCTAGCTGTGAGGTCTGCGCGCTAACCACTCGTCCACTGTGCAGCCCCTGTATGTAACAATCAATTAGAAAAAAAAAGTAAAAATGGCTGAACCTCCATCCAGTCCAGATGACTCTCCATAAAACCAGCCTGACCAGACTAGAGTTTAAGAGGCCGTGCATCAGCAAGCCAGATATTATATGTGAGGAATTAAATATTAATCTGTACCCCGGCGATGAGTACAACACACCTAAGGGTTGTATATATTTTGTATACATGGAGCAGCCTTGCTCGTGAGCAATGAAAAGTATCTTTGCCCAGATGCGCGTTTTATTGTTGCGGAGAGATGTTAATGACTTCCTTTATAGCTTTCCCAACCAAACATGGCCTACTGGAATCAAAGCAGCAGTTATGCCTTGAGATGCAACATTCTGTGATATTTTACAAGTGGAATTACAGGCCATATATGAGGAATTATGAGTATTATCAATGGGAATAAAATGTAAGGTAGTCAGGGAATTGTGTTGTTTATTCTACATTAGCGAATCAAATAACATGATTAACATAATACAGGGCTGCACGGCTGTCCTCAAATGCTACAATAACAAAGCTGCCCGACCAATGAGGGACGAGCAGTGGTATCTTGGAACCCCCGTGTTAGTTTTATGTCATTTGTTGGTTCAAACACTATTTAGTTTGTATGATTCTACTTTGGCGGATATACTGTATTGTTTACACATGCAGGATGACTGTATACAAATTCCTCATCTCTTTAACTCGGAATGTGTTGTTCTCCTAGATTCCCTGTGCAGGGAAAGAAATAAAACAAAACAAAATGAAACACATGTCAACGCCGGAAGTGACCCGTGCATTTTGTCATGTGTCATCCAAGGTGACGTCTGCAGGGATGCACGCAACTCCCATCCCATTAGGTGTTTAATTACATGGAATCAAAGTGTTTAATGAGAAAGAATCAAAAAAAGCTCATGTTTGATGGTCAACCATCTGCGTCAACTATCTTTTTTTCGCTGCCACATCGACTGGTGGCAGCTTTAGATGCTCCGCTGTGCTGACGCCACCTGCGTCCTGCGCATGATGTTGAGGGAGGTTTTGGAGTGTGCAACCTGTCAGGCTCAGAGCAATGCTCTGTTTGCTGCCTGAACCACATGATGGTGCTGTAGCAGCATCACTCTCCAGGGATGCTGTCAGTCTCAAAGACAGGATAGGATGCTCCTTGAGCCCCAATGTTGGATATTTACATTATTTAAGTTATTTCTTTATAGATTTCACCATATACAGCATTCTAACATACAGCACTTCATAATGCAGTTAATGCATATGCACATATAAAAGCAAACAACAACAAGTATGTACATGTCTCGGATTTTTTGTGCAATAAAAAAATAAATACATGTTGTAGATGGACTCGGCTACAGTTTCTGGCCACTCGTGACGATTGCTTTTGGAAGCTCACCTATTTGTACTGCACGACACTCCCATTTACATGCTGTCATATTTACACAGCGGCTGCAGATAATTGCGTTCTATTCAGGCCACTGTGCCAGCTATATTTGTGCCCAGTGCACTCGCAGCACCGTGATAGATTGTGGCTCTATTGCCCAATTTGTATAATGTATATGACGTACTGCAACACTTACTCATGAATAATACTCGGAGCTCGAAGTTGAGCATCTGAAATGATGTAACAGTCATTTAGTGGCAGGGAAGGAGCAGCAAATCTAAGGGAGCAAAACTGTTTGCATGGCAGCACATGCAGCGTTAATCTAAGCAAACAGTCATTGGACTGCCATCAGGACAGTAATATTTTTACATCCCTGGGCAGGGACGGCTAATAAAGTTGGGAGGAAGAGTAATTGCAATAAAACTGTAAAGAATTTATTTTGGCGGGGTCAAAAAAAAGCATGCACAAAGCAAACACGGTCAGTCAAAGTAGGGCATTATTTCAAGATCCCCATGCATAGAGGTTTTTACTGCGTTGTATTTTGTTGTATTCTGACTTTATTAATGAATAATGTATGAATATTAAACATCCAGCATGTACAGCTGCACATATAAAACGTTTAGCTAATCAATTCATCCAACGCACTTTGGGTAAGCTTGCATATATCATCGTGAGTCTGGACCTCTGAGGGCTCATAGCTCGTTACGGCCATCATAGTCGAGCTAGGAAACAGAATGTTATTCATTCATTCATTCATTCATTCATTTTCTACCGCTTTTTCCTCACGAGGGTCGCGGGGGGTGCTGGAGCCTATCCCAGCTGTCTTTGGGCGGGAGGTGGGGTACACCCTGGACTGGTCGCCAGCCAATCACAGGGCACATATAGACAAACAACCATTCACACTCACATTCATACCTATGGACAATTTGGAGTCGCCAATTAATTAACCTAGCATGTTTTTGGAATGTGGGAGGAAACCGGAGTACCCGGAGAAAACCCACGCATGCACGGGGAGAACATGCAAACTCCACACAGAGATGGCCGAGAGTGGAATTGAACCCTGGTCTCTTAGCTGTGAAAAAAAAACCCTAACCTGTGCTAGACACTGGTCTGGAGAGGCCTCTTATCAGGGAGTGACAAGACAAAGGGAACGAGTAAGCCCTTGGCTGCAGGAGGGACACTGAAATTGTCGTCTGCGAAAGCAGGAGAGACCTCGTCAGCCTCAAACTTCAGCGTGAAGTGGCGGCTGACACAGTAGACACAATCGTCCATCGCGACACACTGGAAAGCGGGGCAGTGGGCAAGGCGTTTGGTGGCACACTCGTACCACAGTCGGGCCACAGTGTGGTAACGGTACACGCTAACCCCCAGATGAGAGTTGACTTCAAAGCGATACAGAAACGATCCCACGGCCACCATGTCTACGATTCTGTCTTTCCCGCTTGCCAGCAGACTCCCCCTCCATGTGTCCGTTTTGGGGCTGTAGCGCAGCAGCATGCAACGGAGACTCCCCCCGGACACAAATAGCTCCCCGTTGCATACTGTCACATGATGGGCGACGGCAAATGTATCGTTAGGGAGAGGGGCCACAAAAGTCCATCTGTCCAATCGTGGGTCATAGCGCTCGACTGAGGAGAGGCACTCCCCGCCGATGGCGTAGACGTGGCCGTCCAGTGCAGCCAATTTACAGCGAGGTCTGGCTTCATTCATGGGACTGATCTCCTTCCAAATGTCTGTCAATGGATTGTAGCAGAACACTCGCTTGGAGGGGCTCATTTCACTATCGGTTCCTTGGCATCCCACCGCAACAAATAAGTAGTTATCCATTGTGCACATGGCACAGGCTTTGCTGATGACTTCCTGCGGGATGGGGCAAAGCATCTGCCAAGCATCCACGCAGTCGTTATAATAGTACAAAGCGCTAGACATTCTTCTCGTTGCTCCGGTGTTCCTCGACCAGTCTTGGGGGTTCATATCTGCCACCATAATGAATCGTTTTCCTCTTGTTCTTTGCCTCTGTAGTTGTTCCCGTGAGGCATCTGTGAGCCGCCCATAAAGGTTGGTGTCCTGCAGGACCTGGAAGTAGTTGTTGGACATGAACCTGAGGGCTGCTTGCTCCACAGAGCTCTGCCCGTTTTTTTTGGCAAAATGGAGCACCTCAAGACAGTTACCTAGATCCACTTGACTTTTTAGGGTTTCAAAATCTGGATTTTTAGCGGAAAGGTGTACCAAAGGACTGACTGGTCCAGCTCCTTGATCAGATCCTTTATTCACGCTGAGGCATGTATTATTTGTGGAAGGACTGACCGCCAGGGGATCAGTGCTGGTTGAGCTGACAGAGGGTGGAAGTGGACTTCCAGCAGACAGATCGCTTTGCTTGCATACGGGTACAGACCCTTGCGAGGACATCAGCTTTTGATTCCCAACAGACTCGGATCCCTCAGTAACGTCAGGTTCTGCAGAAGAAGGAGAATCTGCCATGTTGCGATGGCCTTCATGCTCTTCTTGGGACTCAGATTTCTTCTCATTCTTACCCAACAGGGAGGTTGGCTCTGTAGTAAAGTGAGAAGAACTCTCCACATAGTATTCGTATATCTTTCCAAGCACTATCTGGTCTTCTGGACTTTCCGGTACAAGTTTGGCATCCTCCACCTTGACCTCTGCCTTGGAGTAGAAGCTAGAGTAGACACCATGTTGCTCCAAGTCGTTCCTCAGTTCTCTGCCCACGCCTGTACCGCCGTCCAACTTCTTCAACAAGCAAGGCGAACGTCTGCCTTTTGAACTGGCTAGCCCGTTTTTTTTTGGATCGAGAAGGTCCAGAGACGGTTGATCGGTTGAAGTATCCCAGGAGGTCACCAATGCCACTTCTTTGTCAGTGTGTTGAGTACTGTGTGCCATGTTACCAAGTTCTTGGGTTGCATAATCATCTGCCTTGGTACTTCCAGATGATGGCTCATCAACGAGCGAAGATTCATCATCCGTACCAGTGCCCTGCAGGACTGTCTTGCACCTCAGGCAAGTCTGTGGTGCTTGGCTGTCCTGGACCGAGCTTTCTTCTCTGTTCCTGGAGCTGTAGAACCTGTAGGCCAACGACACCAGAAGCATTGTCCCCACAGAAATACTCATCTTGACCAGCAGCTGCATGTCGAATTGGACTCCTAAAAGATCTGCAATGGCCATGGTGGCAGTGGTGGCAGCGGCAAAGCGATGGGGATGGCACTTGTGACCGGTTAACTGATCCTTTTGTCAAGGGCTCTCAGCTGATGACTGCATGCTGGCTGGTTTTCATTGCAAAAGAGCTCCTGTCATCCGATGACTGCTGTTCTTTGCCTCCGGGTGTAAAATGAAACCTGCGGAGGTATATTTGCATCTCTTTTAAGGTGGGGCTTAGGCCATGCAACACCTGAGGGGAGTCAGATACTGATTCAACACACTCACCAAAGATCAATATTTGGCCGAGTCTTCCCAGTACTTCAGTCTTTCTTCCAGATAATGTCATCCAAGGAAGAAAACATTTTCTTAAAAATTTTTATGGTGTATTTTTAACGACATTTGATTTTTTATTATTGACTGGCTCAGTTGCTCAGCACAGCTTGAACAGCAGGGTTTAAATAAAGGGCGAGGTGGGAGTATAGGTGACATTCATCGAATCCTTAACAACCAGGATACATCTGTTTGTACAGTTATGCCACATCTTTCAGTCAATGGAGACAGTAAAAGCTAACAGCTTCTTTCATTTTCATAAGCTGCATATACAGTACGTCTTGCACTGATAACACACTGGAGAAAACTTATGGTCCATAACAAAATTCATGATTCTAACTTGACTCTGTAGGTACTTTCAACCCAAGCTTATAAAACACTTACATCATCAACAATGTATATACAGCATACACTCCGGATCAAAATTTTAAGACCAGTTGAAAAATTGCAAGAATTTACATTTTACATTGTTTCATCTCAAATAGGGCTTCAAAGGCACAAAGACGAAATACGAGTGAGACAAAAAAAAATTATTGCAAAGAAGTAATGAGTAGCTCTGCCATTCATCTTACATTTGACTTCTTTGTAAATTTAGCTCTAACTGAAAAAAGAAATACACTGGATTTTTCTCACTGTAATTTTATTGTCATTCATTGATAGTAGGTGGGCTTGCGGATGAAGCAAAAAACCACGCTCACGGTGGCCTGACCTGCATTTCATCGGATAATGTGCCAATTCAGTGATTTTTTATTTTTTTTTAGTTGAAGCTGGACAGAAAGAGAAACATTTTTATTGTTTGTTAATGTGATAACAGCATCTTGTGGACTATGGTACAAAAAGTGGAAGTCCAAGCATTATTAAAATGGAAACCAAGGTAAAAAGTGCTTGAATATGATCTGTATTATTCTGTAGTCAGTATACGTATTTTATTTTATTTTATTTTATTTTATTTTATTTTATTTTATTTTATTTTATTTTATTTTATTTTATTTTATTTTATTTTATTTTATTTTATTTTATTTTATTTTATTTTATTTTATTTTATTTTATTTTATTTAGCATAGATTTTGTGGTAAATATTATGGGAACAAATTGGTTTAAAATAAAAAATATTTGGGAACAAATGTGCTTTCTTGTCATAAATTTTGATCTGGATTTTCATAAATATCACTGAGCTTAGTTTTGTATTATACGCATTGGAGACGCATTAATTCCATATTGCCTAAAATTTGAACACCATGTACATTGCATGCCAACAACTGGCTACTATTAGAATCTATTGTCTTGTTGTGTTTTTTCAGCTTTCTCTTTGAACATGACTTATTTTAAAAACACAAACAATTTTTTGGTCATGTAAACATACCCACATATAGTTCTGACAGAGCTGACAGGGAAAAGGAAGGACACACATTAATATTACCAGACAGCATAATTACTATTGTTACGTAATGTGATAGCTTCCAGCACACGAAGGAAACCAGACTCTTCAAGTATGGTTGACTTAATGAATAATTCACAGGTGGTCATCAGTGACGTTCCGCAGATTGCTTTGACCTTTGCTCCCAGATCAGATGAGGTGGTCACGTTCACCTCCTTCTCCTTGAAGAAAAAACTGCCCATCGGAAGAGTAAGTTAATGCAGACCACAGCAGAATAATCATAATATGGATCAGCAGCACATTATACATCTTCATATATATACATTTGTCATTAATAATTTTACATTATGCATCCAGAAATAAAAAAAATAATGTTGACATTATACAGAATCATGTATCTATATCCACATGTTCACCCATGAAGTCCATCAAAATATGTCAGCATCACCTTCAGAAATACAGTAGTAATAAACATACACTTCCTGTTAGAGGCAACTTAGACGTTGAAGTGTCTGAAAAGTATTCATATATTCGGTTTTCCATGCAATTCATACTTAATTGCGTGTAAAAAAATTAACAATAATATGATTCATTTAACAATAACTTTAGCAATGCACCAACTTGTTTTACTTTACTTATATTTATTTATTTTTTCTGAGTCTGGTGAAGATAAAACAGAAAAAAAGCCACTTGAATTCAAATGGAAATGACAAATTATGATGAGATACAGTCGAACATTTATGAGTGCACTCAGCGTTCCTCTCTGAGCTCGGGCCTCTTAGTAATATTATAATTATGTTAAACATGTTGCAAGGCAGCTCTCGTTTGCATCACACTTTTTTGTGAGCTGACGTGATGTGGATGCTATGCTCTTCTCTGTTAGGCAAACAACCGTAATCCATCAACTCATCCATGTTGTGTCTTTACACTACAGTTTATAGATGAGCTATTAAATAATAAACAACAATGGATTATGCTGCATTCATTTAACCTTCTGGTGGACACATACGTACATTATCATTCTCCCTGAAAGGTCATTCTCATCCGTTCACCGTAGCTGAGCTAAATTAAATTGAGCCATGGTGTATAAGATATGTAGTAATATGCAATAACTGAGCTAACCAGTAACAAGTGAGAAAAAGTATTTTTTTTAACAGCACCTCTGTTATTGCCATTGAAGTTTGCAGTGTGCAACTGTACTGTGTCCTACTGTGGCGTGTTTCTATTCATGTATTTATTTATATTTCACAAGAATATTCCATAAGAATATTTCACAAGAGTGGCCTATGTAATAGTGCATTAAATTTTTGCATTAAAAAATAAACACCACACCTCCAATAAAGTTGTATTCCACAGGACAAAAACAGGTCATGTCAGCAGTGAGCCACTATAGTTAAACTGCATTAAACTTGAAATGCACCACTGTTTTGCGCCACACACATATGCCCAAATCAAGATATTCCCCATCTCCTGACCGTGTGGCCAGCCACCACTAGGACACCGTGCGGCCCGGTAGAAAATTATAGTATATTATAGTCATAAACACAATTCCAATGAAAGAACATTCAAAAACCAGCACAACAACAGAAAAAAAAACTTTTGGAATGTAACCAATAAGTGTGGGAAAAGTGTGCCCGCTAAAGTCATAAGAACTTTCATGACGTCACAGATTTTAAGAGACCTCAACTCAGCAAGAATCAGAGGATTGCATATTTAGCTTTGTTTTTGGCTTTTTGGCAACACTACTTAAAAAAGCCATCCACATGGCAGCCCACATTTTCATCACTTTCAAATCAAATTTTTTTTTAAAGAGGACGGTCAGGACAGGATATGAAAACAGAAAAAATTGTCTTCAGCCAATCACAGGGCACATATAGACAAACAACCATTCACACTCACATTCATACCTATGGACAATTTGGAGTCGCTAATTAACCTAGCATGTTTTTGGAATGTGGGAGGAAACCGGAGTACCCAGAGAAAACCCACACATGCACGGGGAGAACATGCAAACTCCACACAAGCGGAAAATTGAACCCAGGTCTTCTGACTATGGCTTACATGCTAACCACTCAGTCACCCTGCGGCTTCATTCTAAATGTACTGAAATTCAAATTCATTTTTGAGTACACATCTCATTGCCGAGGGCTGCACGGCGTAGGAGTGGTTAGCGCGCAGACCTCATAACTAGGAGACTCGAGTTCAATTCCACTTTTGGCCACCTCTGTGTGGAGTTTGCATGTTCTCCCCGTGCATGCGTGGGTTTTCTCCGGGTACTCCGGTTTCCTCCCACATTCCAAAAACATGCTAGGTTAATTGGCGACTCCAAATTGTCCATAGGTATGAATGTGAGTGTGAATGGTTGTTTGTCTATATGTGATTGGCTGGCCACCAGTTCAGGGTGTACCCCACCTCTTGCATGAAGACAACCTTGTGAGGATAAGCAGTAGAAAATAAATGAATGAATGAACCTCATTGCCGGGCTAAGTTTTTAGTTGTTGGTGATCAACCAATGGTCACCGCACTAATAAATAAATACCTGATAGTGTCATTTTTCAGCTCTTGTATTGATCTCATGAGACCTAGAACATAAACGTCTAAAAGTAAAGTCAAGTCATATAAGTTGGATCATCTCTCCACTTTAATACAGGCGAAATGAAACAAATGCAACAACCCTGTTCAGGCCGGCGTGGAAATGGCGGCTAGAATAGAATGACGCGTCTAATCTCGCCAATGTCTGGATGAGAGTTACGTACACACAATGTAGGTCACTTAAGATCGCATGACACAAGTAAATATAACTGCAGCGGCTGGAAAAGGAAAAGGAAAGAGGAAAAAACAAAACAACTTTCACATGCACCACAACCCTGAAAACATGAGACATTTGTGAGACCAATTCCAAGGCATACTGGTATTAAAAAAAAAAAACAAATATGGGATAAGCTGTTCAGGTTTTTTTTTTTTTGTTCCGTCAGCTGAAGTTTAGCTGTGATGAACGAAGTACAAACATGTGAACTCCAAACTCTGCAACTGTCCCTTTTAGAGAACCCCATAAAACCTCTTAATTATCTGCATTATTTACACGGATGTACACAAAATACACTCAACTCCCAATTCTTTTGTACATTCTAAGCCATCAAAAATAAACTAAATTAAAAAAATGAAACAATAATATTATATATTGTTGTCTTGGAGCGTCTGTGTTGGTGCCTCCCATCCCTTGTGGTTCAGCAGCTCGGTGCTGATCTGGAGCATCCCGGGACATGGAGCAGATGGGTGCGGTGGCTTTTTTGGCACCGCATCCCAAGCATCATTTGTGCCGCAAAGCAATGAAACGTAGACTTACTAAAAAATGTAATCCCAACGCCGTCTTTCGAGGTTTAAATCAACTAATTTTATTGGTCAACAGGCAGACGTGGGACAAGGAACAAAAAAAAGAGATGTAACTGGGGAGGGATATATGGGAGGACATTGTCATATTCATCACGTTCTTTTAGCTTGATTATTATTTTTGTTACAAAAAATGGGAGGAGCGCCATCTTGTGGCTTTTATCGATTGAGTGTTCTGTTGATGGCTGGAGAACACTGGCAAGGTTGTGGAACGTACACTGATGTTTTGTTTTAAAGTGTGTGTGTGTGTGTGTGTGTATTGGGTAGGAAGGGCAAGTATGTGTTAGAGTGAGAGAGTTTTCACGTCAGTTCCACAGTCACTGTGAGGACGAGCGCCATCCATGTGAGGCCAACCGCGTCCATGTTGGAGACTCCGTCTGCAAAACAAATAAGCAATCATATAGATATGAAAGCTGCAACAGTTTCCATCAAGGGCCACATACTGAAAAGGATGCAAGTTATGTATTATTTCAAGAAAAAAAAAAATTTCGGGCAAGAGGCTGGGGTACACCCTGGACTGGTGGCCAGCCAATCACAGGGCACATATAGACAAACAACCATTCACACTCACATTCATACCTATGGACAATTTGGAGTCGCAGATTAACGTCGTTTTTTTTTTTCGGAGGAAACAGGAGTATCCGGTGAAAAACCACACATGCACGAACATGCAAACTCCACACAGAGATGGCCGAGGGTGGAATTGAACACGGGTCTCCTAGCTGTGAGGCCTGCCCGCTAACCACTCATGCGCTGTGCAGCCGCCTCCGTCATAAATGTGTTTATTTATTAATTAATTCATTCATTCATTTTCTACCGCTTATCCGCGAGGGTCGCTGGGGTGCTGGAGCCTATCCCAGCTTTTTTTGGACGAGAGGCACCCTGGACTGGTCACCAGCCAATCACAGGGCACATATTATACTCACATTCATACCTATGGACAATTTGGAGTTGCCAACATTCCAACATGTTTTTGGAATGTGGGAGGAAACCGGAGTACCCGGTGAAAACTCCTCACAGATATTGCCGAGGGTGGAATTGAACTCGAGTCTCCTAGCTGTGAGGCCTGTGTGCTAACCACTCAACCGTCTCCATCATTCATTCATTCATTTTCTCCTGCTTATCCTCACGAGGGTCGCAGGGGTGCTGGAGCCTATCCCAGCTGTCTTCGGTTGAGAGGACTGGTGGCCAGCCAATCACAGGGCACATATAGACAAACAACCATTCACACTCACATTCATACCTATGGACAATTTGGAGTCGCCAATTAACCTAGCATGTTTTTGGAATGTGGGAGGAAAGTATCCGGTGAAAACTCCACACAGACATAACCAAGGGTGGAATTGAACTCGGGTCTCCTAGCTGTGAAGCCTGTGCGCTAACCACTCATCCGCCTCCATTATAAATGTGTTTATTTATTTATATGTAAATTCGAGTATCCGCCAAGATGTTCAGCTTGCTAGCAGCTGGAGCTGCTGCACCATGCGACTGTTTGACCGGCTGTGAGTGTGAGTGATCGTGACGGGGGAAAAAACTACGGCAGCTGCCTCGGCTCGTTGTGGAAAGAAACCGCAGACTGACAAAAGACAGTCGCCAAACACGCTAGGTGTTTTAAAGACAAAGTCACTCTGGATCGGTTCTGTTCAGATCAACAGAATGCAGAACTTGGAAAATACTCGCTCATTTGCTCATTTCACTGTCAATCAAAAAGGGATTCTGTCTCAGACAGATTATCCAATCATCACGCAGAAGCAAAGCATCTGAGCCAACACTTCCTCATAGACACTCAGCAACTCTGTATGTGCATTTATCCAATGAGTGTCCAGTTTTGCGCAGTGGAACAACCCACTCTATGCTTCCTTGAAGACACTCTGAGACCCGTGATGAGCACCTGATTCAGAATCAAAGATGAAGGTATTCTAGCACATATTTAGTCAATGAAATGTACACGCATCAGTACATATTTCACCACTTTTTGTGGACATTTTAGGAGAGTTTACTTTACTTCACTTGCCACCGCAAAACAAATCCCCGGGTAATCACATAATTTGGTATTTTATCCACACCGTACTCCATTTTTTAATGTCTGTGTGTTGCACAATGTCAGACAATATTAGACTACAGCAACAAATGGATGCTCACAGTAAATACTCCAAAATGGGTTCATCCAACCGCAAGAGCATCCTCTGCAGACCACGGTTATTTTACCCACGCAAATTGTCTGGCCATCTGTTTGTTTACACGCAGGATGAGACTCTGACAACCTTCTTTGCAACACTTGGGAGAGGAGTCGATTGAGGAGTGTTTTTTTGTGACAGAGGATCAAACGATCTCGATTATTCCTATGTATTATTATGGTGACCCCTTAAGTTAGCATTATAAGTTAGCTTTGCATGGCAGCATCCATGCATTTAGTGTTTTTTTTGGCAATATGGCAACTTTAATATTATTAATAATTTGTATTAATATTCATTAATTTTGTATTAATTTAATTATTTTTGTATTCATTTAATTAATTTATATTAATTTAATTAATTTATATTAATATATTTATATTATTGTCAGCTTTTTCAAGTATTACTTTCTTACTTTTTCACTTGTAAAACTGTAACATGACTCTGATTGCAGGTTTGCTTTCTCTCACAACAGGCGCAATAATCCTTCATAAAAATATATAAAAACAGGCTAATCCAAACCAAGATAAAACTCATAAATATGAGTCTTATTTGTGTCTTAAATGTCTTATTTTATCATATTATGTCGACTATATTGGGTAATACAAATGTAAGGTGAAAATAGGGTGTTACGTCATGTCTAGAGGGCTTTAATAATGTTAAAAACTTTATTTAGAAGGCCATAAATCTATGGTCTATCAATTAACCACAATAAAAAATGGATTACTGTATTGACAACTTTATGCTTAAAATAAAATTCTCAATATTTTGCAGTTATTATTCAATAATAATCAAATATAATCATTTAAATTTGTTTTTAAAATGGTCATAAAAGAAATTTTATTTATACATTAAAAACATTCTCGCCTAGGATAGGCGCCAGCATATACGCAACATTAGTGAGGATAATCGGCATCAAACATGGATGGATGCATGGATTGACATCAAAACATTTTTGGGCCCTAATATTAATACATTTGCTCACAATCCTGATCATTTCCACACGGAATTGGTCCAAGACAACTTGTGTTCCGGCATATGTAGGCCTGATATGAACTTTTTCTGGTGACTACGATGGTTGTGTGCAGTTTGCGCTGAGGAAGGAGTCCGATATTGAGTTACTGGACGAGCGGACACGTACGCGGTGACCTTCCAGGCCTTGTTGTACACCAAGTTAACTAGCATGCAAAGCGTGCGTGCGTGTCCACGCCGACCCAATTCTGTCCTTGCTGTGACTCAGCTGCTCCCGCGCTTATCGTGGAATTTGCATATTCAAATGTGTATCTCTGAGACACAGCTAGTGGGGGGAGCAACAGGAAGAAAGTGCAAATAAAGGACAGAGGCCGGATGCAAAAACAACAGAGCAACTATTTCAATTAAAGGACGAGTGAGAACGAAAGTTAACATTTTCCTTCAACTTGTGTCATTCCGACGACTCCTCTTGCCATCTGCTCGGGAAGCTGTTCCCACGATGCACTGGGACAAACATGGCTGTCACACTTGTGCAAAAGGCATTATGCAGGCAGTCCATTAAAATGCATTTGCCCCTTCATCAAATGCTGCCTTATTAAATGACAGCTTATGTGTGTGCTTTCCAGAGGTTATGCTTTCATTGACATTATTAATGCGTGCTTGATAACAGAGGGTTATTTAACAAACAGTAATTGACACATCATTACTGCTATGCTCATTGAAGCAGTTTATTGAGATTACACAGGATATTTTTGTCCTGATTTTATTAAATAAGGAGGGCTCCTTCCCTCCAAGGTGTTAAAACACATAAAGTACATCAGAGCCTGATTTGTAAATCCACCCCAGTCCTATAGGGGGCAGTAAGAACACCCCTAAAAAACAACACTTATTGAACCCACCTTGAGTTATGTCATCTAATATGTACATACATGTAAAACTTCCCAATCAACTGTCATACTGCGCAGTCTTTGGACCAGTGAACCAAACTATCATTTGCACCAAATCTTTTTTTTTTTTTTTTACATCTTTGGTCCAGACTACACTACCATACTACAGGAAGTGAAGGCAGGCTGATCAGAGCACCCCTAAAAAATAACATGTATTAACCCAGCATGAGTTATGTCACGTAATATGTACGTACATGTAAAACTTCCCAATCAACTGTCATACTGCGCAGCCTTTGGACCAGTGAACCAAACCATTATGTGCACCAAATCTTTTTTTTTTTTTTTTTTTACATCTTTGGTCCAGACTAGACTACCATACTACAAGGCGTGAAGGCAGGTTGATGAGAGCACCCCTAAAAAATAACATGTATTGAACCCAGCGTGAGTTATGTCACGTAATATGTACATACATGTAAAACTTCCCAATCAACTGTCATACTGCGCAGCCTTTGGACTAAAGTGAACTAAACCATCATGTGCACCAAATCTTTTTTTTTTTTTTTTTACATCTTTGGTCCAGACTAGACTACCATACTAAAAGCGTGAAGGCAGGAAAACACTAAAACAGGGGATGGTCTGTGTTGACCACACATGCATGACCCAGCTCTGCCAAAAAAAATCCAAACCAGCATCACACCTCGCGTTTTAAACAGAGGCAATGTTAGGTAGGAAAGGTAAAAGGTGTATGAGGAAACAGTGTGGGGAAAAAGCACCCTATCGGGACATATCACCACACACGGGGCCACTTCATAATTTCGCACTCGAGTGGATGTGACAATTCCTGGTTCACCACGGAGGTCGGGTGAGCACAGAGGCCAAGATGGATGCCTGACATGACATTTTGAGCGCCAGAGGAATTAGCTTTTGTGATGCGCACACTTGCTGTCAGCCCATGCAGGCTGGGGTGTCAAGTCACAGAGTGGGAGTTCAGTGATTTTTAGAGCACACACCCACGCTAAGCTTAGTCATTTGCGTGGTCGGAATACTTACTGTTCTGGCTCTGTGTGTTTTTCATCATGCTTGGATTTTCTGTTGAAGACAAAAAACGAAAAAAAGTCAGTATTATTATCATTAACATTGTGGCGTTGTGACAAAATACCTTGCCTGATAATGCAATATAGTGCTAGTCTGGTGCCAAACATTTGTAATAAATAATATATATATATATATATATATACATTTATATATATATTTATTTCTTAAACATGCGTCATTGCAACAGGGCTGCACGACGAGTGGTTAGCGCGCAGACCTCACAGATAGGAGACCCGAGTTCAATGCCACCCTGGGCCATCTCTGTGTGGAGTTAGCATGTTCTCCCCGTGCATGCGTGGGTTTTCTCCGGGTACTCCGGTTTCCTCCCACATTCCAAAAACATGCTAGGTTAATTGGCCACCATTATGAGAATACATTTAAGTATCTATATAGAGTATTTAGGTCTGTTTATGTATTTAGATTTTTTGTTGAATTTAAATTTAGGCTAGGGCAGGCCGGGTGTCCAAACTTTTTTCCACTGAGGGCCACATATGGTGAGAAATAAAAAAATTGTAGTTGGATATTTTTTATATGTATATATTTTTATTTTATTAATTTTTAATATATTTTTAAATATTTTTTCTTAGATTATTTATTTTGTAAAAAGGTTAAAAATATATATTTTTTAGTTGTTATTATCAACATTTCAGGCAGCACAGTAGAGGAGTGGTTAGCACGCAGGCATCACAGCTCAGAGACCCGAGTTCGATTCCACCCTCGGCCATCTCTGTGTGGCGTTTGCATGTTCTCCCCGTGCATGCGTGGGTTTTCTCCGGGTACTCCGGTTTTCTCCCACATTCCAAAAACATGCTAGGTTAATTGGCGACTCCATTGGCGTCTATATGTGCCCTGTGATTGGCTGGCCACCAGTCCAGAGTGTACCCCGCCTCTCGCCCGAAGACAGCTGGGATAGGCTCCAGCACCCCCCCTCGTGAGGATAAGCGGTAGAAAATGAAAAATCAACCCAATAATTGATTGACTGTGTGTTCCATATTGTCATAAATACACACATGTATGCATGTTATTGTCCACTTCCTTACAGTGCTGAGTCACTTTCCTGTCACCTCCCATGCTGCATGACCATGTACATCATCAATATGCGAGTCTACGCTGACATGTGCTGTACAGGGCCGCAATTACACCTGATGATTATTCCTGTTAATGTATATTGCACGGTGACAGTAAATGTCCCTGAAAGACCCCCCAAGTATCGTATCTCAAGGCCACAAGAGATGGCGCCAAGGTCACTTAATCACAATTTACTCCCGCTAAGCGAGAGTGGGAGCAAACTACAAGGCGGTGGAGGACAGATGGGGCCATACGATGCTCACAACAAATGACACCAAAGGGTGCATCAGGGTGCTAAGCAGACATCCGTGTTGTTCCTTGTGAAATGGCCCCCATGGTAACATCTCTCTTACGATGTCAGTTCTCCTTAAAAAGTTAAAGATGGGGTTGTTTTTATGGGCATATTGCAGCAATTAGACTGTATATATTTATTTTAAAAACTTTTTTGGATCCAGATATAGGGCCGCACAGAGGGAATATCGTAATTTTCCAAATAATAAACAAAATAAAGCTTGTATAAAATGAAATAGACAAGTTTGCAGCTGCACATGAGCCGAATAGAAACATTACACATGTGATCAACCTTTCAGCGTTCCTCAGCACAGACTGGCCCAGAAAAGTTCCTGGAACTTCTGAAAAAAGATCCTGATTGCTAGATTGAAGTTTTATATTCAGGGAAATGTAAAAGTTCCCTTGGAGGAAAAGGGGCTAATACCTGATATTAATTTATTCATTTTCTACCGCTTATCCTCACGAGGGTCGCAGGCATGCTGGAGCCTATCCCGGGTGATTTCGGGCGAGAGGCGGGGTACACCCTGTGAATGCTGTGAATTTCTCTTGGAGATTAATAAAGTACTTACCTACCTACCTACCTAACTACCTAATCCACCCACCCACCTACCTACCTACCTACCTACCTACCCACTCTCCCACCCACCTACCGACCTACCTACCTACCTACCTACCGACCTAATCCACCCACCCACCTACCCACCTAGCTACCTACCTATCTACCCACCCACCCTACCTCCCTCCTTTCCTCCCTCCCTCCACCCACCCACCCACCTACCTACCTACCTACCCACTCTCCCACCTACCTACCTACCTACCTACCTACCTACCTACCTACCTACCTACCTACCTACCTACCTACCTACCTACCTACCCACTCTCCCACCCACCTACCTACCTAGCTAATCCACCCACCCACCTACCTACCTAGCTACCTACATATCTAGCTACCTACCTACCTACCCACCCACCCTACCTCCCTCCTTACCTCCCTCCCTCCACCCACCCACCCACCTACCTACCTACCCACTCTCCCACCCACCTACCTACCTACCTAACTACTTACCTACCCACCCTCCGACCTACCTACCTACCTACCTACCTACCTACCTACCTACCTACCTATCAACCTACCCACCTTCCCTCCCTCCCACCTACCTACGTACCTACCTACCTACCTAACCTACCTACCCACCCACCCACCTACTTACCTACCTACCTACCTACCCACCCTCCTTCCCTCCCACCTACCTACCTACCTACCTACTGGTGGCCAGCCAATCCCAGGGCACATATAGGCAAACAACCATTCACACTCACATTCATACCTATGGACAATTTGGAGTGGCCAATGAACCTAACCTTAGCTGACATTGTCCAGTAGATATTTCATGTACTTGAGTGACTTGGCTGAAAGGCGCCATCTAGTGTTTGTATTTCAAATAAAAATGCTAACCACCACAGTTTGAATTCATGCAGAACTGTCACATTCCAGGCTTCTTTACGTCTGGTATTTTTCTGCTTTGTCCTCTACTGTTTCCTTTTATTGTTCTGGATTTTTCCGTTACTGGTCCAGGGTGGCTCCACCCTTTTTGGTAATCACCACAGTTCTTCAGCTCCACAACTATCATCATTCCTATTTATGCTGATCTACTTCTGGACTTTTATGAGTTTTCGGCATTACTACCCTTTAGTTATTGCTGTCCTTGTTTTTGCCCTTTTTTTTGCTCTTGTTGCCGCCTCTTGAGTTTTTTTTTTTTCCCAAATGGCCTTTGACCTTTTTGTGCCTAGTGGACTTCTTTTGTTGGCCGAATAAATAATTATTATCTCCACCAACGCATCTTCTGTGCATCTGGAGTCTCGCCTTATAACAAACCCTGACAAGAACAACTTTTAATATAGTCAGTCAGCTACAGAGTTACTCCATTATGGTTGTCGGCAGTTGGCGCTCACATAAGAGTGCAACATTGCTCGCCATTGATGGACTAAATCCCTCATTAGAGAATAGTCATCTCTGTAAGTGCAGCCCTGAAAAGAATGTGTTGTTAAACCAATTAGGGACACGATCTTTTATTAATCACACTCTTGCAGCCATATTAATGATTCATTGCCAAAAGTGGCGTCATAAATCTCTAAGGTCTTTTACACAGTTACTGTAGATACAGTACATGAAATACATTTTTTAAGAGTAATGTCATTTTTTTTTTTACATTTAATTGTGTAAAAAGCATTCCAGCGCATTCCGGTGCAGTCCATTTGGCTCATGTGAGCGCTCTAAATAATGGATCATACTTAAAGTTGATTGCCGTTTAAACTTAATCCTGACGTACCAAAGACAATGAGGCGGGTGTGCGTGTCCGTGGAGCCCAGAGGATTCTGGGCCGTGCAGCGATACATGGAGCCGTTCAGTTCGGCCGGCACACGTTCCAGAATCAGCTCCTTGCCCTCTCGCTCGGTACTGCCGTCCAGGAGACGCCCGCCAACACGCGTCCAGGTAAAGAGGGGCTCTGGAAACACCTCGTTCTATAATATAACACATGAATGGATAGAGGGGGAAGGATTTAGGAAGAAGAGAAGTGTGGCGCGAAGAAAAAAGATTAAGAGCAAAGGATACATGAATAATACAAACTGTCCCCCCCTTCTGATTCAACCGTGAGTTAACAACATGCATTAATAATCGACACTTCACTTTACAACGGTTTATTCCCCTCGCAGTTTTTAACCCGGCAGTCAACAAGCCTGTTTCTAAAAATACATGACTGCGTATCCGTGAAGCAGATTTTAACGCATATCATCAGCATGTTAGCAGATAAAGAGCACAACACACTGCAAGGAGCTTCAGCTACACAAACAGTAGTGTGGAAAAAGTGTTTGCCCCCTTCCCGATTCATCTCCAACGCAGCATTTCAGAAAAATAACATCATACCAACAGTAAAATATGGTGGTAGTAGTGTGATGTCTGGGGCTGTTTTGCTGCTTCAGGACCTGTAAGACTTGTCTACATTGGGTGTTAGCCTCCTGTAGAATTGAATTTGACACCCCTGCTATACAGCCACAGCATATGTGGTCTGACGAGACAAAAGTTGAATGGAGTATTCCGTTTCATCTAGCATAAAAGTAACTCAGCACTAAAAAAAAAAATAACATCATACCAACAGTAAAATATGGTGGTAGTAGTGTGATGTCTGGGGCTGTTTTGCTGCTTCAGGACCTGTAAGACTTGTCTACATTGGGTGTTAGCCTCCTGTAGAATTGAATTTGACACCCCTGCTATACAGCCACAGCACTCCCACAAAACAATGAAGAACAAGGTCAAATCCATTTTCCAAACCCACAAAGCACATGTGGATCAATTGGGCACACTCCCATGCACTGTGATATGTGGTTTGACGAGACAAAAGTTGAACGAAGTATTCCGTTTCATCTAGCGTAAAAGTAACTCAGCATTAAAAAAAAATAACATCATACCAACAGTAAAATATGGTGGTGGTAGTGTGGTGGTCTGGGGCTGTTTTGCTGCTTCAGGACCCATAAGACTTGTCTGCATTGGGTGTTAGCCTCCTGTAGAATTTAATTTGACACCCCTGCTATACAGCCACAGCATTCCCACAAAACACAACGAAGAACAAGGTCAAATCCATTTTCCAAACCCATAAAGCACATGTGGATCAGTTGGGCACACTCCCATGCACTGTGATTGTGCCATTGTAAGTGTGCATAGTTGGTCCGGGTTTTAATGGTTGTACCTTTCTCTCCAGCACTCTGGAATAATCTTTCCCAGGGAAGCTCAGGAGTGTAATCCCCCTTTGGCCACCCGTCTATAGTAAGTCCACACGCACCGGTCCTGACTGAAGAAACATATCAGCCAAGACAGTCCCAGAATATCCATTCTTCAACTAATATTTCTGAATCACAGCAGAGGTCAAAATCAGTTCCCTGTACTGCTCAGACCAATTTGATCTCATCCATAACCCAACAAGGAAAAAATGAGTACAAACTAAAACCAAAAAAGCAGACTAGTCATCCATAATAAATTACTAAAATTGGTCTTTTCTTTCTGTACTGTATGCCAGGGGTGTCAAACCCATGCCACAGAGGGCTTTGACACTACAGTCACTAAAGCAGGTGATTTTAATGATAAATATCTCTATCAATTTGAGGGAAAGAGCTCATCAATTTAATCACTTTGAGAAACTGGTTGGAGAAAAAACCTGCAGGGTCTCAGCCCTACATTGTCACATGTGCTGTAGGCGAACTAGGCGACTTTTGGACCTCAAAACTTTAGTAATCTTAATTTTTAACAATTTGACTTTGTGTGTTTGTTCTGTAATGCTTTACAAGAATTGTTGTTCATTACTTTTTCTCGGTTTGCTTTGTTTATGTTATGATGTGTCATTGCACACAACTAGGACCGAGTATTCAGTCAGGATATCTAAGTTATCCTGGCTCAAGTTATCCATGATTCGATTGCACAAAATAGTGGAAAGTGGGATATGTTCTGACATAAGTTACCATGCAGATTTATTCCATGCATTTATTCTGCTCCAGACCAGGCTAAGATCCAGGATCTGTTTAATCTTAGTCAGTCACCATAAATTGACGCCAGTAATTTCATCCACTGCTCACTACATATTGTTATCACATTCAACTACTCTCATTGATCCGGGATTGGTTTCACCTTCTTGATTAATACGTGTCTACTCATTCTGGCTTGGGTTTTGTTCAACCAATTAAGTCTAAACACGATTGATTTGGGTTGGTTGAGCTCAGCTCAGGCATTTATCCTGGATGTCTGAATCCTACTTTGTGCAAAAGGACTTAGAATGCAAAGACAAAAAGTGCAAGTCAGCAAACATAGAGCAACACATGCAAACAGGTAGCAGTCCAGCCAAACGTAAATAGACACAAATCATGGATCAGGAATATGTGAGCTGCCAGCTGAAAAGAATGTAAATGGGAATAACAAAGTCAAAGCAGGACATTCCAAAAACAATGAAAAACAAACAAGTCCAATCTGTCACGGCTCATTTCACTTTTGAATTTTTTTGAATTACTTTATCAGCTATTATGTCTTATGCATTTGCTTTTTTTTTTTTTTTTGCATTTTTCCTATAGGCCTAAAGCAGTTTAACTGTTGTGATAAAATAAAACTGACCCATTTGTACTTAAATGCCTCGACGTTGATAGACGTGATGTGACCTTACTGTAAATGTGTGTTGGTTCTGGAGACTCGTAGTGACTTTACAATGTCTTACAATGTGTTCCATTTGAGCAGGAGAGAAATAAGGAAAACCCTATACATTTAAAAATGTACTAAAAAGCTTAAATTATTTCCGCTAGCCCTACAAAAGATTGAATTTGTCCCTTTCCCATTCCAAAAGCCCCACACACTTACCCCATTAGGTCCTACCTGGAATCCTTGCACAGTGATGCGCACTGTATCCCCAACTTTAGCCCTGCTCGGAGTCATGAAGAGCTTCGGACCCTTAGGGGCGGCTGGAGGGAGAAGAGAGAAAAAAAAGAATACAAAAGGTCATCACACTGTGCATGGAGAGCAAAACCACCTGTTCTGTCACAGGAGGAGACAGACAAATACAATTTCCTGTCAATTAAGGTTACGGGGCAAGAGACAGGGGGACACATAGGTACCTTTATCCGAAAGATGACGCTGAATTTATTCCCCCGTTGGAGAGAAAAGGGACTAAATTGGGTGGATACTCATTACTGGAGGAGAATGGGAGCACGGTGGGTGAAGTGTGGAGGCGGTGAGATAAGGGACACTCTGAGAGCTAATTCCCTTGTCTTGCTGTGGACAGCCGCCCCTCCATGGCCCGCTAAAACAATGTGGCGGGGAGATTCTAATATTCCAAGATTATACGGGGTCAGAATTCATCCCTTATGTGTTGAGCCAAGATAAAAAAGAACGATTTGCATAATGTGTGAAACGCAAAAATGGTCATTTTCACGGTGACCCAGAGGCGGAAGATACTGTTTCAGGCCCGTCTAAGCAGGTTCTGCTTCATGTGATATGATGAACAAAGAAAGTTGGCTATGGCCCATGCATAACAGTGTGCTGCTGTTTTTCAACAAATTGACTAATTAATCAGCGGTAAGTCAAGCGAAAGGCCTGCTATCAATAATGCCATTCGTCCACGACACTTTTTAGATTAATTTGCTGCTTTTAACTCTTAATATAAATTACATCAGATCCTTATGTTCATTGATGAGGACCAATAAGTACCAACAGGCAAATGAACTCACTCGACAGCTATTCATCTGGCCTCTGAGGCTAATGAAGTCTTTTATAAAACAAGTCACTGACTGTGAGGCATAAGAAAGGATGGATTATACCTTTTAATTTGTAATAAGACAAAGCACATAATGTCCATGAAGAAAAATGCATTTCAAGTGCTTCATTTTAACCTAACTTGTTCTTATTTAAAAGTTTGGGACATTAATTAGATATTAGAGAGCTGGCTCTTTGAAGTGAACAAACCGCTGTTTATTTCTTCGCATGTGAATGGTCAAAATGTGTGGTGCCGTTTTTCAGCCAAATTTTATTTGGCTGTGTAATGTGGTTGTTTGTCGATACGTATGTGCCTTGTGATTGGCTGGCGACCAGCCCAGGGTGTACCCCGCCTCTCGCCCGTAGACAGCTGGGATAGGCTCCAGCAACCCTCGTTAGGAAAAGCAGTAGAAAATGAATGAATGAATGAATGTTCTTATTTTTGAATTTGGGACATTAATTAGATATATTAGAGAGCTGGCTCTTTGAAGTGAACAAACTGTTTATTTCGCCGCATGTGAATGGTCAAAATGTGTGATGCCGTATGTATTGATACAAAGCAAATCATCTGGAAAGCTGAGGGAAATCAGTAACAGGAAATAAAAGTTTTAGTTTTGCACATTTTACATTTTATTTGGCTGTGTAATGTGGTTCTTTGTCTATATGTGCCCTGGGATTGGCTGGGGACCAGTCCAGGGTGTACCCCGCCTCTTGCCCGAAGACAGCTGGGATAGGCTCCAGCAACCCCCGCGACCCTCGTGAGTATAAGCAGTAGAAAATGAATGAATGTTTTTATTTTAGAATTTGGGACATTAATTGGATATATTAGAGAGCTGGCTCTTTGAAGTGAACAAACCACCGTTTATTTCTCGGCATGTGAATGGTCAAAATGTGTGGTGCCGTATGTATTGACACAAAGCAAAGAATCTGGAAATGTGAGGGAAATTAGTAACAGGAGAGCTGGCTCTTTGAAGTGAACAAACCACTGTTTATTTCTCTGCATGTGAATGGTCAAAATGTGTGGTGCCGTATGTATTGAAGCAAAGAATCTGGAAATGTGAGGGAAATTAGTAACAGGAGAGCTGGCTCTTTGAAGTGAACAAACCGACGTTTATTTCTCCGCATGTGAATGAATTTCCAAATTTTCTGACACACACAGTCTCCGAGAAGCTCTTTTCGATTGTGTGTCTTACGTGTGGCATGGCTTGCATGCTCTGAGCAGGAAAAAGACAGGACTTGTTTTGCAATTGTTCCCATTGCAGTACCCAATCATGCCAAAAAGCATCTTTAAGATGCTACAATAACATCTTAAATCTTGTAATATCTTATCATACGAAGCCTCCTAAAGTAGGACAGTGACAAAATCTAAATCTGACATTTTCAAGATGAGAGCAAACATCAACATATTTCCCTTGGCAGCAGAGGCAAAGAGGTATCATGCGACGCGGCCCAGTGTGTCTTCTCCTGCCGAGGACGGATGGCATTTCACAGTCTACTTCTGGCAACAACGAGTGCTAGCGTAGGAGGATCACGATTTCATGGTGTCAAACTCAGAGCTCGCCGGGCATATGGCCGTAAAAGATGATGGCTGATTTCTGGGACTTGGTCCAGCGGCGACAGTTGGCGTCCGACGTCACCACCCTTGATTAGGCCGAGATGGACATGAGGCTGAAGAGCTAGCGGGAGAAATGTGCCATGATCCCACTGGGGAGTCATCCAGTACTTCACTTCATTCTACAACAGTGGTTCGCAATCTTTTTTTACTGCCCGGATCCCAATATAATTGCTGCCTGATGAACACCTAGTAGTATTTCCACCTACTAGTACTGCAAAACATGTACAAACATGCAGTGTGTATGCTGTCTAAAAGCAACTATGTACTACTGATAGCATCCATCCATCCATTTTCTGTGCCGCTTTTCCTCACTAGGGTTGCAGGTATGCTGGAGCCTATCCCAGCTGTCTTTGGGCAGGTACACCCTGGACTGGTGGCCAGCCAATCACAGGGTACATATAGACAAACAACCATTCACACTCACATTCATACCCATGGACAATTTGGAGTCGCTAATTAACCTAGCATGTTTTTGGAATGTGGGAGGAAACCGGAGTACCCAGAGAAAACCCACGAGGAGAACATGCAAACTCCACACAGAGATACCCAAGGGGAGAATCGAACCTGCGTCTTCCCGACCTCTTGACTGTGTGGCCTATGTGCTAACCACTCATCAGTGTGGCTTCATATATGGTGATTATACATATATGATTTTTTCCCTCTTAATAACAGATTTTTATGACTGATACTCCAGCACAGGCTTTACCAAACATATGCTGTGCAAGACCAGAATTTTCCAACCAACTTATTAAAACATAAAATAGGTACAAAAAGGGTATTTTATGAATTTTCAGAATGTTTTATGGTAGCGGCATGAATACTTTTTATACCTTATCTGAGACAAGTGAGGCCAGCAGGTTTTTTTTTTGGATGTTGTTGTGGGGTCTTTTGTGACCTCTTTTCTCCGGGTACTCCGGTTTCCTCCCACATTCCAAAAACATGCTAGGTTAACTGGCGACTCCAAATTGTCCATAGGTATGAATGTGAGTGTGAATGGTTGTTTGTCTATATGTGCCCTGTGATTGGCTGGCCACCAGTCCAGGGTGTACCTCGCCTCTCGTTTGAAGACAGCTGTGGGATAGGCTCCAGCACCCTCAATGACCCTCGTGAGGATAAGCAGGAGATAAGCTGTCACTGTGGTTTGCTGGAGTCCCAAATTTTTAGAAATAGCTTTATAATTTAAGTTATGTTTTAAAGTGGGGCAGTCACTTTTCCACGCAGGGCCATGTAGGTTTGGATTTGTTTGGATCTTAAATAATAAAAATAAATCATTTAAAAGGTGAATTTTGTGTTCAGTTGTGTTGTCATTGACTAATATTGCAGTTTGGTTGATGATATGAAAGATTTATATGTGACAAAATAGGTTAGAAAGACTTTTTTTGCACCACTGTATATTACCACAACAAAAATAATCTTATGATAATATTATTATATATAATAATTATATTATTAGTAATATTATTTCTAATAATATTTATAACAAACTTGAATCAAAAACCACTTAGCCAAAAAGTTGAGCACCAAAAAGTTTCCCCTTTAAGAAATGACGCCGTGCATCAGGTGCACTTTGAGGTGTCAACAGGTGTGGCCAGCTGCCCCACAGACAGGAGCAGTTGTGGGGGGGGCTGTCGCATTAACAGGATGAGCAGCTTTGTTTAAAAAAAAAAAAAAAGGAAGCTAGAGATGCACGCTGTAAATTCTAAAAAGGGCCAACCGACTTCATCAGGCGGTGGCTCCATCCAGGTGAATCCGGCCATGTAATTCCTTTCACGGCTCTGACCAGCGCACTAAAGCTACAAAGATAAGACGTATTGATGAGCGGCCAGTGTTAGCACAAAGAACTGCATGTGTATGCACACACACTCGTCCCTTATTCACATGCCAACGTCCATCTGGAACCAAGCATCTGCTCTTTGATTATCCCTGGCTGGCAACGCAACGGCAATGCGAGGGTGGTTTGAGTCTGGTGTAGGAAATAAGACTTACACTGCTTTGTATCAATGTTAATATTCCACACCGTTGGTGACTGAAAATACACACAAAAAGAATCTTTGAAATATTTCGGCACATACAAGTACCCTCGTAGATAGAATCTAGAAGTGCCAGAATAGCCTCATGATCTAATGGAGGAGGAAGAGTGCTCCTTTCCAACACCCCGAGGCCAGGCCGACGCCAGTCTCCCGCCCCATTTATATGGAGAGCACGCTGCCCTTCATGAATATTCAAGCAGTGTAGTACAACATTGGTCGATTGTCAGACTGTCGCTCCGTCTCATGTGGCGATATTAAATCACTGAAAGATTTATCACTTATGCTCACAGAAAAGACCTCTTATTCATTTCCTGACCAATAGCAGCAAGCAACAGCGAGTGTGCACATACTAGTTATTCCGTTACTGCTGCATGGTTGTGGAAGTGGAGGGAATCACTGCCGATTGCAATCTAACTAGAAAAGATGTAATGAGGGGCAGACCTCCACCAAGGTAGAGAATGTGGATTCTGTATAATAACACTTTTTATTCACATTCTTCAAATCAGTGGCGTCACTAGGCCTATTTTAAGATAAGATAAGATAAGATATGCCTTTATTAGTCCCTCAGTGGGGAAATTTGCATTGCACAGCAGCAAGAGAACAGAATCAGAATCAGGGCTTCAGCCCGTCTAAAATGTTGTTAAGTCTCCCTAAATAATTTGATATTTTTTATTGATTTCTTTTTTTACAAAAACAAATTCTGACAAATTTTATATAATAGGGCAAGAATAGAAGTTAAAATAAATATTCACATTACCTGTCATTAATGTATAATCTACTACTACTAGTATTAGTAGTAATAATCAGAATAATAATAATGATGATAGTAATAATAATAGGCTAATTAATAATATAAAAATGATTACTGGTAATGACACTGGTAATTGACGGCTACTATTTAGTGCAGCTGCCAGGTAACGACCTTTGTCTTAAACTACACACTCTCAGATATTTGTCTTCTTGCACAGTTGTGTGGTTTTTCTGTCCTTGTTAGACCCAGTTTGTGCTGCTCTCTGAAGAGAGAAGTTAGAGATAGAGGTAAGAGATTTTAGTTTTAGTTTAGATTTTTAGATGGCTTTTCTAATCATCTATTAGCCTTATAAAATGATGAACTTGGATTAGCAGCCATACCAGGAGATTGATGCAGAGGACTGACAGTTGTTGATAGTAGGCCTCTATGCAAAAATGTACATCCTTCTTTGAAAATCATCTGGTTAATTTTAAATGTTTGTGAAATGGAAAAATACGTTTGTGAAATGCAGGAAAATTTGTTTTTCTTTGGAAAACAAAGAAATTTGCAAGTGATCCCAAACTTTTGTGAAACTTCCTTGGTTCAAATGTCCAATACGTACCAACAATCATTGATATGCAAATGCACTACTTATCCACACAGGTAGAGACTGTGTTTTTTAAATTATCCGAGCAGAATCCCACACAATTTGTGCTCTGTTTTCTCCTATCCAACTTCTCCGAGGAGTGTTTGGAATTCCAAGTGTGCTCCAATTCAATTGCTCATTTTCTATTCTCTTTTCTTCACGTGGTGGGGGACGACAACAAAAGAAGTCTGATGACAGTCGTTCCAACAACAAACGCTGGTGATAAATGAATGACTTCAAGCAAAACAGAGAGAACAACTTGTCAAAATATAAGCGGCTTTGACATTTAGCAAGAGTTTTACCCATCTTGTCGACCCCCCTTGCCCCTTGTGGATTTGTCACACGTTTAATCATCCACGTTGAAGAGAGAGAGAGAGAGCTGCTAAAATATTTACTGCTCTGCGCTTCGCTGTTATGAAGACAGCTCATGTCGCTGGAGCTTGATGTGACGCTGCTGAGTCAGTTTTGCATGTGATGAACTATATTTCTTCCCGCTGGGGACGGGACGGTGACAGTTACTGCTCTCCACGAGGAATTATTCTGGGATGCCCTGTTCCCATTGGAAAAGTGAGAAGTGGCACAAGTTTTTAAAATAACTTCTCTCTGTCGTTTTTAAATACATGTTGTATCATCTCTTCGGCTTAGATGTCATTGATCAAAAAGCCGCTGCGAGGAAAATAGGTTGTATTAAGTGCTGAACTTTATATTAATAATTGCGACCTTTGACCCTTTGAACCTTTGAACCAGTGCCAGGGGGTCAAACTGTCAACATCATAAAACCTTATTTAACTGTATAGGACACATTTTAACTAACATTTTTACCACCAAAGTGGATGTTTACCATGATTTAATTAAACTAAATAAAACTAAAATAAAGCAAAACTATTAACCCTCTAAAGGCAACAAATACAGTTGTTTCTTTCCACTTGGCAGTTTAAATTTCATGTTTTTTCCAAAATAAATTAAGAAATAGTCCAAAAAATTTGCATATTGATGCTAATTTTAGTTATTTTTTGCCTAAATTAAGCATTTCCCAACATACAAATGGCTAAAAAAGGAAAATACACTATAAGGCATTCAAAGGTGCTATGAATATGTAGTATTCTACAAAGAATCAGCAAAGTAAATTACTGTAAATTACTCTTCGGTGAGACAAACACCAAACTTGATCACCTGAGCAACAGGCCTTTACTGCAGGTTTGAATTATCTCACAACAGGCACAATAATCCCAACCAAAAACACGAGCTAATGTTGCTACGGTAACCCACGCCAAGCTACAACTACAAAACACTTAATGATGTCTCTTCCTGTCCACCTCACTCTAATTTATGTCTTAAATTTTGTCTTACTATTTATACTATAGTGGGTAATATATGTGTAAAAGTGAATATAGGGTTGTAATGGCTACATTGCAAATATTGCTAACATTTAGAAGATTGTAAACAGGTTTTCTATGCACTAACAACCAAAATATTAAGTATCTTAGTTTCGCTTTTCACTAAAGACTAAAATTCTTACCTGGATGCCGTTTAACAATTATTTTTGCACAATTTAAAGTCTAAAGTTCTTGTGTAACGTGTTGTTGATAATGTGTTTTTCACTGTAAACAGTTGGAAATGAGAACATAATAAACTATCATCACACGCTTCCATCAAAGTTATCAATTTGTGGTGGCATCATAAAACATTTTTAAAAAGCCAAAAAAAAAGGAGTAAAATGGAGGAATCAAATGCTCACTGAGCTGAAGTCCCACAGTGGTGATAAATGAAAAGTAAAAAAGTTAAAATGTTATTTCGGTGTTGCATAAATAAGGTTTCAGGACGGCAAAGTGAAAAGTGTCCCAAAAATGACATTAAAATTTAATTAAAAAAATTGTGCATATGAGCTAAAAATGTAGCTATGTCAAACATCTTAGGAGACTTAAGCTATAAAATAATAAGGAAAAGAATATTTTAATGCCCATGGAAGAGCCGAAGTGCAGATAAAGAGCCACAAAGTTCAAACTGATTGACAACGAGGAACATCAGGAACGATGCCAACCATTTTGATTTTCCTCAGGCCAGATTCGTAACATCAAAGTGGAATTCCGAGGCCTGCTATCAAGTCTGCACTGATTCCGTTTCTACAACAAAAAGGAGTGTCCCTTTTCCCGCTAATTGAGACTCTGTAGAATCACCCTAATTACCCAAATATGGATGCGGACTCAGGCAGAGAATCTTCCTGGCACACAGTGAAGTGAACACTCCTCCAAAACAACACTGGACTCCAGAGTGATTGAAGAAGAACAGATGTCGGTTAGAGAAGACTTATTTACAGGTAGACATTCAAATGCAAGCCGATGTTTCTTTTGAAGAAGAAACAGTCTGATTGTGTTTTGGATAGCATCTGTCTTCATTCAGTGTTTCTTTCCGGCTTGCTGCTCTCATCCCAATGAAGAGAATGTCTGATACTCAGGGATCAGGATTCTTCTCTGTAGAAGAACCCCGCCAACGTTTTGCCTTTGAAGTGTTAATTGGAAATGCTGGGAGCCATCTTTGTTTTTAGTTTATCAAAAAAACAGAGGGATTTGTGCGTTCATCTCCTGGATAACACATTAAAAAGTATTTCCCTCCCTCCTTAAAGTTTGACTCTTGTTTTCTCCATTTAATTCATTCTTTGATATTTTCAGAAGCACTGAAACACAAACCCTGCTATTGTTTCGATTTTGAAAATAAATTAGAATTCAAACTAAATGAAAAAAACCAAAACAATCGACGACCTTCAGAGAGTAGGGCTGGGACGACGTGTCGACGTCATCGATGACCGACACAAAAATACGTCGACACAAGAACTGCATGTCGATGCACATTCACTCAGAATTAGTGGTGGGCAAAAAACGGTCATTTCAGTGAACAGGATCATTCCGCTTCATTTGGTAAAAATAGCCGTTCATTTCGGTCAATTGGTAGTTAGCCTGTAATCTCCCCCTGTGCATAGACCCGGTGAGTCGTATCAAGTCAGTCCGTTCACTCATGTTCACGTTTGTTCCGACTCAACAACTCACCAACTAGTGCTGTGTCGGTCATGAACAAAACAACCGGTTCATTCGTTCGCAAAAAAAAAATAGTTCTTTTGACCCGTTCGTTCACGAATGCCACACCACTACTCAGAATCAAAACATGGCGGCGGCAACAAGTTTGAGTGAGTCCGGCCAAAATTTAGATAGCATATCACAAAAGCACGACGGCGATGCACCAGCACCAGAGAAGACGCCGTAAGTTTTCAACTTTTTTAATTTCCTTGTTTGATATGGGCAGATCATTTAGAAATATATATTTTTATTAGCAGCACGGCAGTCCAGTGGTTAGCATGCAGACGTCACAGCTAGGAGACCAGGGTTCAATTCCACCCTCGGCCATCTCTGTGTGGAGTTTGCATGTTCTCCCCGTGCATGTGTGGGTTTTCTCCGGGTACTCCAGTTTCCTCCCACATTCCAAAAACATGCTAGGATAATCGACTACAAATTGTGCATAGGTATGAATGTGAGTGTGAATGGTTGTTTGTCTATATGTGCCCTGTGATTGGCTGGCGACCAGTCCAGGGTGTACCCCGCCTCTCGCCCAAAGACAGCTGGGATAGGCTCCAGCACCCCCGCGACCCTTGTGAATGGTTGTTTGTCTATTTGTGCCCTGTGATTGGCTGGCCACCAGTCCAGGGTGTACCCCGCCTCTCGCCCAAAGACAGCTGGGATAGGCTCCAGCACCCCCGCAACCCTTGTGAGGAAAAGCGGTAGAAAATGAATGAATGAATATTTTTATTAACCTGTGCATGTGTTTGTGGTTTATGTTTTCAGGGACTAATCAGGGACTTTCAGGGATTAATCGATGCATCGAAAAACTATTTTCTAGATTAATCGATTACAGAAATAATCCTTTAACCCAGCCCTATCAGAGATATTCACAAATTTGAACAACTTTGTGTCTGGACTGTCATCTGACGTCTCCAATCATGATCTGGCACCATGAATTGGCTTGTCAGTCATGGACAGTTTGGCACTCACCGCTGAAACCCAATTAGCTACCGTTTAATGAGAACGAAGAGGCAGTCATAAGCAGAAGAATAATGAGATAGGGGAGGATGGAGGATAAATGTGAATAAGAATAAAACCAAAGCCTACCTAACGTGATCTCGGTCTGCATGGGCATGGACAGTGCCGGGTGCTTGACCTCACAGCTGAACAGTGCATCGTTATCCAGCTGAGGGTTGAGAGTCCAAGTGAGTCGGGCCTGCACCACCACAGAGCCATCACTTTGCGGGACGTGAGTGTGACTGAAGTAGTAGAGAGGGTCCGTGCTGTGGACCCAGCGGGGGAACTCTCGGCTCACCACTGTCTCCGGGATGACCTCGGTGGCGGGGCTGGGCTCGGAGGCCTGCTGGCCCTGAGTGTGCACACGCTGAGGACCTTCAGTGTACAAGCGTGCCGACCGGCTCTCGGGGTCCAGTAGGGAGAGGGAGCGCTGCATCTTGGTTTCGTCAAGATCTCGGCTTATGAGTGGTCTGGCTCCTCGAAACCCTGCAGAGCCGCCGCCTGTTTGATCACCGGCCGTGGGCTGAGTGTAGGAGATCACCTCGATCAGCTCACCGTCCCGCTTGAAGTACACCTTTTGACACAAGAAGAAGACGTTCATTAATAGGCTGATCTGCTTTGTCAACTCGTCACATTCAAACTTTCAAACCAACCTTCATGAAAAGATGCCAGCATTTCTAACAAAGTAACACTTGTTTGCTGTTTCTGGCCCACTGACAAGCATGCGTGCATAATTCATCAAAACAATCAACAGCATGAAGGGAGGGCCGGCGTATCTCGTTTGGGACTCGAGTTTTTGCTCATTTGGATCCAGCAAAGACACACTTGTGTCGAAATGCAACGGTGTTGTGTTTGGTCCATCGTGTTAATATGCCTCAAACTGGTCCAATCTTTGTCTCATCACATCCGTGAATGTTCCAATTCACGCTTAACCACCAAGAGTACAAAAGAAAATAACCCCTGGGGTCTCTAATTAGTGCCTGATCAAAAAAAAACACACTGGCATTTTAGCTGTGGCTGTTTAAATTTAATTAACTCCCTCAGATGGCAGTAGCTGCATTGAACGTATAGTACTGAGTAGGCAGCATCCAGCAACCTTACAGTATCTACCTCTGTATGCGCTTTAAAATGTTGCTACTCAGTGTGTTACACTTGCTATACGGTTGTTTACAATTAACTCATTAGTAGTATTAATGCTGACTGAGCCGGTTTGTCTTTACCGATTGCTTTTTACATCTATTACAACATTGGTTCTCTTGCTGCTGTGTTCTACAATATAGCACATCGTCCAATTATCGCAAATGCAAAACTGTACATCATTAGTATATAATTTCTATTATTTGCTTTGGTAAGCGCAAAAAAAACAAAAATGGTGCAAATTGAGCAGTGTCTCATTGAAGAAATATACAATATGCAAATATTTTAGTTTTATGAATATAATATAAATGTATTTATATATTTTATATATATATGTGTGTGTGTGTTTTATATATATATATATATATATATATATATATATTTACATTTTATATATACATATATTTATGTATAAATATATTTATATATAAATATATCAAATTGTCCATAGGTATGAATTTGAGTGTGAATGGTTTGCCTATATGTGCCCTATGATTGGCTGGCGACCAGTCCAGGGTGTACCCCGCCTCTTGCCCGAAGACAGCTGGGATAGGCTGCAGCACCCCCGCAACCCTCGTAAGGATAAACGGTAGAAAATGAATGTATTCATATATTTATATATTATATACGTATATAGCAGTTTCAGAGCAACATGTTCAATGAAAGTGATTAGCTCCAACCAGAGGCGTATTTGGTCATTTGGGGGCCCAAGGTGGTCAATGGGGCCTTCTGCATCCTGACCTCAACACAAGGTGTTCAGTGTGGGCAGCAGCTATAGGTACATATTCATGTTTACATACCCTCAAACATTTTTTTTTTCATATTCACACTTGTTGGTATTACTAACAAGTGTGAATATGAAAAAAAAATCCTATTTCCTGAACATGATAAAAGTGCTAAAAATCCTCCTGTGGTATTAGTATTACCTAACAAGTGAATCATTTTCATGTTTTCACTGTAATTGATAAGAACATTAAGCAACATTTAAGGTAGTTTATCGCTTTTATATGGTTTAGCTTCATCTCGAAAGCCACCTCTGCAGCTGACACTGACAACAGTTCTACTGTCAAGAGGATCTGAAAAAGGTTGATACCTTCAGTACTTTGGATAAATACTGTACTTTCCTCGTCCAATGTCCTGTCCTCTACTATGTGTGCTTTATAATAAACACACAGGCAATAATTACAGCATTTGTGGGGGGTTGGAGCCAATCCAGTGAAAATAAAACTATAACTGATCACATGTCCACTGCCTGGAGATTATTGGACAAGATAAGAGGCAATGGCAGACTGTCATCCACTCGAAAACAGCAACAACTAATTGTGTTTGCTTTTAGCTCCTGTTCGGTCTCCAGAGTTTTACCCATACATTCACTCCCATAAAACATACTAACTCCTTATTTCTAAAATCACAAATTCATCTTCAAACAGCTAAAATAATGCATAAGGCTAAAAATAACCAATTATATAAAAATGTCATCCAATACTTCTCTACAAGAGAGGAGAAATATGATCTCAGGGAAGAAGTACATTTGAAACACTTATATGCTAGGACTACGTTAAAAAGCCATAGCATTTCAGTATGTGGAATCAAACTATGGAATGGATTGAGTAAGGAACTCAAACAATGCACAACGATGAGCCAATTCAAGAAACAATACAAGCAGTTGATGTTTGCTAAATACAAGGATGAAGAGTCTTGAACCAGTCATGATGTGCTATATATATCACTATATTGACACTTACTATTTATTGACAGTACTATGGTACACATAATGTCATTGTATGGTCATATCACCTTTATTACTATTATTATAAAAAAAACTTAAACTGTATTTTGGAAAGCAGGAAGTGAACAAATGAAACAGTTACTGATTGTAAAAGTAAACTGTATTATAGAAAGCAGGAAGTGAACAAATGTAACAGTTACTGATTGTAAAAGTAAACTGTAGTTTGGAAAGCAGGAAGTGAACAAATGAAACAGTTACTGATTGTAAAAGTAAACTGTATTATAGAAAGCAGGAAGTGAACAAATGTAACAGTTACTGATTGTAAAAGTAAACTGTATCTTGGAAAGCAGGAAGTGAACAAATGAAACAGTTACTGATTGTAAAAGTACCAGATGGAGGGTTAGGATTTAATAAGCTTTGCTTCTTCCTACTCCTTTTGGACATGTGGAACTGTGAACTGATTATGTGATGCATTCAATTGTAATCTGATGCATGTTCAAATGAAATTAAACCATTACCATTACCATTAAAAAGATGTAAACAGGTACAAGTACAAGAAATAAATCTCTCAGCAAGTATCTATCTACCTTTACTCTGCATGCCAACATGTTACACAGCGAACTCCACTGATTGACAGCCGGATGGCCTCCCTCATCTCCCGAGTGGCTAGTTGTGCACAAGTGGAGAAAAGGGCTTTTCCCACGATGCTTTGTTGACAAATGAATTTCCATTACTGATCTTTTGCAGAGCCCTACAGCTTGTTTTGCACTTCATAATGTTTGGATATTTGCACTGAAGTAGAGTTATGTTGCCAGTAACTGTGGCTGGCACCTTTAGGGCTGCTACATTCAGTGTGAATACATCTATGAGTGTGAATAAATATTAATACATCCCAGCCTTTAAGGAATCATAGCAGTCATTGCATTTATTTTCACACAGGAGAGAGAGAGTAAAAGTCCCTGGACCACAATGCAAGCTGACATCGTGGAAAATGAGTCTTCTTTATTGTGACAAATGCTTTTCTCCCTTCGGCGGCACAGCAGCAGTGGAGTTCAACTTAACAACATTCGAACCATTCAGATATATACATACTCTCATCAGAGTATCAGATCACCTGTGGAGTTTATTCATGCACAATAGGCGATTTATTTTTAGACGCTATTTCTGAATTTTTATTTATTTTTATTTTTTTGCGGTCTTGTCACCGGGGTTGTGTTTGCCGCGACAAAAGCAACATCATTAGATTGCATGCGGGGTGTCATGTGCAGAAGCTCAAAGATGCTCAGTGATACGGCCTGTTCAGAGTCAGGAGTATGTTTCCATGGATACCAATAACCCCGCTATTATTTCGACATCAGAGCGTGTGTGAAATGTCATGTTAAGGGGACTTGCTTCTTCTAGTGTTCCGTGTTTACATGTTACACCATCCAGTGTGGTTATGAACTCCATGCAAACATCCGTTCCTGATGCATATATTGTAGTACATGTTCAAATACCCTTTAAGGAAACCGTTTTTGGAAAACATTACCGTACTATAACGACATGAATTTTGCTTGATGAATTATTGTTATTTTCTTCCATTTGCCATTTTGGTGAGGGGTGTTCAAGGACAAGAGCTGTCTTTTTACAAGAATAAAGGTGAAATATTAAGAGTAACGCCACTGAGGAAAAGACAGGAAGCAGAACTGGAGGTAGCAGAAATGAGAATGCTGAGGTTCTCATTGGGAGTGACCAGGATGGATAGGATCAGGAACGAGTACATCATGAATTATTGTTATTTTCTTCCATTTGCCATTTTGGTGATCTTCATGGTCTCCAATTGCTTTCGTATTCTGACCAGACACTTTCTTTGCCCCAAAATGTAATAAAATGGTACGGTCCCATTGTCCTAAGTCAAGGGTGTTCAAGGACAAGAGCTTTCTTTTTACAAGAATAAAGGTGAAATATTAAGAGTAACACCACTGAGGAAAAGACAGGAAGCAGAACTGGAGGTAGCAGAGATGAGAATGCTGAGGTTCTCATTGAGAGTGACCAGGATGGATAGGATCAGGAACGAGTACATCATGAATTATTGTTATTTTCTTCCATTTGCCATTTTGGTGATCTTCATGGGCTTTCGTATTATGACCAGACACTTTCTTTGCCCCAAAATGTAAAAAAATGGTACGGTCCCAGTGTCCTAAGTCAGGGGTGTTCAATGACAAGAGCTGTCTTTTTACAAGAATAAAGGTGAAATATTAATAGTTACGCCACTGAGGAAAAGACGGGAAGCGAAACTTGAGGTAGCAGAGATGAGAATGCTGAGGTTCTCATCGGGAGTGACCAGGATGGATAGGATCAGGAATGAGTACATCATGAATTGTTGTTATTTTCTTCCATTTGCCATTTTGATGATCTTCATGGTCTCCAATTGCTTTCGTAATATGACCAGACACTTTCTCTGCCCCAAAATGTAAAAAATGGTACGGTCCCATTGTCCCAAGTCAGGGGTGTTCAAGGACAAGAGCTGTCTATTACAAGAATAAAGGTGAACTATTAAGAGTAACACCACAGACAAAAAGACAGAAAGCAGAACTGGAGGTAGCAGAGATGAGAATGCTGAGGTTCTCATTGGGAGTGACCAGGATGGATAGGATCAGGAACGAGTACATCACGAATTATTGTTAATTAAGGAGTCCTCTTCTTCTTCTTTCACTTTTGGCTTTTCCCTTCAGGGGTCGCCACAGCAATACTACGTTGGGATTCACTTATCACGATCGGGTCTGGAACCAAATAACTGTGATAAATGAGGAATTACTGTACTGTAGTTATAGTAGCAGTAGTAATAATAATAGAAGTATTAGTAGTCGTGAAACAGTTTTAGTCTTTAACTTCTATTATAAGTTTGCCTGCCAAGTTAATCATCCAAATGGAATAAAAATAATAAAACATCTGCCAGGAAGTGTCTTCAATAACAATATCAAGATCACAGTGTTCCATGTGTGATTACCGTGAACTCCCAATTTGACCTTATTGAGGTTCCCTTGTCGCAAGTGTCTTATTTACAGTGTTGCTTTAATCAAGTCTTACAATATCGATCTCCATGGAAAAGTGGCCAACAAATAAATCTACTGCTACTTCCAACAGTTGTCCTGGGTGGCTTAGTACTTTTAGTGCATGCCACTTTATCTTAAAACCTCAACACAATTTGTAGCGCTTGCTTAATGCGACCGCACAAGAACATTCAATAGCCATCACTGTTTTATTGACTTGGGCCTGGAGTGCTTTGTAGTGTTAACCCAATAGCACAATGGGAAGGGAATATTTAGCACCTATGCAAGTCAGCTGAGATAGGCTCCAGCATACAATAAGCGGTATAGAAAATGGATGGATGGATGGAGTATATAAGGTTAAAATATCATTTCAAGCAGAATTTGCACAGAAATCATAACTGTTTTGTAGATGCAATTTTTTTGTACTACATTTTTCACCATTTTATGGTAATGGTTTTATTTAATTTGAACATGCATCAGATTACAATTGAGTGTATGACATAATCAGTTCACAGTTCCACATGTCAAAAAAGAGTCGGAAGAAGCAAAGCTTATTAAATCCTACCCCTCCATCTGGTACTTTTACAATCAGTAACTGTTACATTTGTTCACTTCCTGCTTTCCATGACACAGTTTAAGTTTTTTTTATTTTTTATTTTTTTTTAAATAATGTACCTTGTACAGAAGTACGAGGTGATATGCTCATAAAATGACATAATGGGTACCATAGTAAGTGTCAATATAGTGATATATATAGCACATCATGACTGGTTCAAGACTCTTCATCCTTGTATTTAGCAAACATCAACTGCTTGTATTGTTTCTTGAATTGGCTCATCGTTGTGCATTGTTTGAGTTCCTTATTTTATGTTATATTCATGTTACATTATTCCGTGTTCTGTAATAGATTCAGTAAATGAACAAAAAAATCTGAGGAGCCATGTTGTAGCCCAAAGGGCAAACATTTTTTTTCATGGTGTCGTCAGAACTGACAGAATGAGCCTAAATTCCTTTTACTAGTCAGAATCACTGTATTCTTATTTATTAATGTATATTCCCGTGGTGGCTCATGATATTATATTATTAAGACACTCACCAAGATTCACTTCTGTTTCCGAGTCATGCAGTTGTTAAATATCACATTAATATGACATTTAAAGCCCATGCGACTTAGCACACTATGCTTTTGTTTGAAATCTGACATTCCATGTTTAAAAGTCATTTTCTTCTTAAAAACCAAAGCAACAAAAAAATACAGTGAAAGCTGTAATTGCATTCATTTGAGATATGAGCCGCTAAAGTGGGCCATCTACCAGACAAAGGAAGCTAATGTTCCCGACCAAATGAACCACCAGCACCATACTGTGTTTTTAAATATTTGCATCTAAAAAGAGCATCTAATGACTTGTATGCTTTGTGTTTATTTATTTCCAACGCTAAAATGTAATTTTCCAGATATCTCACTTTGACAGGCAGTAAAAACACAAACACACAAAAAAAAAAACACTGAAGTGTCATCAACTGGAAGTGCAAACACTGATTAATTTTCCTCTAGTGATTATGAAGCTGCCAGAGGATGTCGCTCATTGTGATACGTGTCAAAAATAAAGATTTACATCTCCCAAAGTGACACGGACAAGTTGCTGAGCACCGCCTTGAATGAGTGAGGCCCTCGTGAATTTACGACATTCAACGTGTAATTGGATATGAGAAAAAAAAAAAAACACACACACACAGGAGAAAGAAAAAGCTGCAGTCACCAAACATGGCTCATTAAATTGCTGCTGAAAATAGAAGACTTGTAAATAACAAACAAACTCCCCTCTCGAACGGGAAAGACGAGTAAAAGAATAAGGTAGTTGGTTTGGAGTGCTTATGAAGAGGGGGGAAAGAGCAGAATATCCACTTTGGTTTAATGTTCTAAATGTTTTCAGATGCGTCTTAGACACAATTGTTTATTTTTTTTAAACCGAAAAATATTTGTGTTCTTACCTTTTATTTGTATATGAAGTACATGCAGCCTTTCAGTCTCAAAGAAAAGTTCTGATACTTTTGACCACTTATTGAGTTTGGGTATATACATAGTCCTCCATCTTGGGCAGTCAAATTAATTCATGAAAGCATATATTTCCTTTTGAAATGTTCATAATTTTACTAAAAGTAGAACAAAACTAAACTATTATTTGATTCAGAGGTTGATGTTATGCTAATAGTCTCCAATTGCTTTCATATTCTGACCACTTTCTCTGCCCCAAAAGACAGGAAGCAGAACTGGAGGTAGCAGAGATGAGAATGCTGAGGTTCTCATCGGGAGTGACCAGGATGGATAGGATCAGGAACGAGTACATCATGAATTATTGTTATTTTCTTCCATTTGCCATTTTGGTGATCTTCATGGTCTCCAATTGCTTTTGTATTCTGACGAGACACTTTCTCTGCCCCAAAATGTTAAAAATGGTACGTTCCCATTGTCCTAAGTCAGGGGTGTTCAATGTCAATGTCTTT
The DNA here is from genome assembly GCF_030265055.1 of Doryrhamphus excisus. Classification (NCBI taxonomy): domain Eukaryota; kingdom Metazoa; phylum Chordata; class Actinopteri; order Syngnathiformes; family Syngnathidae; genus Doryrhamphus; species Doryrhamphus excisus. The sequence goes on from NC_080483.1 coordinate 13,401,725, forward strand.
TTACAAGAATAAAAGGTGAAATATTAAGAGTAACGGCACTGAAGAAAAGACAGGAAGTAGAACTGGATGTAGCAGAGATGATGATGCTGAGGTTCTCATTGGGAGTGACCAGGATGGATAGGATCAGGAACGAGTACATCAGAGGGTTGGGACATGTCCAGAGGAGAGATAGTGAATATTGATAGAATATTGGTAGAAGGATGCTGCTTTAGAACTGCCAGGTAGGAGGCGTTGAGGAAGACCAAAGAGGAAGTTTATGGATGTAGTGAAAGAGGACATGTTTAGCGCTATTAATCGGTTCTAGATCCGACCTTGAAAATTGGGGTAGCGGGGGTATGCTGGAGCCTATTCCAGCTGACTCCGAGAGGCGGGGTATATCCTGGACTGTTCACCCGCCAATCACAGGGAACATATAGACAAACAACCACTCACACCTATGGGAAATTTTGAATCAGCAATTAACCTAACATGCATGTTTTTGGAATGTGGGAGGAAACCGGAAAAAACCCATGCACACCCGGGGAGAACACAGATATGTCGGATAAATGAATAAACCCATCCAAAAACATGGGTCGTTCACGATAACTACCATAGTTTGTGAAACTATATTATATTATATTTAGTAACCAGACACATATGTACTTTATTTCCCAAGGGAAATTCAAGCATCCAGAAGCCGACATAGATATACAGGTAAGTAGGAGGAAACATAATAAGATAAAAAATAAAGCACTGAAGAAATCGTACACATGCTATAGTCTTATTATACTGTAGCAGTTAAAACCTGATCTTCATGCTTCTAATTTCTGTCATGATTCGTCTCCTTAGTGCCCACCACAATGCAATTGTATCTGCTGCTTTTTTTTTTTTAACGCTTAGCCCATGCAAATCATTAGCTTGATAACAATGATAAATTGAAGGATAGGGGGAACAGCATAGGTCCTGTTTCTGTGCTTTGTGCAGCCTATGAATAGAAAAAAAAGAACACTGCAATGAATTCCACAACATGGCGCATATGACAACAGGGTGATGTTAACAAACTCTGAGGGATGCCTCTTGGAATGATACGCCTTTCATTGTTATTGAAACGTTCAACAAAGAAGCATCAGTAGCCAGCTATCTTTCTTATTGTCACCATTATCAACATCCACTATGATCTTGTTTGGCTCTAAATGCAACTACCATCAGCAAGTCCAAGGCCGGCATTGTCATCCACCACCGAAGCGCCCATTCTAACTATTTTCAGAGAAGTCAGCAGACAGATTAGATTCACCTCAACTGAAAAGCGAGGGCACATTCTACGAAGGTGAACTAACAAATCGTAATGCAACATAGCACATGTTGTATTTTTTACATATACATTGGAACTGTGGATAGCACTCACCCCAGTTAGCGTGTTTTTCGGTTAATGTCATTTTGTCATGTCATTAATACACATTAAAGGGGATCTATTATGCTCATTTTTCATTGTGGTCTCCTATAAAGCAGTTACACAAAATAACCCGCACAGAAAACTTTCTAGATCTTCCAAAATCTGCACCTATTCCAGCTGTATTTCCTTTGATTTGTGCTTCCTGCAAAAACGTCTGTTTTCATTTATTCCACCCACCTCTGGGAACGCCCACTTTGCTGTGATTGGTCACAAGCCCAAATTGCTTCCTAACTACGAACCATATAAGGAGTCCCTCCCTCTGTGACATCACAAAGGACAGGTTTTAGCGTGTTTTTTGGTTAACATCATTTTGTTGTGTCATTAATACACGTTGTAAGGGCAAATGCCTTCTTCAAGGGGATCTATTATGCTCATTTTTCATTGTGGTCTCCTACAAAGCAGTTACACAAAATAACCCGCACAGAAAACTTTCTATATCTTCCAAAATCTGCACCTATTCCAGCTGTATTTCTTTTGATTTGTGCTTCCTGCCAAAACGATATGTTTTCATTTATTTGGGAACGCCCACTCAGCTGTGATTGGTCACAAGGCCAGAGTGCTTCCTAACTATGAACCATATAAGGAAGTCCCTCCCTCTGTGACATCACAAAGGGCAGGTTTTACCACGCCTTCTGAAACCGAGCGTTTTAAGCAATCCCAAAATTCTTTCAGGGCTCACTTACATTAATCTAGATTATAGATAGAAAAAAATTACATCTTGGTCTGCGGTATATCTCCTATAAATATGAAAAAAGAAGAATCAGGTCTTCATATTAAATCATATTCAGATTTGTGAAATACATAAATTAAACGTTGTTTGATTAAAATGTTGTGTTTGCATGAATACCTTATGCAAATTGAGCTTATTCCCAGGTTAAATTATTATGTGTGTTTTTAACCTTTTATCAATTCTGTTTATTTTCTTGTATACTGTATGCTCTTACAGTGCCAGGAATAAAGCCACAATCAATGAAACCGCTGTTATGAAACCCCTTTAATGTGCAAACAATGGATGGAAACATATCCATTTTAATAACTCTGACATTGTCAGAGTTACGCTACAGACAAATGGTACCCTGCGTGAACCCTATTACAGCTTCACTTTAAATCTTGATTATTTATTTTCAAATCCGTGATGGCGGTTTGTTAGAGCAAACATAATTCTGTCACCGTACGCCTTCATGTTTATTGTTTTCGTGATTCAAAAAGAGAAGCGGCATAGAGAAGGCTCCTTGCCACGACTTCATCAGCTTTCTTTGTTATTAACTATCATTATCGACCCTCTTTTTCAATCAGTGCGCACTCGTGCTCCAAGGACGTGCTAATGAGTGGTACTGGGGAGCCATTAGCGATGCTAAGAAAGCACTGACGTCACATTGCAACACATCTCAAAATACAATGCCGGCGATGACAAACATGTGCAGTGTGTGAACCTTCAAGAGCATGGCAGCTGTCTCCAGATAGAAAGCAAAGGGTTTTAAAAGGAGGGTGTAGGTGCCATTTGATGCTCATGTCTGTCCACACGAGAATGTTTTCGGGTCAAAAGTATTTTATCCACAAGGCAATGTCGTTCTGAGTGCCCTGAAATTGTATTTTTTGAAAACGGCTTCCAGGGTGGGAAAATCTGATGACACTGCCTTGTCATTGCCGTATGGAAAAGAAAACCGCTTTTTCTTCTTCTTTCTTTTTGAGCTTTTCCCTTCAGGGGTCGCCAAAGCAAATCAATCACCTCCATCCAATCCTGTCTTCTGCATCTGTCTCTCTCACACCAACTACACTTATGTCCTCCTTCACTACATCCATAAACCTCCTCTTTGGTCTCTAACGGCATCCTTTTACCAATATATTGACTATCTCTCCCCTCTGGACATGTCCGAACCATTGCAGTCTGGCCTCTAATATGTAATGGCCCTCTGATGTACTCCTTCCTGATCCTATCCATCCTGGTCACTCCCAATGAGAACCTCAGCATTCCCATCTCAACCTTTGTGAGCATGCATTTTCTCTTCTTCTATTGTTTTGCGGTTCTGTGTTGTGGTGCCTGATGAGTAACATTACTTTCACTCAGTAATCCGCTCCTGTGTGGATATGAGCATTTACTGATCTGACACCCTAACCCTAACCCTAACCCTAACACAGCCAACCCCCCCCCCCAAAAAACAACAACAAAAAAAAAAACAAGAGCATTCCCGTATGGACAGGGTCTAAGTTCTTGAAACGGATTCTTAAAATGATTCAACCTCTCAATTTTTCACGCTTCTTTGTGAAGTCCCCATTTACATGTGCTCTCTCTAATTCGGTAATTGGCCTTATGTCATCGAAACACCAATTGTGGCTATGCGAGTAGAGAAGGAAAAAATGCTACATGCTAATAACTGTCAAGTAAGACAAATTGATTGAACTTTTACATGTGGTCGATAGCTTTTAAAAAGGCATCTGCTTTGGCTTTTTGATAAAATATTTCAAAAAACGAATTCTTCGCTATGCACAGTGAATTACCCGCCATTAATATATACTGTCAATACAATATGGACATACCATTCCTATTTCACGACATAATATTTGATGAAGCAGACAGTTTCAACCGAATTCATGCAATTATTTTGATTGTTTTTAGCGGTGTCAAGTTCACCGTCACTAGGTTAACCATCCCAAAATAGACAGCCATCAAACTCTGCTTCCGGCCCCAGTGCGAACCAAGTAGCATCATCATGTTGTATGAGGCATTAACAGAAAATGTAACTCTTCAAAGTGACTATGTTAAAAAAAAAATGTCTTAAAGCTTATTATGCTAATTAAAAATGAGCAGGATGTTTTAGCGGTGTTGGGTGAAAAGAAAAACAAATGCCTGCTGGAAGGATGCATAGAGCGGTTGCATAGCAACAAGAATTAATTTGCATGCAAACTAATTTATCACAACAAACCCGGTCCATATTTTATATGGAATGAAATCGCTCAGAATTTTTTTCTGTTGTGACACAATCTCATATACGCATATTTGTAAAAAAAAAAAAAAAAAAAAGTCAGAATTCAGTAGAACTGTTACTTGTAGAGGCCTGCATCGTATTGTATAGTACACTATTGTTAAAAAACTGATTTCTAAACAATTGAGACTAAATGTGAAGAAAGTTCACATAGCACTGTTATTTGTTTGCATGTACAAAACAGAACATAATGCAAAGTATTGCTGGTTTTATAGAAAAACATTCATTTGTTTTCCTTTTTCCGTTTTTCCTATCAGGCTCCACCATAACAAGTCAAGCGCATAAATGGTTTTGACATAGTTTTTACACTGAATTCCCTTCTTGACGCAATTCTGGGAATCGAACCGATGTCCTCAAGCAGAATATAATTACACCCCCCGGGTATTTTGTCGTAATACAATAATAAAGTTTCTTAGTACACTATGTGTATGGGCCTGTGACAACTGCCAACCAGATTTGACCTCACATGCAACCCGGTAATTCTGAGCGATTATGGTTGTGTTCAAAGACAGCATGTAATTTAAGTCGCTACATTGATGTGGAAGATAATCACTCACCGCTGTTTGTTCGCATTCACCTTGTTTTCAACTATATTATTTTTTTAGTTTATGTAACACCAAGCTCATCATTTCAATGATATGTACTTGCGAGAGATGAGACCTGCTTGTAGGTAAAAGGTATATTTGAATAATAATAATGATAATAATAACTGCAGTGCAATGGCAGGCATATAGCATAGAGCAGTACAATGACAATTACTGACATTGAGCAATGCTCCGACCAAGAATGATGCACGCACCTGAACTGAATAGGCGCATTAGCTAAAATTAGCAGTCGTTGCAAAACAACAGAAACATGGTACACTTTGTGATAACATCAGGAAAAAAAAAAACAAAAAAACACTAATTACGTAAGTTTATACTTTAGACATCAACTTTTAGAGAATACCAACATAGCCATTGTGATTTGACTGATTATGTATTCTTCCTCTTCTTGACTTCATTGCTTTATGCATTATTACAGTGCAAACATGGATGAGAATGAGTGGCAGTCAAGTACGAAGGTGTCACGGAAGCCTCACGTACATCTTTGTAGCCTTTGTAATTTCCATGCATGAGAACAACGCAGTGGGTCCTTCACACACAGGTGTTCTCACTCACACTGCCGGCTGATTAAACCTCTTTGTGTGTGTGAGCAGATTAGCAGGGTTTTTTTTTCCCCCCTCATGAAGTTGAATAACTTTTGCAAACTTTCAGCACATGCTATCATACACAGAGAATAACAAACCTGTGTAGGTGGTATTGGTAATGGTATTATTTCATTTGAACATGCATCAGATTACAATTGAATGCATCACATAATCAGTTCACAGTTCCACATGTCCAAAAGGAGTAGGAAGAAGCAAAGCTTATTAAATCCTACCCCTACATCTGGTTCTTTTACAATCAGTAACTGTTACATTTGTTCACTTCCTGCTTTCCATAATACAGTTTACTTTTACAATCAGTAACTGTTTCATTTGTTCACTTCCTGCTTTCCATAATACAGTTTAAGTTTTTTTTTTAAATTATTATTATTCATTCAGTCATTCATTTTCTACCGCTTTTTCCTCATGAGGGCCGCGGGGGTGCTGGAGCCTATCCCAGCTGTCTTCGGGCGAGAGGCGGGGTACACCCTGGACTGGTCGCCAGCCAATCACAAGGCGTTTGAATCACACGCATGCACGGGGAGAACATGAAAACTCCACACAGAGATGGCCAAGGGTGGAATTGAACCCTGGTCTCCTAGCTGTGAGGTCAGCGTGATAACCACTTGGTCACCGTGCAGGCATTATTATTATTATTTTTTAATAATAATGTAATAATGTAATAATGTAATGATTCAATAATTCAATAATTCAATAATTCAATAATTCAATAATTCAATAATTCAATAATTCAATAATTCAATAATTTACGCTGATCGGGTTTGTTTCTATTGTTTTTTTTTTATTCCAGGGAAACAGATTTTCTTTGAAAAGGAAAATGAAACAAATATGTATTTGATGTCAGTTATTTTCATGCAAAATCTAAGGTCGCAAAGTACATTGTTAGCACCAGATGTGTACTTTCTGCACTTTAGTCGCAATACATAACACAGTAGTCTCTGCGCCTGTCAAAAATCACTCGATTATACCGAGGCGCAAATGACCAAAAATTGTTCCTTGTTTTAGCACTATTATGACCTTCATTTTCATCTTGAAGATGTTCTTTTCATCCCCACTCATTTGGTCAGTGACTCAATAATTGCGAAGCTAATTAACCACCATCACACGGTCCATTCTCTTTTCCTCTTGTCTGCCTCGGAAAAAACGAGACGGCTTAAACGTCTTGACATCAGCACAGAAACGAGTGTTGACCAGGAAGGCACCTGAGAGGCGGAAATCACATTCACCTTGCATTCACCTCTCACTGGGCTTATAATTGCGAGAGATGCGTGTGCCGCGCCTTGGGAGTTCATTAGCATACACCCGTGGACAATGATTAATGACCCAGTGGGGGCTCTCCAATGACACCCGACTACTTGGGATGTTTGCAGATCTCCTCAGCCTGCTTATGCATCCATTTATGATTATGTACAAATTAGATTTATGTGGGCACATTATTAACATCATGTCACTGCTGTTGGTGCTGCCATCTGTAACGTTATTATTCAGTTTCGTAAAAGGTGCGATACTTTAACGATGAGGTGGCGTCACCATTAAGTCAAGGATCAGCTTGGAAGTATTAAAGCAATATTTGCTATTATCTATGTTTTAACATCATGTTCACATGCTTTCTGTCACACGTTGCTGCTTTAATTTAAATATGAATGCCCGCATTTGATAAATTTAATTTTCTTTAACAAACAGGAAGCACTCATTTAAATGATTTAGCTATTTGCAAGAGACTTTTATCAGATGGGTTAAAAATAATGATAAACACTAAAATTAATTCACCAAAAGGCCTCCAAAGTCAAACCGTATTTTGGCGATGCCTTCACAGAGATGTATGGGTACCAGTATTGATATAAAAGAACCATGGAATGATAACCATAAAACTAGAACCATCATAGGGTCTTCAAAGCATGGTAAGTAAATGTCTGTGACTCCTTTTTCATAAATTTAATATTTTAGAGCAGATAATACCCTTCTAAATACATCTTTAGCATTATTCGAGTCATTTAGAGACGAAATAGCACCCCTATAGTCACGTTTAAATTCATCATTCACGTAACTTTCTCCCGCTTATTTTCAACGAGGGTCGCATGGGGTGCTGGAGCCTATCCCAGCTGTCTTCGGGCAAGAGGCGGGGTACATCCTGGACTGGTCGCCAGCCAGCCAATCACAGGGCACATATAGACAAACAACCATTCACACTCATATTTATAATGTGGGAGGAAACCGGAGTACCCGGAGAAAATACACGCATGCACAGGGAAAACATGCAAACTCCACACAGAGATGGCCGAGGGTGGAATTGAACCCTGGTCTTCTGGCTGTGATGCCTTGGTGCTAACCACTCGACCACTGTGCAGCCCATTTTTTAATTCTTATTAGCAAATATACTAGATATAATAAGACATCTTAGGCAATTATAAGACTAAATACGTATGGGCTCAGATGTTAGCATTAACCGCCTACTTCCTGTGGTAGCTATTGTCTCATCAATGTAACGTTACTGATGTTCCCAAAAGGTGCCCAAACTTTTTCATACAACTTTATGAAAAAATGTCATACATGTACAGGAAGAAAGAAAGGAAGTCAACGAGCACCATGGAATGAATTGTGTATTTTTCCCACGTTTCACTATACTGTATATGGAGAATGTTGCTTTTTTGAAAACACCAGCAGGAACACCGAGCTGCAGAGGTTCCCTACTCACCGAAGGTGCTGGCTTCCCTCCCTTAGCGGTGCAGACCAGAGTGAAGTTCTGGGCCTGGTATCGACTGAACGGGGCCGGTGTGTTCTCCGCCACGACTGAGATGTTGTTTGGAGGAGCTGCACGGACGACAAGCAGAACCACAGTCACTGACATTAACCTGACATGTTCCATCATCACATCACGGAAGATGCGGGTGACAAATAGAAATTTCAGTGGCAAGATTTCATTTGAAAGCATCACAAGAACAAACAAATGGACGGGCGCTATCTTAGTCCGTGTTTACATTTCCAATATCGAGCCTTTCCTTTTAACATGTTAACTGAGAGGCTGGGACAATATTTTCACACACCCCAGGGCTCATGTGAGTCAGATGAGGCTGATCAGGTAGAAAATCTCATACATATCATATCACTGGGCCTTCAGTCTTAGCCTCTCCAGGGAGAAAAAAAGGTGTGTGTGAGGGTGTGGGGGTGCATGAGTGAGGAGGAGCAGGTAATGAATGGAAATCTTCCTGAGGCCCTCCAAAGAAAATCAACTTTTCAACATGGAGCCTTTCAGTCCCTGGGAAGGTGAACGTGAATATTTCATAGACAATCTAGTGTCAAGCACACCATCTTCCTGCACATGCTTCCAGTTCTGGGAATAAACAAAAAGCATTTTTCGAAACCAAATGAAGCAATGCCAAGTTTTATTAAAACTCTGATTAAACTTTATACAATGGATCCTCAGTTATTGTCATTGATCTGTTCCAAAAGCTCAGTCGAAAAAAACGCAACATTTATTCATTTTCTATCGCTTTTTCCTTAAGAAGGTCGAGGGGGTGCTGGAGCCTATCCCAGCTGTCTTCGGGCAAGAGGCAGGGTACACCCTGGACTGGTGGCCAGCCAATCACAGGGCACATATAGACAAACAACCATTCACACTCACATTCATACTTATGGACAATTTGGATTAACCTAGCATGTTTTTGGAATGTGGGAGGAAACCGGAGTACCCGGAGAAAACCCACGCATGCACAGGGAGAACATGCAAACTCCATACAGAGATGGCCGAGGGTGGAATCGAACTCAGGTCTCCTTGCTGTGAGGTCTGCGCGCTAACCACCCGTCCGCCGTGCAGCCCTTTTCAATCATACACAAGCAAAAGAGAATTCAACCACTGTACAATAAAACAAAAATAAAGTAAAATTTTAGCCTATCCCAGCTGTCTTCGGGCAAGAGGCAGGGTACACCCTGGACTGGTGGCCAGCCAATCACAGGGCACATATAGACAAACAACCATTCACACTCACATTCATACCTATGGACAATTTGGAGTCGCCAATTAACCTAGCATGTTTTTGGAATGTGGGAGGAAACCGGAGTACCCGGAGAAAACCCACACATGCACGGGGAGAACATGCAAACTCCACACAGAGATGGCCGAGGGTGGAATTGAACCCTGGTCTCCTAGCTGTGAGGTCTGTGTGCTAACCACTAGACCGCCGTGCCGCCCGAATATGATTCGATGCTTGTGTTTGTCTACAAAAGCAAATAACCGTCAGGTCTCTTAATAGCTGTGGCTGTAGGCAACCTCTTGATCTAGTTTTCATTAATAAACTATATACAATTATTGATGCTTCACTGCTATTGATTGATTCGGCATTATTGATTTTGTATGACCTGTTACTTATGATCACAAAGGTAACAGAAGTCAAAGGCTAAATGAGTAAAGTCCTGTTCAGCCATCTTTACACTTTAACAGACCCAGGATACAGCAATAGCTGTTAAGAGGTCAAAGTTCATGTTATTATTTCACAATCTGACAACCACCAGAAACCTGTGTTTCTGTCCATGAGATGGAAATACTAGTTTTGGTGTGTTTGCAGACTTTACGAGTATTTCCATGCATCATTATGCACAGGCAGCCATGAATAGTCATCCGCTCCCTCAAATCCCTTCACATCAGTCAGCTTAATGCATTCCCCAAAATTCCAATCAATATGTGGAGAATTTGTTCAGAGGAGCGAGCCACGATGGTGCAACTTGAGGGGGAGCTTCTCGTCAGAAATGCTAATTCACAGCTTGCGCGGCCACGCTTTAGGGCCCGTGAGATAACGAGAAAGGTCAACGCGGCGCCTTTTCTGTGTGTCGCTTTAATGTGTAAATCTATCAGGCACTCTTAAACAGACATGTCACAGCAATTAATTGATTAAAGGCAGGTGGGGATTTAGCTGCTGGCCTCCATGCCTCTGCGCTTCCACACCTCTTAATTGCTTATTGATGGGATTCATATGGTTGTAAATTAACCTTAGGCCACTCCATTAGCTTCCTGACAAGCCCGTCTCAACCTGGCACATCACAAGTTGTCTGACCAGTCAAGGACTTAACATTATGGAGTGCTGTGCCACCAACAATAATACGTAACCCAAATTTATATTAAATTAAAAAAAAATGTGGAAAATTGACTTCTGAAGTTGCATAAAATCTTTTTGATCATATCCCAGCTGTCTTCGGACGAGAGGTGGGGTACACACTGGACTTGTGGCCAGCCAATCACAGGGCACATATAGACAAACAACCATTCACACTCACATTCATAAATATGGACAATTTGGAGTCGCTAATTAACCTAGCATGTTTTTGGAATGTGGGAGGAAACCGGAGTACCCGGAGAAAACATGCAAACACACAGAGATGGTCGAGGGTGGGATTGAACTCGGGTCTCCTAGCTGTGAGGTCTGTGTACTAACCACTAGACCACCGTGCGGCCCCACACCAAGTCACATACTCAATAATTGTGCGGCCTCCATACATTTCTGCTATCCTCGTCTCTTGATTATGGCTTCAGTCGTTAGACCTCTTGTCAGTCATACAGTCGCTTTGTATCTGTGGGGGAGGCAGGGCCTCTAGCTTATACACAGCACAAGAGTGGAGTCTCGTAAGGACCAATGCAAGGCAGTAGAAATTAGGTTGAAAAAAGCTGAATAACGCAACCCAAATGTGGGAATATTAATAATGAGCAAGGTGACCTCAAATGAATGAGCAAGTATGCCAAATTTGTTCGAAAGTGATGGTGACATAAACAAAACAAACTTGCCCACCTAACCATATCCACACAACCCAGTTTTCCTATCTGGAAAAAAAAATAACTACACACAATAAATTGCTAAAGAAATGTTGCTCTTTGATATTGTTGAAAAGCAGCATTTCAGGAAATACTGCAAATGTTTGACAGAATTAGGACAAAGACATGTCATTTTCTTTAACATTTTTTAAACTCAGGAACAGATTTTCCCCCATTATTTGTTATACTACTTTTTTAACAGAATTAAAACAAATAAGACAATATGGAATGGAATACAATATGTTGGACCTACTTATGACGCACTTTGTTCGATCTACTTCGACCTGCAGTAGTCCCGAGCTGAAGATGAAAAATTCCATTATTCCATTTGACTATTTTGTGACTTTTTATATAGCTTCAAAATCACATTTTTCATTTGAAAAAAAACAAAAAAACTAATCTCGTTAATCTAATAATAATCACTGTTAAAGTGCAAGCGTTTGCTCGACAGATAAGTGCTTCTAATTCCCGACAAGTACCTTTTGCAAGAGCCGCAACAATCAGCGTTCCTGAGTTTGCGGAGATAAATATTTGAGCACCACCACTCTTGTTTCCTGCCACATGAAGCCAAAGAGTGCAATGAGACTCGGGCCGACAAATCTGACGTGATTAAAAGTGAAACCGCTGTACAAACACGCAGCTCCTGTGAAGGATTAGGTGCTTGTCGGAGTCCTTCTCCAGCAGTCTAATTGCTGTGCTGTCTTTGCCCACCTCTGCAAGCCTGTTTTTTTTTTTTTACTCTCAAACTTGCATATGAATGTAGTTTTTATAAAAATCATGATAGGGTGGATTATCCTTTAGACGTTTACAAATGGTGAAGCGATGCTGGTGCTTAAACTGTGCCTGAATCAGTACTTGACATATAAAAATGTGACATATCCAAAATCATTCATTCATTTTCTACTGCTTTTCCTCACAAGGGTCGCGGGGGGCGCTGGAGCCTATCCCAGCTGTCTTAGGGCGAGAGGCGCGGTCCACCGTGGACTGGTGGCCAGCCAATCACAGGGCACATATAGACAAACAACCATTCACACTCACATTCATACCTATGGACAATTTGGAGTTGAATGGGCTGCACGGCGGTCTAGTGGTTAGCACACAGACCTCACAGCTAGGAGACCCGAGTTCAATCCCACACTCGGCCATCTCTGTGTGGAGTTTGCATGTTCTCCCCGTGCATGCGTGGGTTTTCTCCGGGTACTCCGGTTTCCTCCCACATTCCAAAAACATGCTAGGTTAATTGGCAACTCCAAATTGTCCATAGGTATGAATGTGAGTGTGAATGGTTGTTTGTCTATATGTGCCCTGTGATTGGCTGGCCACCAGTCCAGGGTGTACACCGCCTCTCGCCCGAAGACAGCTGGGATAGGCTCCAGCACCCCTGCGACCCTCGTGAGGATAAGCGATAGAAAATGAATGAATGTTTTTGGAATGTGGGAGGAAACCGAAGTACCTGGAGAAAACCCACGCATGCACGGGGAAAACATGCAAACTCCACACAGAGATAGCCAAGAGTGGAATTGAACTCAGGTCTCCTAGCTGTGTGATCTGCTCGCTAACCACTAGACCCACGTGCAGCGGCCCTTGTTATTATTAAATGTTATTAAATGTCCTCCTATTAATGTTTCACTGTCACAATATGAAGAAAAAAATAGTTAATAGATACATCTGTGGTGACTTGTTGCATCTTCTTTGTTAGCTTATTATTATTATTTTTGGAATCTGCGTGCAAAGACAGATTGTGTGCATGGTGCTGTCAATTACTGGGACACTCTGTCAGGGGAACGTGCTGCACCTGTGCACACAAACTGGGTACACAGGTGCAGGAGAGAAGGATTCCAGCAGGAGAATCACTGCCTGTATTTTCATTAACAGCAACAGCAACGACTCCACCACTGATCTTATTCTAAATGAGATCATATAAGGATGAGTGGTTTAAATCGTCTGTGATTCTCAAGTTGGGGGGGGGGGGGGTTGAGACCCAAAACGTGGGTTATGTATCCATTCTGGATTTTTTGCAGACAGCTAGTCCCGCATTAGATTAAAATATGTAATACACAAGCAATGCTTGACTGGTTTTCTGTTATTGTGAAGCAAGCAAAGCATGGCATGAAAAGCAGGGAGGACCTTCAATATCAGTGCAGACCTGCCAATATGTAAGAATTTGTCATACTCAGCATGTGATTTGACTCTTAAAAAAACACTTATTTGCTTCAGTGCTCTCTGACTTAAATTGAAAATGTAGGTCCCAGGGTAAGACTGCTTGAGAAGCTCTTGTTGAAATGACTCTTTTTCAGAATATCCCGGAAATTGGCCGACGACCAGCCTCCATCTATAGCATTCCATAAGGAAAAACATTGTGGCATGCTTTGCACGTTTGCCTTTTTTCTATCCTCTGTATTCATCCCGATCCCTCCCATCATGCCACGTTTCACCCCGTCCTCTGTGTCCCATAACCCTCTATCATTCCTCTTGAAAAGAGAGGGGATTGGGGGGTTGAGGACACGGCAAATGGGATTGGTGAATGTGCAGAACAAGAGAACATTTATTGCTCCCAAGTGGGAGAGCTTCCTCTGGCCTCATAATTAAGGGATTTAAAGCTCTCGAGACAGCTGGACTCACAAGAAACACTCCCAACATCCCCTTGTGCTAAGCACCCTCGCCCCCAGTCCACGTCTCCAGGGCTTTGATCAAAGAATGAGCGCATAGAACAGAAACTCACGCTCGCTGTCATTGACAATATTCAGCGATAATATTTGTCTTGCAGCAATGTGAGAGAAATAAGTACTACATTTTAGCTGTAGTGCATCATTTGAGAAATCACACTAACCGCAAACTTACAGTACTGCGTTATTTACAGGGCACCCACAGGGGATGGCGAGCAAGCACCAGAGCTACTTTGTGTTTTTAATTTTCTTGTTTCACTTGTCAGTGCGGAGCCTTCATAATAGAGGAAGTGCTTTTTTTGTTTGTTTCCATCCACTGCACAGGAAACATTTCAGCTTTTACAGCCAGCTTAGAAGCGCAGCATATTTAATTTAGGTGAAACACAATTGTTGCCTTTTAAAACTGGAACATATATCCACTTGGAGATATCAGCGAGGTACCACTGTGTCATCCCACTGTGTTAAGCCAACAATAGAGGTCATGGCAACAGGCAGCAGTGGATGGTGACTATTTTGGGGGAATAAAAATAGTCAAAGAATAGTTTCCATTAGAAAAGTCATGGCTGCACATTATTCTTTTTTCTTTTATCTATGCCAGTGATGGAGTGATAGGCAGTAAAATATAATACAAATAATAAAAAACATTCGGGCGAGAGGCGGGGTACACTCTGGGCTGGTGGCCAGCCAATCACAGGGCACATATAGACAAACAACCATTCACACTCACATTCATACCTATGGACAATTTGGAGTCGCCAATTAACCTAGCATGTTTTTGGAATGTGGGAGGAAACCGGAGTACCCGGAGAAAACCCACACATGCACGGAGAGAACATGCAAACTCCACACAGAGATGGCCGAGGATGGAATTGAACCCTGGTCTCCTAGCTGTGAGGTCTGCGCGCTAACCACTCGTCCATCGTGTTGCCCTAATAAAAACATTCATTCATTTTCTACTGCTTTTCCTGGTGGCCAGCCAATCACAGGGCACATATAGACAAACAACCATTCACACTCACATTCATATTATTTATCGCTAATAATAATTATCATATATTTAATAACATTTAGTTATAATGAATGAATGACAATTTAGAGTTGCCAATAAACCTAGCATGTTTTTTTTTGTCATTTATTTTGGAACCCACTCATGCATAGGAAGAACATGCAAACTCCACACAGAGATGGCCGAGGGTGGAATTGAACCCTGGTCTCCAAGCTGTGAGGTCTGTGCACTAACCACTCAATCACCGTGCAGCCCTAATAAAAACATTAATCGATTAATTATTAGAATTATTATTATATCAATTTAATCTATAAATGCACTTCCACGACATGGTACATAATTAACCAAATACATATTCTTTTTATGACATTTTTTTGTGTTGTTGTGGTGACTTTTAAATGTAAAATACATACTTAGGCTCAGGGTGGGGAATACTTGGTGAGTCTACATCCACAGGAACATTGTTAAAATTGTAATAGCTACATTTTTACTGTGTTTTGATATGCGGTGAGTTATTGAAACACACTGAAAACTTTGTTTTCAAGTCTTGTCCCTTTGGTTACTACTTTGCATACTTGATACCTTTTTTTGCTTTACTTCTATTTCAGTTTACAAATATGTTAGACTTTTCCTCAAATAGCTTTTTTCAGCTTCTGACTGGCTGGAATTGCTCATGATTGTATGACTCTGGCAAAACATCTCAATATTGTCAATATATTTGTATACATTTTGGTTCCATTGTTCTGAGGTCAGTGAGGCTTAGCAGTAGGCAGCATGGCATGCAGTATCTTCACGAAAGAACCTCATATTGTACTAATTTTGCATCAAATTTAATGTCATTTTTAAAAAATAAGTACCAGCCTCAGATCAGAACAGATCTAGCCACACGGTGCAGAATGACAACACCAGCCACAAGACTGGGTGACTTAGTATAAGATGTTAACTCCCTGTATGATGCCGTACCTTTGGACAGGAAAAGATTGAGATAGATGGATCGTCAGAGCGTGTTGACCGTCCACTGAGGGATCAGAAGTCATGCAAAATGTTCCCAGTTGGGAACCCTGTGTCACTGATGCTATTACCTGTCCAGTTCAGAGATACTAATGCTAAGTGACGCAGGCACTTGAGAGTGTTAAGCATCCTTCAGTCACACTAAACCGTTCAGCCACTTCCTGTTGTGTCATGCGTGAAGCTCACATACGGAATCCAATTTGTCCTTCTCCTTGGTTCTAATTGTTCAGCGAGTGTCTCAAGTCCCTGTTCAAACGTTGAAAATGGAATTGTAAACTTTGGAAGAAGGACGCCATATTCTGTGTCTCGCCAATGGAAATTGCAGCTGCTCTCAGACACAAAGGCAAAATAAGAGGTCAAGCGTGAAGAGTGGAAACAGAAATACCCATTACTGCACATTAAACAATTAAGAATTTAAACTGGCAAGTTAATTGACTCTTTCACCTAATCCATTCAAAGTTAATTGCTTCAGTCTTGAGTCACTCGTACGATCTTGGCGTTCCTCGTAGGCTTGAGGATGTGAGGCAACTTTAGACAGGCAGCTGGAGGCGATGTACATTAGAACATTCCCTGATGGCGGTCTACATGCTAATTAGGAGCTCTTCTGAGAAATACTCAAGCTGTAGTTGGGCTCCAAACCTGTTTCATCTGAGAAAAAAAAACGTAAAACCACAGCCAAGAGGCTGGTATTGCATATTATGGGAAGTCAGAGTGCCTGGAATATTATTGAAATGCTCTACACATTAACAATGGGTTAGGGATGGCACGAGTCCCAGATAGTTCCCATTAAATAACAAAAAGGCTGTTTGATCACGGCACCTTTTCCTATGCTCGTATGTTGGATGGGATCTGTGGCTTGCATGCATCAGGATATACATAGATAGCACCTTTGAACATCAGCACCCCCATTGCATTATCCAACCATGACAGACAGCACCTTTAACCAGTTGTGTTTGTATACAATAATAATAATGCTTGGGCTGCCAACCGCCAGTGTTTGCTACATGCCATGATAATGTTCATTCATTCATTTTATCCTCACGAGGGTCACAGGGCTGTCTTCCGGCGAGAGGCGGGGTACACCCTTGACTGGTGGCCAGCCAATGACAGGGCACATATAGACAAACAACCATTCACACTCACATTCATACCTATGGACAATTTGGAGTCGCCAATTAACCTAGCATGTTTTTGGAATGTGGGAGGAAACCGGAGTACCCGGGGAAAACTCACATGCAAACTCCACACAGAGATAGCCGAGAGTGGGATTGAACTCGGGTCTCCTAGCTGTGATGTCTGCGCGCTAACCACTCGACCGCCGTGCAGCCTTTTAATTTCATTAATTAACTTTTTTGTGTAATCTCCATCCTGTCCTTCTCAACGCGACACCCTGAATGTCACAAAAATGGTGATTAATCATGATTAATTAGTTGAACCTATGTGATTAATCTGATTAAAATGTGTAATCATTTGGCAGCCCTACTATGAATGTTTCAAGTTAGGAGTACCCGGAGAAAACCCACGCATGCACAGAGAGAACATGCTAACTCCACACAGAGATGGCCGAGGGTGGGATTGAACTTGAGTTTCCTAGCTGTGATGTCTGCGCAATAACCACTCGACCTCCTTGCAGCCTGTTAATTTCATTAATTTTTTTTTTTTTGGTGTAATCTCCTTCATCCTGTCCTTCTCAACGCGGAATGTCTTCAGCGACACCCTGAATGTCACAAAAATAGTGATTAACCATGATTAATTAGTTGAAAATATGTGATTAATCTGATTAAAATGTGTAATCATTTGGCAGCCCTACTATGAACGTTTCACGTCAGGAGTACCCGGAGAAAACCCACGCATGCACGGAGAGAACATGCTAACTCCACACAGAGATGGCCGAGGGTGGGATTGAACTTGGGTCTCCTCGCCGTGCAGTCTGCGTGCTAACCACTCGCCCGCCGTGCAGCCCAAATTTTTTTTAATGTATTTTCCATCCTGGGCTTCTCAAAGCGGAATGCCTTCAGCGACACCCTGAATGTCACACAAATGGTGATTAATCACGCTTAATTAGTTGAAATATGTGATTAATCTGATTAAAATGTGTAATCATTTGGCAGCCCTACTATGAATGTTTTACGGAGAAAACCCACGCATGCACGGAGAAAACATGCTAACTCCACTGAGATGGCCGAGGGTGACAATATATTATAATTCGATTATATAATTTATTGCAATATAATAATTATCATCAAAATTAATAACCCATATTTAATAACATTTAGTTATAATGAAGAACAGTACCATTTCAAAATTGTACATTGAATCAGTCCTCTGTATTAAATATAAAGTACATATTGGTTATTTTTTGGGGCATTTAGTCACTATTGATCTTTACGTGTATGTATTCCACTCGCCTCACTGGCATGCATT
Organism: Doryrhamphus excisus; assembly: GCF_030265055.1. NCBI lineage: Eukaryota > Metazoa > Chordata > Actinopteri > Syngnathiformes > Syngnathidae > Doryrhamphus > Doryrhamphus excisus. The sequence continues at coordinate 13,420,255 of NC_080483.1, forward strand.
AGTGCTACCATTCTGCCAGATCATTGCTCCGACTGGGCGGCGAATCCTGTGGAGGAGTAAGAGCATGACGCACGCAGACATGAACGCTTGTATCACGATGAGCGAGTTGCACGTGCACTTGGGTCGCCCATTAATCACTGCCATAGAATTCCAGCCAGAGTATAAACGACTTGCTCGTGCATTTGAATTTATCTCTTTAAGAAATGTGCTCATGTGTTCATATGGGAGAGCATATGGTGTCGCTGAGGCATTACTGAGCAATGGCAGCTGTCTGCCTCTCTCAAGCGGACGTCACATTAGGACAAATGCACCACCCGCATGCACCAATGTTGTCCTATAGGGGCTGCAAATACTGCTGGTTCATACCGCATGGAGGATAAAACAACATATCCTACAATAGTAATGAATTTGTGTTGTGCTATCCGGCTCCCATATGATAGGACATATGCTGTGGCTGTACTTGGCTGATGGTGAAGCACACTTGGCCTTAACGCAATGTGTTTGTAATGAGGACATGGGGGACAGACGTGAGGATTTGGCCAGCACAGTTTGAAGGTTGAGACAGGACAAAAGGGAGAGTGCTTTATTTGTTTATTTATTTATTTTACCCCCCCCTGCCTACATCCATGCCAGCAGATGGGACTCACCCTGTATCCTGCCCAGCATTAATTATGCTGTGACTGGCACCCTCATCCCTTAAGTTCCCTTAAATCCATTTGTTTTTACCCAAACACGGGGGTTTAGGGTTAGCAATCTGCTCCTATTTGGCCCCTATACCCAGCAATAGCCACGTATACATGTACGCAAATATTCCAATTCGGTTTATTTGCTCAAACTGAAAGAATGTAACTTTTGTATACACCTCATTCCGAAAGAAAAGTGCAAATCCGAATGAATATATAATGGGATTCACAGGGGTGGAATATTCCTTTTCCCAATCCGATTGATGGATCTTGTACCCGCTCAAACGGAAAGTTGAGTTCTTCTTCTTCTTCGGTTTGTATGCATTAGCGCCATCTGTGGAACAGAATCTAAACACTTCTATACTTTATTCACAAGTCCAGTTATATATAAGTCCAAAATATATCTATGTATATAAAACATGTCCCGAGTTTAATTATAAAATATTAGCAAGATTGAATTTGATCTTTTCCTGTTTAAATTTATCCTGGGTGCGTTCTTTCAGCGCATGATATGACTTAACACGCAGCTCGAGATGTTCTTCAGTTTTAAAAATGGAGGCGAGCAATCACCATTGGACTGCTGCGGAAAGTTTGATTTTGATACAAACTAATTTCAAGACTGGACGAACGAAAAACTGGCAAGTTTAAAACTTAATAAACTGGCGAGTTATTCCAACAAGTGAAAGAAAAACTCAAGAAAGTCGGTATCACGTGATGTTTACGTTTTACTGCACATGCCCCATTGAGTATTCTGGTTGATTATAGCGGCGCATGTAAACAAGAGGTTGGAATATTCCTTTCCATGGATACCATGGTTTTCGGAAAGGTCATTCGTAAATATTCCATTCGGAAAGAGAAAAACTCCTCATGTAAACGTGGCTAATGTCAATGTACATAGGCGCGTGTTCGAGTCCAAATGTCTCCATAAGAGTGTCAGAAAGCTTAGCTGTGTTGAATTTGTTCCATTTTTAACGACACCTAATTTCCACACCAATACAATGAAATTACACAAATCCAAACAGAATGGCTCCAGGTACTGAAGTGTCCGTTTTCGGACAATACGCCCTAACAGGTCTTTGAGAAAAATCTACATCAAGCATCCACAGCTGGGCAGGCGGCTCCACGCGCCACAAATATCAATATAATATAAACAGCATCCAGGGACGGGGAGGAGAATTCATATTTCAAGCTGACATGCAAAGGTTGTTGATGGGGAAGTTATGACAAAGACAAATATGGAGCCATGGAAAAAGGATTTTTTTTTCTTTTAATGGGAGGGAGAACACAGAACAATGACTGTGATTACCTTGTTCTTAACCTTTTATGAAAATATGTCATTAGTAGTCGAGCTAGTACTGCTGTTTCATTCGTATAGTATAGCTTATTATCATTTTAATATAGTAACTATGATATGGGTAATATATAATGTCAGTGTAAAGGTGACTATAGGGTGTTAGACAGTCGTAAACAGGGTTTCTAAATGTGAAAATATTCCATTTATTAATAAGGAATCCCACTTTACGGAAATTCACTCATCTGTGGGAAACACAGGAGTGCTGTAACACATTTTTAATTCAAATTAATTTTCTCTCTTTGTGTCTTTTTGACGTTATCACCAAGCAATTTCTACTAGGCCTTATTTGTTGCTCATGAAAGTACACAGTAATTGTTGTTTTTTGTTCTTAAGTTAAGTCCTTCCAAACAGCAATGGTGGGATTTAAGCTTCATAATATTCCATGTATATATACACAGAGGTATACAAAATACATCAGTGCCTATCTCCTCTTATTGACAAACATGATGGATTTCGAGGGCGTCAATCATTGTTGCAGCACTAATTTTTGTGACACGTGATTAGCTGTTTCACCCTGCAGCGGTGAATGTGGCGCCAGAGGCGGGAGCAAATATAGAGCTAGTGATGAACAAAACAAGGGTATGGTAAGTTTAGCATCAAAGTCCTGGCATATGGCTCTTGAAAACAAGGCCCAACTTATTTGTATCTAGTCTTCTGTGAGTTGAGTTGTGAGTACGTCAACTGCCAGAGAGAAGTGGGACGGTATTTTTTTTTATTGTCATTTATACAGAATTACCTAGGCATATGAGTGTCCCAATTAACAAGTGTTTTTTTTTAGATGTCAGGTATGTTTTGCTTTGAACTGTGAGTTAAAATTTGGGTTACTTAGTGCAAGTTAACCCTGCAGGTATAGCCAAGGACAGTTATTTGGGGGCTGGTGTCAATATGACCATGACTGAAGACAAGAATGGGGGTGCTGGAGCCTATCCCAGAATATCCTATTCGGCCGAGAGGCTGGGTACACCCTGGACTGGTCGCCAGCCAATCACAGGGCACATATAGTCAAACAACCATTCACACTCACATTCATACCTATGGACAATTTGGAGTCGCCAATTAACCTAGCATGTTTTTGGAATGTGGGAGGAAACCGGAGTACCCGGAGAAAACCAACAGGGCCACCAACCACCAGTATAAACCTAGAGCTTGTTTTTTTGTGCAGTGCACTGCACAAATATGCACACTAGAACTCAGATCTTACCTTTATGCATTCCCTCATAGTATCACCGCAAGACTGTGAATGCATTTATACTGTATTTTGACTGCTGATTGGATGAGCAAGTGAAGGGGAAGCAAGGTCAGTGTGTTCGTGTGTGAGATATGAAAAACATGACTTGAGAGTGTGTGCAGTGTGCTACCCCTGCTGGAACCTAATCATAACCATGACTACATGCCCCGAAAACTATTGGAAAAAAAAAAGTTTTTATTTATGAATGGACAGATTCCGTTGCCTTCACTGGCAATGATGTTGGCTCACCTATGTAAGCCAATGCTTCATATGTGGCGAGAAATCATCAAAACAAACACACAGATGGGCTTAAGAGAGAGATTTTGGAATTAGTACGGAAGGTTGAGCAGATCAAACATACTTTTAAAAAGTGGATACATGCTCCAACATCAACTTCACTATAACGAGTAGGAAGCTGTTCACAGATATACATGAATACATGAAAGAATTGGTCATAAAAATATCAGAGCATATATTTTCAGGTTTTTAAAAATAAACAAGAACTGATTCAGAAAATGAAAGAAATGCCTTTTTCTGCAGAGATAATTTAGGACAGGACCAACAGAATGAGATCATGACACACAAACATTAGCGTGAGTTACAGTTCTAACAATGCAGTCCCATTCTAACAGCAACATCATGCAAGGTTAGCCTTTTCTATGAAGAAAATCTAAATTACGGTGGAACCTTGGTTAGCGTACGCTGCAGTCCATGTTTGCAGCTGACTGATGGGTAGTAACCAGAGCTTTATTTTCAGATCGCCAGGCAACCCAAACAAAAACTATCCAAAACAATGCAATTTCAACAGATTTGTATTAGATTTAATAAAAATAATAGTATTGCGGTTGATACTCTTTTACTTATCGTCCTGATCATTTGGTTTGTTGAATTGTTTGTGAGGATTACACTTGAGTCAAAACTCAGGAGATAAATATAAGCTATTTACAGTTTATTATAGTTGGGAAAGGTTTGGTGAGGAGAAGGATTTATCCCTTAAATAACAATATGAATAATCACTATACAGCACATCTGTTTTAAATAGTGTCATTTGTTTTTACCAAAAAAAAGTAATTGTACTTTTCAACCAGCAGTCAAACTTAATCCAAACAAAGTGATCAACCCCGAAAGGACGAAAGTGAGTGAATGACATTGTCTGATATATTGCATATTACATAAAAGATGACTTTTACATTTCTCAGAGCCTTTTACATGTGCCACACATGTAAATACTCCATTTGCATGGAAATGACTATGAAGTATTACATCTCCACATAGTAAATATTCATGGGTTTGATTTGATCCGAGTACGTTTTATTAACGGCTGAAAACATGTCTGCACCTAATAGTCTTCTGGAGTAAGGCTGTCAAAAATAGCCTGTTAATTTCATTCATCATTTTCTACCGCTTATCCTCACGAGGGTCGCGGGGGGTGCTGGAGCCTATCCCAGAATATCCTATTCGGGTGAGAGGTGGGGTACACCCTGGTCTGGTGGCCAGCCAATCACAGGGCACATATAGACAAACAACCATTCACACTCACATTAATACCTATGGACAATTTGGAGTCGCTAATTAACCTAGCATGTTTTTGGAATGTGGGAGGAAACCGGAATAACCGGAGAAAACCCACGCATGCATGGTGAGAACATGCAAACTCCACACAGAGAGTGGGTGGGATTGAACTCGGGTCTCCTAGCTGTGAGGTCTGCGCGCAAACCACTCGACCGCAGTGCACCCCGTTAATTTAATTAATTATTTTTTTTAGTGTAATCTCCTTCATTCTGTCCTTCTGAACGTGGAATGCCTTCAGCGACAACCTAAATGTTACAAAATGTGATTAATCATGATTAATTAGTTGAAAATATGTGATTAATCTGATTAAAATGTGTAATCATTTTACAGTCCCACTGTGAATGTTTCACAACACTCCAGTCCATACTTTTTGGCATCTTATACCGTCAGTGAATTAATCCTACTCCATTTCTTTTAGATTTCTCTTCTGACAAATGAATCTTTGACAAAGGCAGCTTGGGGAATTTGTCATAGCGTCCCCTGGTAGCCGCCGCCACATTATTCCGGCCAAAAATCCCATTTTGTACTTGAACTATTTCACACTCAGGAAGCTGGCAAATGTTCTCCATTAAATGTGAGGCCTTTGCTTCTGGACTAGGTGGCTTTCACTTCAAGGCTCGCTTTTAATTGCTTAACTAGTTAGAAATCCCACTGCATTTGCAAGGGCGAGGACAGTCATTGAGCTGACTGGCATTGAAACACTTACAGAAATCACCAACCTGTGCCACATCAGAAAAAAAATGACCATGACAAAATAAAAGACCTTTCTGAAAACGGCGCTATTATGTACCTGCATAAAATTATAGTGTAATGCAATATTTCTTTCTGTAAAGCAATGACAAGAACACCAGATGAGCTATAAACTCTGCGGTTTTATCGGTTACTACGCTTGTTAAAAGGCAGGTTATACAATCGGAACACCATTCCATTCACCAAGTGGTTGTTGCGGAACATCCCACCATTTAGTGTGGCATGTCATTCCAGTTGATCGTGTTATTGTGTGCTACAGAAAATGTTCTGAGGCAAAAAATTATATTCCATAACACAGCAGCAACAAAACCATTAATTTGTTCATTTTCTACCGCTTTTCCTCACGAGGGTCGCGGGGGTGCTGGAGCCTATCCCATCTGTCTTCGGGCGAGAGGCGGGGTACACCCTGGACTGGTGGCCAGCCAATCACAGGGCACATATAGACAAACAACCATTCACACTCACATTCATACCTATGGACAATTTGGAGTCGCCAATTAACCTAGCATGTTTTTGGAATGTGGGAGGAAACCAGAGTACCCGGAGAAAACCCACGCATGCACGGGGAGAACATGCAAACTCCACACAGAAATGTCAGAGGGTGGAATTGAACATTGAGCTGTGAGGTCTGCGCGCTAACCACTCGACCGCCGTGCAGCCCAAAGACAAAACAAAGAAGCCAAAAACGTACCACTTCCACACGCAATAGGAGGAGAACTTATTTTCACTCTATCATGTTGGACATGCTGGAGCCTATCCCAGCTGTCCTGGGACCCACCCTGGACTGGTGGCCAGCCAATCACAGGGCACATATAGACAAACAACCATTCACACTCACATTCATATGAATGGACAATTTGGAGTCGCCAATTAACCTAGCATGTTTTTGGAATGTGGGAGGAAACCGGAGTACCCGGAGAAAACATGCAAACTCCACACAGAGATGGCCGAGGGTGGAATTGAACCCTGGTTTCCTAGCTGTGAGGTCTGCACGCTAACCACTCGACCGCCGTGCAGCCCGCAACAGAACCAACGATATAATATAATACCAATGATGGACTTCATTGTAAACAACTGTACAGAAAGTGTAAATAAATCAGTGTCATAATAACAATGAACACTTTTAGAATAGAAAAAGATGCTGAATGATGCCGACCATGATTAGGGAATATCTACAAAATAGGATTCCACATTCATAAAATTCATCTAATAAATATTTTCATAGTTGGAGCATAGAATTACGACCTACAAAATACATTATTAGAGCCCTCTACTCCTATAGTCAGATGAACACTCATATTATCCAGTATTGTAAATATAAACTGATCCATTTAAGTTATAATGCATACAAAATGGAAAGAAATATGAGTTCATATTTCACATAAGGATTATGAACGATGGGCAAAATTCCCCCAAAAAGTTCAGTTCCCCTCTAAGGTTCTTGGTTTTACGGAGAAAAGGCTAATAAACCAAAGCCAAACCAAAGAGATTCAGATAAAATTCAATATCTTTCAATATGCTGGCATTCTATGCATTTTAACAAGCAACAATATTAGCATTAAAATTGTCTATTGTCCTGTCAGTTCTGCTCTACAGCAGCAGACTGTCAATTGAAACACGTCTGATACAGACAAAAATAATTCACACATTGAGCTGGGACTTTTAATCAGCTGTTTTGAATGTTAAAAAAACACAGTTGAGATTTGAATGTACGTATTCCTAGTTGGTCCAGAGGTGCCTGGGAGGATTTTTGTTCTGTGCTGAAAGTCTGGACTGAAATGTGCTAATCAATGCAGAAAAAGTGAAACTTTATTATTTCTGTGAGCAAATTTCCATGTGAAAGCATACTTCTTTATTTCTTTGACAGACGTGTAAATGCAAAGCAGCGTTGTTTGGCGTCGTTGAGAAATGGACTGTTTTTTTTTCTCATTGTGATGATTTATTGGATATTCTTCTCAGGGTAGAAGATATGCAACATCAAGTCACTGTAATATAAAAACAGTAGACAAAAAAAGCCTCCACATCTCCTACTTGTGTCTTCAGAGTATACACTACCGCTCAAAAGTTTGGAATCTCATGGAAAGTCTGAGATATGGCTTTTTCTTGGCAGTCCTGCTATGAAGTCCAGCATCCTGAAGTCCTTCTTCACTGTTGATACTGACACTGGTGTTTTGACGGCTACTATTTAGTGCAGCTCTACTACACACTCTCAGATATTTGTCTTCTTGCACAGTTGTGCAGCGTTTTTATGTCCTTGTTAGACCCAGTTTGTGCTGCTCTCTGAAAGGAGTACTTGACAGCATGGGAAGAGATTTTAGTTTTAGTTGAGATTTTTAGATGGCTTTTTCTTGGCAGTCCTGCTATGAAGTCCAGTATCCTGAAGTGGCCGCTTCACTGTTGATACTGACACTGGTGTTTGACAGCTACTATTTAGTGCAGCTGCCAGGTGACGACCTGTGAGGCGTCTTTGTCTTAAACTACACACTCTCAGATATTTTTCTTTCACAGTTGTGAAGCGTTTTTTTGTCCTTGTTAGACCCAGTTTGTGCTGCTCTCTGAAGGGAGTAGTTAACAGCATGGTAAGAGATTTTAGTTTAGACTTTTAGATGACTTTTCTAATCATCTATTAGCCTTATAAAATGATGAACTTGGATTAGCAGCCATACCAGGAGATTGATGCAGAGGATTGACAGTTGTTGATAGTAGGCCTTTATGCAAAAATGTACATCCTTCTTTGAAAATCATCTGATTCATTTTAATTGTTTGTGAAATGCATGAAATGTTTTTTTTTTTTGGAAAACAAATACATTTGCAAGTGATCCCAAACTTTTGAGCCATATGTAGATGTTGATTAAAACACTTATGGACACATTTTCAACATAAATTCTAATATGGCATTGACAGGACAAACCAGTCAAATTGATTTATTGACTGATCAACATCAGTGGCACATTTCTACGGCAGCATAAAATATAAAATAAATAAAATCAAACAGCAGTTATCGCTTCAGATGCTCAAGTCAATTCGTAGAACTACAGCACAATACAACTGTATTTAATTGAATCTCTGCTTTTTGGGAGTACCTGTGGAACACCCAAGGACAATGTATGCACTGGTTGTCAAAAAGGAGAGTCTGAAAGGAGGAATTATGAGCGAGACAAAAGGCATTATTGTAAACGGGTTTGGACAAAGCGGCCGCTAAGTGATGTGATGAGAAGTAACGGACAAATTCTAATTCTGAGTGAGCTAACAAATGTGTCGGTGTATTTGTCTTCATAAAGGAGGGTGCCAAAAACGCCCCTCGTGCCCTGACAGAAATAGCTGAGCTTTAATTGTAAGTCAGGTTGTGCGCCGGCTTCTATTCCAGAGTCATTCCGTCACAATAAGATAGAAAAAGTGCTACAATGCTCCTAGGCAAAGTCACGGCCAGCAGCCACCGCAGTGGGAGAGGTTCATTATATGGTATAAAGAATCATTTACAGAGCATGGTTAGCTATGGTGGAGGCCAATCTGACAAACACATTGGCTTTGGCACATACAGTATGAGGCTGCATACTGTGTATCTCTGCAACCACTTCCACTATGCTACAGAGGCTTTAAATCTGCAACTCCCTTCATAAAACATAGCATTACACTTTTTGCGCTGGTTTCTTTTATTGCAGAGTTACAGGACATTTTTGCCATAAAAAGTCTAATTTGAAATTGGATTGGAAACAGCAGACCTGATCAGCGAGCATGCATTTCCTTCCCGAATATCGAAAAAAGTTCCCCAAGATTCACATCCAGGCCCCTTGCTCTTTACTACTTCTACAGCAGGGATTCCCAAAGTGTGGGCCGTGGTGGTACTGCAGGTGGCCATGAGAGGTCATTAAAATATGATTAGTGTTTGCAAATATTATTTTCTAAATTTTTTTTATTGTAAAATATTTATTGCACAATTTAAAAAAAGTGTTATTGACCTGTCACAATATTTTAGGAACCATATACAGTTTATGATTGGAACGTAGCTCTCCGTTCATCATGCCAGTCTTGAATGCAGTTATGAAAAGTATGACAATAAATTATGTTTTGTGTGTACACCACAGATTAAAAGTTTGGGCTTCCTTTATTCCCCTGCTTTCATTTCGATCCTGAATAATAATAATAATAATAATAATAATAATAATAATAATAATAATAATAATAATAATAATAATAATAATAATAATAATAACAATAATAAAAATTATAAATAATAAAATAGTAAATAATAAATAATCCTCAGAGCATGTAACATTATTATTATTATTATTATTATTATTATTATTATTATTATTATTATTATTATTATTATTATTATTATTATTATTTATTAAAATTATAAATAATAAAACATTAAATAATAAATAATCCTCATTATTATTAATAATAATACAAATAATTATTATTATTTTATGATGATGATTATTATTATTGGCTATTATTATTTTACATTTTTATTATTATTATTGAGTTAAGTGCTCTGAATGCAGCATTTCGTCTATGTTCTGTTTATAGGACAAAGGTGGGTTGCAGACATGTTTTAGATTTTCAAGTGGGCCCTGAGTCGGAACGTTTGGGAACCCCTGTTGTACAGTATTATGATCACATCATCATGTACATCATTTCAAACAAATAGCTAAATAAGATTCCTAAAGTTTAAACATTGATTCGTGGATTAAAGCAGACTGAATTATTTGAGCAGTGAGTGTCATATCAACAACTACTGTGGTTATATTTTAGAAACCCTACTGCATTCCTCCCTATAGGGATCTTGTTAGGTGGAGACAGCAGTAAATTACCGCTAAGTTGTGTTATTCACAGAATGGCAGCAGATTTCTCGCCACCAAAGCACACACTGCTGCGGCATATAGCAAATATGGAAGGAGAGGAGATTGTGTGCACGGCTTGATTTCCATAAAGTCTTTCTACAAAGAGATTTGAGTGTGCAGAGCTAGGAAGCAGATGCTGCTGTGATGTTGATAGTTGAATTGAGCGAACCGCACTCCTTCCATCCATTGATCACAGCGTTATATAAATCCTGATATGAAGGTTCCGCTGGCCAGGTGAGAGTGGAGAACGTTAAAAGTGGAATATATCGATTTCAGTGTGAAACCGGACGGAGTTGAAAGCTTAATCCCTGTCAGTAAAATACGGTGACCTTTCTTCTTTAAATTATGTTGCCTCAGCGAATGAGCATTGAAGTGGTGGCCGGTTTGATAATATATTTTGTAAAAAGGTTCACCGGCCGGAATCGGCACACTTTCTCCCAGCTTGAACCATCACTCAGTGGAAGGGGAGTAATGTCGTCCACTCATAAAGGGTCCTTTTTGCAATCATTTTACTACAATAGAATGTGTTAGTGAATAAAAGGACAGATGCACGGTGGTCGAGTGGTTAGCGCGCAGGCCTCACAGTGAGGAGATCCGAGTTAAATTCCACTCTGTGTGGGGTTTGCATGTTCTCCCCGTGCATGCGTGGGTTTTCTCCGGGTACTCCGGTTTCCTCCCACATTCCAAAAGCATGCTAGGTTAATTGGCGACTCCAAATTGTCCATAGGTATGAATGTGAGTGTGAATGGTTGTTTGTCTATATGTGCCCTGTGATTGGCTGCCGACCAGTCCAGGGTGTAACCCGCCTGAAGACAGCTGGGATAGGCTCCAGCACCCTCCGCGACACCTCGTGAGGAAAAGCGGTAAAAAATTAATGAATGAATGAATAAAAGGACTGATGCACGGTGGTCTGGTGGTTAGCACACAGGCCTCATTGTTTCAATTCCACCCTCGGGCATCTCCTTGTGGAGTTTGCATGTTCTCCCTTTGCATGCGTGGGTTTTCTCCGGGTACTCCGGTTTCCTCCCACATTCCAAAAACATGCTAGGTTAATTGTCCATAGGTATGAATGTGAGTGTGAATGGTTGTTTGTCTAAAAGCTGCTAAAATTATCAATGTTGTTTTTGTTCATTTCATGTCATTTGAATGGCAAGGTTTACAGCTAGCAAAAATAATCAGCATTTACTCTTTCAAATATTCATTCATCTCCTCTTTTTCTCCTCAAGTTCAGAAAAATCTGCACACTGATTAAATTCAGGGCTACAGATGGCTTCCATGGCCTCCTAAAGCTCATTCTTCTTTCCACTATTTTATTTTTTTTATATTTTTGCATGTCTCCAAGTCCTTTTGTGTGTCACAGATGAGTGTCAAATCTCAAAGAGCTTAGACCGCGATGACATAATCTCTTTTGGAAACGTCTGACACTTTTCACACCTAAAGTGTACTGGGAGGATAAAGAACCTCCAATTGATGTGGCCCATCTGGAAGGGATGTGTTTATGTACCCAGAAAAGGAAAGGGAAAAAAAAAGTAATTTCAGAGTTAAAGCTAAGTTAAAGTGTGTAGAGTTTTGAATTTTAATTAAAACCACACTGGGTGTAACGATTCGTTTTTAATAACGATTTGATTCGTGTCACGAAGGATGATTTGGTTCAGTAATTTTAAATTAATTAAGTAACTTTTCAGCCAAAAATGTACCAGTGTGACTGTTAATAAACACCGGGATACTCAACAGTGCAAGTGGAGTTTCTTAGATTGCCATTGTTTTTTTTAGGTAAGGGAATCAGCTATGAATTATTAATAATGTTGACATACTTTAGAATATATTACCAATGAGGTAAAAAAAAAAAAAAGTTAAAAATGCAATACAAAATCAGGAGTGTGGTATAACTTGCCATGATTAATTATTTACTATAAATAGTGCAATCTGGGGCTTGAATGATTATTCATATAATTCAAGTAACTCGATTACAAAAATAAATATAAATAAATAATATAAATATAAATAAAATATACAATAATTTTTTTCTGCTTCAATGAATCGTTGCAGGTTGGGTCCGATACCTGCAAATATGATTATTGCTGGATTTCCCGTCAGATTTGGATTAGCTACCCTTTTTGTATTACTCATTTAATATAGAGAAACAATCACTAAAAACAAATACACTAATCATATACTGTACTGTGGATTCAAGGCCGTGCAAATTCCCTGATTTTTGGTCCAATTATTATTTTTATCCTACAGAAATCGGGCAAATTATTCACAGAAAAGTCATCTCATTCACCGTTAGTCAATAATAACAAGTAAGTATGGGATTATGCAGGTGATACATGAAATTTTGCACTTTGTTCAGTAGCCCTTGAAGGCAACATCGTTGTGTGCTGTGACTAGCCAAAATATTATAAATATTATCATTCATGAACGGTGAGTATTTAAAAATATGTAAGGACTTAAACCTGCTTATTATGGTGAGAGTGAACAATGGTAATTGAAGAGGGAAGTCGATGGTTCCGGAGCTAACCGCCAATTCTAAAATTGGAGGAGAACACCAACGGTGCGTTAGATTCCGGGTAAGATCTTTGCTTCATTGGCTGACAGACTCAAAGAAAGCACCAAGGTCGACTGTGAGCCACCAAAAAGTCTTCACAAAGCTAGCTATAAGCGACAGACAGGTGATTTCATATCATGTTTTGCTATAATTAAAAAAAAAAAGTTTGAAATATATCAAACCATCTTGTGGAAAGCTATTAAAGACTCGGGGAGACGTACGGCCTTCTTTCATCCTTCTTGCACTTTGTAGCCGACATTCTCCACGTCACCGATGCCCTTGAGTTAGTCTCTTGAAAGTTTAATTAAATTTTAAAATAAAATGTACAACTGCCTGGAGAGGATGAGCTGATTCAGTTACAACAGGAAATGATAAGACTATCTGATAAGTTTTGTCAAACACACACACACACACACACACACACACACACACACACAAAATGAATCTATTTTTATGGCTTGTCAGGAAAAAACGTTGTATCAAGTGAGGTGATAGTGAGGTAAATGGTCAAGGGACCGTTATCAGCTTCTCCTTTGCAACCTCCCTTGATGGAGAGGAGGCACCTGGTTGGGGAGCAAGTGATGAAGACATCCAAAGGGAGGTGAACACACCACGAGGAAATGGCGCTTCCACTTCACAGTGTGGAGAGAACAAAAAGGAGACATCAGGGGAGCCGTTGTGTTCCATATCAGACATCCACGTCTCAGGATGAGCGAGGGAGCCATGAAAGGAATCATGAAAGACAGTACAAGGTTATTCTAAAGTGATGCTCTAAAAGACCCTGGGAATACTTTGAAAATGTATTCGTATGTGTTTTAATTGTGTTTCTTTGGTATAAAATGCTGACTTGTGAAAAGTTTTTTTCCGTGTAAGTCCAACAAGTTTGTGCTGAGAAGAACCTTGGACTTGCATCACATCATCAAACCTGACCTGACAGGCTGGTGTAAAACTCACTCAAATGTTTCAAAGCATGTGATATGGAAACACAGCATATAGTATATATAGCTTTGCAAGTATTGCCCTCACAAATGTGACTTAAATTGTAGTATTTATTCCATGAAATTATATTCATTGTAGTATTTGTAATGAAAAGGACCAATTTGTAGCATAAAGATAATATTCAACACGTTATATATCAAAAATACAGTAGTAATACAACTTCAATACAACTTCACTTAACTCTGAAAAATAAGATATTCTTTGAGAAATTCCCTTGGGAATACATTCCATTTAAAAACTTAATTTTTTAAATTACATTTGAACTTTAAAATGCACAATACCAGAAAGTTAAAAGGACCCATTATGCAATTTTTTTGGGCCCTTTCTTTTGAGTTGTGGAGTCCTATAGAGCAGCTACACACAACAACCAGCACATAAAGCTTTCTAGTTCTTCCAGAATCTGAACCTATTTAGCTGTATTTCTTTGGATTTCGTGCTTTTCGTTTTCACTGGCCCACCTCTACAGACTGGACAGTCCGAAGTTTCTCATAAAAAGAGGTTACTTCTAGATGTCTCTCTATGGTAAGTAGCTTTGGCATTTTAGCGTTAGATTTTCTACAGCAATGGTAAAGTCTAATGTGGGCATTCCATGTGTTTTGCAGGACTACCGATATTTAAAAAAAAACTAGCAACCCTGCTACTTGTATGCACACTCTATAATGCTACACAGAAAGCACTTTTGCTCCATGATTACACAAAATCAACAATTAGGACACAGATAAATTGTTACTTAATGCTTGCCCTTCTGACTTTGACACAACCAAGAAACATTGGAAAGGCGCCCAGTGTGAAATGCAGTTGACAGATTCAAATGCATTTATTTTGCTTGTAGGGAATCAGAAAACAAATGTGGCTTTCCCTTACGAGTAATTCCTAGCAACGTAAACAGAGAAGCAGAGTTCAGGGTAGGGCGTGAGAAGCAGAGCTTGGGGGAGAGAAGACAGTGTATCACGCCTACAGCTACGCTTATAAGGAAGCCTGCACCTCTGTGACATCACAAAAAGAACAGTTTGGCAACACCCTCTGGAACAGAGCGTTTTGAGCCATTTTAGGGCTCACTTCCAATTGCACAAACCGCATCATCTGAAACTTTGGCATCGCTTAACACGAGAATACAACATTCTAAATACATTTATGGGCCAGAAAAGTGGAAAAAGCATAACAGGACTAATGACACCAAAAGTTTTGGTTGCTTTCTGTTTGCTCTAATGCATCAGAAGTATAGCCCTCTGATTATGGTGTAATCACAGCTATGGTCTTCTTTCCACTTCCATCTGTTAATACAGTCGTAATAAAGCCTAGTAATCTCAGTGAAATTAAAATCAAATATCTTCAAACCATACAATACACATTGTTTTATAAAATTCAAGCATTTTCAGAGCCTATACGCCTTTGCAACCTTAGCTAAATGAAATAATAATCTGTTAAAAAAGTGGACCCCTTGTAACATTTATTGTATATAAGCAGCGAGGGGAGTGCTCCTAGATTAATTGAAGACAAAAAAGAAAAAAAAATAGGAAGGAAGGAAATGTATCCAGAGATTGAGCGTTAAGAATTCTTCACATTCCGTGGAATGAACTGAAGTTTTTATTTTGCGTTTGGGGCACAAGTGAGGACACTAATTGGCTGCATCCAGCAGAGGCATTGTTGATGCATCCTCAACAAGTTTGCTTTCTAAAGAAAAAGCAATGGAAGTTTGATAATTCCTCGATGGCAGCAATAATTGGCCACACTTATGTAAAAACTCCGTAGAAACCGGAGTTCAGAACTTTCAAGGAAAGATTCTAGCATCAGTTTAAAATAACAATCAATTGATGAAAAGATGGTTAATATTCCTTGTGATCTATTTCGGAACTTCAGTAGAACGTCACTAGTTTGATATCATTCATGTCAAATATAGCAGATTACATAGCTGGCAAATGGTGCCCATACACAAATGATCTTTGCAAAAGGTCCCACACTGCTACTCTGCCACGACGGGTGTCTCATATCATCATTGAAGGAAAGTTACAACATTATTAATGCAAGACAGTCAGAAGCCACTGTACCCTGCAGGGTCTAATAAATATCTCTCAATGTCACATGCAGTAAACGCTGTTTGTTCATTGCCACAGCTTAAAATTTCTCGGTACTGTGGTTCCAACCTCTTTAAGATAAATGCCATGCCATATGGTCACACTTGCAGCGGCTTCTGCTGGGTTGAAACCAAAGCCTGCAGGGTGTCTGGCCAGGGTAAGATGAAGTGAGGACATGTCTCCGGTTCTCAAAAAGAGTGAAGACCGGTGTGTTTGAGGAGGAAGCAGAAATAGGCCATATCCATTGTGGTAATAATGGCGGTCATTAGGGGGAGAATTCACAGGGTGCTGAGTTTGCTGATGTTGTTTTGGTGTGGTTGGGAGCAACAGTTCTCAAGCAAGTGTTGTGTTTACGAACCAAAGTTTTTATTCATTTATGGGAGTTCATCATAACATGGATGAGCATGAACCGAATATTACATGTACTTTTTATTTATTCGACCTGTATTACACTGGATTGTGTCAGAGCACAAATGGTGAACTTTTTCATTTTATATGTGAGGATAAGTGCAAGAAAATGAATGAATGAATGTTTGTTTAATTATGAGGTATACTTTTGTAGTGTTAAGTTGCTGTGTGATGAATTTAGTGTTGTTCTCAGTAAGATTACACTGTGACTCAGACTGTTATATTGCCATACTGATATTTAAATATAATGACCTTAATGACCTTTTCAACGGGTTGACAAGTTTGTTGTGAGTGCAGTGATAGCTGGTGATTGGCTCCTGACAAAAAAAAAGCTACCGTTTACTCACATTGTTGAGATTTTGACATTTCCTGACTAGCTTTTTATTTTTAGGACGGTCTCTGCTAATCTTCACGATAGCTTCGGGCATGCAAATGGAGCATGATCATCCTCCGACATAAACTACCACTTCAGTTCCAAAGCAGCAGAATATGAGCTGATGAGTGTGACGCAAGAATCTGAGACACATTTTTCTGTATGAAATGAGTGACAGCGGAACAAGGCTGTGTAAAGAGGCATTATCCACAGTGCCTCACTGATGACTACTTGGGGCAAATACACTTTAAATGAGGCTGCACACAGCTAGGAATCACAGGTTCGATTCCCTGCTCTGGCAGTTTGCATGTTCTACGGGTACTCCGGTTTCCTCCCACATTCCAAAAACATGTTAGGTTAATTGGCGACTCCAAATTGTCCATAGGTATGAATGTGAGTGTGAATGGTTGTTTGTCTATATGTGCCCTGTGATTGGCTGGTGACCAGTCCCGCCTCTCACCCGAAGACAGCTGGGATAGACTCCAGCACACCCGCGACCCTTGTGAGGATAAGCGATAGAAAATGAATGAATGGACACTTTATATGAGTGCATACCAATAATGTGACTCGGTCAGTTCTGACAAAATGATAAGTACGATATTCCACTCTTTGTTAAATTCTTCAACTCTCTTTTAAATAATACAAGAAAACAATCAGACACCAGAGAAGCTGATAAAATCTTGATCACAGACACGGATGCCCAGACTACGAGTTCAGTGTTGGGTAGGAAAATCCTTGAGGAAGCTCGTGAGCTGTTTATTTTTTTGCCTGCCTCATCACTCCAGGGTTTTCGCTCAAAGACAAACATTTAATAATTCATCTGCTCATTCTTCCTCCATTGGTGGGGCCTTGAGCCAGCTTTTTTCCATTGGTGCTGTCATTTCTCCCAGCCATTTAAAGTGGATGTCAGGAGCCTTAATGGAACAGAGTGGCATGTGTTTCTTAACAGCAACACCAAAAATATAATAATATACTGTAGAGACAAAATGATGCCGGAGGATAGAAAAACAATAAAATTAGGGCACGTCGCTTGTAGCTGCATCACCTTGTCGAAAACTGACATGTAGCTGCCTTATGCACGAGACATTTTTTTGCACAGTAAACAGCACATTTCAATGCTGTTAGTGCCAAAAAGGCAAGACGTGGGATAAGTGACAAAGTAAGAGCAAGTCATATCAGGAAGGCCTGAATATTTCCGACATTCCCGAAAAGGAGTCTAAAAATACAGACCATCGTCTTTGGGTCAACTGGGGCTAACATGTTCTCTCTCATCTCCAGGAAGAACTCCATCTCCATATACTTAACGCCTCATACACAGCCTTGTCTGCAGCTCCTACACCATTAATCCCACCGATTTATAGACAAGCCGCACAATATATGCAGCGCTTAGTTGAAGTTGAGCATCAATTATTCGAACAAATCCTACTTTTATAAGATGAGAAGGTAATTAGCATCACTAAACCTTAGCATTCATTTACGCTGGCTACAAATACAAAGGTGTTCTCCATTCAAAATTTTAGAAAAGTTAATACCAATACCTAAAATGTCCATTTCATGCATACAACACAACAGCAACGCTCGACCAAGGGCGGTTTTGTCAAGGTCAAACTCAAGCCAGCGGAGACAAATGACCTTTCCTCGTCATCTTTGGAATGTCGAATATTGGAATCACTTTGGGTAATAACAAATAATGACCCAATCTCCAACACTGGCAAAAGACGTATTGATTTAATTCACCCAGCAAAGCCTGAAATTACGACCTTAGCTTCATAAAGATGGATATGTCTCTGTCTGCACAATGAAATATCTATTTTATGTGATTGGTGATGGGTCAGAACCCCCACCCCGACATGATTGAATCACAATATACTGAAATGTCATGTGACTTCCTATTTCAAGCACCATTCCCGTAGAAATAAAAGGCCCCACAAATAATACCTGTACTTTGAGAAGTAAATACTGAACCTAGCCTATTTTGAATGCAGACTTACTTTGTTTGCCAACAAATTAGAATTTGTGTGTTGAGTCGACGCATGAAACTATGGGCCTGAGAATGGTATTAGATCAGACATCACATTAGCTGGAAAAGATGTGGATATATACGCAAATTACTGTGCAAAATGCAAATCAACAGCCATTTAGCAAATTATGTAAAAGGCCAATGCATGCAAAAGAAATGAAATAGACATGACAAGCTAATTCAGGTGGAAGCACTATTCGGAATAATCTTACAATGTGACAAAAAGCATCTGATGAATTTATTCAATGCACTGTATGGTCACAATGAATATTCTTTGTATAATTTTTCCATTTGCGGTGTGATTTATTTATAATCATGCACTATAAAATAGTGACGACAATGCATTTATGTGCGTAATTACGAATATAAATATTCTTCAGATTGCACCAATCTAACTTCACTGATTTTAAATTTACACAATTATTGTAAGATTAATTGTTATATCTTAAGGGGAAAATATACATGATAGTATGAGTTATTCAAGGATAAGAAGTTCTTCATGAAGTCAACACACAGGAAGAAAAACTTTGAAGGGCAGTCGCGAAGGTAGCAAGAGTTCACGGTTTATCCTTTTTAAAATTGGATGATTGAATTTCTTGGCAGGGGGATTCATTAAAATGATAATTCTTATTTATGAAGCCCTTTAAAAAATTAAAATACTTTCCGTGTACTGCTTGCTATTAATTAAACTTTCTCTCTCCCTCTCGTTTTGTTTCCTCGGTTCCCTCCGCTCTCCTACTTCCTATTGAACTTGACACACTAATAGGTTATGAATAATTCTGTTTCAGTTTAGACAGCAATTAGCCACAATGCCAGAGGCCATTCGTCTTCGTCTCCAGCGGTGCGGTAATTTAGGACCTAGCTAAGTCGGGGGTGCTTCGGCTGTCCCACCGCTGTATCGTTCGCTTCTTCCCGCCCGGCATTAAAACCGAGAACCACCCACTTTGTTTGAGACAATGAAGACCTAACTTCTATCTGGTAGGCAGCTTATACCCTCGGTTCTTAAGACTGCAACCTTACTGTACCTCATGGAGTACCCAAATTCTCAACATACTTGATATTCATTAAAACCAAACACTCTGATAGTAGAGTGCATTAGCTAGTAATCACAGTCACTAATGATATCACTCCAAACCCTTATGTTTGTAAATGACGGTAGCAGGTACTCACACATGACGGTGAGGAAAACATTCCCTGACGCCAGAACAACCTTCTCCCTTGTTGCACGGTCGTAGATTCCCACATGGCATTCGTAAGGTCCGTTGTCCGAGATCCGGACCTCTGGGAGCCTAGAAAACACAACAATGTTGAAAAGAACAGACACTGCCATTTTGGCACTAGGAAATATTTTGATACAATAAAATCGCCTCCTCTGACCCAAGCCTTTGTCTGCAGTGTACTTTTTCTTGATATTTTTCCTTGATATTTGTGGTAAGAAAGGACCTAGTGATTATTATACTGGAACTCATCTTTGTCTTTGTAAGACTGAGGTCCTTATATTATCATAACATTAAAATATTTGTTCCTGTTTGGGATCAGATGGACAATATTTTAGATTTGTAATATGTAATAGGCAAATGTAGTTTGCCTATTTAACTTGCCGCTATCTTGTTTTCACAGAAATGGGTGCAATTATGTAACATCGCCACAAGATGGTGTGGCCAGTGTCTCTGAATGAGGCTAATGGGTCAAAGTTTTAAAAAACAGTATCATGGTGCTGAAAGGAAAGAATGTAATGCCCTTGTTTTGCAGATGCAGAATCTCAGGAGAATAGAGGACTGTTATCCTTGGGTGGGGGTGGGGGGGGGCGAGAAACAGAGCAGAGCAGAGTTTCACTTTTATTGCTGATAAATTTGAGAACGATGTGTTCGAGGGTGTAGTTGAGTTTGGTGGCAAAAGGGAGCACATAACAGTAAAGCCTGATGTAGAATCTGTAGATGTTGACTAAGCAGTTGAAAAGAAGGGGCTCCGAGACAACACCATGGGGTTCGTTGGAGGTGAAAAAAAAGGGTAAAACCGGCAACAAAGATGTTTGTTTATAGAACACACCATAAATGATAATCTGTTGTTTCACAACTGAACAACTCAAAAGGTTCGTCATCACCCTTTATTAAAAACAAGATGAGGAATTATTCCTATGAACATGGTGCTATAAAATGTTTTCAAACATAAAACATTGTTTTGATACACTTTTAATAGTCTATAAATGGAAATATCATCATTTGAGAAAAGTCATAAAAAGTGGATTCATGAGGTTTTCGTGGCTGCACGGTGGAAAAGTGGTTAGCATGCAGACCTCACAGCTAGAACCTCGACCATCTCTGTGTGGAGTTCGCATGTGTGGGTCTTCTCCGGGTACTCCGGTGTCCTCCCACATTCTAAAAACATGCTAGGTTAATTGGCGACTCCAAATTGTCCATAGGTATGAATGTGAGTGTGAATGGTTGTTTGTCTATATGTGCCCTGTGATTGGCTGGCGACCGGTCCAGGGTGTACCCCATCTCTCGCCCAAAGACAGCTGGGATAGGCTCCAGCACCCCTGCGACCCTTGTGAGGATAAGCGGTAGAAAATGAATGAATGAATGAATGAATGAATGTTTTGGTTTTGGTTGCACGGCGGTCAAGTGGTTAGCGCGCAGGCCTCACAGCGAGGAGAACTGAGTTCAACTCCACTCTCGGCCATCTCTGTGTGGAGTTTGCATGTCCCCCCCGTGCATGTGTGGGTTTTCTCCGGGTACTCCGGTTTCCTCCCACATTCCAAAAACATGCTAGGTTAATTGGCGACTCCAAATTGTCCATAGGTATGAATGTGAGTGTGAATGGTTGTTTGTCTATATGTGCCCTGTGATTGGCTGGGGACCAAGGGTCCAAGGTCTACCCTGCCTCTCGCCAGAAGACAGCTGGGATAGGCTCCAGCACCCCCTGTGACCTAAGGATAAGCAGTAGAAAATGAATGAATGAGGTTTTCATTATTTGGCTGGAAATATGATCAGCACTTTTATTTCTTATGATCCCCCAAAGGCCAAATAATCAACCATGCTAGCATGACAGTAGCTCATTTATAAATCGCAACACAGCATTTTGTCATATTGTCATTGTTATATATTATTCCAAAGAGAAACAGGACAAAAGCCGCACGGGACATAAATATTTACTAAAAAAATGACAAGGTCGTCCACAGCGCCCGATGATATCTCAGGCTTGTTCCTACTGTTGGTCCAAAGCTGTTTTGAGTGTGTTCCACTGTGGTGACTCACCCACGGTCGCACGAGGACAGTTTAACCTGACTGACCGCAACACTCTAGACAGTTGGCCGCCACACGAGACAGCGCTTTATATGGTTCAATGTAACAGACTGTATGCGTGTTTACTGGGCCATTGAGCTCCCTTGGTACAATTCTTAAGGGATGCATTGTGTGTTCTGTCAAAATCCGGCTATAAATGGTAATTATAATGCTTCAGTGATATTTACTGTAATTGTTGTAACACTGATGGAAATAGCATAAGTGCACATCACTGTAAAAGGAATTAATTTATAAACGTTAAGATGTCAGTTGTTGACAGTGTCTTAATTAAGTCTTATACTTCTGGTTGTCAGTGCAGTTCTTGCTCAAAGTCACCTGGGATTAGTTTCATTGCCACCATGAAAATAAAAAGGTACATTTGTGTTTATGTTAACCAACGCAAACAGTAGTTTATTGGATGCATAACTCCGAGAGTATCAGTGACGCTACCTTTCGATCAATCCCATTAACCCACCGAGTTATTATCTCATGATACAAAAACACAACCATTCATTAGAGTGCTCAATACATGTTAATCTTGTTATTTTTGTTGTGAAAAATAACATTGAATTGCTTATTTTCTGTGTGCTCAAATATTTAAATATTTATTTCTTTTTTACTTTTCAGCACCAGAATCCTCCTTCCCAGAAACACCCAAGTGTTATGTTGAATTCTGTACTGTTGTGGTGCAGTTTATAATTTTTTTAATATGTTGCCTGCTCGTTGCTCGGCTTTTGCTCGAACACCTAAGATGCGGAGATGCGTGTAAGATTGGTAAGGGTGGTAGTGGCTCAGGAGTTAGAGCAGGTCATCCAGAAACCAGAAGGTTGGTATTCGATCCGTTTCGATCCCAATTACTCCATCCCAGTCAAAGTTGATGTGTCCTTGGGCAAGACACTTTACCCACCTTGCCTCTAGTGCTGCTCACACTGAATGAATGTTTGGCGCGAATTAGCAGACACATTTCCGTCAGTCTACCTCAGGGCAGCTGTCGCTACTGATGCAGGCATAATATAAATCTAATCCATATGATTATTGTCATTTGTATCCTAATAGACTTCTACACCGCTATGTACATCTGTGCAATACTTTGTTTTTTATATTCAGTATAGTTACTCCAGACTCCATTCTGCAATATCTGCAATATTAAGGCTCTAAATGCAATATATTATGTTCTATGTGAAGCATTTCTATAATGCATCAAATTAACTCACTAGCAAGATCTCAGTGTATAGACTGGTCATATATCTCATCTAGTTTCATATTACGTGCATACTGTATTTGTGTATAACTCTGTGTAAAATTGTTGATTTTGTTAATACTTGGGTTGTTTATATTGTTTATTTTTCTATATTGTGTATTTTGTACTGCTTAACTGATTCTGTACTCTTGTGCAATGCAAATTTCCCCACTGAGGGACGAATAAAGGCATATCTTATCTTATCTTATCCATTTTCAAAATTCGCCACATCAGATGTGTTGATTTCAGTACATTTTTTAGGACTATTTTGATACAAAATATTTTGATACAACTGTCCCAATAATTTTTTCCTTGACCTTGTATTATATGTATAATGCATTTTCGGCAGTTATGAGTATCTTGCATTGGTTGCACTGCCTTTACTTTTCTTTGTTTTCTTCAGCTCACCTCTATTTCAATTTATATCGAAAACTACTTAGTATACTTGTTAGTACTTGTTAGTAATTGTCTCATTTAGTTGATCTAAGAACCACAATAAGCAAGACAACGTAAAGCTTGAATAAACCAATGATGAACAAATATTTGAAAAAATAAAGATCAGTATATATTAAAAAAAAAATGTGAGTACCTCCAGCCATAAAGTGAGACTGTCTCAACAGACATGCTCGAGGGATAAGTGTAAAATAGTCTCTCTCTCTTTTTTTAAAATTGTATTATAAAATGATGAGGGTAGCATTGTGAATCTCTCCAGAGGGGAGTTAATTGGCTTTGTCTTGGCTGACTACATTCCAGTAAACGCTGATGTAGCCTATTGCTTTGTTTTTTTTTAACATACAAAGCCCTATCTGCTATCCACAGTCCAGATTTTTGAATTCATGGATTCAAAGCAAGACAAGTGTTGTGAAAAGAAACCAGACATAACCAACATGGAGGGGAGGATTTGCTGCCTGCTATAAAAATGGTGAGGAGGCCACAAAGGAACCTACAACCACAGCGAGTTCAAACTAGCGGACCAGTTGACAACAAAATGTTCAAGAGAATCAATACCTGACACATTGGGTTTCTTCATTTTCAAAAGTGTTGTAATGAAACGTTCAACACATCTTCGATGACTCACTGTCTTCTGTCACAGCTAATTACTGATCAACTGGAAATCTTAAATGAGCCATGTAACATAATACATCAGAGACAGGCGAGAGGCGGGGTACACCCTGGACTCGTGGCCAGCCAATCACAGGGCGCATATAGACAAACAACCATTCACACTCACATTCATACCTATGGACAATTTGGAGTCGCTAATTAACCTAGCATGTTTTTGGAATGTGGGAGGAAACCAGGGTACCCGGAGAAAACCCACACATGCACGGGGAGAACATGCAAACTCCACACAGAGATGGCTGAGTGTGGAATCGAACTCGGGTCTCCTAGCTGTGTGGCCACTCGTCCGCCATGTAGCCTTCAACAGGAAACCATTATTGTTGGGAAACAAGTCTGTGAGCCTAAAGACATCTAAAATGAACAAGTGCATTGCTGAGGAAGCAGAAGGTGAAGGAATGGTAAGTTCATCTCCAGACGTGAACCCAAATGAGGACTTGTGGGGCATCCACAGATGGAATTAAGGTGGACGAGGGCAAAGTGTCGAACATCCACCAAAAGAAGTAATCATGGAGGAGTAGAAGGAGGAGTCCAGTCAAAAACTTGAGTGACAGCTCAGCCTCAAACTAGGCCCTAGAAATGCATCCTAAATCATCAAAATACGGCAAGATATTACAAGTATTACATGGTATATTCAATGTACTTGTTCTTGGATGATTACAACATGTATATAAAACGATTAAAACGTTGTTTGAGTTTTTTTTAGAGGGTTTCATAATCAAAATAGATGTGTCCCAATGATGTGCATTGTTAGCTAGCACTTATTAACTCATTCATTCATTCATTTTCTACCGCTTTTTCCTCAAGAGGGTCGCGGGGGTGCTGGAGCCTATCCCAGCTGTCTTTGGGCGAGAGGCAGAGTACACCCTGGACTGGTGGCCAGCCAATCACAGGGCACATATAGACAAACAACCATTCACACTCATTCATACCTATGGACAATTTGGAGTCGCCAATTAACCTAGCATGTTTTTGGAATGTGGGAGGAAACCGGAGTACCCGGAGAAAACCCACGCATGCACGGGGAGAACATGCAAACTCCACACAGAGATGGCCGGGGGTGGAATTGAACCCTGGTCTTCCCCTTGTTGGAACTAGCACCAATACAGCACTGGTTCTAACTCTACATTTAAAAATCTCTGCATATTCAAACATAAAATGTCATTGCGAACCACTCAACCACTGTGCTGCCCAAGTCATGAAATCACAGTCTTATTAAATGTGTTTTGTCTTGTGAGAAGTGACAGGAAATGCACAAGGCAGGAGAGTCGGTTCCAAAAATAGAACTCCCTTGGAAAGCAACCATGTTGTTATTGCACTTAACCTGAAGACCAGAAAGAACGAGGGTGAAGTAATGTGTCGGGCTGCCTGGGAAGTTGGAGACAAATGATGCTCACTGTGAGTGTAACAACAGTAACAACAGTAAGCTATGCACACATGGAGGCCGGGGGGGTGATACATTGGTTTGTAGGTTCTAAGAGTCTGACAAAATAAATTGAATAAGCAAACATATGAACCCTGCAAGGTCTCCCAAGTAGACCACAGACTGTGAAATGTGTAGATCCTGGTGGATCAGCGGCAAACACAGAACACCGCAGAGGGGGGATCGATTGTCCCCCAGGAGTTGTATAGGAAAGCTCTTTCCTCTTTAGGAAGACTGTGTGCAGAGCTCCCTGCGCCTGCTAATGCAAGCATATGCCACTGTCTAAATGGAGCGTGAAAAATAGCAGTCAATCCCTCCATCAAAATAACAAGCACGCCGTCTGATATTCCTTCTGGTCCAAAGCTTTATGGGTGAAGGAGGTCAACGCAGCCAGTCCTCGCTGGAGAGGGAGAGGCATGCACACAGATGTGTGTAATCACTCGTGTTTCCTGGAGGAGGGAGCAATGATGAAGCAAAAATGATGAGCATAATACCGTGCCTCTGAAAGCGTCAAGGGATATGTGATTGGTTTTGGTTAGATTAGAAGAAGCGCTGAGGTAGCTCATCTCTCTATTCCTTACCCACAAAGCTGCCGTGCTGTTGTTTGCTTGCCTAAACACACCATTCATTGATGCGGGAGAATTATTGCATGGATAGAAAATACACAATATAGAATATTATGTAATTCAATCCAAAGATTTACTATTTCTGTGCAAGAGGCGGGCCAGCCAATCACAGGGCACATATACTAGACAAACAACCATTCACACTCACATTCATACCTATGGACAATTTGGAGTCGCCAATTAACCTAGCATGTTTTTGGAATGTGGGAGGAAACCGGAGTACCCGGTGAAAACTCCACACAGATATGGCCGAGGGTGGAATTGAAATGGGGTCTTCTAGCTGTGAGGCCTGCGTGTTAACCACTTGTCCACCAGGCAGCCCACAGACACGTCAGCATTGATATTGGAAAACATTAATTAATTAATTCATTTTCTACCGCTTTTCCTCACGAAGGTCGCGGGGGTGCTGGAGCCTATCCCATCTGTCTTCGGGCGAGAAGCGGGGTACACCCTGGACTGGTGGCCAGCCAATCACAGGGAACGTATAGACAAACAACCATTCACACTCACATTCATACCTATGGACAATTTGGAGTCGCCAATTAACCTAGCATGTTTTTGGAATGTGGGAGGAAACCGGAGTACCTGGTGAAGACTCCACACAGATATAGCCGAGGGTGGAATTGAAATGGGGTCTTCTAGCTGTGAAGCCTGCATGCTAACCACTTGACCACCATGCAGCCCACAGACACATTCATTCATTCATTCATTTTCTACCGCTTTTCCTCTCCTCACGAGGGTCATGGGGGTGCTGGAGCCTATCCCAGGTGTCTTCGGGCGAGAGGCGGGGTACACCCTGGACAATCACAGGG
This sequence comes from Doryrhamphus excisus, assembly GCF_030265055.1. Classification (NCBI taxonomy): domain Eukaryota; kingdom Metazoa; phylum Chordata; class Actinopteri; order Syngnathiformes; family Syngnathidae; genus Doryrhamphus; species Doryrhamphus excisus. The sequence continues at coordinate 13,447,619 of NC_080483.1, forward strand.
CACATATAGACAAACAACTATTCACACTCACATTCATACCTATGGACAATTTGGAGTCGGTGATTAACCTAGCAAGAAAACCCACACATGCAAACTCAACACAGAGATACTTGAGGGTGGAATTGAACTGGGGTCTTCTAGCTGTGAGGCCTGCGTGCTAACCACTCATCCGCCATGCAGCCCACAGACATCAGCATTGATATTGGAAAACATTGAATTTTTTTTTATCATTTTATTTTATGTATCCACTGAAACACAATCATTCTCCAATTTTGAAGGAACACAAAATGCTCGATGTCAGCCATCTCTGTTGTTTGTTTAGCCTGGTGATTATCTAATTTATTTGACGGTTTTGATGCAATTTGCATTACTGAACCAGCTAGGGTGCAGTAATGTTTATTACTGTTCAGTTGATTGCAATTCATGATTCCAAAACAGAACAGTAATTACCAGGAACTGCAATGAAATTGGCATTAAAAATCAAATATTACGCTTTTATTCTGAAGGGTTGACATGGCGCTGTGACTGGGATGCAGCAGCCCCTCACTTTCCCGATGTGTTTACATGTTTTTGTAAGTACCGAGTTTGGCTTGACCAGAATACATGTACTGTTGAAAGTTACTGTTACACATTGGTAGCAGCTCTTTATGGACTTTAAAACCCGAGTACTCCAGTAAAACTACAGAAGCCAGGCACCCTCCGGTGGCCCAACTCAGCCTCGACCCCCACTACTGCACCGCAGGTGCAGAGAAAGCGCCGCAGGCGGTGTGATAGAAAACAGAGGGATCTGGGCTAGGCCAACAGCTAACTTATATAATCTGATTTTTCCATCGAGCACGCTGGTCAATGCTTGCTTTTCCCGAAAATGTACACTTTTTCATATCAACCAAGGAGACTGTGAGAGGATGTTGTGTTTATATACTCTTGGAAAAAATGTTTAATCAAGAGAAAATCAAGAGTTAATCAAGAGAAAAGTTTAATTTGTGTATACCTTAGGGTCATTCCTAGCCATTAAACGACGATGGTGGATCCCGCAGCCAACCCAGTTGAGATCCAATGCTGTAAGGCTCGAGTGTCATCAGCGACATGTGAGCCGTTTGTCGCACAAGGACTAATCTTTTTCGCTGGCACTTGAAAACAATAGAAAAAAACCCACAGCTGCTCTTCTTCCCTTTGAATGATTGTGTGTAATGGCTCTCAGAGCAGAGCGACGGCCGGCCGTGTCAAATGTAGTCAATACCAGTGTCACGTCTGAACCCGTTTTAATCATCGGATAGCTGGCCAGAAATGAGAATCGCTTCAATTATTGTTAATTCTGTGTCGTGAAACAAAGGTGAGAGGTCAGTTTCAAAGAAGCTATTGGTTTATAAAACATAAACAGGGATTGATTTTCCTGTTTGTTGGGATGATATTCACACAGTAAAAGGGGATTACCAAAAGAAACCTTTTAGAACGGTGTTGACCAGTCAGAAGGGCCGATTTCTCAAGAGAATTTAGAAGAACAAGTAAAACTGTACAAGGTTGATTCGGACCCGTACCAACTCAGGAGCATACGTAGATGAAAACATCAAATCAAGAGATGTCTTGCCCAATACACAATGTAGGCAATTATTAAAGGGGACTGAACTTCGAACAAGTCTAATCCGCAGTGAACTTAACAGGAACGGTCACAAAGCACTATTAGGAATGGAATATTTTCCAATCCATTATCAATGAGTACTGAAACATACTGTATGTGCTTATATACAACAAATCGATAACACACTCACAAGACCTTTCGGCCTCTGTGTGAGGATACTATTGCGCCTCCATCAGCCATCATAACAGAGATAATGGGACCTCGAAAATTCACCGTGGGACGAACCTTATAGACGGATCAACAAAACGGGATTTGGATCTGGCTTGTAATCAATCTTCATTTAGTCAAAGACAAGTTAAATGACGGCATCTATCTTCTTTAGAATGGACGGGAATGTGAGACCAAGTATTGTACAACCTCTGTGACAAGTGTAAAAAGAAGTTCAGCATTACATGAGTGGGGGCAATTTGTTAATTATGATAAAAATCTTCACTGAATTAATGAAATAAATTAGTTACCACTGTTCAATGAGTTCAATTCCATCCTCGGCCATCTCTGTGGGGGTTTTCTCCGGGTACTCCGGTTTTCTCCCACATTCCAAAAACATGCTAGGTTAATTGGCGACTCCAAATTGTCCATAGGTATGAATGTGAGTGTGAATGGTTGTTTGTCTATATGTGCCCTGTGATTGGCTGGCCACCAGTCCAGGGTGTACCCCGCCTCTCGCTTGAAGACACCTGGGATAGGCTCCAGCACCCCCTGCAACCTTTGTGAGGATAGGCGGTAGAAAATGAATGAATGAATGTTAAGGTGCTATTTTACAGCCCAAGTGAAAATTCTGTAATATTAGTAGATTATGATTGTCATGAAAATGCAATCCCACAATATTATTCGACTGTAAGATTACGGGAAATTCAATAATAAATAATTTTGGTCAATTTTCACACATATTGTGCATAACAATCCTGGATAATGAGTCCCATTGAAGAAGTGATGGGTATCATAGTGAACTTATCTCTTAAATCATTATTCAGAATATTTTTTTTATGTTGTGTGTCAATTACTGACTAGCCGTTTTTGCTGTAAGAAAATAATGGCAAGTCGATGGACCTCTTTCCAATTTTCTGATCAATATAACATGACATTTGACGAGAAGTTGAGAAAATTCAGTATTTGATTCCAATGCTATTGTGTAACAAAAACTATCAAATTAATTTTCCCCACACACGCCATTCAAACATCAATTTCCAATGCAAAGCCAAGTACTATAAAACCATCAGCTGTGTCCATGTTAAAATAAAAAGGAAATATTTTGGCACGAGAAACTCATTTTCCACCATCGTTTTAAAGTGGTCACGGGTTAAGGAGTTTGACTTCATAATTGTATTTTTTAAGTACTTAGTCTATGAGTTCCTACCAAATTCCTGAAGAAAATTGTCCTTAGCTGACCACACAGGCCAAGCGTCCTGATCCAAATATGAGTAAAGGTCAGTGCAGCTACTTTGTATCTGCATCTGGTGCTTGCTCATTTTAAAATTCGACTTCCTCTTTGTGCGTTGTCGAGGCTTTTCATGTGTGCATTTGTGTTTTTTGTGTCTTTGTGCATGTGTTGTAATGATGCTACCCTCCCAAAGGGATAGTAGGCTTGTCCGGATAAATCATCCTCAGTTGGGCAGCCACACTAAACAAAAGGGGAGCAACAGAAAAAAAAAAAAAAAAGCTACATAAACAGGAGAACACACAGAGAGAGACGTACGCACCGGCTGCAACAACAAGAAGAGCAAAGACCACACGAAGCACAATAATGAGAGGACTCGTTCCAAAACCCTGACAAACAGTACGTTCAACATATCTGTCGAGAGCGAAGAAAGCAGCAGGAAGTCAAAATTACAAGATGGGCAGACAGAAGTCAAGAGTATCCAAAGACATTCCCTGAAGGACTTCCGCTCTTAGAGTACTACTTCATCTTTCTCTAGATGGTACATTCACTCCTAGAAACCTGTTAATGAGTACGCAGTGTGGGCATTTACAAGGATTTAAGTACCACTAAGAGAACACCCTGGCCAGATGTTTGCTAATTCTTGTAGACTGAACCCTCTATCTTTAGAAAAAAAAAATCAGTGATTAGTGTTTACCCAAGCACAATGTCCTCATTACTGATGGAATTTCAGGCTAATCAGGCTAACGACCTGGCCTATAAGAGAGCCGATCTGGGGGTTGTCGGAATACATCTCACGCATCGGTCGTCCATTTTTCCTTTTCTATGCTTTTCATACTAATGTCCATTGGTAAAGTCTACAGATTCATCATATTCAGTATTTGGCGGCGTAAGGCTTTGATGGAATTACGTTTCAGATGACGGACTATGCTTTAAGCAGAGTATAAGGAGCGACCACCAGAGGCAGTAGAGTTAAGGAAACAGGAAAAACATTGACAGCATCACAGACATTATCCGTCCATCCATTTTCGATACCGCTTGTCCTCATTCGGTTCCAGCTTACTTTGAGTAAGTAGACAGGGTACATCCTGAACTGAACAAACAATGGGCTGGCAACCAGTCCAGGGTGTACCCCGCCTCTCGCCCGAAGACAACTGGGATAGGCTCCAGCACCCCCAATGAATGAATGAATGAATGAATGAATATAAACAAACAACCATGCAACTGAACATGGACTGGTCTTTTAGGGATGTGGGAGGAAGAAAACCCCCACACGGGAAATTTGAACCCTTGATCTCCTGACTGCCGCTCACATAATAATCATTGGGATGCCGTGCGACCCCCCACAGAAATTTTTCCGTCTCGTAAAATTAATTATGATAGATCACATATAATACGATTTAATTTGACTGTTGTATTTGACCTACCTTGGCCATTTCTTATCAGGTAACAATATAATCCAATAGGGTGGGGGTGTTCCTACTAAGCCAAAATGAATTATAATGGAACCTCTGAATTTGAATGTCATTAAGGACGTAGGAGGTGACAAAATAATACTTTTTAAAATTGTTTTTCAATGTTTTTCAGTGGTTAACCACTTGTTACGATGAATGAATATGTTCTATGGCACTAGCACGAGCACTACACCCTTTATAAAAATATTTTATTGTTTTAACATTTGAATATTCAATTTTTTACACTTTTTTACACTTGTATGACAGTTTGACATTTTATGATAACAAAAGTTTGACTCAGGAATTTGAATTGCCATTAATGTAGAGCGTGTTTTTTGGTTTATCCTGAAAATTTCTAGTAAAACGTATCCTCTGTTTACATACATTTTCCAGTTAGTGTACAATGTACGTGTTATTAATAATTAAATGTAATTAAATGTAATTATTAGCACTCTATTAGCATGCTACACATAGAAACAAGAACTGAAAGTCAGCTCCATCGCCTCTCTGTGATGTCATCATCATCAGCAGGTCTAACTAAAACTGTTCTGGCACAAGTCTCTGCTTTTCTTTTGGTCACATATGAAAAATAACCCAAAATGGAGCTGGAGAACGTTGTAAGGTGAGCAACACTATTGAATTAAAAAAATAAGGTGGATCTCGCGGCCACATTGCCGCCTTTGCCACTACCTTCGCCATCTCTCCTTTAGTCATTTATTGTATGTGTATTTCTATACATTTCAAATAATTTTGTGCACATAAAACTATGAAAATATGAAAATTGGCTTTATGTATGGAATATGTACGTAATTATGGCATGGGCAAACCTGTTTACAATCTTCAAAAAACGATTTTTATCACTGTAGGCATGAAATTACTTGCATGTACTTTACATTTGTACTATGGGAGATCAGATAATCAGATACAATAAACCCTTTAAGATGTGCGTGTGTCACGTCAAATGGGTTCCCCCTAGGGGAACTTAGTGGCCATTGTGTGTCATTGGCGGTTTCCACTTTGAGTTTTCGCTTGCTGTGCGTAGGAATATGTATTCTTCTTTATATTTGGAATTGAATTCATTTACTTCGATTAACCATTCTTATGTGTGAAAATGCTGAATTTGGACAACAAATCGGTAAAGGTATATATATATGTATGATTTGTTAATGATGTGATGTGTCATTGAGCAATTCATATTTCATCTCCCCAAATCATCAATAGTTCATCATTTGCTACAGTCACAAAACCCAGAGAGCGAAATACACGTCATTTGCTGAAGAATAAACGTAATTACTAATGAGGCTCACCGCACAGTCGATTGGTACACCAGGTCCTCACGCCTGCGGTAGTCCTCCATGTGAGAGTAGTTGGTATTAAACATGGCATCGTAAGTGAAGATTTTCTGCTTGATGGTGCCTCCATCTGTGACCTGTGAAGCAAAACCAAAGAACACTCATGATTCATTTGGTGATGGATGGGACAGGGCCAACCTTTTTGCACCTTGAGCTTCGCCTATGCACAACCTGTTGTCCAGGGGGGCCCGCAGCGGAGGAGATACGTGTAATTGCCTCATTGATTAATGTGCTGGAATGATAAGCTTGTAGAGCTTCAAGCTAGTCATTGAACACCTGCTTATTGGATAGCATCTGCGGCACAGTCTCTCAGGAGTAAGTATGTCCGTCCGTGTGGTTAGACCTCAGTGATGACGGACAACCGAGGTATCAAGGATGTGGCATTCTGCAGAGGTAATGGCTTGTGGCGAGATACTGCAGAGCTAGGAGGATATTCAAAACACTCGAGGCAGGATGGATGATGGAGGAGTTCTTTTCTCCCTTTAATATTCACAGAATTGCTAAAGTCACTTAGCATGTGAATGACAGTGATTGCTTCTCTTCCCAAGAAGCCTCAAGCTGCCATAAAGGAAAAAAAGGTGACAGGATTTTAATGGAGTCACTAATACCGCTTTGAAGAGGGAAATTGTTGCTGGGCCTGGAAGCTCTCGCGTGCTTTTCTAGTTAAGAAGGTATCATTCACATCAAACCCAATCCCTTCACTGGGGTAAACACTGTCAAGGCGTTTCTTGATTAGTCTCCGCAGTGTACACATCGCAACATGAAGACAAAGACAAACTCTATTTACAATAGCAAACAATATTTGACGTGTATGTTGGCTAACTCGTAGAAGCTTTTGCCTCCATGGAGAAAGCTGAGAGCCTCGGGCTTACTGTGTCGAGCGTTACAACGTATGAAGTCAATGGTGCTGAAACAACGTGGACATAATTTAACCTCATGCTTGTCACCAGAATGTGGCCAATTTTGGGGTATTTTTAAACACGGAAAAATACAAATCGTCACCCCAGCAAAACTGCCTAAGTCATATTTTGGGAATAAACACAAAACCGACCCGGAGTTCTGGGAGAAGGAAAGCTTGTACTGGACCTTGCAAATCAGTTGGGTCTTGGTAGCTTTGTGATGCGACCCCAGGATGCAGAGAGCAGGACCAAACGAGCAGATAAAAATCAGGGCTCGACAATAACGATGTACCGATGGCCCGGGGCAAGTTAAAGCAAAATTTGGGTAAGTAAATCCAATCAGTGATATTCCCGTCTAGATAGTAATTGCCCTTTTGGGAACCATATGACTCAATGAGACTTTGAAAGATGGATTACAATACAACCAGTACAACACAAACACTGCATCTTGGGTTATAATGGTCTTCAATACTCAATGAGTATTATCACCGCGGAACTCATATTTTCCCATGGTAATCCACTTTTATATCGAGGTAAAAACAAGAAAATTTATTTTTAGTTAAAATAGTCTTCAATAATCTGCAAAACTATTATATAAATTATTAATTACATGTGCAAAATGTATTTCACAGCACAATGTAATATTCATTTTATGTGGGACAGCATTAAAATACTGAAATTAAAATATTAAAAGGACAAATGCGAACTACAAAAAAATCAACACGATAAAATAAGAATTCATATTTGTAAATATCAAGGAAGAAGATGGACATCAAAAAATATTTTCAATTTATTGACATTCATTGACAAATCATTTTTAGCTTAGTTTTCTACCTCTTGTCTCTGGAAAAAAAAACAAGACGATATCAAATCAAATGCAGGTTAGATATGACCTATTATTAGTCATATAATAATAAGTATTTAAGCAAATTTTAACTATATGTTGCCTAAACCAAGCATAGCCAAGCACACCAATGGATAAATGAACTATAATGCAAATATTCGGCATTCAGAAAACTCATTCAAAGATGTTGTGATGATTATGTAAGACTCCATACTGGTCAGTAGGTGTCAGTATCAACTATAATGTTGTTGTAAGACACACAAGCACCAGACTTGATCGTCGGAACAACAGGGTTTTATTGCAGGTTCGAATTATCTCACAACTTCCACCATAATCCCTACCACAGGCTATTGTTTTGCTTATAAACAACGCTAAACTCAATTCTGAATCCCATGACGCCAACGTCATCCCAACTCAGATCCCATCTCAGGCTGTAGATGTAGTGCTGATCACAAAAGAAAGTTTGCTGCTCCTGTATTTATGGTTTATTGTTATACTATACTCTTATGGTTATTAAGTTTTACAATGCTGCAAGACTCAATGGCTGGTTTTACTGTTAAAAGCAGTCATATTTTTAACAACAAACCTATTCGGAAATGTCACCACGGCATTTAATACTTTAACAATGGCAAAGTTCTGCCCCTAAATGGATGAATGGGTTGTGTTTAACTTTGGTGAGTGGAAAAAAAATAACTTGTCATAACATCAGTCAGGTCATTTTAGGGAAATTATTGCAAACAAATCTATTTTTGCTGTTAGGAAATAATGATCAACAAAGCCTTAGTTTGATGAAGAGTAATTTAGAGGTAGAAGCTGGGCATGCAATTATGGCCATACATTATTTTCCTAATTATCTCTCACAAATGAGTGGAAATCTACCTTCTAAGAGGTTACCTTTGCTGATGATGACATTTTGTTTTTTTCTTGCTAAAACTCTGAAGTAATTGGAGTGGATGTGTTGGCACATGCCCAGTTCAACAAAAGCCCAGCCAGGAAATGAAAATCAGTCGTTTCAGACCCTCCCCAACAGTGCCCGTGAACGCTTGTTCACCTGTCAAATGGCACCAATGCAAAATGGCAGCGAGTGACATTTGCTGGTGTTAGAAATAGAACCGACCGCTAAGTGAAGGTAGCAATCGGTAACGCCAACCGGATAGCATTCACACCACCAATCACAGTTAATATGTTCTGAAGCTCATATGTTAACGTAAGTAGGCCATTACTGATATTCTCGGCTGATTGCACCACAGTTAAATCATGCAATCTTTATACATCAGAGGGAACATTAGATAACATGAACCGTGAGGAGCAGAAGTCGCATATTCGCATATTCACACTGAGTCAGTCACCCAAAAATGGTACACTTGAACGAACATCAAACCTGATAAACGACCGCAGTAACAACAGAAACAGGTAAGTAGTAGTAGTAGTCATCTTTGAAAGCATTGTACTATGTGGGGCTTTTTTTTTTTTTTAAACCTGAATGCTGGCCCTCAAAGACGTTTTTTTTTTTTGTGCAAGAGGCAAAAAGAGGTGATGACACAACCGCACACTAATAGAAATCACTGTGACTGCAGTTTAAGGCCATAAAAAATGGCCGCAAGTTGGCAGTTGCTAAGAACTATGCATGAATCTTCTAGATGTATTTACACACTCAACAGCATGGAGGACGTGGAAGAGCACGTTGGAGTGTTGCATGCAGAAGTTGTGCACGCTTATGCACACGTTCATCACCAAATGTGAGAATATTAACTAGTTCATGGTGTCATATAAATTGTTATTTCAATGTAAAACAACCGTTTTTTGTATTGTTTATGTAATGGAATTGGGCTGCACGGTGACCAAGTGGTTAGCACGCAGGTCTCACAGCTAGGAGACCCGAGTTCAATTCCACTCTTGGGCATCTCTGTGTGGAGTTTGCAGGTTTACTCCAGTTTCCTCCCACATTCCAAAAACATGCTAGGTTAATTGGCGACTCCAAATTGTCCATAGGTATGAATGTGAGTGTGAATGGTTGTTTGTCTGTATGTGCCCTGTGATTGGCTGGCCAGCCACACCAGTCCAGGGTGTACCTCGCCTCTCGCCCGAAAACAGCTGGGATCCAGCACCACCGCGACCCTCGTGACGATAAGCGGTAGAAAAGGAATGAATGATTATTACTACTACTAGTAGTAGTAGGCTAGTATTAGCCTGCTTATTGGCTTGCTTATTAGCCTGCTTTTGCTCTATTATATAAAATTTGTCAGAGATTTTTTTGGGGGGTAAAAAAAATAATAATAAAATAAAAAAAAATATTTAAAAAAATCAATTAAAAATATGAAATTATTTAGGGGGGCTTAAGAACATTTTAAAATAGGCCTAATGACGCCACTGGCCCTTAGAAGTAAAAAAAACAAACATGCTAGGTTAATTGGTGACTCCAAATTGTCCATAGGTATGAATGTGAGTGTGAATGGTTGTTTGTCTATATATGCCCTGTGATTGGCTGGCCACCAGTCAGGGGTGTACCCCAAAGACAGCTGGGATAGGCTCCAGCACCCCCTGCGACCCTTGTGAGGATAAGCGGTAGAAAATGAATGATTGAATGAATGTCTACTATATTGGGTAATACAAGTGGAAGGGTGACAATGGAGTGTTAGAGCACAGGAAATCTGTTTAATGCTTTCTAGACATGAACTAATTATGAGAGTATTATATTTACAAAATAGGAACCCTACTTTGTAGAATAGTGTATATTTATATGTTTAGAACATTGGATGCCGTCCAGGCCAGACATCAGTAAATGTAAACATTGTGATATTTACGGATGTAAATAGACCAAAAATTGGATTTTTAACCACAATTCAGCCTGAAAACTCAAAATTTCTACATTTTTCATCTTTCTTTCAAAAAATGTGCAAAGCATCTTTGAATATCTACCGATCCCATTTTTTGGTAGCAGGGAAGAGGTGCCAGATTTTGATGCAGCAACTGAGAAAATGGCCGCTCAAGTGGGAGTGCATGAAGACATGAATAGTATTTGATTGCAATAAAGTAGCATCAGTGGGGAGAAGCAAAGCGTTCCTACGACTGTTTTGCAAAAATGTAGGCCACACAGGTGCACAGTGCAGCACACCTCTCCAACGCTTGCTATGATAATGGAAACATCTCTCTAGACTGAGCAACCACTCTAATGATGCTTCTTGTTTTATTGGGCCCAACCAAGGACCGGGTGTTAGGGGTTAACCTAAGCCCTCCTCCCCTTGCCAGTCTGGGGCCGGACTATTTATAGGCTGCAACTGCATCAAGAGCCACTGGAGGAAATTCAGCTAGTTCACTGCAGGCCAGCTGTGAGAGATTCAACCTAAATCCCGTCTTATCACTGCAGGCCAAAATCACCACAGAAAGTCATTTTATAGAACGGACCTACAATTAGCACCCCCCCATTTTAACATATTATAACTGTAGCAGGTCTTACATATGCAGAGAGAATCACTACTTTAAATGTTAAGCCCCTTTTTGTCCTAATCTGAAAATCCACACATCTTCAATGTCCATGAGATGGATGCATAGCTCTTAAAATAATAAGAATTAAAAAAAAAAAAACTCTTAATGAGATTTATTCCTATTGAGCCTCTCATTAGGAGAATGAGACACGCTGCAACAAAGAAGATGATCAGAGCTTTGTCATGAGCCAGCTTGGTACTTTTTGTCGTATCCATGCTAATTTGCTGAATATTATTATCACATTAAGTGTCTTTTTGAAACAGATTGGGGTGCGGACGCATTGGGAGACACTGTCTTTTATTTTTTTTTTAATCCGTGTAATTGCTGTATGCAAGAGAAGAATGAATCAAACTGGAACATGCTACCCATGTATGCCCATTCTTCTAGTCTTCTGGATCCATAGATTTCCTTGGTATGTCTATGAATTCCTGTTATTCACACGGACACACAAAACATATATAAAACATATATAAACATACATTCATGATGCATGCACGTGCGGATGCGGTGATAAACTGCAGGTGAAGCCAGGCTGCAGGAGCCTGGAGGTTAAATGGGTCAAAGAGTGACTCAGGCGTGGATACATGCTTGGAAACATCATGAATAAACACAGTGCATACAGCACAGAGATGAGTAAAAGTATGCATGTAAAAAAGATCAAGTTCGATCCTGGTCAAATATCCTGAATGTGTGCTCGAGTGATACCTTTTCGGCAAAATTGCAACTGAAACACAAAAGCCCAAGGAAAATACTATAGAAGACAATAGAAAGTATACTTTAGTGTAGTCAGTATACAGATTGTATTTTCCACTGAAAATAAGTCAACACACAGTTATTATTGTGTGGAAATTAACTATAAAAGCAATCTTCACTCGCTAAATGTACTGCAAAAAGGCCAGTAAGGATAATTCATAATGCCGCCTACTGAGAACATACTAACTCCTTATTTCTAAAATCACAAATACTTCAACTTGCTGATATAGTTCATCTTCAAACAGCTAAAATAACGCATAAGGCTAAAAATAACCAATTAGCTAAAAATGTCATCCGATACTTCTCTACAAGAGAGGAGAAATATGATCTCGGGAAAGAACTACATTTGAAACACTTATATGCTAGGACTACGTTAAAAAGCCATAGCATTTCAGTATGTGGGAATCAAACTATGGAATGGATTGAGTAAGGAACTCAAACAATGCACAACGATGAGCCAATTCAAGAAACAATACAAGCAGTTGATGTTTGCTAAATACAAGGATGAAGAGTCTTGAACCAGTCATGATGTGCTATATATATCACTATATTGACTGTTACTATGGTACCCATTATATCATTGGATGCTCATATCACCTCGTACTTCGGTACGGGACAAAAATTACAAAATTCCAAAAAAAAAAAAATTGTATTATGGAAAGCAGGAAGTGAACAAATGTAACAGTTACTGATTGTAAAAGTACCAGATGTAGGGGTAGGATTTAATAAGCTTTGCTTCTTCCTACTCCTTTTGGACATGTGGAACTGTCAACTGATTATGTGATGCATTCAATTGTAATCTGATGCATGTTCAAATGAAATTAAACCATTACCATTATTTTGTAGATAGTTGAGAACACATGTGAGACACTCATCGAAACATGCTCTCAGGGCTGCATGAGTGCTACTGGTACAGTGGAGTTATGGTTCATTGACGGAAAGTTGAATCCCAACATGTGCTGCGACGTTGTAAAGTAGAGCATGAGTCCCTTCCTTGAGAAACTGAGTTGCACGGTAGTTTCCCAACATAATAAGTTGCCTGACAAGTGCCTTGTTGAAGAAGGTGAAGGTGATGAAATAACCAAGTATGTCTCCCTGAATGGGGCATACTCAAGTGGAAGGAACAAAGGTGGCAAAGGACTTTTGCAGCAAGGACTGCAAAATGTCGACTCTTCACCACCTCCACCGGGATTCTAGTAAAAGCCTGTGCAGCTCTGGTTAATTCCATTTCCAAGAGGATTAAGGTATTAATAGTGCTTGCACAGAATATTCACACTTAGGACACAATTTGGACATGTTCTATGTGAGGCGTACTCACATGTGTTTCTGACTATTGAGACAATCATGGCTGTGTGCTGACTCAATATCAGTGAATAGTAAATCTAAAGCTGTACGTTGACTCCTCTTAAAGTATATTCCAGATTTGTTCGAGAAGATTCGAGAAGATACAATGACATAGAATAGAATATATGATAAGCGTGAGGGGGTCAGAGAATGGTAATGGTTTAATTTCATTTGAACATGCATCAGATTTACAATTGAATGCATCACATAACCAGTTCACAGTTCCACATGTCCAAAAGGAGTAGGAAGAAGCAAAGCTTATTAAATCCTACCCCTCCATCTGGTATTTTTACAATCAGTAACTGTTACATTTGTTCACTTCCTGCTTTCCTAATATAGTTTAAGTTGCTTTTTTGATTTTTTTTTGTCACGTACCAAAGTACCAGGTGACTAACTGTCAATATAGAGAAGTAGATACAGTTTATCATGTGTCCAAATTGTTTCCACTGAAGGTCGCATACAAGGGATGTGGGGAGGCACTTAGATTTTTTGGATAGTTTTAAAAAGGCTAAAAATGACAATTTTGCATATATTTAAAACCAACCCATTGCCTTTTTACTTGACTTTTTTTCTGATTTTTGATTCCACAATGGAGTCACAGGTCAAACTTTATATATTCTGTATTTTTCTGCCACCTTTCCACAGCTATATGGTGTTAGCAAGAACACTACTCTTTTTTTCATGATTCCCAATACAACATCAGAGTAGCTGCGTTCAAAGATCAGTTTGCTATTCGTCAGTTTTAACATCATTTTCCTGTGAGTGAAGTAACGTGAGTCGTTCGGGGGCTTCAAAGCACAACAACAGTGTCAAATCAATAATAATGTGTCATAAGTAAGTCATGAAAACAGCTTCCTTGCTGTCTTCCTTCCTGCTCGGCCTTCTGCCGATGGTGTGGCGTTACATAATATGTCACTCACTGGAGGTCTGCAGAGGAAGCTAATTTGAAGTTTGTAGTTTATAGAGCAGTCACGCCCAAGTTTGGCCCTTTGTAATTACATTCCACATTCAAGCAATAAACTCAGCAGTTAATTTATTAGCAAAAGTTCTTCAAATTGCTTCTCATTTACACAAGGCTGCCCATAACAACCTAGCAATATTTGATTGTTTGCTAATCATCGTTCGTGATTTGCAATGCAAGAGGGCGAATCAACTTTTGGAATATGAGTGAATGAATATGAAGATATAATGTGCAAAACATTAGATGCAATAGATATAATAGATAGAATATAGATAGAATATTCATCACTTATCCTCACGTGGGTCGCGGGGGTGCTGGAGCCTATCCCAGCTGTCTTCGGCCGAGAGGTGGGGTAGACCCTGGTATGATGTGAGTGTGAATGGTTGTTTGTCTATATGTGCCCTGTGATTGGCTGGCCACCAGTCCAGGGTGTATCCCGCCTCTTGCCTGAAGACAGCTGGGATAGGCTCCAGCATACCCATGGCCCAACTGGATGGATGGATGGATGGATGGATGGATGGACGTCTCTTTGACAGAGAAGATGAAAAGTGAGCAACATTTTTTTTTATTTCAATGAATTTAGCAGGGCGGTACGGTGGACAAGTGGTTAGCGTGCAGACCTCACAGCTAGGAGACCAGGGTTCAATTCCAAACCCTGCATTCCCACATTCCAAAAACATGCTAGGATAATTGCCGACTCCAAATTGTCCATAAGTATGAATGTGAGTGTGAATGGTTGTTTGTCTATATGTGCCCTGTGATTGGCTGGCCACCAGTCCAGGGTATAACCCGCCTCTAGCACGAAGACAGCTGGGATAGGCTCCAGCTCCCCCCTGCGACCCTTGTGAGGAAAAGCGGTAGAAAATGAATGAATGAATGAATGAATTTAGCATTCACTCTCTAAGTAACACTGAAACAGGAAGTGAACAAACCAGTAATTGATGCAAAAAGGTGCATAAGATAAGATGTGCTTCTCCCTACTCCTTTTCTCAGACATGTTGAATTGTCCAAACATAAAAAAGTGTAAATATTTCTCAAGTTAAGTTGATGTCTAAAACAAGTCAAATCATCACCATTACCATACGTGACACATCTCTTGGTAAACATCAGGTATACCTAATATTGTGGCCTGCGAGTGCATTGTGCCCTCATAATAACGAAACACACTGTAGCCGACCTGCTTTGCCGTGATAACCTTCTCGCTGCTGACAGCCTGTCTCACTCACGACGGCTGCTATAATAAGCATCTCTGCATGTCTCAGATGGCGTTCAATAACATGCTTATATAACAGCTAAATGCCTGAATGATACACTCCCTCCCATACCTCTGAGGCGGAGCCAAATACAGCCGGTCTGTTCCTGTTGGTGGCACACTTTCCATACAGCCCATCTTTAATCCACATGTAATCTGGCAGTTCCAGCAGCCGCCAATCGCAACCTGTTTTCCACTCTAATATCACAATGAAAAATGCCCCAGAGCAGAGTGCCAGCATGTGACACCACTGACCCAAAAATATATCTGCAGCCTTGGTGGTGTCCATCTGGGCCTCATGTGGAGCAGAGGATGAAAGGGCCAAAAGAAGCCACATAAAATATGATAGAATAATAATACAATATTACAGATTTATTTTTGCAGACTGAATTTTATATGTTATACAGATTTTTCCAATAGTTTGCTCCAAGGCACTTATATTGTGGACCCTCAAAGGTGGAACACAATGTATATCGGAAATACTGAAAATATATCAACAATATACTAATCATTATTGGGGAAAAAAGAAACCGTAAAAATTGTAATAATTTCAATGTTCACTGTAATAAAACAGTGAATCAATATTGGAATGGCTAAGTTTGCTTTATACCATCCTCCACTGTTATATATACTTTTACGATATCCCTACTGTCTTCTGCAATTACAGTATTGCAATAAAGCACTTTTTTCTTGCAAAATACAGCATACACTGTACCCTGGGACCTACTCCGACTTGCTGCACTATGCACACACAGCAAACCTTTTTTTTTATGAGATTATGAAATTTATTTTGGGCTGAGGTAAGGATGGCTCATGTAACGATTTCACAGTACGTGGCCTCATTTACTGTGCATATGATGGTGAAGAACATGATGTAAAGGAATGGAAGAGGTTTCCAGTGTGACATAATGTGTCGATATCGTCTCTCTAACACAACGTAGGTCTTCCCTGAGGCCTCCCTAGCTCTGAGGGCAGAGGAAAGTTACTTCTTGTGACTGGCCGCCAGCCAATCACAAGGCAGATATAGACAAACAACCATTCACACTCACATTCATACCTATGGACAATTTGGAGTCGCCAATTAACCTAGTTTTTGGAATGTGGGAGAAAACCCACACATGCACGGAGAGAACATGCAAACTCCACACAGAGATGGCCGAGGGTGGGATTGAACTCGGGTCCCCTAGCTGTGAGGTCTGTGCGCTAACCACTCGACCACCGTGCAGCCCTAGTGGAATATATAATTTATATTAGATTTTGTCCCCCACCCATGTAAGATATGTGTGATGTGTTGATGTTTTGGTCACATATGGGTTACATACAGTCACATACAGACAGCTAAAATGAAAGCACCGATTATGATACGGACATTGAAAAAAAATATCACCATGAACATTTTATACTTAATAAATTATACTCACAAAACATCTCATGGAACACTGTGTCTAAGTAGGATTGCAAGGTTTATAGTGTGTCTTTCTCACAAAACACTGTGTCTTGATAGAATGGCAAGGTTTATAGTGTGTGTAAATATTACATGTTGTGGGCATGGGGACACCTGTGGCTCAGAGTCCAGTGTGGCCTTTAAATTTGAATGGTACAGTTCATACTCAGGTGCACTCAATAGTCGGGAATTTACATGAATATGTTTTTGAAAAACTGTGATAGTGTGAATTCGCCAAATTTGAACCGCAAAATGGCAAGGGATGACTGAACGCTCTAAATATAACTCTGTTGTTTATTTATTTTGATTACACAGAGGATGGACCGATGGGTCAAATTAGAAGCAGACAAAAACTGTAGAGAGGATGTGATGTTAAATGCAAAATGCAAATGATTTGGACTGCATGAGAAAGTGGAAAAGAAAAAATATATATTTGATGGAACCAATGTTGTACTAGTAAGGAGCAAACTGCTCAGTCTGCATTAATAGCACTGATTAGTTTGTTGTAAACAACAATATGACAAGTGTAAAACATATCACTAGCTGACACAAGGAACCTTTTCAAGGGCAAGCAGAGGGAGCTAATGATGTGAATGTGATCTTTCAGCGGCATCTAACTGTGTTTTTTTTGTTTTGTATTGTTTTAGTTGAATGATATTAGAATGTTTGCAATGCTGTTTACGAATACCATAAGAATAATTAGAATGCTGTCAAAGTACAGTTAGAATTCCTACCGAATGCCGTTCAAAATTTTTCCACTTCAAATCCACCTCAAAAGTTTTTAACATGCTAAAAACATTTGGACCGGCCGTAAAAATTTGCATTCAAAATTCTGTTAGAATGCATATTGAATATCCGGGAATAAACCAATAATTTTCATTCCAACTACATTCTTGCTCATTATATCTCTTCTGTGAATTATGGTATAACAAAAGAAAACAGATGGTTTTAAAACACACAAGGGTCTTTGAAGAGATGACATGTCTGCTTATGTTTGCAACTTATTTTGTCTTTGTTTGTTGTTTTTTTTTTTTTTTTTTTTGCATCCCTTATCCTCCAGCCACCATCTGCATGTGCTGCTTGATGGATGTATAGGAACGGTCTTCAAGCCATTCATCACGAAGCAGGCTGGGAGCACATCCCAAATGCAGAACACTAAAATAGACAAAAGCTTTTTTTTTTTCTCCACCCCTTGCAAAATTTTATGAGCGAGTTTATTATGATAAAGTGTCTCCTTTGTCTGCGCTGTGAGAGGATTTATCACTGGGACAATCCTTAGACAAAAATTGGTAGAAAGCAAAAGTTCTTTTAAAAAGTAAATGCATAACACCACAGGATGATTGATTTTATCCTCTAGAAACATTGGATTGTGTGAATTGCTTTAAGATTTGAAGAGCACAGGAAAGTGTTAGGACACTTACACTTACTTAAGTACAACATTTATTGTAGTAATTCTCCTTCTGGCTGTGGTGCATGGCTATTAATACAAATAATAGTCAGACTAGATATGTTGCTTGCTTACAACTAAAATATAATACATGTAAATTAGTAAAATATGTGAGTAAAACCCTCACAAAATCTGGTGTACCAACAGAAGTATCCCGAGTCCGACATAACCACAATTTTTGGTCTCCTCTGTGCATCCAAAGGGCAGTAGAGACGTTAATAACATCCTTCATAATTTCCTCATGAAAATTTGATCACTTTGCATGTGTTTTTCCTTGTTGTGAAAATGGCTCAAATAAACCGTGCTATTTTCTTTCCAGGGCTAAAATGCTGCCGCGTTTCATGCAAATCCAAATGATGTCTTTTGTTTTTTTTTTCATCTTGGCATTTCTCTGTCCGTGCGACACTCATTTCATGCTTGAGTACAATTTTCAAATCCTTAATGTGGCATGGGCCCTTTTCCATTTTTAATAAGACATGCTTGATGTAAATTGGGGAGGCAGACACAGGCTCAAATAATTAACTCCAAATAACTCTTTCAAGGGTCTATGACTTAATGTTTTTATTTGACTTATTAATGTCACTCAAATAATCTCATGTTCCATTGCTTTACAATTAGGACAATGGTACTCATGGTTCCATAAATGAGTCATGCTAATGTTTCAAAATGAACCCTGGTCTTGCTCTATTGCTTTTAATATAGATGATAATTTAGGACAACTCTCGCATCTATTTTATCTGGTATAAACACAACCGTATGCCGCAATAAACAGCTTTTTTTGCCATGATAAAATACAATAAATACTAAAACATAGAGGTTACTTTTCTGACATATAAATGTAGTTAAAATGTTGTAATGTTGTGTTAAATGATACCAAAGTTTCAGATAATGAAGTTTGTGCATTTGAAAGTGAGAGCTGAAAGAGGTTTGGCATGGTTCAAAACGCTCGGTTTCAGAAGGTGTGGTAAAACGTCCCCCTTTGTGATGTCACAGAGGAGCTGACTTCCTTATATAGACGTGGTTGTAAGTCAGGTAAGCTCTCTGCCGTCCTCTACTGTTCCTCAAGCTCTCCTTCTCTTTTTACGTTCCTAGCAATGGCTTGTAAGGGAAAGGCACATTTGTTTACAATTTCTAAAGATATATATATATATATATATATATATATAATATATCTAAAATATCCTAAAATTGTGTGTAAATCATGGACCAAAAGTGCTTGTCTGTGTAGCATTATAGAGTGTGCATAAGGGACCGGGGTTGCCAATAGCCTTTTAGCACCAAAATTAGTGGCTCTACTGGAGTGTTTTAAACACTGGTAGTTCCGCAAAACACATACAGATGAATAGGTGCAGATTCTGGAAGAACTAAAAAGCTTTTTTTGCTGATTATCCTGTGTAGCTCCTCTATAGCAGTCCACAATTCAATACAAAGGGACGGAAAAGGTTCCCTGTCCAAACAGGAACGCTCCTGTTTTTTATTTAGACTTGTTTATATTGTTTATTGTTTATAACAAACTGGAGTTGCCAGATTTCTCCACTCTGGAAGCCGTTAAAAAAAATACAATTTCAAGACATCCAGAATGACGTTTCCGTGTGGAAGAAAGGGTGAAACAATAAAGTACTCTGCCTTTTTCACGTGAAAACGTTCCAATGCGAACAGTCCCTAAGAAGTCTGACGAAAAGGTTTTGACTTGGCGTGAAAAGGAATTCTTTAGATGCAGGAATGTAGCGCCGCAGGTGGCAGGAATGTGGCATGACGTTGCGTCACGCTTCGTCTTGAGACGAATGCTGAGGCAAGACCCCACATGGCCTTAATGAGCTATTTAGAACGAATGTTTAATAAGACCAGACCTTTGAGATGAGCTGGCCATTTGATGTCATGTTCTTGTCCTCACGGGCATGTCATCTTTGCAACCATCTATCAGCCGGACTAATGATGAGCCTCGAAACATGGCTCCCGCTCTACAAAGAACTGTGTAAGGTACAGCAGCCCTTAAAAGACCACTCTCTCTGGGCTTTTGTTCTCACTTCAGCAAGTCTGACATCCAAATGATGACTTCGACTGAAAGAAAACGGTTCTTCACAATCATATACGCTCAAGGGGAACTGCACTTTTGAAAAATGTTGCCCATGATTCACAATCCTTATGTGAAACATGAACACATATTTTTTTCCCTTTTCTGTGCATTATAACACAAGGAAACAAGTTAATTTCAGCTAGCTTACAATGTTGTCATTAGCCACGTTTACATGAGGAGTTTTTCTCTTTTTCCGAATGGAATCTTTCCGAATCTGAAAGCAATGGTATACATGGAAAGGAATATTCCAATCGCGTGTTTTCATGCGCTGCTATAATCAACCAGAATAGTCAATGGGGCATGCACAGTAACGCATAAAGTTTTTCGAGTTTTTCTTTGACTTAATTCCAAATAATTCCAAATAATTCCATATTGCCAGTTTTTTGTTCGTCCAGTCTTGAAATTTAGTTTGAATCAAAAAAAAAATTCCACAGCACTCCAGTGCCGATTGCTCGCCTCCATTTTTTTAAACCGAAGAACGTCTCAAACTGTGTGTTACGTCATATCTCAGCATTCGCTGAAAGAACGCACCCGGGAACAGGAAAAGATAAAGTTCAATCTTGCTAATATTTTATAATTTAACTCGGCATGTTTTATATAGATATATAGTTTATTTTTAATAAAACTGGACGTGAATGGCGTTTGGATTGTGTTCCACAGATGGCGCTAATGCACACGAAAGCTGCTTACCAACCGCCAATAAACAACAGAAGAAGAAAAACACCACGAAGAAGAACGCAGTCTGACAACTTTCCGATTGAGCGGTTACAAGATACCTCAATCGGATTGGGGAAAGGAATATTCCACCCTTGTGAATCCGATTATATATTCATTCGGATTGGCACTTTTCTTTCGGAATGATGTGTATACAAAAGTTACATTTTTTCAGTTTGAGCAAATAACCCGAATGGAATTGGAATATTTGGGTCCATGTAAACGTGGCTACTGAGATACATCTATTTCGACTATGAAGCCCTCAAGAAATAAACCGTTTCATATACATGCAAAACAAAAATATACAACTATGAGGTTAAAGGTATAGTTTTAGGATAATGAAGACAAAATTGTCTAAATATTGTAATATTAGCACACTTTATACTTAATAGTTACAAGTCTTTGTTGATATTGTCTCAAAATAATGGAAATTCTGACTTGAGTCTGACTCCAGTCAAGGTCACATGACTCGAATCCACATCTCTACTTTTCAGATAAGAGTGAATAAGAGTTATCCAGATCCTTTCAGTGTTTATTCCCAAGGCACGGAATTGCTGCCCTATCTCTTGTATTGGACCAAATTAGATTGTGCAGGTGTACCTAATGTTGTGAATCCTGAGAGTAGATAATAGAATAATAACAGACTGCATGAACGGTTATGTTGATTGATCCAATCATATTTTGTCCTCTCAGCGGGGATTCGAGCAAGAGACTTTACAATTCACTTTATCAGTTTATCTCTGCATCACCGCTAAACCAACTCTATTTATCCTTGAAATTGATTTGAGCCGTACGTTTGCATGCCTTCCGCCTCTGATAGTGCTGAGAAAAGATCTTGCCTCAGAGATAAACGGGCAGCTTTCGAAGGATGCATTAAGAAATCCAGCAACAGATTTATCTGACATCGTAAATTTCGCCTGCCCCTTCCTTTTATGTGTCCATTTGAAAAGCGTAATTAAACCCGTAAACAAGACATTTTAAATGCCTGATCTGCAACTCTGCTGCATGGGCGTTGCTTGTGACCATGTCTTTATATATTATTTTTTTTACTTCTACTACCCCTGCATGTAATCCAGTGCTGCTCTGCAGGGTCTACGAAATCATTCCGCCAGTGGGCACATGAGGACAGTTTTGCTCGCATTGCATCACACTAAATTACAACATATAGCTTTTTTAATTGAGATTTCCCTTTTGAGAACAGACTGGTAGATAAAAAAACACATTTTCTTGGGAAGAGCAAGTTCACCACTATCTGTATCTGTATAGGTTCAGACTTCTAAATTATCTGTATACAGATCTGTACTTGGAATGGGCGGGGCATGAACTGAACGTGGTCATGAATTTACCAGAAATGGGTGGGGCTTAAATATATGTACATTATCTTTAAGTCTACATTACATTAAGTCTAAAATGATCAGACATTGGCTGCACGGTGGAAAGTGGTTAGCGCACAGGCCTCACAGCTATGAGACCTGAGTTCAATTCCAACCTCGTCTATCTCTGTGTGGGGTTTGCATATTCTGGGTTTTCTTCGGGTACTCCGGTTTCCTCCCACGTTCCAAAAACATCCAAATTGTCCATAGGTATGAATGTGAGTGTGAATGGTTGTTTGTCTATATGTGCCCTGTGATTGGCTGGCCACCAGTCCAGAGTGTACACCGTGGAATTCATTGAAATAAAAAAAAAATGTGGATCACTTTTCATCACTTCACTGTCAAAGAGATGTCCATCCATCCACGACACTGCTTATCTATGCTGGAGCCTATCCCAGCTGTCTTCAGGCAAGAGGTGCGGTACACCCTGGACTGGTGGCCAGCCAATCACAGGGCACATATAGACAAACAACCATTCACACTCACATTCATACCTATGGACAATTTTCTATTAAATATATTCTATCTACACTGTGATTGGATGGCGACCAGTCCAGGGTGTACACCGCCTCTCGCCCGAAGACAGCTGGGATAGGCTCCAGCACCCCTGCGACCTTCGTGAGGATAAGCGGTAGAAATGAATGAATGAATGATCAGACGTTACTATATTTATTGTATATTATTCGCTATTTATGTACTGTGTATATGTGTAGGTGATCTGTGAGACTTTTTTATGAATTTTTATTTATTTATAAATATTTATTTATATATATATTTTATATATTTTTTATTTATTTTATTTATGAATTTTATTTTATGAGTCTATGACTCATTCATGACTTTATTCCAACCTGAACACACTGACAGCAGTGCAATTCAAACATCATATATATGTTCCAACTCTAAAGAAACTTAATAAACGCCTCTAGTCCATTCGTCATTGCAAAACCACTTCACCTCAATATCATTAGACCAGTGCTTAGAACAGTTATTTCCTGTCACCCCCGAATACTAGAAAAATGGATAATGTCTATCCATTTATCTGTACTGTACAGACTGAACTCAAACCCGAAACCAGAAAAATGCAACAAAATGGAGAGCATACAAGTGTATTCAAGAGTCAAATTGCACGTTGAGTACTATACATTTGTACATGTTGGCAGCTCTGCACTAAAATGAAAGCCCCACTATTTGTGAAGCACTGCATTAGACAGACATCGAGATGCATTCACGGACATTCCGAACATCACATCAACGTCTTTATTATGTGTGTATGTATGGTCTAAATCGGGTCACCAACACGGTGCCTGCTGGCACCGGGTGGCCCCGAAGGACCACATGAGTCGCTCACCAGCCTGTTCTAAAAATAACTCGAATACTGCTACTTACCTGAGAGCTGTGTCAAATTTTTGGGGTTACTAGTCTTGTTTAAATCACACTTACATGTAAACTGGACCATATTTTTGATATTCAACTGGCAGTATGCATTTATAAATATTGGTAACCTGGTTATTTCTCATTCGTTCAATGTTAGATGCTGTTTGCACCATGATATTGTATTACGTTGTGTGCCTTAAGCATCCAGCCGCCAAGCTGGTCACTATTGAAGTAAATTACCCTTGTCAGCATTACCACCAATTCATCATATCCTTAGCGTGTTATTTCAATGTGTTTTCTGTACTACTGATAGCGGAGATGTTATGTTGCTGTGCATTTGTGTTTATGTCTAGAGGGGCGGTTGCTGTGTGTGAGTGACCAACATACATAATGAGAATTTTCCTCACAACTCCGCATAATGAGGAGATGTATTTGTTTCATGGTCGTATTCGGCAAAAATGCATTATCTGTAGCGGATATTCATTTAGATCGAGTATTTGGCTCATACGTAACCTTTTCCCAGCAACCAAACACCTCTCCCGTTGTTTTAAAACAGAGAAAAACTGGTATAAATTATATTAAATTAAACTATTTTAGTCAATTTATTTTACTCAAGGGAGTTTTTGAGTAACATAGTGAAGTCATAACAAGCCAAACAATCGATCAGGATATTAAAACAGTTTCTTTAGCAGGCTTTAACCTGGTTTTGACTTGTGTATATACAACATGGTGCACAATGGGAGGTGTTCAGTCATTTGTATCCGGGCTTAGCCTCTATAAGCGTTTTTGTTAACACATTAGAGCTAATGGTGCAAATCAAAATGCAAATCATCTAAACTTGTTTGCCATGCAGTGCTTTTATTGTGTCTGCTTTTCCTAGTGACAGGAAAACAGGATTTAATTAAAACTGCAAGCAGTGATGAGCGGGCTCGAGCACCCCGACGCGGTCGGGGGTACGCGCGGGTCGGGGGGGCGCGCGTGACCGGACGGGCGTGCGGACGCACCGTACGAAAAACCGCAACGATGGGATAAGCGGTAAGGGAGTTACGGCACTTGCAATTTTCCGCCCGGAGGGGGCGACGCCGGCGGCGAGGCTGGTGCGCGGTCACGTCCCGTCTGGCGCCCCGAACCGCCATAAAAAAATTTGCGACGATCGGACCATGCGCTAGGTACTTGCGGCGGATATACGTTTCCGCCTGTGGGTGGCGCTATACAGTCTATGCGCCCACACGGTAACGGACTGGAGGGTACCCCGAACCACCAGAAAAAATTAGGTGCCGATCCGACCGTGCAGAAGGAAGTTACGGCTGATATACATTTCCACCAGTTGGTGGCGCTATAGCGTATGTACACACACTGTCATAGACCAAAGGGTAACCCGAACCACCAGAAAAAAATTCGGGCAGATCCGACCATGTGGGAGAAAGTTACGGCAGATATAAATTTCCACCAGTTGGTGGTGCTATACAGACTATGTACACACACAGTCATAGACCAGAGGGTACCCCAAACCACCAGAAAAAAATTTGGGCAGATCGGACCAAGTGGGAGGAAGTGACGGCAGATATACATTTTCACCAGTTGGTGGCGCTATAGAGTCTATGTACACACCCAGTCATAGACTGGAGGGTATCCCAAACCACCAGAAAAAATTTGGGGCAGATCCGACCATGTGAAAGGAAATTACAGCTGATATACATTGCCACCAATAGGTGGTGCTATACAGTCTATGTACACACAGTATAACAGACCAGAGATTGACCCAACACACCAAAAAAAATTTCAAGACAATCTGACCATGAATCAGGAAGTTATGGCAGATATACATTTCCACCAGTTGGTGGCGCTATAGAGTCCATATACACACACAGTCACAGACTGGAGGGTGACCGAACCCACCCAAAAAATTAGGAGACGATCCGACCATGCGTGAGGAAGTTACAGCAGATATACATTTCCACCAGTTGGTGGCGCTGTGTTTTGAACATGGGTTCTGGAGCGTTAGGTGCGTCCTGTCATGATAGACTTCTCCACCGAAAATCATAGTGATACGTGCAACGGGTGGCGAGGGATAATGATTTGAAACTTCTAGGTGGCGCTAGTGTGTCAATTTAGATTGGTGTCACATGGGAGCACCACCAGGGCGCTCAGGCCTGGATTCTGACCTTACGTGTAAGATTTCAGCAGCCTGTGACCTTCTGCGGGCGAAATATGAGCCTTCGATGGTCAATGGCGAAGGCTGACCATTCGCCGTGGCCACGCCCACCACATGTGCTTTACACACATCACAGTCCATCAACTGACATCATCAGTCTGTCAGTCAAACTGTGTATTGACTTTGATGTACATTGCTTCAAGGCAAGGCCAGACACCAGGCAGGGCCAGATAAGGTAAAAGTTAAGGTTAAAGTAAAAGTTTGGTGGCGTGCCACGCCCACATCCTAAGTAGCAGCCCAAAATCCTTCGCAATTTAACGTGGGCCATCCGTCTAGTGTCCGTTGATGCTACAACGGACTCATTCGGTCAAACCCCCTAGGAGGAGTTCGTCGAGATACGACCCCTACATCCTCCCCCAAATGGCCGCCGCCACCTAAAATGGCCGACTTCCTGTTGGTTTTTGAACATGGGTTCTTGAGACTTTTTTGTGCGTCCTGTCACGAGTGATGTCTCCTCCGAAAATCATGCCCATACGTGCAACGGGAGGCGAGGGATAATTATTTTAAAACTTGTAGGTGGCGCTAGTGAGTCAATTTGGCTTGGTTTCAAATGGGGGCCCCACCAGGGCCCTCAGGCCTGGAATCTGCCCCCCCTTATGAGTTTTCAAGCACATGCGACCTTCTGCGGGCGAATGATGACCCTTTCTTTGTAAACGGCGAGGCCTGAGCATTCGCCGCCAGGCCACGCCCACCACGTGCGCTTTTCCTGCATCATGGTCCATCAACAGGCTTCACCAGGCTGTCAGGCAGTGACCTTGTGACCTCGGTGTTCATCTGATGAATCTCCTGCCAGAAAAGGCCTCATGTAGATGACACGCCTTTAGCCTGTCGCCAATAGGTGGCGCTGCGACGAAATCAGGAAGTGACCTACGGGGACCTTCGGGGCGGGGCCATGATCACATGTACCAAGTATGATGAAGATCTGACCATGTGGAGGCAAGTTATTCACGTCTACAGTTACGCTCAGCGTGCAAGGCCCGGGCAGATGAAAAAGGGCAAAATTTGGGGGCGTGCCACGCCCACATCGTATGGAATATCCCAAAATCCTTCGCAATTTAACGTCGGCCAGCCGTCTAGTGTCCGTTGATGCAACAACGGACTCATTCGGTCAAACCCCCTAGGAGGAGTTCGTCGAGATACGACCCCAACTTCTGGCCCGAAAAAGGCCGGCGCCATCCAAAATGGCCGACTTCCTGTTCGTTTTACAATATGGGTTCTTGAGACTTTTTGGTCCGTCCTGTCACGATAGACGTCTCCACAAAGTTTCGTGACGATAGGTGAAACTGGTGTCGGGGGCCAATTTTTTCAAAAATAAAAGGTGGCGCTAGAGAGTCAATTTTGGAACATTGTTTTCGGGACCCCCACCAGATCGCAATTTTCGGCAGACCTGACGCGCTTGCAAAATTTGGTGAGTTTTCGGGCATGTTCAGGCCCTCAAAATGGCCGTCGAATCGGCAGAATAATAATAATAATAATAATTAAAACTGCAAGCAGTGATGAGCGGGCTCGAGCACCCCGACGCGGTCGGGGGTACGCGCGGGTGGGGGGTACGCGCGGGTCGGGGGCGCGCGCGTGTTCGGACGGGCGCGCGGACGCGCCGTACGAAAAACGGCGGCGATGGGATAAGCGGTAAGGGAGTTACGGCACTTGCAATTTTCCGCCAGGAGGGGGCGACGCCGGCGGCGAGGCTGGTGCGCGGTCACGTCCCGTCTGGCGCCCCGAACCGCCATAAAAAAATTCGCGACGATCGGACCGTGCGGTAGGTACTTGCGGCGGATATACGTTTCCGCCTGTGGGTGGCGCTATACAGTCTATGCGCCCACACGGTAACGGACCGGAGGGTACCCCGAACCACCAGAAAAAATTAGGTGCCGATCCGACCGTGCGGAAGGAAGTTACGGCTGATATACATTTCCACCAGTTGGTGGCGCTATAGCGTATGTACACACACTGTCATAGACCAGAGGGTATCCCAAACCACCAGAAAAAATTTGGGGCAGGTCCGACCATGTGGAAGGAAGTTACAGCTGATATACATTGCCACCAATAGGTGGTGCTATACAGTCTATGTACACACAGTATAACGGACCAGAGATTGACCCAACACACCAAAAAAAATTTCAAGACAATCTGACCATGAATCAGGAAGTTATGGCAGATATACATTTCCACCAGTTGGTGGCGCTATAGAGTCCATATACACACACAGTCACAGACTGGAGGGTGACCGAACCCACCCAAAAAAATTAGGAGACGATCCGACCATGCGTGAGGAAGTTACAGCAGATATACATTTCCACCAGTTGGTGGCGCTGTGTTTTGAACATGGGTTCTGGAGCGTTAGGTGCGTCCTGTCATGATAGACTTCTCCACCGAAAATCATAGTGATACGTGCAACGGGTGGCGAGGGATAATGAATTGAAACTTCTAGGTGGCGCTAGTGTGTCAATTTAGATTGGTGTCACATGGGAGCACCACCAGGGCGCTCAGGCCTGGATTCTGACCTTACGTGTAAGATTTCAGCAGCCTGTGACCTTCTGCGGGCAAAATATGAGCCTTCGATGGTCAATGGCGAAGGCTGACCATTCGCCGTGGCCACGCCCACCACATGTGCTTTACACACATCACAGTCCATCAACTGACATCATCAGTCTGTCAGTCAAACTGTGTATTGACTTTGATGTACATTGCTTCAAGGCAAGGCCAGACACCAGGCAGGGCCAGATAAGGTAAAAGTTAAGGTTAAAGTAAAAGTTTGGTGGCGTGCCACGCCCACATCCTAAGTAGCAGCCCAAAATCCTTCGCAATTTAACGTGGGCCATCCGTCTAGTGTCCGTTGATGCTACAACGGACTCATTCGGTCAAACCCCCTAGGAGGAGTTCGTCGAGGTACGACCCCTACATCCTCCCCCAAATGGCCGCCGCCACCTAAAATGGCGGACTTCCTGTGGGTTTTTGAACATGGGTTCTAGAGACTTTTTTGTGCGTCCTGTCACGAGTGATGTCTCCTCCGAAAATCATGCCCATACGTGCAACAGGAGGCGAGGGATAATGATTTTAAAACTTGTAGGTGGCGCTAGTGAGTCAATTTGGCTTGGTTTCAAATGGGGGCCCCACCAGGGCCCTCAGGCCTGGAATCTGCCCCCCCTTATGAGTTTTCAAGCACATGCGTCCTTCTGCGGGCGAATGATGACCCTTTCTTTGTAAACGGCGAGGCCTGAGCATTCGCCGCCAGGCCACGCCCACCACGTGCGCTTTTCCTGCATCATGGTCCATCAACAGGCTTCACCAGGCTGTCAGGCAGTGACCTTGTGACCTCGGTGTTCATCTGATGAATCTCCTGCCAGAAAAGGCCTCATGTAGATGACACGCCTTTAGCCTGTCACCAATAGGTGGCGCTGCGACGAAATCAGGAAGTGACCTACGGGGACCTTCGGGGCGGGGCCATGATCACATGTACCAAGTATGATGAAGATCTGACCACGTGGAGCCAAGTTATTCACGTCTACAGTTACGCTCAGTGTGCAAGGCCCGGACAGATGAAAAAGGGCAAAATTTGGGGGCGTGCCACGCCCACATCGTACGGAATATCCCAAAATCCTTCGCAATTTAACGTCGGCCATCCGTCTAGTGTCCGTTGATGCAACAACGGACTCATTCAGTCAAACCCCCTAGGAGGAGTTCGTCGAGATACGACCCCAACTTCTGGCCCGAAAAAGGCCGCCGCCATCCAAAATGGCCGACTTCCTGTTCGTTTTACAATATGGGTTCTTGAGACTTTTTGGTCCGTCCTGTCACGATAGACGTCTCCACCAAGTTTCGTGACGATAGGTTAAACTGGTGGCGGGGGCCAATTTTTTCCAAATTAAAAGGTGGCGCTAGAGAGCCATATTTGGAACATGATATTTGGGACCCCTAAAATATCAAATTTTTCGCCAGACCTGACGCGCCTGCAAAAATTGGTGAGTTTTGGGGCATGTTAAGGCCCCCAAAAAGGCGATCATTTCGGGAGAATAATAATAATAATAATAATAAACATTACGATTACAATAGGGCTTTCGCACTGGTCAGTGCTCGAGCCCTAATAATAATAATAATAATAATAATAATAAACATTACGATTACAATAGGGCTTTCGCACTGGTCAGTGCTCGAGCCCTAATTATGCAGCCTTTGTCACAAGGTCACAGGGGGTAGTTAGTAGCTTAGCTTTTCCAATGATAACAAGGAAGTCCCTCCGAGCACTGGCAGTGCAGTGGTACATGTTGCTGCCTTTCGTGCAGCCAGACCTCATAACATTGCACAGTTCGGCTTTTCACATTGCGGCTTTTCAAAAAAAAAAAAAAAATCACTAAATGATGTTGTTTTGTGTGACTATAGACTATTATTAGTTAAAAAATATAGAAAAACAAGAAGAAGTCCATTCATTCATTCATTCATTTACTTATTTTCTACCGCTTATACTCATATACTTATACTTATATCCCAGCTGTCTTTGGGCCAGAGGCGGGGTACACCCTGGACTGGTTGCCAGCCAATCACAGGGCACATATAGACAAACAACCATTCACACTCACATTCATACCTATGGACAATTTGGAGTCGCCAATTATTTGTTAAAAATAAAATAACCAAAAAAAAAAACGTATGACACGGGTCATACTTCAATATTTATATTGGCTCTTATATTGGATATTATATTGGAGATTTTGAGAGTCCGTCTGACAAGTTAATTAACGTCCTAAAGTCCCCTTGAAAGGCAGCAACATCCCTGACATTTATTAGGACATTTATTTATTAGGACACAAATTTACAGCTCCGTGACTCTAGAGAACAAACGTCTTCCAATGGTCTCGGTGCTGCTTTGGGATTTCTAATGAACACATTCACAGCAGTTACTTAAAAATAGCTCTAGATGCCACATATATATTTCATAAGAATAATGCAACCCTTGTCGCTTATGTACAAAGCAGCATTTCCCCCCCTCCAACAACACGGAGGCAGAGAGTAAACTGTGTTGCTACAATTAAAAATCAAGAAAAAAAATCCTTTTATCTCAACTAGAAAACCTCAAAGCGGTTTGACTCTCTGGGCTCTGAAGCTCATTTATGACTAAGAACCGGAGATGGAAGGTATATTCATCACACAGGATATTTTTCAGTTACTCAAGGCACAATGCTATAGAAATTCATTAGCTATTTAGACAGCAATGAATGTGTGTTGAAATAGTTGTTTGTCTCTGTGTGCTCTGTAATTGACTGGCAACCAGTCCTGAGTGTACCTTGCCTCTCGCCTGAAGACTGCTGGGATAGACTCCAGCATACCCTGCAACCCTTGTGCAGAAAAGCGTTATAAAAAATGGTAATGGTTTAATTTCATTTGAAAATGCATCAGATTACAATTGAATGCATCACATAATCAGTTCACAGTTCCACATGTCCAAAAGGAGTAGGAAGAAGCAAAGCTTATTAAATCCTACCAATCAGTAACTGTTACATTTGTTCACTTCCTGCTTTCCTAACATAATTTAAGTTTTTTTTGCTTGTTTTTTTGTTATTATTTTGTATGTGCCCTGTGAATGGTTGGCGACCAGTCCAGGGTGTACCCCACCTCTCGCTCGAAGACAGCTGGGATAGGCTCCAACACCCCCGTGACCCTCGTGAGGATAAGCGGTAGAAAATGAATGAATGAATGAATATTATTTTGTATTTTCATTAATTTATTTTTTTGTCACACACCACAGTACGAGGTGATATGACCATACAATGACATAATGGGTACCATGGTAACCGTCAATATAGTTATATAAATAGCACAAGGTAGATCAGGTCGTTTGTAAGAAGAAAAAAAAATTGTGAAAAAATTATGAAAAAGTTGTATTATGTAAAATGGATCTCTTTAACTTCTAATTGAGGACTCCTGCTCCAGTACAATGTTAAAATGGAAACTGTTGTATAATTGGTCTTTTATTCCAAAAAGCTCTTACAGATTTTTATCCATGCAAATTCCCTTTGCTAAGTATTGGAAAACCCATGGTGGAGATTTTCACAACGGTGTGTGTGTTTTGTGCATGGATGGGTACAGCCATGGCGAAAATGACCCAATAGCTGTAGCACCACCACCTGTTGCTTTGAATGCTCTTGAAAGCCTGTGAATGCATTTCAAAGTGCATTTTCTCCACCCCCGGGCTGCAACAGTATTATAGCCTTTGTATGGGTACTACTGAACTCACAGGGAGGAAATGGAGTGTTGACCAGCACTTAAACTGTTGTCCAAGTCCTCCATTTACTGTGCTGTTTGGAGCTAAGTCTAAATAAATAAAGAACATTATACATACAGTAATCCCGCTTTTAATGCGCTCCATTGATTCAAGAGGCTGCAGTGACAAATGAATTTCTCCAACATCCATCCTTCCATTTTCCGTGCAGCTTATCCTCACTGGGGTCACGGGTATGTTGGAGCCTATCCCAGCTGTCTTTGTGCACCCTGGACTGGTCACCAGCCAGTCACAGGGCACATATAGACAAACAACCATTCACACTCACATTCATACCTATGGACAATTTGGAGTCGCCAATTAACCTAGCATGTTTTTGGAATGTGGGAGGAAACCGGAGTACCCGGAGATAAGCATGATAATAATAAACACGTTAAAAGACAGTGTAAATCAAAAATCAGCATGGTTATATTTGTATAGGCATTTTTTTTTTGATAAGCCATCATTTCAACCACGCCTACCACCTTTTTGCAGAATTGTCAGAGACAGTCCAGACTGTTCCAATTGGAACAGTCCACAGGATGATGACCTATGGACAATTTGGAGTTGCCAGGTAACCTAACATGTACACTACCACTCAAAAGATTGGGATTACTAGCAAATTTCTTTGTTTTTCAAAGAAAAGCACATTTTCATGCATTTCACAATCATTTTTTCCCATTTCACAAACAATTAAAATGAATCAGATGATTTTCAAAGAAGGATGTACATTTTTGCATAGAGGCCTACTATCAACAACTGTCAGTCCTCTGCATCAATCTCCTGGTATGGCTGCTAATCCAAGTTCATCATTTTATAAGGCTAATAGATGATTAGAAAAGCCATCTAAAAAAAATCTAAACTAAAACTAAAATATCTTACCATGCTGTTAACTACTCCCTTCAGAGAGCAGCACAAACTGGGTCTAACAAGGACAGAAAAACGCTGCACAACTGTGCAAGAAGACAAATATCTGAGAGTGTGTAGTTTAAGACAAAGACGCCTCACAGGTCGTCACCTGGCAGCTGCACTAAATAGTAGCCGTCAAACACCAGTGTCAGTATCAACAATGAAGCAGGACTTCAGGATGCTGGACTTCATGGCAGGACTGCCAAGAAAAAGCCATATCGCAGACTGGCCAAAAACATTTCCAATTGATCCCAAATTTTTGAGCGGTAGTTTTGGAAAATGTCTG
Organism: Doryrhamphus excisus; assembly: GCF_030265055.1. Lineage (NCBI taxonomy): Eukaryota > Metazoa > Chordata > Actinopteri > Syngnathiformes > Syngnathidae > Doryrhamphus > Doryrhamphus excisus. Next base: position 13,481,079 of record NC_080483.1, read on the forward strand.
CAACACAGGATTTCTTATTTATAAATGTTTTATTTTCATAGTTAGAGCATAGAAAACATTATTTGAGGCCTGCAGACATGAACTAACATCCCTGTAGTCACCACTGCAAGAACTAAAACAAAACCATGTGAAAGAACCGGCTAATCTACCACCAACAAGTGCATGTCTACCATGCGTGAAGGTCTCGACAAGTTCTCAGTTGATGAGGAGGGCGTTGAGCTCGCATAAACATGAATTATCATGTGACAAACTGACGCGATAACAGGTGAGAGCCTGCGGTCGGTGCCGAGGTCTTGCACCGTTTTAAAAATTAACTCAGCGATGCATTCTTCATTGAGAACCACTTGTGATGTGCCTCACGCCAGTCGAAAGAATGATGTCCTGGATGAACATCCTTTGCCACCCCCCCGCTGGGATTGAGTCAGCCCACTCCTTTGATGCCTTTCAGAGTGTCAGACCTTGAGGTCAGTGTCTCATTTTACACGGACAAAAATCTATTATAAAGCCTATCTCTCTGTGTCTGTGCTCACATTAAATCCTCTGGGGGTGGAGGCTTTTCTCTAATTGTTTTTCCTTGGCTGCACAACTGGACTGCTTCTACAGTCAGTGGACCTCCTCAATATTATGAGTGTAATTAGTGAGGGGGTCGAACATTACTTGGTATAAAATAGCAATCTTGAAGGTGTTCTGCCTTTAATCTCCAAGTTATTGTCCCTGTGCCTGACAGAGACACAAATAAAGTATGGGGTTCATTTTTTAAGCCACCTAACAAGTTTGTTTTGTTTCCATATATTTTTAAAACTGTGCCCAAACAGCGCCCAAGTCCATTCAGCTTTTCTTGTTTCTGAGATTGCAGGGTTTGATTCCTAAAAGCCTTCTCCAACAATATATCATGCTTTAAAAGCATCACCACAGCGGATACAGAGGAACAAGTTGAAGAGTGAAATACATAGCGCCATCTTGACAAGCTGTCCAAAGAGACGAGTGAAAACACACTTTTCATCAAGTGCTATTCATTCATTCATTCATTTTCACAAGGGTCGCAGACATGCTGGAGCCTATCCCAGCTGTCTTCAAGCAAGAGGTGGGGTATACCCTGGACTGGTGGAACATGCCAATCACAGGGCACATATAGACAAACAACCATTCACACTCACATTCATACCTATGGACAATTTGGAGTCGCCAATTAACCTAGCATGTTTTTGGAATGTGGGAGGAAACCGGAGTACCCGGAGAAAACCCACGCATGCACGGGGAGAACATGCAAACTCCACACAGAGATGGCCGAGGGTGGAATTGAACTCGGGTCACCACTCGGCCTGCATTAATTTTAATTTTAATTTTAATTTTAATTTTAATTTTAATTTTAATTTTAATTTTAATTTTAATTTTAATTTTTATTTTTATTTTTATTTTTATTTTTATTTTTATTTTTATTTTTATTTTTATTTTTATTTTTATTTATTTTTATTTTTATTTTTATTTTTATTTTTAATCATAAGATTAAAACAAGCAAAACTCTTGTATTCAGGTATCGTTTATTCATGTTTTTGGAATGTGGGAGGAAACCGGAGTACCCGTAGAAAACCCACGCATGCATGGGGAGAACATGTAAACTCCACACAGAGATACCCGAGGGTGGAATCGAACTCGGGTCTCCAAGCTGTGTGGCCTACGCGCTAACCACTCGTCCAACTGATATTGATTCTTTTGTTATTTTGTTGTTCTGTTCTGATAAAACTGCCATGTTAGCAAGCTGCTTATATTTACAGTGGCTCGCTGCACATTTGTGATCAATTCCATGATGGAATCCCAGATTGCTTTAAAACTTTGGTGATTTATGCCAAACTTTTTTTTGGACTTTTTGAACTACACATTTAAAAAAAACGGCAGGTTGGCGTTTCAGGTGGCTGATACGGTTTAATGTGTTGCAGATAATTTGGTGTAACTAGTAGGGATGAGTGAGTACACTACTATACGTATGTATCTGTTCACCCATAAAAATGATCTAAGTAAGTATAATCTATGTAAGTGCTTATCAGAAATCGGACAAGGACATCAGCATCAAGCTAGCAGGAGGGTTTTGGGGGTGGAGGGGGGGGGGGGGGGGCATATGGTGATGGTACAGGAGCCAAGCAGAGTGTTGAAGCAAATAGTAAAGACTGTTTTGTTGCCTGACGAGAATCAAATGAGTCCTTTTGGAGTTGGGCAGCTGAACCTCAATCCACTTCTCAGTGGCATTCCGAGCAACAACAACATAAGACAGTAAAAACAAATCAATGGAGACTTTCAGTGAACATTCCTCAAAAGTGAACCGTAGTATTCACAAATCAAATGTATCTCTGTCAAAGATGTTCTCCTAACAGGAAGTCAAACACCATCACGTTATTCAAATATTTGACATCCTTGTGTCCAACTAAACATGTAGCATGAGCTTTCTAATCGATACGTATTAACGGGTCTTTACCAGCAGCTGATGAATGATAAGACCCGTGATAGTGAGGTCATTCGCCAACCCATGTGAATGCAGAGCCTACAGCTGGTGTCCTTGAATAGGAAAACATAAGATAACTGACTAGATGGATGGTTGATAATTCATTTTTTGTTATGGGGTATTTTCCTGAAAGGGGCACCAAAAGCATAACATATAAAAAGCAAAAAATTTTTATTTTCTAATCAATTTAAAAATAAAACTGAATAACTTGATGTTCGGTTTCGGTATTTTGGTGTAATTCACAGCAGCAATGCACTATTTATTAAAATCTCAATTGTAACATTTACATTAAAAATGCTGTAATTTAGTTTCTAATTGTTTTTGATGAATAATTCATTTGTAATGTCATTAAAAATAAATTGTGCATTTTCAAATTTAAGTGTGATTAACATTAGAATGAGAGTAGCGTTGTTGTTGGTTACGACACAGCGATGACGATGATGATTACACCTATGCTGTCATCACTATGACCTCTGACCTGCCACGAAGTAGCTGAATCTACCGAGTAGAGGCTTGTAATGCTGGTAACTAGTCTCCAGACGAGCATACCAGCATGAAAATACAACGTATGCTGGTCTTGCTTGTATGACCAGCATACCAGCACGAAACACAACATATGCACAAAACGTATGCTGTTTTTTTCTAGCAGGGATATAGCTAAATAAAGAGCTTTTTAGCTATATAGCTAGATTTCGAGACCAGCATACCAGCACGAAAACACAACATATGCTGGTCTTGCGGGTATGCTGGTCCGGAGACCAGCTCCACAGTGGTCTGGAGACCAGCATACCAACACGAAAATACAATGTATGCTGGTCTTGCTAGTATGACCAACATACCAGCACAAAACAACATATGCCCAAAACGTATGCTGTTTTTTTTTAACAGCAGAGATATAGCTAAATAAAGAGCTTTTTAGCTATATAGCTACATTTCGAGACCAGCATACCAGCACGAAAAAAACAACGTATGCTTGTCTTGCTAGTATGACCAGCATAACAGCACGAAAAACAACATATGCAGAAAACATATGCTGGTCTATGCTGTTTTTTTTTTTTTACAGCAGGGATATAGCTAAATAAAGAGCTTTTTAGCTATATAGCTAGATTTGGAGACCAGCATACCAGCACAAAAACACAACATATACTGGTAGCTTGTCTATTTTTATCAGCAGGGATACCTTTCTCTTTCCTCTCTATAGAAGGACAGCAGCAACAAGCACTTTCCATGCACGCCCCCAACCCATGCACAAGGTTTTTTTTTTGTTTTTTTTTCCAGAATGGCTAACTAAAAGCATCACTGTAACAAAATGAGACGAGTGTGAGACCGATGCAACCTCACAGCAGAAGCCGCTTTTTGAGGAACTGCATAGCTTAACTCCACAAATGTTGCTATATATATATATATATTTTTTTTTGGTGGGAGGAAAGCCACACTGCTTCCTGATACCAGACAAAAGTTGCATCACGGACTCTTAACATTTCCTTCAGATGGAATCACGGCGCTGGATGAGGCCATCATAAATGTGAATGTGCAATCACAACATTTTCAAAGAGAGACAAAGTACAGCGCCATCATGCACAGCGGGCGGACGGCCGCTTTAACTCCGCCTAATTCACTTTTCAGAAATCAACTTTCACTACAAGCATTTGCTTCCTCCAAATGAGGGCTTTCCTTTTGACTCTTATCATCCGCGCCGGCACTGCGGAGCTGTTTGAAATCCAAATTTAAGCCAGCCGGGGGGGGGGGTTCATTTGCGATATTGTTCTGAAGTCATATAAGAGCCAGTCCCATTTTTGTATAATTGTATTTGCTTCAAATTAATCAGTGGTTGTTATCAGCCAGACAACTGTTCCTTCCAAGATAATTCATAACTTTTGAGATAGCCAATGAAAAGCTACTCATTATGTAAAACTCACATGATATCATTCATTCATTCATTCATTTTCTACTGCTTCGCGGGGGTTGCTGGAGCCTATCCCAGCTGTCTTCAAACGAGAGGCAGGGTACACCCTGGACTGGTGGCCAGCCAATCACAGGGCACATATAGACAAACAACCATTCACACTCACATTCATACCTATGGACAATTTGGAGTCGCCAATTAACCTAGCATGTTTTTGGAATGTGGGAGGAAACCGGAGTACCCGGAGAAAACCCACGAATGCACGGGGAGAACATGCAAATTCCACACAGAGATGGCCGAGGGTGGAATTGAACCCCGGTCTCCTAGCTGTGAGGTCTGTGCGCTAACCACACGACCACCATGCAGCCCCACATGATATCACTCATACGATATCATACATTTGGAAAGTAGTTCATTTTTTTGTTTTTCATCCCTCGGTACACGTCTAACTCACTCTCGCCAAACAAACACAGCAATAAACGAGTAAATAAAAAATAAAAGTGATAAACAAATAAACATATAACCATCCCGACTCTCCTGCCGGACATTTGATTGAGATGTCTGGCGGTGACGCGGCTGCCAAGGCTCATCTGGCATGGAGATGACTTCCTCGTCTAATGCAAATGCCACAAAGAGGCTCTGAGCCACTCCTAATCATCAAGTAATCACTCTCCTGTTTGATCCTTCTGCGATGATAAGAATGGCTTTCAGAAATCCGGGATGATTCTGGTCCGAGGATTAAGTTTTCGGGACGTGTTGGCAATTTGAAAGGAACTAAAGATTAAAAAAAATTAAATCCTGGTCATCTGTATTCCACGGTTTTTTCGGCTAAGGGATCAGATTTAGAAAATTGGGCATTGTGACTTTTGCAACCAATTAGCAAAGTTGAGTAATGAATGGTACCATTAAGGGGAACATAACCAAGACCACCACTAGCTTTGTTGTTTTAATGACCTTTTTCACAGCAGTCCTTTTGACATTGTTAAAAAGTAAATGGAAAAACACAGTTAGGATCATGCAAAACTGATTTCCAAACCAGGAAGAAGCCTGCTAACTAACAATTAACAGTTTCTCTTGGCTTGTACATGCATCGAAACATGCATATTTAAACCAATGTTTGCCTAAAATTAAACATTTCAAGCATAAAAAAGGCTAAAAACTACAATACAAATATTAGGCATTCATGAGACGCATTCAAAGATGTTGACATGGTATTCAAATCGAGTCACTATGTGTCTGTAATGTTACTGCAATGTTCAATGAGCCAAACAATCACCAGATCCGATCCCCGGAACAACAGTCTTTTATTGCAGGTTAGAATTATCTCACAAAAAGACCCAGCGATTCCTCGCTCGGAGTTTGCACGGGTTTTTTCCGGGTACGCCGGTTTCCTCCCATATTTCATAAACACGCATGGTGACTCCAAATTGTCCATAGGTATGAATGTGAGTGTGAATGGTTGTTTGTCTATATGTGCCCTGTGATTGGCTGGCCACCAGTCCAGGGTGTAGTCTCGCCCGAAGACAGCTGGGATAGGCTCCAGCATCCCCAGCGACCCTCATGAGGATAAGCAGTACAGAAAATGGATGGGTGGATAATCCATGTGACCTATATTGATTTTTATTATTTTTATTATTATTATTATTTCAATTTCTGATTGGCAGTATCCAACCCTGATTAGAACATCCCTAATACACTATAATCTAATGACAAAGGCTGACTATTTTATTTGAATTATTTTTGAATTAATTCAAGTGCCCTATAAAGAGTTAATGTAACACAATGACGTACGTTTTTATAACGGCAGCCCACTATAATAGGAAGTAAGCCTATGAGAATGTGTTTATGCCTCGTTTCTAGGCAAGCAAAGGAGTCATTAAGGGAAAGTCAAATGATCTCATGGGCCTAATTAATTAGTCAGTGGGGATGTGATCTGTACTTGGAGATGACACCAACAAAGAAGACATTATTTACTCCCAGCAGCACTGGCAAGAAAGCATCCCATTTTCATGTCAGCAGCATCCATTAGCAGGCCAACGACCGTTCCCCTTGTTGCTGTTAGCATTTGTGGATAAAAAGGGGTCTCATCTTGTATTTTGCTGACATGAAGTAGGTAATTATCATCCCGTGTATAACAGGCTGCTTATTTGCCTCAGTGTGATCCTTGCAGGGAAAGGCAGTGCATGGTGCAATGATCCGCATCACTGTATCTCCCCTTTGGGGCGCCATGTTTAGCATGGAGCAGCGGGCCTGGGAAGAGGAGGCTCCTTTCCCTATCGTTTTATTTCCGTTTTGTTACTGCAGAAATAACTACTAAAATATTCTGTTTAGAAGCAACACAGAGGGTCATTGGTTACAGCTAGAAACTCAATTAGACGAAGACCTTCGCAATGCAGCCACTATTACGCACAATTTGTGAGGGAAATTCAGGGAAAAAGTCTAAAAATCAAAGTGAATACTACCTTTTTACTATTAGAAATTTTAATCTTTTTAATTCAAATTAATAACTCATTCATTTTTATCATCATGAGGGAGCCTATCCCAGCTGTCTTCGGGCGAGAGGCATGGTACACTCTGGACTGGTGGCCAGCCAATCACAGGGCACATATAGACAAACAACCATTCACACTCACATTCATACCTATGGACAATTTGGATCGGGTCTGTGCGCTAACCACTCGACCACCATGCATCCCACCTGGATTGATATTGCTGTTAAAATGTGAGAGTAATGTTAGCACTGTTAGAAAGACCATAATTTAAAATGTTTGTATCCTTTGTGCTTCACAGATAATCCGTGGTTTTGGGAGTTGTTCAGCGGTCAGTGAATGCACCACACATATATAATGTTTGAAAACAGCCATGTATGAAATTCATAAAAAGTTTATTCATTTTCTACCGCTTATCCTCACGAGGGTTGCAGGGGTGCTGGAGCCTATCCCAGCTGTCTTCGGGCGAGAGGCGTGGTACACTCTGGACTGGTGGCCAGCCAATCACAGGGCACATATAGACAAACAACCATTCACACTCACATTCATACCTATAGACAATTTGGATCGGGTCTGTGCGCTAACCACTCGACCACCGTGCATCCCACCTGGATTGATATTGCTGTTAAAATGTGAGAGTAATGTTAGCAGTGTTAGAAAGACCATCATTTAAAATGTTTGTGTCCTTTGTGCTTCACCGATAATCCATGGTTTTGGGAGTTGTTCAGCGGTCAGTGAATGCACCACACATATATACTGTTTGAAAACAGCCATGTATGAAGTTCAAACAACCATTCACACTCACATTCATACCTATGGACAATTTGGAGTTGCCAGCATGTTTTTGGAATGCAAAACAGAGATGCCAGAGCGCGGAATCAAACCCGGGTCCCCTAGCTGTGTGGCCTGTGTGCTAACCACTCGCCCACTTGTTTTACATTGTGCAGCCTCTATTTGGGAAATGCTAAATACTAAATAAACCTGTCTAAATACGCAAAGTCATGGACAACTTGTCATAAAAAAATGTCATAATAATGTTTCTAATTAGTTTTTGGTCTATCATCATATCTGAGCAAGAATCCATTACATGTCTCAAAAGTTACAATCTAGGAAATATTTACCTGACTATAATTCCTCTCAGATAAAACTAATGGAGTTTGCTTGGTCTTCTCCCCTCATTTACTGCACAGATGCTCATTCTGGATGTGGGCGAATTTTGGTTTTGGTCATGCAGGAGAGCTCCCTACACAATTCCACCGAGAGACTCGGTAGTGCCAAGTTAGATACCCGAAAAGGCTGCCACAGGAGAGTGCTGTGCCTTCACATTAAGTGAGGTTGCTGTTGCCCGGGCAACCCTTTCCTGCAGATTTTAAACTTGGCTCCGGTTCCGGACTGTTGTATTTCAGCTCAATGAAAAAAATAGTATTAACCACAACAAAAATCACACCTTTGCAGTTTAAAGTACCCAGTGATCCAACAAGAAGTGATCAAATACATGACAAGAATACACAAAAGGGTAATTGTGTGCAGATTTTCAAATTTGAAACTTACTAATTTCATTCATATTACTGATTAGAAAACCGGTTAAAAACCCAAACAAATCAAAAGTTGTAACATAAAGTGGAAAAAAAACAAAATAAAAGGTGAAAATGCCTGGCTGATGTGTAATACCAAAAGAACAGCAACCTGTTTAGGGGAGTTTTACAGATACTAATTCTGCCCTAAGGAGTTCATCCTTTATATCCTTTATGTCACCAAGCTTTTTGAGCCCAGATTTTTAGTTTAGTTTTGTTTTTTTTTCAGGAAATGTTTTTAACTCATTCACTGCCAAAGACGTCTCCTTTCAAAATGTAACATTGACTGCCAAAGACTATTGACGTCTTTTGCTTTTTATCACAGGAGCGACAGATCAAAGTCTTATGTATCTTGTGTGTGAATTCCAGACTTGTAGGCAAAGTATTTCTGGGGCAACAGTTCTATAACCTTCTAACTAAAGTTCCAAGTTTCAGGCAGCTTATACAGGAACAGAGTTTTTCTGGCTGTGGATCTGTTTTGCGATCACAAAGGATGTGTGATGTCGGTGATGCTGTTGTTGTTCATCTAGGAATAGTTTGCACGCACGTGTACACGCATATGTCCATACGTTACACCCATGCACATATCTGTAAATAGTTCCAACACATGCAAACATCTGGAAATAGATGATTATTTAGTGTTATGTTTTATGTTACTATGTTCTACATCTGAGTTATGAAAATAAAAATCTTTTCTTCCTGTGTCGTTTTTGTTGTTTGATGGAAGTGTTGAGATGTTTGAGGTGTCACTACAACAAAAGATATGTACGTCAGTCACCATTCTGCTTGACTTTGCTTCTCTCTGCAGAATTTAATTCTTTGTTTCTTGGTCAAAATCAGGTCCTTTTGCAGGAACCAACCTATGTACTACTGCTGATTTATAAAGACCCCAAAAGGCTAAAAACAAACTTTTTTTCTGATGAAAGAAGAGAGTCTAAAGTTTATTTACATAGTTTGTAGTCCTAAAACTCAATATTCTGTGGGTCTTGAAAGTTCTGCAAAATACCCCAAAACCCTGGCCGCACTAAGCACTCGTCCATGAAAATGGCTGGCAATGAATTAGTTAAAAAGTATTCATTCATTCATTCATTTTCTGCCGCTTTTCCTCACGAGGGTCGCGGGGGTGCTGGAGCCTATCCCAGCTGTCTTCAGGTGAGAGGCAGGGTACACCCTGGACTAGTGGCCAGCCAATCACAGGGCACATATAGACAAACAACCATTCACACTCACATTCATACCTATGGACAATTTGGAGTCGCTAATTAACCTAGCATGTTTTTGGAATGTGGGAGGAAACCGGAGTACCCGGAAAAAACCAGCGCATGCACGGGGAGAACATGCAAACTCCACTCACCAAGGGTGGAATTGAACCCTGGTTTCCTAGCTGTGAGGTCTAACCACTCAACCACCGTGCCGCCATTCCAACAGTCAGCTTTAACAATCAGAATACTGATTTGGAGGGGGAGCATTTCATGCATTGTGAGCCAGTGTGGAATGCGCCGGCAATTCCATCCACGTTTGGGGTACTGGGCTCGGGGTTGGCGCTGGCCGGGTGCATGCCAAGCAGCGAGGCATATGGATGTGTTCAGTGGTCAAAACACGTGCCTATTGGTCACTCTCCGAAAGGGGATGGCACTGAAAACTTAGGTCTTATTATTCGTCTTGAATGGTGCCATGCATGATGACAAAGTTTTGTTTGACTTTTTAGGGATACATTTCCCAAAAAATGTAGTTGTAAACCAAACTCTACAACTTTACAGATTCCACTATAAATCCCTCCGGATGAGATTGGGTTTGACTTTTAAAGGTTTGCAACATTTTGAAGTAAGTCAGGGGACAGAAAGTCCCTCAGGTGGCTTCTCTATGCTTCTTGGCAGACAACAGATAAGTCATTTGCATGGCTGATATATTGTGCTTGGACCCTGTAAACAGCCTTAATGGGATTTGTCAAAATGTGGGCCAAAAGGAAATGCGAGTAGCCTCCCCCTCAGGGCCACGGTGCGAGTCGGGGGTATTAGAAGAAGATGAGCTGCGCTGAGCCTGTGTGGGCATCAAGTGTCTCATCCCACAATAACTTTCGTCTTCTTCTTCTTGAAGTTGAAATGTGTGCTTGCAGTCGGGTCAGCGCTTCCGAGTGTTTCCACATATAAACCTTGTGTTGTTCTCCAAGCAATTAAGGCAGCTGGCCCGTGTCCAAACGCAGCTGGTCGATGCTTTAACTACACGTTTCTGTGCTGACAGCATCGCAGTGAATATGTCATGGGGCAAGAACAGAAGCCTGTGTTGCCTTTGGATAGCCGTACGCCCACAAAATGACGAATGGCTGCAATCCGTTTGTACGTTGTGGAGATGGTGGAAGGAGGCATTATGGCCACTCTCAGACAAGACGGACAATGTTAACAAGAAAAGATGCATCCGAGGTTTGGTGGTGCCGATACCGATATCGAATACCGATTAAAACCATGAAACGATACCAATACCGATTATTTTTGTCTGGTGAGAGCTACTTTTACAAGATGAAAATGGCACTTTTATCATTATATATATATATATATATATATATATATTTAAAAAAATGACAAATAACCCAGGTATAGTCTGAAGTGTGTCAATGCAGATATCAGCTCATTTGCATATAAACACAATTGATATCCTTTTAACAACACTAGCCATGTTTACATGGTCCCAAATATTCCAACTCAATCGGGAAAAATTTAACCTTTGTATACACCTCATTCCGAAAGAAAAGTGCCAATCCAAATTAATATATAATCGGATTCACGAGGGTCACATATATGCTGGATCCCAGCTGTCTTCGGGCGAGAGGCGGGGTACACCCTGGACTGGTCGCCAGCCAATCACAGGGCACATATAGACAAACAACCATTCACATTCATACCTATGGACAATTTGGAGTCGCCAATTAATGTAATTGTTCATTCATTCATTCATTTTCTACCACTTTTCCTCACGAGGGTCGCGGGGGTGCTGGAGCCTATCCCAGCTGTCTTTGGGCGAGAGGCGGGGTACACCATGGACTGGTCGCCAGCCAATCACAGGGCACATATAGACAAACAACCATTCATATTCATACCTATGGACAATTTTGAGTCGCCAATTAATCTAATTGTTAATTAATCGAATTAATCTAATTTTTGGAATGTGGGAGGAAACCAGATTACCCGGAAGAAACCCACACATGCACGTGGAAAACATGCAAACTCCACACAAAGTTGGCAGAGGGTGAAATTGAACTCGGGTCTCCTGGCTGTGAGTCCTGCACGCCTACCACTTGTACACCGTGCAGCCAGAAATTCATAATAAAGTTGATAAAAAGTTCATATCATTAAATAGTTTGCTTTGTCCATCCATCCATCCATCCATCTATATTCCTCCACTTATCTGGACCCAGCCATCTCAGTAACAAAGCCCAGAAGGCCACCTCTTCCAATTGTCAGCTACAGGACATAATCCTTCCAGCATGTCCTAGCCTTCCTGGCTGTGTCTGCCCGTAACACGTCACCAGGGAAGTGTCCAGAAAGCAATCGGACTAGACGGTCAATGGGCTTCTCTTAATGTAAAAGAACAGCGGAACTATTCCAACCCAGATAAGCAAGCTCCTCCATCCTATTGTTTAGGGTGAGTCTGGTCACCCTACGGGGGAAACTCATTTCAACTGATTGTATCCTGCATCTTGCTGTTTTTGTCAATGCCCAAAGCTTGTGACCGTGGGTGAGAGTAGGAGCATGTGGTCTGGTGACCACCAGCCTTGTTTTCCTCGCTGTGGGTCCTCTGTTTATCTTTAGCTTTCTCCTACTGTGACTTTTTGATACACCCGTTCACGCCACTTTTTGTTAGGTTTTCATCCATGAAATCCTGCTTTCTTTTTCTGTTTTGTCCCTCATGGACTTCGCCAATCTTAGTGAGGTCTGTAATGATTTTTTTTCAACACTCAGTCATTCAGAATCCAAACAAAAATTACAACTCTTGTGTTTTTAGCAATCCACAGCAGCTTTTTGCAACTTGTCACTCTCGATTTTGCAGACATGGTTTGATTCCATTATCAAAATGCATTAATAATAATAATAATAATAATAATAATAATAATAATAATAATAATAATAATAATAATAATAATAATAATAATATTTTTTATTTATATTGCACTTTACATTACAGAAATCTCAAAGTGCTAAAAAGAAAGCATAAAACCTACAGTGAAACAGTAAAACAACACAACAAAAGGTATATTTAAAAAAAAATAATAATAATTATCGCAATAGGGCGATATAACAAAAATTTCTGTCGTAGGCCAAATGATATTTTTTCTGTCAATTTTAAATAGTTTCTATCAGCCATTCCAACATATCACCATATTGTGGCTTAGAATTTTGCCACTGAAGTAGAAGAACAAATAAAATAATAATAAAATAATAATAATAAAATAAATATAAAAATAAATATAAAATAATATACTAAGTACAAGAACAGATATAATATAAAATAAAAAAAATAATATAGCAAATGTTGGTATAAAATATGGTAAAATATGGTATAAAATATGGTATAAAATGTTAAAAATAGATTGTTCAAAGTCAACAAGGTTCTTCCATTGACATTTTAGATTTCTGCCTTTAAAGCTGGCCTTGTTCTGCTGCTCACTCAACCGCTTGCAAGCTGCCACATCATACTTGTGCTTTCTATTTAATTATACGTAGAAACATACAGTATCTAAGTAATGCTGGAGAGGTTAAAAAGTGCACAGACAGTTTATTTCATAAAATATGAAGCAATCTTGCTAAGACGGAAAAAGCTTTAAAGGAGTCAAGTTTGCATGCCCTTACATTTCACTTTACAGAAAAGGCCTAATTCATGATGGATGATAAAACAGACAAGTATTCAATATGAAAGGGACTCAAATCCTTTGCCGTTATCGCTCTTGTTCCGCACATAAAGTTGAAGAGCGTTTTGATTAATTGTGGCTTAAAAGGTTCTCCAAAGCGCTAATTCCAACTGCAGTCTGGATGTATTTAAAAATCCTCAAACAGAATATGTCAGGATGCAACGCCGCAAGCACTGAAATATTCAGTCTGTGCACAAGTCTTGCTGATTGGCTAAGCTTCGATTAGATAGAAGTATTCCCCAGGTGAGTGTCAGCCTCGGTTCCACTGCAACTGGAGGTAAAATGAGAAGTCAACAGTATTTAGTCAAATAAAAGCAAGAGATTAAAGAAACTTTGGCAGCCAACTATGGGCCATTGATTTATAATTTAGCAGCAGTTATGCTGAGTCGTGGCCACCCGAGAAATGGGGCCACTCTCTGCTACTACCGCTTTACTTTCCTCGTGAGAACACTTCATGCACGGAGCGCTTACTTCAACAGCAGCTGTCTGAGGAAGGAGGACACTATTTCATTCCCATCTGATGTAATTACACCATCGCATAAAGGGCCGTGGTCAATGATACACACGTGTACACGCATCTATAATGTTAACGGATCTGCTTCTTTCTGACCTTGACACGTTAACTCATTGAATGATGACCTCAAAGCAACTCGTAACAAACAACTACGGTGCCGTGATATGTCCGTGACTCACCGAAAACGGCTATGCGACACACTTTTGGGTCAAGACCCACCACTTGAAAATCACTGTTTTAAAGCAATGCTATGTACAAGTTGACTGCAAAGTGTGCCAAACAAAACAAAAGAGCAACAAAGGAAAACAAATGCAGAAGACAACATTGAAATTGACAAAAAAAAACAAAAAAAAACCCTTAAACTGTATTATGGAAAGCAGGAAGTGAACAAATGTAACATTTACTGATTGTAAAAGTACCAGATGGAGGGGTAGGATTTAATAAGCTTTGCTTCTTCCTACTCCTTTTGGACATGTGGAACTGTGAACTGATTATGTGATGCATTCAATTGTAGTCTGATGCATGTTCAAATGAAATTAAACCATTACCATTACCAAATATCAGTGTCACTATGTTGGTGTTACAACTATCATAATTAATATAAAATCAGTGCTGTATAAGCCACTATGAAAAGGCTGGCTCATTGCATGAATTGCATGAATTCAAAGTTTTGTTTTTTTTTAAACACATGTAAACACCTTATTTAGACCACATTTGACCGTTTAAAGCTCAGGTTAATATACGTAGACTATGTGGTGGAAAACCAGAACCGTCATAACAAGGAGATAAATTAATGCTACACATGCTGACACACAAAGTCCCCAATGAAAAAAAAATCTCATATAGTTATTCTTAAACTGTAGTGTTAAACTCACTTGATGGTGAGATTTAAAACAAATTTGTTGTTCAAGTAGCACGGATTTTCACACAGCCAGGTTGCATCTTGAATGAAACGGATTAAGTTAGGCATGAAACCAACTGAGGACTCAATATCGATCTATTTACATTGATATCGGGAATACTGATACCAACGATGGGATCATGATTTGTTGTATTTGGATGTGTCCGTCCACTGCTACTCAGAACACTACTACAATCAACAGACCGAATACAAAACAAACAGACAACCATTAGGAAGGCTCTTTCTAACTTTAGGGATCCTCACTGGGCCTTTGTTAAATCCGGCAAGAAAAGACGGGGCACTACACCTGAGCCTGAGCACCAAAACAGAATGGATGCGGCGGAATTTGGTGGTACTCACATGGCTCGTTTGTCAGAGAAACTCGGAAGGATTTGCTCCAAACATAATATACCACATTTCAGAAAAAAAGAGTTGGTTCAATCCAAGGACTGTTGTTTACACATTGCAGTGCATTGAAGAGTGCAATGATCCGAACACTGGAGAGACCAAGCAACCCTTACACAAACACATGGACCAATATAAAAAATGCCCCTTCAAAAAGATTTTTTTTTTTAGGAAAACAATGTCCAATTGTTGGATATGCAGAACTGCTGGTTTAAAAGAAGCCATCTTTGTCAGGCTGCAAACAGAGAAGGCCATCACCTATCACCTGCTTACAACAATAATAATGATAATACCTTTCCATTGGAAGAATGGTCACTAACGAGCTGTTTTCCCATTAGAGAACCTATTTTTGTACAGGTCAAGTATTCACCAACGACTCTATTGTGACATCACTCACCAGAGACATATATAGGGAGTATCCACACTAATTAACAAATAAAAAAGGCTGACTTGATTCAGACCCGAGTTCAATTCCACCATCGGCCATGTCTGTGTGGAGTTTGCATGTTCTCCGCGTGCATGCGTGGGTTTTCTTTCGGGTACTCCGGTTTCCTCCCACATTCCAAAAACATGCTAGGTTAATTGGCGACTCCAAATTGTCCATAGGTATGAATGTGAGTGTGAATGGTTGTTTGTCTATATGTGCCCTGTGATTGGCTGGCCACCAGTCCAGTAGTGTAGTGTAGTGTAGTGTAGGCCTCTCGGCCAAAGACAGCTGGGATAGGCTCCAGCACCGCCCGCGACCCTCGTGAGGAAAAGCGGTAGAAAATGAATGAATGAATGAATGGGAGCAATTTTATATTTTTTTTTAAGTAAAGGTATTTTCAAAAGTAATTTTATTTTGATATAACTTTACTTTCACTTTGCCTAACAGCTTGCTATGATGCACTGTTGGAAAATACTTAAGTTTCATTCTACCGAGCTGCATTCTCCAACACTTGAATGATCACTTATTACAAAAGAAAGACATCAATATAAAATGCGGATGCGTTTGGAGAGAAGTGGTCGGAGGCGTGGACAGCTGAGAGCGACACAGGGGGCAGCTGTTTCTTCCTTTCCAGCTGCGAGTCCAAATTGTTTTTGTGTTTCCGACAGACCTTCACGCAGCAAATTGCTGTTTGTCGGCTGTGAGCAATTGTGAGGAGAGTTTCTTTTTAAGTCCTTTTCCATCACTTTAAACTATGATGACAACACTTTCCAAAACTCGGCCAAAAAAAAGTGATCTCAGCGAATACAATGTTTAAACCTGAAAAAATATATATTTACTGTGTTGTCTGCAACAATTGTAATTTTATTTAGAAGAGCCAGAACTAACAGAATAAAAGAAATGCTCATAAAACCATCAAATTAAATCAGAATATTCTATATTCTTATTGAGTTTTTGTCATAAATCTTAGACAGGAAGTTTCCATTTAAAGTGCATGTCAACGAACATGCATATTAATTTAATACAGTGTTGATTTTGTGAACCAAATAAACTCCTACAAGCATACACAATTTTTTTCACTCTTCCCCAACAGAAATTTAATTACTGGCAGCAGTTGCGTGGCGTAGTAAACCGCTCGGGACTTTAATAACCGTCAAATCGCCAGCTGTGAACTATTAAGCAACGCCAACGACAGCCAGAGATGCCTCCCGCGCAGCTGGCCAAAATAAAAGCCTGATACAGAAAGGAAGCGGCCAATTCATTGTGTCACAATAAAGGTCTTCATCTCTGGAGAACATTAATGGCTCACTCACCCGATACCAAACAATCTCCCGGAGCCTTCCGTCCGTTTTGAAGTTGCACTTGAGGGTCACAGTCTCACCCACAACCACGGGAGGCAGCGGCTCGATGGTAACTGTCAAGTATCCTGCCATGACACACAAAAAAACAACATTACTATGTAGAACTTGAAGGAAAATAGCAATGATGCTGCAAGGTGTTCATGAATTTAAAGTATACAGAGCAGAAAAAGAAGCAGCTAATGACTTAAATTCCGTCCCATCTGGTAAAAACCCATTTGTGTAGCGTGAAAGGCAAGTTAGCCACCTGTGCTCAAAGACGTCCTCGCTCCTCCCAGATGACTCCAGTCATCCCTCATTCTTTATAAGTGGCTAATTGTAAGTCGTTAATGACGCCATTAATGTGTTTACTGCTGTAGGGTCTCGGTATTTATTAAGAGAAGATACATTGTGACGCAGCAAGTTTGTTTGAAGTGACAGGAATGGGAAGCTTGAGGAGAAACATCACTGAGGAACCATTGCTAGTAGTGTTCACAGTTGGTGTGGGATCAGTTCCCGAAAAATTGCTCCCGACTTTAACCCTGAACGGGAAAAGTGGTCAAAAATAGATGGATGGAAACTATCCTTAATGGCTTTCAAATATTACTTAGACTACTTATCTGTCAGGCTAGCATGCAGGCCTCACAGCTAGGAGACCCGAGTTCAATCCCGTGCATACATGGGTTTTCTCCGGGTACTCCGGTTTCCTCCCACATTCCAAAAAGTAAATCATTCAATGGGAAATTTAGCTGGAGAATATTTTATTCATATGCTTATCATTTTTATGACACACATATTGAAATGGAATAAGAATATACAGCTGGAAGAAAAATAAAGTGAATTTGGAACTTTGAAATTTCTGCATAAATTGGTCAGATTTAGTCAGATTATTATTTAAATCACCAGAATAATTCTTCCTAAACTAACACCACACATACAATTATATGTTTTATTTTTCTTTCGTTTGACAGTTACTATGATACACATACATAATGTCATTGTATGGTCATATCACCTCGTACTTTGGTACGGGACAAAAAATTAAAAAAATTCAAAATTTAAAAAAAAAACAACTTTAACGATATTATGAAAGCAGGAAGTGAACAAATGTAACAGTTACTGATCGTAAAAATACCAGATGGAGGGGTAGGATTTAATAAGCTTTGCTTCTTCCTACTCCTTTTGGACATGTGGAACTGTGAACTGATTATGGGATGCATTCAATTGTAATCTGATGCATGTTCAAATGAAATAAAACCATTACCATTACCATTACCATTACCATTACCATAACATTCATAGGAAAGGAAGTAAAAATTTAGTGAACCTCTAAAAATGTGAAGGTGACTATAGGGGTGTTATTTCATGGGCTGCAGGGCTCTAATAATAATAATTAAAAAATTTTTTTTAGAATGTCATAAACAGGTTTGTATGCCCTAACTACAAAAATATTCAATTTATTAATACTGAATCCTACTTTGTGGAAATTTACTTATCTTGGTCGGGTCTGGAACCAATTAAGGGCTGTTTTATTAAAACTTACTATAACGCCCCACAATATGATTTCAGAATCCCCTCAAATGAAGAAGATGGCGCTCCTTTAAAGTACAATATTTGAATGATCACGGCGTCCACTGGTGTTGGTGCACAAATACATTGTGGACAATTCAGTGTGACATCAGTAAAACTTGGCGTTGCCAGTACTGGAAACCATGCAGGAAAGGAATGGGAATTTTCAAAAGAGCAAATTGCACGGGTGATGCACTCGTCAGGGTGGTTCACGTCTGGAGGAGTCGGGGCACATGCAGGCGGCGTTACACTCACTCTCATTCCCACGCAAGTCAATCGCGGTCACGTCATCCAAACGGCTCCTTGAATTTCACGCACAGTAATTGCTTATTTTTTTTTCTCTCTTTATGCCAGTCGACCTCATGTACTCTGAGGCTAAAGGGGGGCATATCAATAAAGCAAAAACAAAGACCCCAAAGGCCGTGCTTTACCATCAGTTGCAGCATAAACAAGGAAGATATTTGTACTCCTAAGTAAGAGGACAACGTTCAATACACCTATCTATTAGTGCAGCTAATAACGGTAAATTACCCTCAAACTTAAGTCCATTTATGTGTAAGCAGGTGTGGAGTGGTCGGCCAGAGGGCGTTTAATTGGCGTATATTAGCTGCTTGTAGAGGCCCTTGTCTTGTTTTCATCTATCACAACAACATAATCTAATGAGGGCTGCAAACTCGGCGTTCCGCCATTAATAATGCCAATTTGCTGAGCTGCAACGGGCAAACAAAAGACATCCACTGATGGGCCAGAACCCAAATATGTGGATTTTTTTAAATTTATTCGGGGTGGCGGGTTGTGATTCATGGTAGTGTACCACCTTTTACTTTATCTATGTTGCAAAGCAGCTTAAACTAAGAGATAAATTTATATAGTATTAATGCATGTTGCTACATTGAATAAAAAATATGTTTTTTGTTTAAAAAAGTGACAATTTGAATGTTTAATCTCAAATTGAATTGTGAAAGGACAACAAATTAAAAACACCATGCCTCCCCAGTGTCGCACAGTTTAAAAAAAAACAACAAAAAAGAAGCATATTTACAGCCAATATCGAGTCAAAATTAATATTTTACAGTCAAATAAAAAGGAAGTTGCATCTCTTCCCCTTCCCGGATGGTTTATTAAAGTTTTAATACATTATTCAGCGAAGAGATGAAAGGCTAAAATGTTTTTGTAAATGGAGTCGGGTAGGGGTTGTAGACTGATTGACCATTTTTAACATCAATTTGGTCTTTAAATGCGTCAAAATAAGCTCAGGAAAAAGAGTGAGTTGCAACTTCAACTATTTGGCTACATTTACATAAATATGCTATGAAGTGTGGGCTTTTCATTAGATGTTATTCACATTTGCACAAACAATGCACAACAATGAGCAGTTGATGTTTGCTAAATACAAGGATGAAGAGTCTTGAACCAGTCATGATGTGCTATATATATCACTATATTGACACTTACTATGGTACCCATTATGTCATTGGATGGTCATATCACCTTGTACTTTGGTACGTGACAAAATAAAAAAAAAAAAAAAAAACTATATTATGAAAGCAGGAAGTGAACAAATGTAACAGTTACTGATTGTAAAAGTACCAGATGGAGGGGTAGGATTTAATAAGCTTTGCTTCTTCCAACTCCTTTTGGACATGTGGAACTGTGAACTGATTATGGGATGCATTCAATTGTCATCTGATGCATGTTCAAATGAAATTAAACCATTACCATTTGCGGCACAGCTGAGGTGCATTTGTGAGTTTGCCGCTGTCTTTGTCCCTCAGTAATTCAGCCAGTTTCAACGATTCCTGTGGCGCTGCTGAACTTAAGTGGCCATGGTGTTATCCTGTATATTGTAGCGCTAATTGCACCACCATTCATACTAGAGGTGTCAGATTTAGGCTCAAAGTAACAATAGTTTAAATGGATAGTTCAGATTCTTGTACATTAAGTTGTAGGAGGGCTACACGGTGCGCGAGTGGTTA
The DNA here is from genome assembly GCF_030265055.1 of Doryrhamphus excisus. NCBI lineage: Eukaryota > Metazoa > Chordata > Actinopteri > Syngnathiformes > Syngnathidae > Doryrhamphus > Doryrhamphus excisus. Next base: position 13,501,577 of record NC_080483.1, read on the forward strand.
CCACGCAGGCCTCAGAGCTAAGAGACCCGAGTTGAATTCCACACTCGGCCATCTCTGTGTGGAGTTTGCATGTGCATGTGTGGGTTTTCCTCTGTTTTCCTCCCACATTCCAAAAACATGAATAAATGATAAAATAAAATAAAATAAAATAAAATAAAATAAAATAAAATAAAATAAAATAAAATAAAATAAAATAAAATAAAATAAAATAAAATAAAATAAAATAAAATAAAATAAAATAAAATAAAATAAAATAAAATAAAATAGCTGAGATAGATAGCTAGACAGCTGGGATAGGCTCCAGCACCCCCTGTGTACAACAGTAAAGGTGACTTCGCACCCATATTGGTACTGGGAGTTTAGCTTCTCAAAACAATATCCGTTCAGAATAATAATTGTAGTAAAAAAAAAATGCCATATCCTTGTCTCCTGTCCATTAGTGTGTATGTGATGAAGACGATCCATCTTCCGCAGATGTGGAACCCACACCTAAACAAGATAGCCTCGGCGCTCCATGGAGCAAGTAGATGCCATCAAAACCTTAATGAGGCATGACACAGTCTATAATCATAATTTGGACTGCATTAAGCATAGTGGAAAATATGGAATCCTCACATCCCATCACAGACTCTGTGATCTTGCAAATTGTGGTGTTTTTGTGTTGATATAAAATACAGAAGCTTTAAAATATAAAATTGTGAGAGGTGCTTGATCAACAAGACATAGATTTGACCTCATCATTCAGACTGAAAGGTTAATTGGTTTGGTACAATATAATAATCCAAGTCGATATAATAATCCAAATCTGTGAAATATTGCAAAAACTGCGTACCTATTTTACTTTTGATGTCAATAACCACCATACTGGAGCAGATATATTTTCATTAATGGGCTTCTGGCTTGCCTAAAAGCTAACTGATGGAAAATTCTTAGTCGTCAAAAGAAGAAGGAAATGAACAGCCACTGACTGACTTTTAATCTCCACGACCATTAACGGAATATAATTCAAAATCCTATTTAGTTTTATACAACAATCAATGCCAGTTTGAAGATCAGAGGGAAATTTGACCACTGACCTTCTGATCTGACCTTTGATCTTAGCAAACTTGTGCAAACTTTGGAACAGAGCCTATTAAAGTTTAAAACATGTTTAATGAGTTTAGCTATCCCTGCCTCAGCTCGACTTGTCTCAGTTTAAGTTAGCATTTTTGCTTGTTTGCTTTTATTCAGTTTTACTGAAAATGGAGACCCGTGTTCAATCCCACCCTCGGCCATTGTCCATAGGTATGAATGTGAGTGTGAATGGTTGTTTGTCTATATGTGCCCTGTGATTGGCTGGCCACCAGTCCAGGGTGTACCCCGCCTCTCGCCCGAAGACAGCTGGGATAGGCTCCAGCACCCCCGCGTGGTAGAAAGTTAATGAATGAATGAATTCGAGCTCCTGGTGCTTTTTTTGAGCATTTTGCGGGTTAAGCAAATGTCAACTGAATTTTGGGGGTTGGAGCCTATCCCAGTTGTCTTCGCGAGAGAGGTAGGGTGCACCCTGGACTGGTGGCCAGCCAATCACAGGGCACATATAGACAAACAACCATTCACACTCACATTCATACCTATGGACAATTTGGAGTCGCCAATTAACCTAGCATGTTTTTGGAATGTGGGAGGAAACCGGAGTACCCGGAGAAAACCCACGCATGCACGGGGAGAACATGCAAACTCCACACAGAGATGGCCAAGGGTGGAATTGAACCCGGGTCTCCTAGTTTTGGAGTCTGCTCGCTAACCACACGACCGCCGTGCAGCCAAGAATTGTCCCCTTATTTAAATTATGTATTTTTAAATATTGAATTTGCCAGTTAAAAGTGTATCATTTTCAGTCTACAAAGTTAAAGTTGTATATCGATGGAGGTGCCAGTTTGGTACCAATCCCAACAAGGATCCATACGAGGAGGTCTGCCAGTCGAGGAAGCATTTACCTGCCAAGTCAGCTTCATGAGCGTCAGGACCACAAGCCATGCTACATTCCATAAAGTCCCAGGATATTAATTAGCATAAATTCAATTAATTAAGGACGCAAAGTTAGTCTTTGCAATATGGAAGCATAAAAACCACACAAGGTGAAAGAAATTACAAGGCGGCATAAGCAGCTTAGGAAGCGGTGTCGGGAGAATCAGAGCGTCAGACATTTCATGGCTGCACCGTTCACAAAGGAGGAAACATGAATCCGACTGGGACCTCGGATGTGAGCAGGATAAATGTGCTGTTAACTTGTGTATTTCCTCTGGAGAGCTGACGACATAATCATGGAACTGTTCTTATAGATAGATAGATGATTAGATATTGTACACAGATTTCTTGTTTTTATTTTTGTCATTAACAAATTAAAATATTAGTCAATGACAACACAGCCGAATAAAAATGCAGTTTTTAAATGAAACCTGTTATTATTCATTCATTCATTTTCTACTGCTTTTCCTCATGAGGGTCGCCGGGATGCTGGAGCCTATCCCAGCTGTCATTCATACCTTCAAGGTATAACATATAATAACAAAGTAACAATAGTTCAAGGTATGAGTCGCCAATTAACCTAGCATGTTTTTGGGATGTGGGAGGAAACCGGAGTACCCGTAAAAAACCCACGCATGCACGGGGAGAACATGCAAACTCCACACAGAGATGGCCGAGGGCGGGATTGAACTCGGGTCTCCTAGCTGTGAGGTCTGCACGCTAACCACTTGTCCGCCGTGCAGCCCTCCCCTGAATCATTAAAAAGGTCAAATAATTAACTTCATTCATTCATTTTCTACCGCTTATCCTCATGAGGGTCGCGGAGGTGCTGGAGCCTATCCCAGCTGTCTTTGGGTACACCCTGGACTGGTGGCCAGCCAATCACAGGGCACATATAGACAAACAACCATTCACACTCACATTCATACCTATGGACAATTTGGAGTCGCCAATTAACCTAGCATGTTTTTGGAATGTGGGAGGAAACCGGAGTACCCGGAGAAAACCCACGCATGCACGGGGAGAACATGCAAACTCCACATAGAGATGGCCGAGGCTGGAATTGAACTCGGGTCTGGATTGGATTTTATTAACATTATTTTATTGATATAATTTCCAAACATGAAAAAAATCCATGGGCTGGCGACCAGTCCAGGGTGTACACCGCCTATCACCCAAAGACAGCTGGCATAGGCTCCAGCACCCACCGCTACCCTCGTGAGGAAAAAGCGGTAGAAAATGAATGAATGAATGAATGAATGAATGAATGAATGAATGAATTTTATTGATATAATTTCCAAACATGAAAAAAATCCATGGGCTGGCGACCAGTCCAGGGTGTACCCCACCTATTACCCGAAGACAGCTGTGATGGGCTCCAGCACCCCCCGCAACCCTCGTGAGGAAAAAGCGGTATAAAATGAATGAATGAATGATATAATTTCCAAACATGAAAAAATCCATGGGCTGGCGACCAGTCCAGGGGGTACCTCGCCTATCGCCCAAAGACAGCTAGGATAAGCTGTACCCGTACGGCCGTGTACCGGTGACAAAGTCTTGTTATTCAACAAGCTCGTTGAGACAGCTGAACAAAAGCAATGACTTCTTTTAAAAGGTTCTATCAGATAAATGCGAGCCTATTAGCTAAATGTTATTGATTTTCACATTTGGACGTCCAACACAAAGCCCCCAATGCAAACAAACTTGCAGTGAGTAGATAACGTCAGACGGCCTTCTAATTCGGCAAATCAGCTGCTGACAGAAACACGATCAAGCCGCGTTAGAAGTTGTCGGTTCTGGTCTTAACGCGTTTGTTTGCCTCGTAAAACAAAGTGGACACCTGCAGCGTAAATATAAATTGTGCTCCCCAAATCCCAAAGCCTAATACCCTCCCCCAAAAAAAGTAATCTTCCAAATAGGAGTTTATCTTGTTGTTCACCGCTCTTTAATTCCAATTTCTATAAAAGCCTGCAGTATAATCAGTTTGGGTCCTCTGCATGTACATGCCAGGCAGCTTTTAGGATAAACTCGTTTTTTTTTTTTTTTACATGTCTCACAACGGAATATACCATTGTGTCCTAAATAAGCCATACAGGATCGGGATGCCATATTAATGAAGGTCTCTGCATTGCCACGGAAGCAAGTTGTCGTGGTAACATGGAGTGTATCAATCACTGTTTGTGCATTCAACGTGTGAAGCCTTGCACCAGTGCAGGTCATGAGCGGGCGGCAGGAAATGAGGTGGACACTCTGAATGTCAAACGGGTAAAATTTAGTGAGGGGAACATCAAGCTGAGACGGAGCATTTAATCGTCTTTTTTTTTTTTTTTTTTGCCGCGCCTGTGTTAATACAAACCCTTTTCAGATACAAATGACAAAAACCGGTCGGCCTTGATGTGGTAGAAAAGATATGAAGTACAACTATTGCGAATAATAAGAGATCACAAACAGACTATGTCGAGATTTCTCTCCATTCCGCTATTGTATCACATACTTTTACGGCTAAAATGTCGGTTTTCTCCTCCGGTCCATGTGTGGCTATTTAGAAAAAGAACCTTTAAACTTTGCCGCTTCATCACTTTGTACGCCGGCTCGTTAATGTTGAGCCGTGCTTATACAATTATCACTAGTGGGCCGTGTGCGATGCGTTAAAAAAAAAAAAAAAGAGCATATTAAATTAAGTGTAGCACTAAGGCTGAGCCCAAGGACAGGATGCGCTTTTTAATTGAATCTCAACATAATTTCAGCCTATCGAATGTTAACAAAAAAGGGGGGGTACGGTCAGTCATGACCTTATTATGCTGCCACCTTTGACTTCCACAGCTGAGGTGTCCTTGGGCAAGGCATGTTCTAATGTCCCTGCAGGGATTATTGCTCTTTGTGAAATCCGAACCAACCTTTTATGGATGACTGAAGCATAATCTGTGTTGATGATGAATAGTGTCTAAGACAAAATAACAGTGTTTTTTATAATTATCAGGCATATTGTTGTTGTGGCAGCGGTACATTGCACATTTCTCAATCAATTGTTTGTAATTTTTAAAAAAATGATTTATCTCAAAGATATTGCTGTATTGGTTTTCAGTGGTCAAGTGGTCGAAACGAGGTATGGGCTAGTATAAAAATGCAGTAATTTTCTACATTTTAAGCTTTCCTGTTAAGGAATAATACCCAATTTTCATTATTCATAGATATTATTATTCTCAATGCATGTACAAATACAATACAGTATTCAATTATTGCTATAAAGACTTGATATTTATTGTTCTTTTTGTCACAATCTGCACTGTTTGTTTCATTTCCCTTTTGTGCCTTGAATTCTGTTTCCATGCCCTTATTTTGAAGTCACTTCCTGTGTTGATCCATTGGTCCAGTGGTCAAGTGGTCGAAACGAGGTATGGGCTGGTATAAAAAAGTTTCCATATGCAGTTTTCTACATTTTTAAGCCATCCTGTTTAGGAATAATACCCAATTTTCATTATTCGCAGATATAATTATTCTCAATACATGTACAAAAGCAATACAGTATTCAAATTATTGCTATACAGACTTAATATGTATTGTTTTTTGTCACAATCTGCGTTGTTTGTTTAGTTTCCCTTTTGTGCCTTCGATTCTGTTTCCATGCCCTTATTTTGTAGTCACTTCCTGTGTTGATCCATTCTGTTTGTTCCAATCTTGACGTTCTTAGTTAGATGCACATGCCTCTAATTTGCTGATGCGCATTTCATTCATGTGCGCACTTCTCCCTGCGTTGAAGCATTGTCATTTGTTTATGATCGATATCGTGATTAACTGTCACTGCATGTCAACAAATATGAATAAATATTAATTTTAGATGCATCGGGTCTCATCTCGCGCATCCTGGGGTCGACCTAAAACACCACAATGACGTGACAGTTTTTATTGTATGTGCTTTTTATTGGAGTGTTTTTTTCTTTATAGAAACAACAATAGAGGGACTATTTTTTTATTGTTTTTGGTTATGATTATGATTTTTATTTAAGTGCAATTTTTGTTTTTTTTTCCATTAAGGATTTTTTTGTTATTTTTTGTTTCATTTATTATGTTAAAATGTTATTTTTATTACAATTACAATGTAAAATACTGTTAAGTAAATAATTAAAGTTTATTGTTTTTGATGCAAATTTTCCATAAGGGATTTTTTGTGTATTTTTTGTTTCATTTATTATGTTACAATGTTATTTTATGACAATTACAATGTTAAATACTGTTAAGTAAATAATTTTTGACACAATGTATTTGCATTATTATCTCACATAATTAATTAAAAAATTACCCAAAAACATTATCAGTAATATCGATTATCAACTTATGCTTCTCATAAGTTGCAAATGTCATTGTTTAATCACTTGTAGTGTAAACATGTATTGACATTTCACATATAGACAAGGTGTCGAAGCTACAGCTACGTATATAACTTGGTCGTGGGAGGACCAAATATGATATGGGAGTAAAAAAAATCAACCATGAAAATACTCAATTGCCTCAAATACGGCCGTAAAATGACACCAAATTAATCCCGCATATGACATCCCCTCCCTCGTAACTAAAATTATTCAAAACGCTGCACCACCTGAAACAAAAGAAGTCATCCACAACCCCTCCGTTAAGTTTTCAGACTTCCAAGAAACTCTTCTGTTTCTTCATCAAAGCTACCTGAATCCCGACTCCATCCACCTGCAAGCCCAGCACCAGCAGCCCCCGACCAGCCCAGCACAGGGGGGCCATGATCCATGTTTGGCTACCACATCAAAAGGCCTCACGGGCATGCAGCATTTTCCATCATCACCGAGGAGCCAAGCGCAGTGGTATGAATGAAACTCTGGCACCCATTTATCAGCACTGCGGCCAGGATTAAAGTCCTGCCAGCCCCCCCGCCGCCTGCATCACCAGCCCACTGCTGGCCCGCTTTGTTTCAGCAGCTTTTAAACCTCTTCCGTCTCTTCAAGATGCGCTTCAATAGAGTCGCCCGTGGTTCCGAGGAACGTCACAGCAAAAGATGCATCAAAGTCGTCTGCCGTGAGTCACCTCTGTTAAAGAGCATCAGTGGTTTTGGCGAGGTAAGCAGAGCCTCGTTCTAACAGTCAACCTTTACTTTCAAGCAAAGGAGAATGGGAACACACCCAAAGCCAATTACATGCTTTGGAGCGCTGATTAAAACAATGAAATAAGGTTGAAACATCTGAGACGGACCCTAGTGGAGAGTAAGCGGCATCGAAGGTTGGACAGTTGAGACAGATTTGTGGCAGCGCCATGCTTTTGTGAGTTACGTCATGTGATGCAATGTCAGCGTCGTGTCAGCGCAATGCACTCTGTTTGTTTTGACTATGTTGACTTACACTTGATTGATTGCACGGCTGACATGGTGGATCGCCTTGCTTTTCACATTAATGTGCAATCCTCCTTCTCCTCCTCCGAGCTAGCGCTTTAACCTTTCTACCGCTGTGGAGCCTCCTTGTTTTAAAGCCTTGACCTCAAAAATATCCCAAAACAAAGCACTTAAGACTGAAACACAAGACACACAACTCAGTTCTGTACTGTACTGTACTGTCAATTGTCAATTACCTTACATTGTCTATGTCAATTACCTTAAAGTCAAACCTAATTGATGGGAATGTATTACGGTTTTCTGTGTACGATGCACTGTGTTCATGCAAAAATGCATTATCCGTAACGGATACTTGTTTATAACAAGTATACGGCTCATCCCTAGAGAGTACACCACCATCTGTATCTGTTCAGCCATCATAATCATCTGTATTCGTATGTGTACTCAGAGTGGGCGGAGAATACATCTGTACATTATTTTAAGTGTGAAATTGACATGGGTTGATCGGAAGTTGCTATATGTATTGTTTATTATTCAGCTATATGTGTACTGTGTATGTGTGTAAGTGAGACTTAATTATTTTTAATGAGCTGTGTGAAGTTTTCTGAAAATTCATACAAACATGGCAAACAGGGAAATAATCTGTCAGGCTTGTTGATTGTATTTTTTCTAAAAAAAAAAAAAAAAAAAAAAGGCACCACATTCAGTACTACAATCAGTTTTCCAACTGACTTTATATCACTAGCCAAACCAGCCAAAGCAAGCAGAGAAATAAACAAACAAAAAAAAACTGTCAGTGACTGATGCACAATCGTGCCCGCTGTCTTGAAAAAAAAATGCACCATGTACGTTATGAAACAAGTTTAAGAATTCAAGCTGCATACTGCAACATATTGAGACGGGTGTCATATTTTACCACACCTACTTCCGCTATAGAAGCAGGAAGGACTTTCAGTAGATTTGAATACAATTGTATGCTTCACTGCTCTCCATTTTGTTGCTTTTTGCTGGTTTCAGTTTCAACTTCAGTCTGTACAGTACAGATAATATCAGTTTCTCAATAGTATTTCAAATTGAGTCGGCGTGAAGATGTTTCTGTCCCCCAGTGGGTGCATGACATAAAGTAACCGAGAACCACTGGCCGACAACACATTTATTTTGGCATTTAAATTTTGGCATTTTAAATTTGGCAACCAAATTTTACATAATTAATAAAAAGTTTCACTGTGCAAACAATGAATAAAACTGCATTGTTTTCTCTGAAAAAATATCAAATCATAATTGAGTAAGTGTCTAACAGAAAAGCTGCAACAGTACTTTGTTTACCTTTGGGTGGGTTCTCTGCACCAGCGGCACACCACAACTCTCCCATCAGCAAAAGATGTTGTTTTGCTCCAATATTCATAAAATCTGTAGTGAATACTCATTTACATGTTGTGCTGTAAATATGTGCTATGAGTCTCGTAGATGTTTCACACTTAGCGCTACAGTTTCAGAGCACATGAGACACATCAGTTTGGCACTGCATTCTGTAAGAATTAACATTTTTTTTTGGTCCGTGCTTTCACTTTTAAATGATCAGTTTTCTTGATCAACTTAGTTTTGAGCAAGCCATGGTTGTATTCGAAGAGCAGCGGTATCGAACATGAATGGATGGATTGTTCCCGCAAGTATACAAACGATTTCATGGAGTAATTAAATTGCCACTGTGATTGGTCCGTGATCATGATTATTTCCATTGACGTTAATTGGTCAAGGGCCCGTAAAGGCCGAATCCCGGTCACAAATGTATAACAAAAAAGAACAAAAACAAAAATTAAGACGCTTTAAATAGGGGATTGATTAGCCACCGATCGGCCTCGGCCGATATCAATGAAAAAGCATGGTATCAATATTAGTATCTGCCGATCAGCTCTGCCACTACAGCAATCAGAACAACCATGTCTGTTGGGGGCGGGACATCCTGTCTTTGTGAGAATGATATAAGTTTTGCACCCTGCACAAAATACAAAATACGTCTCGCTGGGATGGTGCTTTAAAAAGGCAGCGGATGCGGTTGGAGGGGCCCAGCAGAGACGGGCAAACCTGCTTTTCATTCATGTTTGTAGTTATTAATATGAGAAGACTAGAAATAAATGCACTGAGAAATACAAAATATGAGCTGTGGATACCAGAATTTTGTTAATGTTCTGGTCAAATAAATATTCCAAAAATTAATAGCTCTTAGCCATTTTCATTTTAGCGGTATCAGATGATTTCACTCAAGGATAATCGGGATCGATATCAGCAGCATAAAACTTTAATAAGAACATAGTTTTAAAAATATCAAAATACCCCCCACATCCTTAAATTTTTCAGCATGCAGCCCACAAGGGAAAACTTGGACACCCCCGTCTACACCTTCTCATTCCATCTGTTCATGTGGAGGAATGATGGTAGCTTTCTGAGCTCCTCTTTTATTCATATTCTGACAAAGGAAATGACTTCACAATTGACGCAACATCGTGAAATGCTTGAATGTAACTTTACAATAGTTACCTTTAGTGGCCTTTTTCCCCCTTCATCATCTCACCTTTCTGCACTTGAACCGGATGATGAAATGCGCCCTGATTGAACTAAAAGGTATTGTATTCCAGTTTGATCCTTCATCACCGTTGTTGCCCCTATGGCAAAATTTACACCCACCATTGATCACTCAGCATTAACTCTGCTGTCGCCTAATGATTCCCGCTAGCTGGCATGGCACCGTCAAAGCAGACATGTCCTCTGTCCTGTGGCTATTTCCTGTTAGTCAGCCTTTCAAGCTGCTCCAAATGATTCACTATTAGCTGGTTGGTGTGAAAGTGGTGTAAGAATATAAGGATCATAGTATTTATGATCATCGGCTTGAGAAGATAAAAAGGATCTGTTCACACTTATTACATATGGTTTGGATAAAAATGGTGCGATTGCTCTTAGTTTGGTCAAGTTTAAACACTTAAAATTCCTTTGATTACCAGTTTTCCATTAATGGATCATCTCATTAATAACGACTTCCAGCGTTGCACTATCATTACGGTTGTGAAATGTGTTCTGTTATTATTAGGCACTCTTTGGCTTTGCTTTGGTTACTGCTCATTTTTTGGCATACTGTCGATGCAGGGCAAAAATATTTAATCAATTTTTACCTGCAGTCTGGTCTCATCTCTCTCATCCTGGAATTGCTGCCAGAATGCCAAAGCCAAGCGATGACAGTAATTTCATTACTTCTTTCATTACTTTTTTTAGGAAAGTAACTACAGGTAAATACCGTATTTTCCGAAATATAAGTCACACTTTTTTTCATAGGTTGGCTGTTCCTGCCACTTATACTCCAGAGCAATATAAATGAAAAAAGTGTTTATGTTACATAAACACTGGACACCTTTTCTGTTTATGTTTATTTTTCGTGTAGCTGAATAAGCATTGTGTTAGCATATCTTACACCTATTCAGCCTGTTCTCTATTCTTTTATTGTTAGAACTTGACTTCTAAGATGACATAATGTCTGTTTTGGTTAAGTAGTGTGGAAAATAAAATAAAAATATATGACTCATGTATGTTTTATATAGTCCAGATATAGTCTTATAGTCCAGAAAATACGGTAGTTGTATCAAAAAGGGAATGATTCATCTAGACTTACGAGAAGTGAAATTAGAAGTGGCGGTGGGTCGGTGACATCTTCGTTTTGACAAACTGAGGTTTTCATATTTTCTGAATCTGGAAGTCGTTTTCCAGAAAATACGGTACTTAATTTTTCATGGTCAACCAAAAGTTTAAAAAATATTTATTGTTTTTGTTTGAGTTTCCAATTATTCCAGTGATATGTGTGGGTTTTTCCATTGGCGTCAATGATACCAACTATTTTGACAATGTGTGTATAGTCAGGGTATCACAAGACAACCATGACAAGATTGTTTGTGGGCACCTTCTGAATATTGTAAATATGTAGATTTTTGTCCCTTTTGTTGTTCAGTCATTAGCCAAAGTGCATTAGAGTGAACTGCATCTCAAGCAACTGTACGTCTATTTCTAAAAGCCATACGCCTACATTGGAAATGGTGTTCTAATTGAAATGAACCACCTATCCTTAATGGTGCCCATTGTTTCGATGCTGAAAAAAGCACAGAGATGGCATAAATGGGTTTAAAATTACTTTTACATTCCAAGGAATTTCCCAAATTCCCCATTAGGCGTCTCAGTTTTTCCTCTAATTGTGCACTCATGTGTGCCTTTAAGGTTTTTTTTTTTTCCCCCCAACCTACTTTGACCTTCTGCAGATGATGCATTTCTAAAGTGGCTTGGGGAAGCCAAAGGCAGAGAGCACAACCTATCACTCTTTTGCAGGTTGGGGGAAGCAGGAAGCATTGGTATTCACAGCTGTCCCTCCATTTTGGATCACACTCAGCTCAAAGCTGCAGCCAATTGCAACTCTGACACATGCGCCCCCCCACTCTACCCCTCCCAGTGCTGAAAGAGCTACTGTGTTAATTGGGCCAAACTGCATTAGGGACAAGAGGGGAAATTAATATAAGCACACATAGATGGATCACATCTGGCAGGTTCTGGGATTAAAAGACAACGTCCAGTCTCCAGCATCACATCGCCAAAATGAACAAAATGAAAACCAGACTGTTCACTCCCTATGTTACATTTAAACAAGTATCAGAATCAGATTTATTGGCCAAGCTAACACAAACAAGGAATATGACTTTGGTTAAATTAGCCGTCACTGTAAATAAACACAGACACTTAAGATAATTAAGATAAGATAATTAAAATGTGAGATTGAGATGTGCAAAATGGATAATAATATAATGGCAGTGCAATTCAAGTTAGTGGGAATGTGATTAATAAACCAGCAAATGAGCTGCATTTATCGCAAAATTTTATGAATTTACTTTTTTTTTGTTTTTTTTTTCAAACACAACCCTTATACCCTTCATCAGGTCTAAGGTTGGGTTCCTCAGGTATCGGCACAACACTGGAAGTCCTTCTGAGCAACCACAGCAGAGTGGGCGTGCCTGGTGGTGGGCCATACGTGGAATAAAATAAAACTGATTGTTTTCACGGGAAGCACGGAATCCAAAGAAATACAGCTGGAATAGGTGCAGATTCTGGAAGATCTAGAAAGCTTTCTGTGCTGGTCATTGTGTGTAGCTTCTCTATAGGAGTCCACAACTCAATACGAAGGGCTGAAAACTGAGTGTAATAGATCCCCTTTAGCCTGGGGGTAGAAACTGACTCTGTGCCTGGAGGTTTTGGTACAGTACAACGGCGTATGGTGCTCAGTGGCACCAACCTCAGGAGACGTCAGTTTGTGATTGAGGTGTGAGTGGTGTTCTGTGTGCATTCTATGAACACATAAACACACAAATAAACCACCTCCACACACACAATAAAGATAATTAAAGGATTCCAAGGCCGTAATCTGTCTATAGTGTCCCGGTACTGATAGAACCACTTAGTCACCAATGGATGCTTGGTTTGGACACTTGATTCTGCAGAATGATACGCAGGCAAACTGACAAGTTTAATTGGCACACGGTTTCAATAACTAAGACAGTGTATGAAAAGGGAAACATAATTTTGGGAATAGCTTACATCAAAAATTGAATCCCACAACAAACTGAGCATACAAAAACCGAGGTACCACTGGACTGTGAGCACATGGAGGTAAAAAGAAAGAAGCTAATTTGTAGACAGATATTTTGCTACAGTTTTTACTGGGGTATGTTTAACTGAAAAATATGTAAAGTCTCGTTTAAACAAACAAACAACCAAAAAAAACCCATGGACACATCCCGCTTTCCATGTTGCAGAACAGATAACTGATCCCGAAAATCCTTGGCAAAGTCCACCGCAAAGTACAGATCAATAAGTCATAAAACGCTGCTAGCCAGTAGCCACTCAACAAGCAGGCAGGTTTACTACAGCATTGTGTTGTGCTCTTTGTGCAAAGCGGACAGCACATTCTGTGTGTGTGTGTGTGTGTGTCCATTCCCAACCAACATAAGTTACGGTTTGACGAATGCAATGAAGGCGACAATGGGGACGAGGTAATTCCCAGTCAGCAGTAAAGTAATATTCTAATGACCTTTTCCATCACCTGCTATAAGATATTGTCCACATAAATGCACCGATGTGGACGCCAATTAATAAATCAGTGAAAGGTTGGAATCCTTACTTGGCGGAGCATCTCAGTTCTTTGTCTTAGCAAGACAACTATATGCTTCCAATTTTGTGGGAACGTTTTGGGGAAGGCCCATAAAGCCATGCTTTGATGATTTTGGTGTAAAACAACACCTTTGAGATGAGCTACAATGGAGACTGCGAGCCAGAAGTGGCCTCTGATTTTTGACACTCCAAAAATCTTGTGGAAAAGACTTCGTCAAACAGCATAGAAGCTGTAGAGCAGAAAAGAGGGAACAAATATATTTCATTCCATTTTCAATTCCCATAGGTGTACCTATATATATTTTTTAATCTTTCTTGCATTGAATAAATGAAAAGTTTTGCACACGGCTTACGAGACAGCTGAGACCCGATGGTCGCGATGCTCCACCGACGCCATTTGGATCCAATTGTTGTGTGATGGTGTGAGAAAAATGAAAATCACAATCTGACGGCAAACGTCCAATACTTGGATGAGCAGCGCTGCCAGCCGCTCAATAGGAGAGAGCTTAAAAGTTTTATTTACAGCAAGTCAGAGAGAGACAACATTATTTTTGACAGCTCCTTTCAAGCCTCTGAGAAGGCAATAATTGTGTGCAGCCAGAGGCGTGTGGGAGTTGGGCGGCGGCCGTCAGGTACACATGTCTCACAGACAACAGCTGCTAATCGCTTGGATACTTTCCGCGCTCACTCGTCTGGTATTTTATTGGACTTTGTGTCGTTGTCTTTGCGCGTCAGAAATAATATTTTGTTGCGACAGCACAGCAACGTACGGTACATACAACACACACTGTAGCTGCTCGGAAATTCACCACAAAACCAAACAATATTTATCGCTCAATAAACATATCTGGGCTGCACGGTGGTCGAGTGGTTAGCGCGCAGACCTCACAGCTAGGAAATCAGGGTTCAATTCCACCCTCAGCCATCTCCACATCTGTGTGGAGTTTGCATTCCGGTTTCCTCACACATTCCAAAAACATGCTAGGTTAATTGGCGACTCCAAATTGTCCATAGGTATGAATGTGAGTGTGAATGGTTGTTTGTCTATATGTGCCCTGTGATTGGCTGGCCACCAGTCCAGGGTGTACCGCAGCCTCTTACTCCAGCACCCCCCCACGACTCTCATGAAGATAAGCGGGAGAAAATGAATGAATGATGGAGGCGATTGAGTGGTTAGCGCATAGGCCTCACAGCGAGGAGACCTGAGTTCAATTCCACCCTCGGCCATCTCTGTGTGGAGTTTTAGTGTAATGGGAATGGTTTAATTTCATTTGAACATGCATCAGATTACAATTGAATGCATCACATAATCAGTTCACAGTTCCACATGTCCAAAAGGAGTAGGAAGAAGCAAAGCTTATTAAATCCTACCCCTCCATCTGGTACTTTTAAAATCAGTAACTGTTACATTTGTTCACTTCCTGCTTTCCATAATACAGTTTAAGTTTAAGTGTGACTCCGGTACTCCGGTTTCCTCCCACATTCCAAAAACATGCTAGGTTAATTGGCGACTCCAAATTGTCCATAGGTATGAATGTGAGTGTGAATGGTTGTTTGTCTATATGTGCCCTGTGATTGGCTGGCCAGCACTCCCCGCGACCCTTGTGAGGATAAGCGGTAGAAAATGAATGAATGAATGTTAAATTAGTAGCGCTCTCTCAGTATCAATCAATATTTAATTAAGATGTATTTTTCCTCTCGATCTTACTAAAATACCTCGAGTATTGACATGTACATATAAGTTAACATTAAAAACAGACAAAGTATTATTAATCAAGATTCAAAATGAGGGAAAGTGTGCAGTGCTACCTAACGTGGCCAGTGGGTGTCTCCTGACAAGCAGCTCTATCTGATGGACTGCAGACGCCCATCTTTATTGTAAATCAGATGCTCATGGGAAAGTGTGACGGCTTAAACACACGTCAGATGCGACCTGAGCGATGGTAGCAGGCAAAGACATCAAGCTAAAAGATGGAGGACCTTCTCCTCATACATGCCGCCGCTTCACTCACGAGGCTCATCCATCTACAGCTTCCGCTGAGCTTTAGCAAATAAGGTCTAAATAAGGACGGCGAGCATCATCCTTGGCAAAACCCTGAACCCACCCACAAGGTTAGCTATCCCTCTGGGCCGACGGGATATCGGAGCAAATCGGGTGTGAACGTTACCGCTAATTGCGGAGCAAGGCGGGCAAGGACTAGAGCAATCGGATGTGGGGGAAAGATGTATTGCTGGAGAGTCTTAGAATGGAGTTTTGACTTCACGTGTGAGAGGGAATGTTCATACATAATTTCACAGACAACATTTTAGGCCATAAATTATTAAAACAATTCAATCCGCAGCCAGATTTGATATAAATCAAGCGCTATCTTCATCCTGGTCATATCCCATGACTGAAAAGCTGATCATCAGGGCGGCCATGTGCGTTTGTTTGCCTGGAGACGGAGCCAAAATGTAGCAAGCTGTTAAATCTAAGTGTCTCCTAAACATGAACGAGTGAGGCATTTAAGCTTAAAAAAAAAAAAAAAAAAAAAGTGGCATACATCAGCAAAGAAGATAGAAAGGCTGACCGAGTGTTGGGATTCTCCTACCACAACAATGAATCACTTTTAAGTACTGACATTTGGAAACAATTATCTCCTGCTGCCAAGAAGCTGCGGCTGTTCAAGATGATGCAAGTTCACCTCAGAAAACAAACTTGTCCACCTTGTGAGCACCAAAGAAGATGGACAGAACTTTGCCCTCAGTTCCATAGTCTCTTTTTTTAGAAAACAATAAACTGCGGTTTTGCTTTACACAAGAACCAAATGTATATTAAAAGCATGAGTCAGCACATGCACTACTGACATTACCTACCTCAAACACCTTTAAGAAGGTACGTCTTTGCTTTATTCCAGATCAAAAATTGTTGAACATTTGTGTAGAAACATCATCTAACCAACTGACTCTGACGGATAAGTGACATAATGATGTGCATCCAACAACACTGCATTTCTGTTTAGCTTTTGCCTTTAGCAAAATAGTGGTGACTTGCAAGAAATGAAATGGACAGATCTTCACTCTAACCGTACCTAAGTCATGGGAAGAGAAACTGTGTAAGGGTGGTCTTGTTTTTGTCACACTAAAACGGACCCTATCCTGCACATTACCACAATAGTACGTTTCTTTAAATAAATTGCTTGACTGGGAATCATTCATTTTCTACTAAAATAGCCGAGGCTACCATATCTTACTTATTGTGTGGAAATATGGGCTAATAACTACAAAAGCAATCTTCACTCGCTAAATGTACTGCAAAAAAAAGTCAGTAAGGATAATTCATAATGCCGCCTACAGAGAATATACTAACTCCTTATTTCTAAAATCACTTATACTTACTTACATACTTCAGTACGAGGTACATTAATTAAAAAAAAACAAAAAAAAATTAAATTGTATTATGGAAAGCAGGAAGTGAACAAATGTAACAGTTACTTATTGTAAAAGTACCAGATGGAGGGGTAGGATTTAATAAGCTTTGCTTCTTCCTACTCCTTTTGGACATGTGGAACTGTGAACTGATTATGTGATGCATTCAATTGTAATCTGATGCATGTTCAAATGAAATTAAACCATTACCATTACCATTACACTAAAACGGACCCTATCCTGCTCATTTCTATTGTAGAAATTGCTAGTACCACTATAGTACACTATAGTACATTTCTATTGTAGAAATTGCTATAGTACCACTGTAGTACGTAGCTCGACTGGTTATATGCTAATGGTTATCGGGGATCATTCGTCGCGGGGGTACTGGAGCCTATCCCGGCTGTCTTCTGGTGAGAGGCGGGGTATACCCTGGACTGGTCGCCAGCCAATCACAGGGCACATATAGACAAACAACCATTCACACTCACAATGGACATGCACGGGAGAACATGCAAACTCCACACAGAGGTAGTCGAGGGTGGAATTGAACTCGGGTCTCCTAGCTGTGAGACATGTGCGCTAACCACTCGCCACTGTGCAGTCATATCGGGAATCAGTAAAGAAGAATTACATTCAATTGGATGAATATTGGACAATCCAGCTTTGTTCACAAAACAGCACTAAGTGGCATAAGCAGATGAGCAGATGTAGGATAGTTCACTTTTAATGGCTCACTTTCTGGCATCGGCAGCTAAGATAAAACATTACTAGTTGTGCAATTTCCACTCTTAATGGTTGAGCAGGCACTCAAGTGATCCAACAAAAAGTTACTACAGAGAACAAATAAGGAACTCTAACAATCCTTACAACTAAATCAGCATACAATTCAGCATCCAGCAAGACACAAAGCCCGAGGCAGTGTGTGCTCTGTTTTCAATGGGTCATGAGCAAAATTTTAAAATCAAATAATTTTCATGAAGTTGACAAAGTCAGTTATGACACTTCATAAAACTTCACTTTATTGTTTTAATTACAACCCAGCAATGACCTCCCTCTTTCTGACAGGTGACATGTTGGATTCCAAACATGTACTTGACTGTTGTCCGCCCACTTCAAATACATCACAACGACGTTTAATAGAACAGAATATTTTGTGTACTGTCAGTGAATTGGACAGCACCGTACGATACCAGCTCATTGTCGTTTAATTGGAAGCACTTCGGGCTGCGAGTGTTGTGTGTCGTATCAGAGGAGGACGCTGCCCTGATGCCATTTTTGCTCTTAAGTCGTCATGTTTTTTTTTTTTTTTTTACTTCAAAAAGCAGCAGGCGGACAAAAGGATAAACAGGAGGTGTACGTGTGGAAAAGACAACTCGGAGCACGTGGTGAGTAGCAGGCATCAAAGGCGTTCAAAGACAAGACCACAGATGCAATAAATATTATGTTTGAGCAGCGTGCGACGTGGGTTGATGACACGCAGTCGAGGCTGTCACTCCATCAAAGATGGAGTTTGTAACCAGCCAACATCCCGTGTGACCCACGGATGAACTGTGGGGATACTTTTTTTTTTTTTCATGTCATGAAAATGACAGCGGCATCGTCAGAGCAGGGTGGCGTTGAAAGTGGGGCCGTACTGACATTGCCTCTTCAACATTCATAACGCTTAAAGGACACGGCGAGCATCCTCCCCTGTCGTTTTATGACGAGCTCAGACGCTCCACAATCTGGTGGCGCCTGAGCGACCGTCGCTCCAATCATTATCTCGCAGAACCCATTCCGTTTGACCTCTGCGGTTTGACGTGCATTATTCACGATAGGACCTCCTCTGCCGCGGTGAAGGAGAACGTCACACAGTGAGTGAACGACAGAAGCGGCGAAGAATCGAAGGAAGCAAGAAGACGAGGTGATAAACAAGTTCAATGAGACAAAGCCGGTTTGGACAACTCCAGGGAGACAGATGACATGCGCGGAGAGCGCTCGACCTCCATTAAACGGCGTGGTCACCTTCAAACAAAAATAAATTGACCGCTGAGTGTCTCCGCCCCGTAGCCAACTCCCCTCTTGCTTCCTCATTAGAGCGTTAGTGGAGCTCTAATGAGCGGGAAAAAGCCTGTGCGCTGTGAGGAAGATGAATGGAGCAACAATGCTACTTCCCGCCCCATCCACTGGAAGCTCCAATAACATCTCCATCTCTGCTTTGTGCAGGGGCGCCTTCTGGTAAGCCCTCCATGGACCAAAGGCCCCTAAGAGGTCTTAAATCATTGAGCTAATTACCCTCATAGCTGTTGTCGTGGATATAGTCATTTTCGTGACCATGGAGTGCCATCTAACAGGGATAAAAGGCTTCTACTAAAACAGCATAGAGCATTTGATGCAAACTTTCCCCACAGAAAATTATCCAAAGCCTCTTAGCATGCAATATTCTTCACCGCGGGGGACACTGTGCCTCGCATGTGTCGGGACGCCTGACAGCATGCGGTGTTTATCAATGGCCTTAAAGCGATTCTTATTGTCAACCATTAAAGGAAAAACACATTGCAAAAAAACAATCACATATGCCAACATAGGACTACGGTTGATGTGACTATGATTTGTTTTCAGATGACAAAAACATGATTAAATGGAAATGATGCAAACGTGCACACACAATTGAACATGTCCAAAAAAAGAATAGGATGGAGTAAAGCTTATTTAATCTTATCCCTTCTGTATGTCTCAGCAATTACTGATTGTCTGTTCACTTCATGTGTTTAGGAGAAATATTATTTTGAAACACTTATATGCTAGGACTACGTTAAAAAGCCATAGCATTTCAGTATGTGGAATCAAACTCCTGCAAATGCACTGCAAAAAAGGTCAGTAAGGATAATTCATAATGCCGCCTACAGAGAACATACTAACTCCTTATTTCTAAAATCACAAATACTTCAACTTGCTGATATTGTTCATCTTCAAACAGATAAAATAATGCATAAGGCTAAAAATAACCAATTACCTAAAAATGTCATCCAATACTTCTCTACAAGAGAGGAGAACTTGATGTGGAATCAAACTATGGAATGGATTGAGTAAGGAACTCAAACAATGCACAACGATGAGCCAATTCAAGAAACAATACAAGCAGTTGATGTTTGCTAAATACAAGGATGAAGAGTCTTGAACCAGTCATGATGTGCTATATATATCACTATATTGACACTTACTATGGTACCCATTATGTCATTGGATGCTCATATCACCTCGTACTTCGGTACGAGGTACACTATTAAAAAACAAAACAAAACCTTAAACTGTATTATGGAAAGCAGGAAGTGAACAAATGTAACAGTTACTGATTGTAAAAGTACCAGATGGAGGGGTAGGATTTAATAAGCTTTGCTTCTTCCTACTCCTTTTGGACATGTGGAACTGTGAACTGATTATGGGATGCACTCAATTGTAATCTGATGCATGTTCAAATGAAATTAAACCATTACCATTACCATAACATGTATCAGGTTACCATTTGAACCAGGTACTGCTTGGGTTAAGATGCATGTGTCGTCAACCAAGCCCCGACATCACTGTCATAGCTCCAGTAACAGAACATTTTAAGTGATTTTTCACCAGCAAGAAGGAGCCATTTAAATTTGCTATTCATTTCTAATGGGAACATTTCCAAAATTACACTAAATATTTTGACAAACCTGACTAGGTACCCCAGCTGTCCTGAGTGAGCTGATGTGTTTGAAGTGGCTAGAAATTAGTTTATTAGCGTACAAAAAATGAGGCGGAATAAGAAGAAGTAGGATGAAGGGGAGGAATAAATAGATGAAAATGGCTGACGACAATAAGATATGTTATTGTATCCACACAATAGCAAACAGCAACTATTTAGTCATCTACCCATAATGCATTAGTTCATTGCGGTTCATTGGAAGACAAGTAACATAGATGGCCCTGCAATGCTGCTTCTGTCCACCAGTGGAAGCCAGAGGATTGGGGAGCACAAGACTCACAGGGAGGCGGATGTCATTGCAGCACCCCAATGAATGCATTGTTCAGACACAACGGGAAATCCTTACAATGTTTTTTTTTTGTTTTTTTTTGTATTGGTACATCCAAAAATTTAAATTTCTCATCACTGCCTTTGGAGTGGTAAGTTGCTGTGTGATGACTTTACTAAGATGAAAAAAAATACATAATGCATAGGCTCCAGCACCCCCTGCGACCCTCAATGAATGCAATACATGATGAAATTATGAAAATAAGAAATAAACATTGTGTGAACGTGTTGTACACTCTACGATTGGCTGGCAACCAGTCCAGGGTGTGTCCCACCTCTCAAATAAACACCATAGAAAATGGATGGATGAATGTATTATGTTATGAATGTGTTATGCCAATGTCAGTCTGAGCAATTAATTGTACGTGATTGCCGGGAAATAGCAACCAAGATATAATATCACCATAATACACGGATGACAATCATGCTGAATGGCCATGCATCGGGAAAGCAATCAAAGGCGGTGTTTACAGCATTGATAAATATTTAGGTACGTTCATGGACAAGCAGGGCTACTTAAATGGTTAAGAAATTAGACCAAACTGCGAATATAGTTCAAAACTTATTTGCCAACAGTCCTACTCACAGCATAGCACTGTTGTCCTGTAGAGGAGCTTTACAGCTTTCTCTACAGGAGGTCCTTAAACACATCAGCAGAGCGGTGCTCTCACATAGAGGAAGCAATCATGTGCGTATGGCCGCAGGGCGAGGGAGAGTGCGTGCATGCCTAAGGGAGAGGGGTGGTGGTGGTGGTGAGGGGTAATCAACTGGATTGCAAACACAGAAGCGTTTTCAGGTCATAACAGCAAAGTGTGAGTCAGATTCCCATCCACATGAAAACGGTATTCCGGGTGCCATGGAATGTTATTTTCTGAAAACTGCTTCCAGATTCAGAAAATATGAAAACCTCAGCTTGTCAAAACGAAGATATGACCGCCACCATGTCGCTATCATATGACCAGAAGTCAGCTTCTACGACAAGCATATCGACATGACTCAGTCGCCATTCTCCTGATATTTTGTTGTTTTACGTATATCCGTAATAACTCACAAAAGTAATTTCACTTCTCGTAAGTCTAGATGAACCATTCCCTTCTTGATGCAACTACCATATTTTCTGGACTATAAGTCGCTCCGGAATAACGTGGAAGCAGATCCACGCTGCTAAAGTGTGACAGGTTACATCAGCTTTAAAGGGGAACTGCACTTTTGAACACATATTTATTTCCCTTTTTTGTGCATTCAAGCGCAAGAAAACAAGTTAATATAAGCTAGTTAACAACAGACGTCATTCGAAAAACTTATTCTGATGCTAAAGCCCTCACAAAATGCCAACGGTGTTCCATTTACATTAACCAAGCTACAGTGATATTATTATTGTAGCATCTAACATGAAAAACTACTGTATTTTCTGGACTATAAGTCGCTCCGGAGTATAAGTCGCACAAGGCCAAAAATGCATAATTAGGTAGAAAAAAAAATACATAAGTCGCACTGGAGTACTATAAGTCGCACAAGGCCAAAAATGCATAATTCGGTAGGAAAAAAATACATAAGTCGCACTGGAGTATAAGTCGCATAAGGCCAAAAATGCATAATTCGGTAGAAAAAACATACATAAGTCGCACTGGAGTATATTTTTTGCGAGTACATTATTTTACAAACTACTTGACCTAAACACATTATGTCCTCTTGGAAGGCAAGTTCTAACAATAAAAAGTGTCCAGTTTTATGTAACATAAACAGTTTATTCATTTATAAGTCGCTCTGGAGTATAAGTCGCAGGAACAGCCAACCTATGAAAAAAAAGTGCGACTTATAGTCCGGAAAATACGGTATTTACTAATCCAGCAAAGTGTGTACATAAATTATAATGTATGTCTGGTGTGCGTTTCAAAGTGTTTTCGCCTGGTCCAAACAAACAAATAAAACACTATTTTAGGTATCTGTGAACCAAAACCACATTCATTCATTTATTCACACTTACAATAAACACTGACACAACATGATTAAACTATGCACACAAAAGTCAGAGAATCAAGTCAAGACAATCATGCTAAACATTTAATTCCCACTCTAGATGTAACCGTTGCTATGATTCCTGTTTGGAAGCGAGTGCAAAGTCACATGTGTAACATCGCCACCGTGCAACAGCTGATGGTCCTCAGAAGTTATAATAAGAACGACGAAAATGTTTCTTCAAATTGGTAATGTCAGCTAAATATAATAAGTGCTGTATTATTAGACAATTGCATAAAAGCCTAATACTGTAAGATTGACATTCCATTGGGTAGAATGACAGATTGATGTAGAATGGCTCATCTGGGAGAAATTGATACTGCTGAATTGAACATTCAGTACCACTATAGGGAAGTACAGCGTACATTGCGGCATGAGTGTTTCACCAACACTATATGAATACTTTATAGAAGGGTGGGTGTATACTTTGTGCTTTTTGCTTTGTTTACCGGCTTACTGCCGGCCATTTTCAAGTGAGTTCAAGTATACTTATATATAATAAACAAGGCATGAATCAAATGTATTATGTTTTCAAAGTAATAGACAAAGTTGTATATTTTGGTGCAAGTGCAATTTGAATGCCAAGTTTTGTATTAGGACCACTACTGTTGTTTATTATTTTTTCCTTATTTCGAGATAACCACTTTTCTGATTCTTACAAGACAAGGGAAATCATATTTTTGTTTACCAATATTTTTTACATGCCAAGTGAAAACATAATTAATGCTTCCTTCAGAGGACAGATAGGAAATAAAACCTGCACAACATTGCTGTTCCTGTTTGTCTGGCTCATTCGTCTACTCCAGGGGTGAGCAAACTACGGCCCGAGGGCCACATGCAGCCCACTAAGTGTTTGAATCCGGACCGCCAGTTGCTTTCTAAGTATTTCAACTTTTAACATACAAACTGGCAACATGACTTACAAGTCTGATGTTTTATTTAGTAAAAAAAACAACAAAACTGTAAAATTCAATGACTTAGTTTGATGTGGTCTGATGTTTAAAGTGCTGCTAAAAAAAAGGGACATGAGAACATACAGCTGATAGTATAACTAACTTTTACACATAAAATTAGAGAAATATTTCAAGGAAAATTATAAGCATAAAATAGTGTGTGTGTGTTAAATATATGTTCTGGCCCCCCAGACAATTTTGTTGTCTGTTCTACACCTATCCACAACGATACACAGTAGATCCCTTCGATCCGCGGTAGTTACAATCCGAGACCATCCAACTAATTAGGCCTAACATATCTATTTTTGACGCTCTAATAAAGCCCAAATTACAGATAATGCATTTTTGCCACTATTTTCACAAGGTGAGAACAGGAAGTGACGTTAGTAAAACGGTCATGTGAGTCAATCTTTGAGTACCAGCCAAGACATCCGCGTTTTGCAAAGCCATCACTTGTCGCAGCTGAATGTTAAATGCCGCTAAGAGTACATTTTTTCCAAAGGCTATGGAAATATAGAGAATACGGCCCCAGGCGGCATGGGAATGGATCATTAAGGGGTGTAAGTTATGAGTCTGTCTGAACAGGAAGTGTGTATTCATCAAGACGGGCCAAGAGTAAGAGGAAGACAGTGCTTGCTTGAACTCAGTGATTGATTTAGCCGTCTATGCTTCCCTGTGACTCACACAGAATAATGATTCTTTCTTTACAGCAGGTGCAGGTATTGTGTACGATGAAAACGACTCTTGCAGTGCCAGAAATTGGGTGCTTTTATTGAACCATCATCCTGAGATGTGTCCATAAAGCATATTCAGCAAAATGGGCGGCAAAACAGTCAGGAGGGTAGGATAGTGCTGCCTTCAAAGGAATATATAAAATGGGCTTTCTTATGAGTAAATATTTGTTTGACGAGCATTTCAGTAGGCATAGTTGGTGGTATGGATTTTTATAAAATTATTCATGCAGTGATACAGACAGTTGTGCATATTTTATGTTTGAATATTGGTTTTAAATAAATATTTTGTGAATTCTGTAGCATTAAAAGAGATGCTATAGATCTTTGGACAGACTTCTGGTTCACTTAAAAGTTTTTCCCAATGTATTTTTCCATAAAATCCCAACTAAATCAGCTCTAATTTGTTATTCCTACAACAGAGGACAGTGGTGTATTCATTCATTCATTCAAAATGAGGGTCGCGGGGGTGCTGGAGCCTATCCCAGCTGTCGTCAGGCGAGAGGCAGGGTACACCCTGGACTGGTGGCCAGCCAATCACAGGGCACATATAGACAAACAACCATTCACACTCACATTCCTATGGACAATTTGGAGTCGCCAATTAACCTAGCATGTTTTTGGAATGTGGGAGGAAACCACTTGGCCTACATTATTATGATAACAACAACAACAACAACAACAACAATAATAATAATAATAATAATAATAGCATATAATCCTAATGATTATTATTATATTTTTTACTTTTAATTTTATTATTTTATTTTTACTTTTATTTTTATTAATAATAGTAATAATAATAATAATAGTGGCATATAATCATAATGATTATTATATTTTTTACTTTTATTTTTATTATTTTATTTTACTTTTATTTATTATTATTATTATTATTAATAATAATAATAATAATAATAATAATAATAATAATAATAATAATAATAATAATAATAATAATAATAATAATAATAGCATATAATCATAATGATTATTTTATATATATATGTATAGATTTTTTTATTTACTTTTTTTATATATTTAGTTGCATCTGGACGGGAATGGGTCACTGGTGAAAACGATGTAAAATATAAGGTAAAATATAAGCTAGCTAGACTTCCTAGCTGTGAGGCCTGCATGCTAGCCACTCGACCACCGTGCAGCCAACAGTGGTGTAGTTTTGCATCATTGCAACTCATCAGGCACTAGTTTCCATTGAGACCATGTTGCCGTTCTGAACGTTTACAACCCTGGTGTGCATGTAGTTTACATCTAAATAGACAAATGAATGTAATGAGGGGATAACAGATCATTGGGTTCTGATGTACCTTGATGATCCACTATCTGATAGAACATCTGCAGAGCTGCTGTTTGCCGAGCAGTCAACTGGAAAAATAACGTTACTAGCTGCTGTAAATCTATTCAACGGCTTTTCCATGAGGTATGTCTAAGTCCAGACAAGTGTGGAACCCTGTGGGAGAGTCTAATTGCGAGGCAGCTACCTAAAAATTGGGATTCATGCCGTGTTTTAAGGTGTGAAAGTAAGTGTAATGAGAAGCAGCAGACTAAGCTATGATAAAACAACACAGGCTAAATGCTGTCAATTTGGCTGTGGAATTGATTAATTGAGTCATTTGATATGGTCGCTCACTCGCCACAACAGAAAAAAAAAAAACATTGTCTATCCTGGCATGTCTCCGAGGAAATCACTCCTAAGTGAAGCCAATAGGCCGGAACACTTGGGTCGTTTGCGGCATGAGACCATATATAAATATCCTCCTGTCAATCAAAGCACATCTTCTCCGAGGAGCCACAGGTTAAACCGTATATACAGTACATGTGAGTGACAGGCCTCTCAGTGAGAAATTCTTAGAGGTCAGCACTTGCAAACTTCGCCTTGCCCAACGGGTGGCAGTCAGTCACGACAGGGTGCAGACCCAAGCACAAATATGGCCTCTTTTGACAAGCCTCATACCTACGATTGCTGTGACAGTATACACTCTAATGAGGCGTATTCACACCAAAGAAAGTAGATGGATACATGGCATTTTCTGACTTGTTTTTCTTTTTTTTAGAAAGGTTGTCCATCTATGTTTTGCAAGGGATGCGTCACCTTCTCTTTGTGCGCATGGATAACTTCCCTGCTCCAACATCGCTTTGTCTAGGAGATTAATCACCTGGGGAAAAAAAAGCGGATTTGTAGGCAAGTGGCGACCCAAATTCAGAGAGGGAGGAATTGTTCCTGGCTGCAATATAAAGAGCTGTTTGCTTTGCTCCACACAACTAACAATGCAAGTAATCAGGAAGATTACTCCATTTCTGTCATTTACAATCTTTATCTTTTTGAGAGGATCGGAAGGAAAGGAAGTCTTTAAACCATACAAATAGCTTTTCCTGTGAAGGAGCTAATGGATATTTTTTTGTACAGTCTCTCATATGAGTGAATACAGCCCTAACAATTTAGCAACATTACATCTTGTTCAGGGACAACATTAGTTTAAAAAAGGTCAGTAGTAGGGTAGAACAATATGGACCTTAGTATATATCATAACATTTTTTGTATGTATTGTGATATGACGATATAAAACAATATAAAATAACAATTCAGCAGAGTCTTGTAAAAAGCCATATAATAAAATACACATGTTTCAAATTGTTAAGAACATTTATTTATTGGTAACAGATTAAGGTAGTGATGTAGTCACTCGTGGAAGATATTTTGCATGACACTTGTTTTGTTTAGGCAAAAATGGGGCAAATGGTGCTCTTATTTTGAAGGACTGTCACAGAAGTGTGTTTGTGTGGAGATTGTGTATATACTTCCACACACAAATGTTCCTTCTCCCCACAATGACAGCACTTCATTCATCTTATGTATCCACTGTGGCGTGCAGTCACTTTTTATCGTTATCGTTAACGTTAATTGATATATCGTTTATATGTCACTTATATGTCATTTTCTTATCATTGTTAGAATATATACCGACATACTGCTACATAAAAAATATAGCCCAACGCTAGTCAATAGGAATGAGCCTAATACTCATTATAAATGAGTATCAGTTACGGATAATGCATTTTTGCCGGGTATATCTCATTTTATACGAGTATATCGTATCATATATTATATATATATATATGAAAGAAAATCTTCATGATGTATTCACCCTTCATACTCTGCGACTGGCCGGTCACACACAGCGACCCATCCCCCCTCCACCCCGATCAACTCTGCAGGCCTGCAGGTCTTTATCGAAAGTTACTTGGTAAACTTGTTTCGTAATGTATGCGGTGCATTTGACAAGACAGGACAGTGCAGGCATCAGTCACTTATGCACCAACTCATGCTATCCCAGCATGACCACTTTTTTCCTTGTATTTTTGTCTTATTCAAGTCATCATAATACTGGAGTCTTATACCAAAATAGCAATATAAAAGAATTTAGTGAATTTTTTGTTCGTTACCTGGACAATAGTAAGAGCTCCATCAAACATTCTGCCTGTATGGCTGTCATACTACATTGTATACACAAGCATAGTAAAACGTTACACCTATCTCAATATGTTGCCGTATGCACATTGCAATCTTAAACTTGGTCCGTAACGTATGCCATGCAGTACTTTTGGGAAAATACAGTAAACAAGGCTGACAAAAAAAAAAAAAAAAAATATATATATATATATATAATAATAAAATCTTACAGATCACTTACACACATACACGGTGCATGTATACCTGAATAATAAATATAGCAATTTCTGACCAATCCATGTCAATTTCAGACTGGACAAGAGACATCAATTCTTATCTAAATAGCTGGCAACACAACAAAGTACACCCTACAGTGAATATGTCCAAACTGTGAATATTTTGTGTGAGCACCAATGTTTTCTACTACTGTCTTAATCCTCTTGGGCAAGGAATTCATCAAAGCTACACAGGTTGTTACTGGAATTCACCGAAACACTTCTCCACCTTGCTTCCTCTTGAGGATGCTTCAGGCCTGGAGACATATTTGATCACTCCATCACCTTCACCTTCATCTTTCTCGGCAAAGCACTTGTTATTTTAGAAGTGTGTTTCAGCAGTTTCCCAACAGTTCCACATTGTCAGAGTACATGATGGAATGCAATCTTTCCTGAATGAAATGCCACTCCTCAGTGCTGGCAGCACTCGTGCAGCTCAAGACATGCTTGTAGGCAAGACACATTTATCTTGGTACTTACTTGTGTTGGAAGCTGTTTAGACAATATTGGCTGTCCACTGATGACTGGAATCTATGACCTTAGTATTGTCGTTAGATATACTTAGATACTTAGCGTTTTTACTTATAGTTTTTTCATTTATAAGTTGCTCTGGAGTATAAGTGGCAGGAACAGCCAACCTAGGAAAAAAAGTGCGACTTATAGTCCGGAAAATACGGTAATTTATCCCACTTACGGCCCGAGTCCGGCCACTCCTGTGATTGTTAACGTAGTAGCTCAGGAGAAGCTGGAGACATAGCACTCAATGTCGGACACACTTTGTCAGAGGCGCCGTTGGTGTGGTGGAGCTCAGAAGCCGGATGTGAGGGCGTCACGTGGATGCACAGCGTGTCCGAAATTAATGCAACTTTACCGTCGAGAGCGCACTGCTTCCGGTTAAATCACACCCACTGCCGGTTTATGCTCCGCCCACCTCCGAATACGGCTAATGATACAGATAATTTAGTCTGCATCTCTTGTGTGCTAAAGCGAGATATTTCATCATGATAAACATCATTTGACAAATAAGTCTGCATACTTGGGTACTATTTCACTAGCTTTTAATCTCGAGTGAAGGTGAAGTCATGTCATGAGTGCCACTAATCACATAGCGCGAAGCTTGTTATTAATATGACTATATCATTCGAAGCCCCATTTGTTTGTGATGGTATTGTTCAAATTGTTGCAGCATGTGTTTCACCACCCGTCAGCTATTGTTTTCG
Organism: Doryrhamphus excisus; assembly: GCF_030265055.1. Taxonomy (NCBI): domain Eukaryota; kingdom Metazoa; phylum Chordata; class Actinopteri; order Syngnathiformes; family Syngnathidae; genus Doryrhamphus; species Doryrhamphus excisus. The sequence continues at coordinate 13,531,258 of NC_080483.1, forward strand.
CTTGTCTCTTATTAGTTTAATCAGCCCCTGTCGCCTTTGTCTCACCTGCGAGTTTTAACAGCCGCTCGCCTCTTGCATGTTTTATTTCTGGTGCGTTTTACTTCTCTCGTCTCATTTTTACACTTTTAATCCAAACATTTGCTTGATGTCAGTGCAATATTTCAGTTTTAAATAATGACTTTTCACATTAATACAGCAATTGTACTTCTGAATCTAAATACTGATAGAACTCCAGTTTACAACATAACTGTACAAGGTGGCTTTAGGCAACAAACTGTAAGGTTGTTTATCAAGTATAGGATATGAAATCTCCATTATATATGTACAGTTTAGTACTGGATTCCTTACTTAAAACTGAAATATTTTCATAAAATCCTAAAAACTTGTTCATGACCTTCTAAATAAGCATTATTAGAGCCCTCTATATATGTAGATATGAAATAACAACGCTATAGTCACCTTGAATACTTGTATTACAAAACATAATAGACACACTGCCATGTGGGTAAATAAACCATTAAGATGTGTTGCTATAAATGTGGAGGGTGGACAGGAAGTGATGTCGGGGGGTTCAGAGTTGAGTTTTAGTTTGACTTTATTCAGGATTATTTTGCCTGTTATGAGAAAGCTACAAAAAAACAAAGATCAAGTCTGGTGTTTTTGTGTCTCATTGGACATTACAGTAAGATTACCAACATCTAGAGACCAGTGAAGAATGCTGCATAACATTCAGTGCCTTTGAAAGCATCTTTTGAATGCCTTAATATTTGTATGTTAGGTCATTTAGCAATTTTTTGTCTTGAAAATGCTTAATTTAGGCAAGAAATATATGTATATATACATAAATATATGCATTTTTCTTTGACAAACATTAAGCCATATTCATCCACAAAATGTGATTTTACTAATTAATGTTTTTTAAAAAACGTGGGTGCAAAATTCATACAGAAGTGGCAAAGGACAACGGCAAGCTTTCATTTATCTGAAGTTATATTAGTCAATAAAGATGAACACAATTCAGTTCATCTTATTAACGGTGCAATTTTGGCAGAGGTCTACTCTCTATTAATTATCCTGCTGGCTCCTCTTCATTTTCTTAGATCTCGTTAGATTGTGCAGGTGTACCTAATGAAGTGCACTCACTGATTTGGACTGAGTTGGCATGTCGCTAATATATATTAAAATGTATTTTGTACATGTAAACAAGTTACATTGGAATACATCAAATAGTACAATTCACAGTTTCAAACATTCACATTAATTACAATACATGTGTTCACTTCCTGTATTCCAAATGTACTACTCACCAATATTAAATACATAGGAAAATGAAAAAAGACATTATAACAATGTGTTGCAATAGGAGTCAATGTTTATAATCACTGTAAACATATTCACTATGTGCCGCCATTTGCTGCTGTGGCTCTTTGTTTTGTGCAATCAATATATTCTATAAGCTCTTACATATGGAGAGCTCCACTTGAGTTCTCCACTTCAACGTCTCAGACGGCAAAAATTGTGCCCCACGTCTTCAGGCTTCTCGGGTGGCCCCATGGCTGTCAAGCTTAAGGTTAGCATTCTTTTCAGGGGTGGCCTTTCCGGGGTATTTGGCTCTGAGGTCGCCACGCCTGAATCAAATAGATTTTTTCTTGGCATTGTTGCTAAGCAACCTCCATGAGTTTCGGTTAGCTTGCCTTGCTAACAGCTGTCAGCGGTTAGTTTATTTTGACAAGTCCGTAGCTCTTTTCAGTACACACTATTCTAGTTGGCGCTTAGTTCAACACGCCGGACTTGTGTTATATATACACCGTGACATTTTACCGCCTGTGTAATGTATTTATTATCAGTAGCCACGTTTACATGGACCCAAATATTCCAATTCCATTCGGGTTATTTGCTCAAACGGAAAGAATGTAACCTTTGTATACACCTCATTCCGAAAGAAAAGTGCCAATCCAAATGAATATATAATGGGATTCACAAGGGTGGAATATTCCTTTCCCCAATCCGATTGAGGTATCTTGTACTCACTCATACGGAAAGTTATCAGACTGCATTCTTCTTTGTGGTGTTTTTCTTCTTCTGTTGTTTATTGGCGGTTGGCAAGCAGCTTTCGTGTGCATTAGCGCCATCTGTGGAACAGAATCTAAACCCTTCTATACGCCAGTCACAAGTCCAGTTTTTTTTAAAAAGAAAAAAAAAAATATATATATAAAACATGTGCCGAGCTTAATTATAAAATATTAGCAAGATTTAACTTTATTTTCCTGTTCCCGTGTGCGTTCTTTCAGCAAATGCTGAGATATGACGTAAAACGCAGCTCGAGACGTTCTTCGATTTAAAAAAATGGAGGCGAGCAATCCGTTCTGGACTGCTGCGGAAAGTTTGTTTTTGATTCAAACTCAATTTCAAGACTGGACAAACGAAAAACTGGCAATACAGAGTTATTCCAACAAGTGAAAGAAAAACTAGAGGAAGTCGGTATCACGTGATGTTGGTGTTTACGTTTTACTGCGGACGCCCCATTGACTAATCTGGTTGATTATAGCGGCGCATGTAGACACGTGATTGGAATATTCCTTTCCATGTATACCATTACTTTTGGAAAGGTCATTCGGAAAGATTCCATTCGGAAAGATTCCATTCGGAAAGCGATAAACTCCTCATGTAAACGTGGCTACTGTTTACATTTGACATGTTTTGGATGCAGTTTGCTGCACAATGAGGTGTTATACACAGCTTTTTGTACTATTTATTGATTTTAAATGTCTTTGTCACACACTTTTTCGTGTTTAAAAATGACGGATGCTCAAACGGGCTGCAATTGACATCAGACTCCAGACTCAGATTGCATTCGGAAAGAGAAAAACTCACGTAAACATGGCTAGTGTGACATCAAATACATAGAAATTTCACTTGCAGTACTAACATCATCCTGCAGGGGTAGGTGCATGCGTGATCTGGAAGTTACTTACCAAGAACCTTACCCCACATAAACCTCGCCACACGCCATTGCCTCCCACAGTGTGCAAAGCTGTCAAACCTAACAGTCCAATCAGACAGGTGCACAGATGCGGTCACATATTCAAACAAGTCTGCATCACAAATTGTGTTTATGCCTTCAGCGCTGGCCAGATAAGACTGTAGTAAATGTAGATTGTTTGCTATCTTCACATTAGCTTAAAAATGCTGGGCCAGGACCCTGTGAAACAATAGTGTGCCTGGGAAAGAATCAAAAAAAAAGTATATATATTTGCAAATAAATGGAAAAGTTATCTTTGGGCGGAGTGAACTTTTTGTGATGAATTTTTACCAAGTGGCCTCCTCCTACCGCCGTCAAGGTTACTCGCTTGTCTCAGCTGGTTTTTACTCGACTGGCAAGCGCCACCAAGAGAGCCGCTGTCAGATATCTGCTCTGTGTATTATTCTAATGATGGCTGTCAATGGTGATGGATTAGCGCGTGTGTTATCAACCTGGAAATATGAAAGCCAGACACTCTGCATGCATCACTGATGCTACAGTTTGGTTTTATGGGCAAACCCATTAGAGGCGTTAATCAGGATAAAATGTCTAGCTCATCCATTTTCAGTGGCCGAGCGCAATAATGAATCATTAAACATTGTGTTTTCCTGAAATCCATCTCCATCTCGGTCCAAAGATATCCTCAGATTATTCATATTATTTGAGTCTCCGTCGTAGCCTCAGATCGAATTGTAAAGACATCAGCAGTAAGAGATGGGCTAAGATGAAATGAATGGAATCAGGAGGCGAGGATTCATCCTCTGCCTTGCAGCTTATTGAATGACCTCCCTGACATATTCTTATGTACTGTAAAGGATTAGACAGATGGACACACTGCTCTGTTTCCTCTCAAAGCTCAGGACTGTTTGCATTAGCAGAATGGAGTCACCCCATTTTTTGTTTGATGTCATCTTTGGAACTGACATCTCTATAGAATTGCACTTAAATTATATCAATTTTTAGAATACCGGATTTTGTAGTGGTTCAAATTTTGTATTGCTTAACTGTTTTATACACTTGTGTAGGATGCGTTATTATGCATTCATTCATTTTCTACCGCTTATCATCACAAGGGTCACAAGGGTGCCGGAGCCTATCCCAGTTGTCTTCAGGCAAGAGGCGGGGTACACCCTGGACTGGTGGCCAGTCAATCACAGGGCACATATAGACAAACAACCATTCACACTCACATTCATACCTATGGACAATTTGGAGTCGCCAATTAACCTAGCATGTTTTTGGAATGTGGGAGGAAACCACTCGGCTTGCATAATAATAATAATAATAATAATAATAATAATAATAATAATAATAATAATAATAATAATAATAATAATAATAATAATAATAATAATAATAATAATAATAATAATAATAATAATAATAATAATAATAATAATAACAATAATAATAATAATAATAATAATAATAGCAATCATAATAACCATAATAATCATAATGATTATTATTATATTTTTTACTTTATTTTTATTATTTTATTTTAACTTTTATTTTATTTATTATTATTATTATTATTATTATTATTATTATTATTATTATTATTATTATTATTATTATTATTATTATTATTATTATTATTATTATTATTATTATTATCATTATTATTATAAGATTAAAACAAGCTATACTATTCTATTGGTATCGGCAGATATCAAAATTCAGGTATGGAGCTGAATTGGAAGCAAGGAAAAAGTGGGTCCAACCATATTTTATACATAAAAAAAATGCCGATTAGCATATAGTTGCATCTGGATGGGGAATTGGTCACTGGTAATAACAATGTAAAATATAAGGTACACCTTCCTGTGGTGCTGTAAGCAGACACACTCAGACAGAACCACGTAACACCAAAACTATAGAAGAAGAAGGTCTGTCGTCTCCAAGGCTTGTGTGGAATTACTTCTGCAAGTCATTTTGGAGTACAAGACTATAAAACATCAGGAGAATGCTGACGAGTGTGAGTCACGTCGAAATAATCAGTTACTTTGCCCACTTCCGGTCACATGTTGCAGTGTGGACAGCCTCTAAAAATAGAATTAACAGTGAGACCAAAGAAGGTCCTTGGAAGTTTGTGATTACATCAATATAACAATTTCCCCGAGCATACAAGTGTTGAAAGTCAGACAATGATTACGGCGAACCTAAAAAAAAAAGTGGCTCTTTTGATACAGGTGGCTTTGAGCTCCAAGTCAGGAAGAACGAGGCAGCAAATCAAAACACTCCGAAGGGCAAAATGGAATTCAATCAAAGCCATTCTAATCCATGCTGTTCTCTTGTATATCAAAAGCTCTTTGTGGGAAAAAGATTCCGCTTTGGACAAACATGAGAAATGATTTATGGGCTAATGTTAGGCGACACAGCAGGACAACTTGCTACTGGGAGCCTCGTGGGAGCTCTTGTACTTTTATTGCAGGACTACTGCATGATACAGTTAGCAAATAAATGCTAAAAAAGTATTACATCTTCATGCTCTGAGGCACCGATGAAAAACACTTTACTTAGAAGAGGTTGTTCATGGACTCATTGGCCTTTCACAGGTGAATAAAGTCTACAATTGTGTCGATTATATTTTTTATTTATTCTTTGTATTGAGATGAATAAATACAACGAGTGTTTTGCCTGCTCGCACATGTACATCATCTAAGGCTTTTTTTAATGAAAAGATTTTGTTCAACGACATCTGAAAGCGCACACTGAAGAGACAACTTACAGGGAAAAAGCTCTTGAAATCGTTCGTCGTGACAACGACAGTGTATCCAACAGCTACCTGATGATACTGTATACATATGTACCATAAATGTTGCTCAACAGAACAATTGTGTACCAAAATATGGTCAGCTGAACTGTTCTTTTGTCACCTCTGGTCACGGGACGGCAACAGGGAGGTGACATCTTTATTTTCAGAGAGTAGGGTTTGCTCGTCTACACAGCACAGCATTTTCAATGTGGACAGCCCCTATCTGCAATCAGTCTGTTTAACAGTAGCCACGTTTACATGGACCCAAATATTCCAATTCCATTCGGGTTATTTGCTCAAACGGAAATAATGTAACCTTTGTATACACCTCATTCCGAAAGAAAAGTGCCATTCCAAATAAATATATAATCGGATTCCCAGGGGTGGAATATTCCTTTCCCCAATCCGATAGAGGTATCTTGTAACCGCTCAATCGGAATGTTGTCAGGGTACGTTCTTCTTCGTGGTGTTTTTCTTCTTTTATTGTTTATTGGCGGATGGTAAGCAGCTTTCGTGTGCATTAGCTCCATCTGTGGAACAGAATCTAAACCCTTCTATACGCCATTCACAAGTCCAGTTTTATTAAAAAAGAAAATAAATTTCGATGACAAGCTTAATTATAAAATATTAGCAAGATTGAACTTTATCTTTTCCTGTCCCCGGGTGCGTTTCAAGACTGGACGAACGAAAAACTGTGAAAAAACAAGTGAAAGAAAAACTCAAGTCACTGATGGCACGTCACGTGATGTTGATGTTTACATTTTACTGGGCATGCCCCATTGACTATTCTGTTTGATTATAGCGGTGCATGTAGACAAGAGATTGGAATATTCCTTTCCATGTATACCATTGCTTTCAGAAAGGTCATTTGGAAAGATTCCATTCGGAAAGAGAAAAACTCCTCATGTAAACGTGTCTACTGTCACAGTTTCTCGTGTGTTGTTGGAGAATTTATGGCTACCATGATTATATACTGCCTTGTTTTGTGTTTCAAATCGTCAACTGTATTTGTCAAGTGCTACCAGTATGCCTTGTTTTGTGCTAGTGCTGCCGTGCCCTTAGTTTGTATCCTGATCGTAGTTTTTTTTTTAGTTGAGCTTTGTCTCACTGGTGCTCTTTTGGTTCATGTTTTTTTTGGGAATGCATTAAACTGAACAGGAACCTCCGAATGGGATGGTTCGTTTCCTCAGACCCAGAGAAATTGACATTTTTAAAAATTCAAGCACATAACATGCCCTTCAATGTTATTCCTCAACCTAATCTCAGGTCCCATCTTGTGTATTTTTTTTTACTGTGATGCCACTGGATAGATTTCACAAACAAACACTGAACATAATGAGACAAAAACTGCATTTGGCAAAGTAAGTTATCAAAAAGTGCCATATTCATTATGTCCCAATTTTGTATCAAAAACGTCATTGCCAATAGTCAACAAAAAATATGTTCTCCGACTATCAACCAGTAAGACAAATAAGAATAAGAATCCAATTAAATCATGCTGGCAACAATACAATTTTGAAAACTGCACATACAATATGACATAAATGTATCAACTGTGTTTGGCACACTAAAATTGGCATTCCGACGACAAATCCGTCTCCCAGGTTTCCCCATCGGGATACAACAATAACCGCATTGCATCGTAATATTGTTGTTTGGGTTTTACAATGTAATCCTTTTGAATATGAACCCGCCGTGATTGAAAGTTGTGTCTCGAGCCAATTAGCACATCCACTCTTCATTTCTAGTCAAGTTACTGTATGCTAACTCCAAGAAAAGCAACAATGGTGAATAAGCAAGAAGAAGAAAAACAACAACAATGTATTAGTCACTTGAGGGGAAATTCCATTCAGATGGTAATAACCTCCACCAAAAGCAAGATTATGCAAAAACTTCAAAGCCATTTTCCATTCAACATGGAGAAAATATAAAAGGGTTACAAATAAAAGCGCAAAGACAATAAATTATTAGGACTTGCAGTAGGGCCAAGTGGGGGCAACAGGATCCAGCAGATGGCGCTACAACCTGAAGGACTTGAATAAAACAATAGTGACTAGCATGTCATGGTTATCCCGTTACACTGAACTTGGGGTGCTCGGACTTATCGGGCACTGATCGGTATTGGTCGATATGCTGATCAGCTCCTCCTTTTTTGGGGCAAACGTACCCAAAAAAATGTCTCAATGGGGTGGTGCTTTAAAAGGCTTTAGATTGGTGCTGCATTTGGAACCAAACACTTGGCAGGTTGTGGTGAGTTTGAGGCTCGCGATGTCATCACCAAAGCCCCAACCTGCTGTACTTGCGAATGTGAATCAGTACCACCTCAGTACGGATTTGGGAGCATACAGACACTTAGTAGCACTTTTAGTGCAGGAGGAACTTTAGTTGTGTGCAGGGCTGTGTCCTAGGCTGTGTCCAGCTAGGAGACTGGCGTTCAATTCCACCCTCGGCCATCTCTGTGTGGAGTTTGCATGTTCTTGCATGAGCATTCCTATTTCATACGCAGGTTTTCGGACATCCCCAAGCCTCCCCCAGTACAGTTAACTACATATTTTGGGGTGGTCTTTTATTGGGACCATAAGACACACCTGTGTAATAATCATGCAGTTGAATCAGTACCTTGATATGCTACACCTATGAGGTGGGTGAATTATGAATGGTAAATGCTCACTTACAGATTTAGATATTTTTGAACAATATTTCATAGCAATAAGCCTTTCGTGTAGTTAAAAAATGTTTTACATCTCTGAATTCAGCTCATGAAAATTTGGACCAAAAACAATAGTTGCATTTGCTGTATATTTTTGCACCGCATGTTAAGTTTTTTCTCTCATATTTTTTTAATATACGTATTTATGAAGCAGCACATCTGCTGAATGCCATTTGTCCTGAACAAACACCTTGGACCTTAACTATTTCTAAAGTGTATTGACCCTGAATCCCAAATGGAATCGTTACATCACTGCTTTGAACAGAACTTAGTCGATTTTTTTTTTGCTCCTGTGTGGGTGTGATGGAATGTTTATAAACTCATACGCGCCTGCATGGTCGCGCAGTGTAATGGTGAATATGCATTAGCAGAAAGAGTTCATGAAAGGCAATAATGTAGGACACAAGATTATTTGCATATGTTTCTGAATGAGACTGCCACACTCCTCCGCCTTGTGTTTAATCAAGCGTTTAATCAATTCCCCGCATACAGCTGTGTACAGATCGTCATTTCATCTCGCCCCAAATGTTGGGATTCTTGAGCCTCACAATGACCAGCAGTAATGATGAAATCAATATGCATTAAAAAAAAAAAAACATCCATGAAAGCGCTAAAAATGACAAACAGGCTCCATAATGACTTCGCTCCTGTACTGAGTCTTTGCAGCTGATCCGACACAGGTGGTCCTTGATGCAGTACCACCGTACCATTGCCTGAAGTCGGCAAACCCTGTGAAAATGACATTAGTCCTGTAGCTGAGCCTTGTGGTTTGCACAATCGAGTCCCAGCGTCAAGGTTCCGCCTGTAAATCTCTATTGATTATCTTTTTGCTGACGGTTAGCCACAAAGCATTTGGCATGTGGCTGATTTTGCCTGAATGCTGCCTACAGCAGAATTACATCTGGTGATGGAGGAGCCTGATGGTACTTTATCCCGAGGGCAGACTAAAGAGCCCAACAGGAGAGCTTTTGGACACAAACCAGGATGTTCCCAAGCAGCAAGCATTTTTTTTTATAGAAGATCTACTGCTTTAGAGCGTGCACTGGTTTTTAAAAGGAGTTTAAACGGCAGCAACAGTGATCTTGGAGTCCTCGTTTCAAGCCACATTGATTTGGATGGTTTCCAAAGGAGGCAACAGCTGCTGGTATGAATGGATACTGTTAGAGTATCCTCAGCATAGCGGCCTCACACTTGCCTTCATAAGTGTGTGTTTTTCATGTGACGCCCTCAGCGACAAAGGGCATCGACTTTTCACTTCAAGTTCCATCCGAAGACGCCGAGCCTTTAGGAATATCAAGCAGCCTGCCGCTTTGTCGTCTGCCGCTTTGCCTCTGCCCCTTATGTCACACTTGTGAGGGTATATAGTTTGAATACGTATACAGCTTCGTATACAGATCCACGCTGCTAAAGTGTGACAGGTTACATCAGCTTTAAAGGGGAACTGCACTTTTGAACACATATTTATTTCCCTTTTCTGTGCATTCAAGCGCAAGAAAACAAGTTAATATAAGCTAGGTAACAACAAAATACTTATTCTGACGCTAAAGCCCTCACAAAATGCCAACCATTTACATAACTGACTTGTATATTAACCAAGCTACGGTGATATTATTATTGTAGCATCTAACATGAAAAACTACCGTATTTTCTGGACTATAAGTCGCTCCGGAGTATAAGTCGTACATGGCCAAAAATACATAATTAGGTAGAAAAAAAATACATAAGTCGCACTGGTGTATAAGTCGCACTAGGCCAAAAATGCATAATTTGGTAGAAAGAAAGTACATAAGTTGCACTGGAGTATAAGTTGCACAAGGCCAAAAATGCATAATTAGGTAGAAAAAAATATACATAAGTCGCACTGGAGTGTAAGTCGCATTTTTTGCAGGTAATTTATTTTAACTACTTGACCAAAACAGACATTACGTCCTCTTGGAAGTTCTAACAATAATAAAATAATAGAGAACAGGCTGAATAGGCGTAAGATATGCTAACACAATGCTTATTCAGCTACACAAAAAATAAACATGAACAGAAAAAGTGTCCAGTTTATGTAACATAAACAATTTTTTACATTTATAAGTCGCTCTGGAGTATAAGTGGCAGGAACAGCCAACCTATGAAAAAAAGTGCAACTTATAGTCCGGAAAATACGGTATTTTTATCTCCCGGACTAACTCAACGCGTCGCTAATCGCTATAGTCTCGACGTTTTGGTTTAACAGACTAAGGACGAAACGTAAGGTTTTATTGTCAAGTAAACGTATTCCACTGTAAAGTACACTGCCTACAAGATTCTCTTCAATAGAATCCAAAAGTTAGTATTGTTAGTTCAGAGTTTTACAGTGTTTCTCTGCACTTTGCAGTACTAAAAGTGATCAATAAATTCAATAATATTTAAGTTTACCAAACAAAACAATGAACTATGGATTTAGAAGTGATGTGTAAGTCAGACCAAAACCAACACTGGAGTACAATATGTCATCCTATAAGGGTTTGTTGGTGTTATAGGTCTAGGTTCTAAGTTAGTCCACACCAAAGTCATCAAAACATGCCTTTATGGACCTTGTACCACGCTTTTCTCAGTGTAAAAGTAGCACAAATAGTAAAAAAAAAAAAAAAAAAAGTAATCTTGAATCCATCCATATTCCGCCTCTTATTTCACCTGATAAATAAATTCTGTGGCTTCCAGGGGCAGTACATGCACTTATCAACGCTCACTACAAATTACTGTACTTATGTACAAGAAGCACTGGAGTATCTTTCATAAAAAAACACTCAACAGCAAAAAGGTGAAGTTTCACACTGTGTACTTTTATAATTGAAGTACACCTTTTCACTGTCCTTGACAGACTTCCAGTTTTCAATCTGCTGTGGGATCTAAGCAGCCTGGCTGGCTGGTGACTGCACGCTTTGGGTCGCATGATGTAACTCTGACATCATCTGCTCGCGCCGGGCGTTATTTTGATCCCAGCCGAGTAGAGCTGAAGTGCATTCACGGTGCTGTTGCAGCCCGGCGAAGCAGCAGGTTGCCGTCTCAACAAAGACCATCGCTTTCATTGTGCCAAAGACGCCATCGTGCTGAAAATGATGTTGTCCACGAGTGCATCATCTTTTTGTACAAAGCAATCAGCTGTGAGTCTTCAACAGGACGGTTAGCGAAGGTTATTTAACATATCGCCGCCACAATTCCCCAAAGGCTCTCATGGCTGCCATTTCAGTCTTGTTTGGACTGCGACTTCAATCACAAAGAAAAAGTAATGTCGTCTTTCAAACTCTTCAATCCCCGACGAGCTGTATTCTAATACTCATCGTCTGATGTCGTTCCTTGTGAGAGCAGCTCCAACAATGGGATTAATGTGAACTCCTGTGTAGCCTCAGACGGAATGGTGAAAGGGGAGGAATTATAGCATCCTCGGTGCTGACTACTGTGAGATTAGCATGCTGATAGCAATCAGCAATGGTGTCATCACTAGAGAGTCTGGGCGGATAGAAGCCATGTACATCAGCAGTGTCGGTCCCTGGAGGACGACAAATGTGTGTCTCGCAAAACGCTTTGATTTGAAATAGACAAGAGACGTTTCCCCCCCACCATTTTAGGCACGGAACTGAAATTGGGCGAACGATGAAAATAGGCTCTGCATATCACAGCCGTGCTAATTGCTCTGCCAATCATCAGAGACAAATGATAGCCACCATGATAGCAGCATAATGAATGAATGACAAGAAGTATGGCTCATGTTAAATATGCTTTTCCATTAAATACTCTTCTACTCCAATCCTATAGGTGGCTGTAGAGACCCGCTTGGCGTGATGTGATGCGAGTGGACTGTACACCCGCAACCCTCGTGAGGATAAGTGGCATAGAAAACAGATGGATGGATGAATGAAGAGGATAGCTCAAGCTAAATGCTTCATTCGCCAGGAGACAACAAAGAGCAACAACAAGAGAGAGATAGAGACAGAGAGACTGACAACGTGTGTGATGAAGCAATTATGAGGCTCTTCAATTGCGATACTTGTCAAGATAACCTGCGTGAATTTACTCTGTGGGGTGCACGGCGGTCGAGTGGCTAGCGCACAGGCCTCACAGCTAGGAGACCAGGGTTCAATTCCACCCTTGGGCATCTCTGTGTAGAGTTTGCATGTGTGGGTTTTCTCCGGGTACTCCTCCCACATTCCAAAAACATGCTAGGTTAATTGGCGACTCCAAATTGTCCATAAATATGAATGTGAGTGTGAATGGTTGTTTGTCTATATGTGCCCTGTGATTGGCTGGCGACCAGTCCAGGGTGGACCGCAACTCTCGCCCGAAGACAGCTGGGATAGGCTCCAGCAACCCCCGCGACCCTCGTGAGGAAAAGCAGTAGAAAATGTACTAATATTGAATTGTCCTTCAGGATAAAAATTTGCATAATTAATTCAGATTAAAAAGAAATACAGACACAAATGGTTCAAATCTTCGCTTGGGCATCTCTGTGTGGAGTTTGCATGTTTCTCCCCGTGCACGCGTGGGTTTTCTCCGGGTACTCCGGTTTCCTCCCACATTCCAAAAACATGCATGGAATGAGTACATGTCATCATTATCTGTATCCGTGTTTAAAGACCATGCTCATTATGTATTCACGCTTCACACACAGTGACCGCCTCTCCCTAGACAGCGGCAGCTTAGCTGTGCCTCATTCGTGTACACGGTGCAATCGGCAAGTTAAAAAAAACGGCTCGGGTTGCGTCGGTCACGCTGCCTCCGCTTCATTAGGTTTTCTTCAGCTCGCCTCTATTTCGGTTTGCATCGCAAGTTACTTGGTAAACGTGTCACGTAATGTATGCGGGCTTGTGTGACATCGGTCACTTACAAATGAGTGCTATATTCCTTGAAATTTATTTTTGTCTTATTCTATGAAGGCACTACACACACAGTATTAACAGCAACCGATTGACTGCTGCCTTGACTGGCCACAACATTAGGTACACCGCCGCAGTGGCTGCATCGAACACTCAACTCTATATACGCTGCAGTATTTTTCCGGACTATAAGTCGCACCTTTTTTCCTAGGTTGGATGTTCCTGCGACTTATACTCCAGAGCGACTTATAAATGAAAAAAGTGTTTATGTTACATAAACACTGGACACCTTTTCTGTTCATGTTTATTTTTTGTTTAGCTGAATAAGCATTGTGTTAGCATATCTTACACCTATTCAGCCTGTTCTCTATTCTTTTATTGTTAGAACTTGCCTTCCAAGACGACGTAATGTCTGTTTTGGTCAAGTAGTTCAAATAAATTACCCGCAAAAAAATGCAACTTATACTCCAGTTCGACTTATATATGTTTTTTTTCTATCTAATTATGCATTTTTGGCCTTGTGCAACTTATACTCCGGAGTAGGGATCGACCGATATGTTTTTTTTCCGGCCGATGCCGATATCGATTTTTTTCCATCACCCTTAGCCGATGGCCGATTTTGCTTGGGCCAATATTTTTGGCCGATACTGCTTTTGCTTCCTCAATTTATATGGCTAAATAGAGGCTAATTAAAAGTTGAAAACGTACCCTTGCTATGATGTGGCAGCGATACCGCGACTGGGTGTATTGCAGGGCCCTCCGACAACACATAGCTGCCCGGCGGAAGCCTGTATGTATATCATACGGCGGAAAAATATATCAGCAAACCCACGCCCGTATTGGCCGATACCAATTCAAGTAAAGAACGCAAATATCTATCGGTCGATCCTTACTCCGGAGCGACTTATAGTCCAGAAAATACGGTATTTTCCTGTTTGCCATCATTGCATGTTTGCATGAATCACCAACTTAACACAGATCATTAAAAAAATAAGTAATTAATCGGCCTTACAGATCACTTACACACATACACAGTACACAGGTTTACGGATGTAAACCTATAACATATACCCATGCCCAATTACGATTTATACCCCACCCACTCAGATACGTACATATCATTTAGATGGGTGGACAGATGCAGGTAGTTATTTGTCTATATGTGTCCTGTGATTGGCTGACGCCCAGTCGAGGGTGTACCCTGCCCCTCTCGCCTGAAGTCAGCTGGGATAGACTCCAGCCTACCCCCGTGATGGATGGACAAACACAAATTCCTACATATATATTACCATCACCTCATGTGTTCATTTAGATGCTACGGGTGACTGTCAATGTTGGCAAACGTTCACTGGCGGCCCGAGCCAACAATATTGTGATTCCTTCATTTTCTCTCCCTGAGTGTTAACAGTGAGGTGATGAAAGCCTCACCGTCCTGCAGAATGCAGCGTAATGCTTGACTTTAATGTGAGCACTCTCTCACACTCATCTCAGCTTTCTGAGACGGCAGAAGCAGCCACATGAGGAAACGTGATGGGGAAATCCATCAAGACAAGTAAAATGACAGCAAAATGTTTCAATCTAACGTGGCGCTTTCTTTCAACTTGAACAGGTGTATGATGGTGCAAGCTGCAGGATGTAGTATCATCACTCATTGAAAAGCCAAACAAGAGTGAAGAGTGACGACACATTTATAAATGACTGGGTGGAATAAATTAAAACACACCGTTGGTTTAATTTCATTTGAACATGCATCCAATTACAATTGAATGCATCACATAATCAGTTCACAGTTCCACATGTCCAAAAGGAGTAGGAAGAAGCAAAGCTTAGTAAATCCTACCCCTCCATCTGGTACTTTTACAATCAGTAACTGTTTGTAGTAAAATTTGTTCACTTCCTGCTTTCTATAATACAGTTTAAGGTTTTTTTTGTTAGTTTTTTTTGTTTTGTTTTTTAATTAAGTAATTAAGTAATTCGAACTTTTTTAAGAACTTTGGGTATGCATAATTATTCATCATTTATTGAAGTACTTTGAACATTCCGGTTTACAGTGTAGTAGGCAGCTCAATTGATTAATATTTGGTATATTTTTATATACAGTGTATTTTTGGTAACATTTTAACTTCAGCCCTACTATGGTGTACTGCGGAATATTTTCATAACAATTCTACTTATTGTTAATCTTCGACGTCGTCCCACAGTGCACTTGTACAAATGCGGCATATGTCTACATTTGTTCACTTCCTGCTTTCCATAATACAGTTTAAGGGTTTTTTTTGTTCGTTTTTTTTTTGTTTTGTTTTTTAATTAAGTAATTAAGTTATTCAAACTTTTTTAAGAACTTTGGGTATGCATAACTTCATTTATTTAAGTACTTTGAACATTCCGGTTTACAGTGTAGTAGGCAGCTCAATTGATTAATATTTGGTATATTTTTATATACAGTGTATTTTTGGTACTGCAGAATATTTTCATAACAATTCTACTTATTGTTAATCTTTGACGTCCTCCCACAGTGCACTTGTACAAATGTGGCATGTGTCTACATTTGTTCACTTCCTGCTTTCCATAATACAGTTTAAGGTTTTATTTATTTATTTATTTTTTAATGATGTGCCTCGTACCGACGTACGAGGTGATATTGGATTCAATTCAATTCAATAGTAAGCATGTGAATTCACCGGAAGAATTGGATTATCTTGCAAAATGTCTCCTGTGCAATAATTCCAGTTAGCAAACAGTCCATTCCCTTTTGCCGCTAAGACACTGATGATCAACATAAAGCTTCAAAACAAACTGACAGTAAAAACATCAAATAACAGATTAATTGATTAGTATGTCCATCTCTAGCGATGTTCACTTCATTGCAATTCATTCCTGTACAAACGTTCACTGACGGGAAGCCCGTGGGATTTGCCGACCTTTCATGTGATGACGCGTGATGATGCTTTAATGTGTTTGTTTGACTACAGATGCAGAAACCTCGTACAGCTCGATTGTTCCACTTTAGAGGTTGCACTGTATCCTATTTGTTGAGACGACTGTTTCCGTTGCTACCCTTTTTACTTTTAATCAACACCTTTATTCAAATGTTGCCATCTGAGTTCATGTCGAAAGATAGATTGGCACTGCAGTCTGGCAATTTCCATCTTCGCTTTCCACTTGTTTTTCCTCTTGTACGACTTCTTTGTTTTTTTTTTGCTCTGCCTTCCTCCTGTTAATCACATTCATTGCAGACTGGATTGAATTTCAGATGCGTGAAAAGGTCTAATAACAACACAGGATGAATGAGTTTCTGAGCCCTGACAGCACGGCCACCCAAGCACAATCAACACGAGAGATGCAAGATTACAGGATTTACACTTTTTTTTTATCCACGGGGGGAACACAACACCAACACCAGGAGTAGCACTGCGATTTCACAACTTTGCATGGAAAGTGTCACCGTAGCAATTGTGGTAGAAATCTGCCATTTTCAAACATAATCTTGGATTTAGATTTTATCTATTTATTTTATCAGCACGACAGACAAGAAACATGACCTCAAACATCAGACTGATGCATAAAAATCTCAAGGAAGTGTGCAACTGAGTTTCAAGTAATGGTCGCCGTCACACGTCATAAGTGACGAGCCATAAACTGTGACGCCTGCTAAAATGGCACCTGAATGAATCTCTACATCCACAATGTTTCCACACTGTTTATTAATTGCTTAATATTAGCTCTGCACATCCCTTGGGATGGTTATGGTGCCCCCTCCTCCCTCCTCCCCCCCTCTCCATCAGCTGATAATATGTCTCATACTGTATTTAATCTAACGGCGTCTCAAGTCGCAGAAAAATTAATTGTGAGTCATTTCAAACGCGAGGGATAGCAATTTCATATCAGAGATTCCGCTCAGGGAGAAATATCTACTCTCGTAAAAGTGGAGAAAAATGGGAGCGGCACCTAATAAGCTCACACTAAAAGTCACGGCGGAAGAGACAATTAAAAAAAGCCGGTGCATGTATGTATGTTCGTATGTATGGTGTCTGCTTATGTAATATTAATGTGCATTTAAGGCAATGGCATTTTGCAACCAATAACAGAAAATGCAACATAAAAGATATGTAGAGTCTTAATAAAGAGCAATAAAGATAAGTTGCAGGATGTTTCCATTCTATGCATTTACATAGGACACTACATTAAGCACCCTTTGAATGGACGAATGCACAATCAAGTCCTAGATATGTATTAAGAATTCTGTTTTCTTCAAAAGATAATAATGTTCGTTTTTAATGGACAAAATGTGAGAACGCATTCATTTAACATTCTGATGGTGCCAAGGAAAAACCCATTACGTTTTGGTGCAGTTTTAGTAATTTATGTTCAATTTAGTGAGCTGGGACCTTTTTCAACATTTTTACTTGGTCTCTGTGAATAATGCATGAAAGCATGAATCTTAATGACAATATTCAGACAGGAAGTAGGTATTTATGAAAGTGTAACATTTGATGTCAATCCAAATAACAATTGTCCAGTTTCTTATGTGTTGAGTAATATAAAACAACACGATGTGAAGTATACAGCTTCCTGTATTTACTTCTCGACGTGGCCATGATGAGTTCAAATGTATTCAAGTTATGACTGAGGGAGCACTGCAGCAAAGTGGAGACTGTGGAGTACAGTGTAATGCTGCAGCATTGATATCTAAATATTAGCATTTAAGGCAATCATCAATTGGCTTGACTATACAGTTGTTCCGTCTAGTGGTTAGCGCACAGACCTCACAGCTAGGAGACCAGGGTTCAATTCCACCCTCGGCCATCTCTGTGTGGAGTTTTCATGTTCTCCCCCGTGCATGCGTGGCTTTTCTCCGGGTACTCTACTGCTTATCCTCACGAGGGTCGTGGGGGGTGCTGGAGCCTATCCCAGCTGCCTTCGGGCGAGAGGCGGGGTACACCCTGGACTGGTGGCCAGCCAATCACAGGGCACATATAGACAAACAACCATTCACACTCACATTCATACCTATGGACAATTTGGAGTGGCTAATTAACCTAGCATGTTTTTGGAATGTGGGAGGAAACCGGAGTACCCGGAGAAAACCCACGCATGCACGGGTAGAACATGCAAACTCCACACAGAGAAGACCGAGGGTGGGATTCCAGGAGAACCACAATTCTTGAAAATTTAAGAGAAAAATCTGCCTTAAATATTGCAGAAAAAATTGTCATAATGCACAACAAAGTATAATACAGAATATAATAATACAAAAGTATAGTTTAGTACAGTATATCTTCTCAAGGTTATTAGGTTAGTTAGTTCGACATATCGGCTGTATGTTGGGTACTCGGATGCACGAGGAGAACATGCAAACTCCACACAGAGATGGCCAAGAGTGGAATTGAACTTGGGTCTCCTAGCTGTGAGATCTGCACGCTAACCACTCGACCTCCGTGCAGCCCGCATGTCCGACATGACGTACTAAAAAAAAGGTTCTCATCCCATTCTGTCTGAAGTGGTAACTTTTTGGCTTCATACTTCGTCCGTTTGAAACCTTTCTTAAATTTAGAATAAACAAATCAGAGGCTAACTAGTTAGCATGCTACAACTGTCTCGATCATTGCAGTTGACCAATGTGTTGTAAACAAAGAATAATAAAGTAAAGAATGTAAAGGTGAGTATAAGGGTTTTTTCATGTTTTTAGGGCTCTAAAAATGGTTTTAAAAAATGTATATAAAAGATGCTCTAACTGCAAAAATATTCCTCTTATGAATATTGAATGCTACCTCGAAGAAATTCACTTTGCAGTTGGGTCCGGAACCAATTAACCGCGCTAAACGAGAGACAACTGTATAAGTAGCTCTGATGGTATTCCTTTGCTTACTAAGTATTTAAAATAAGTACCTGGTAGTACCTGCTTTTGCTAGTGGAAAAGCCAATAGCAAGTAGCTATGGAAAGTGGGCAAAAGTTCCATAGAAATCAAATTAATGTTGCATTTTTGTGTCATTCTTCTGCTTCCTAGGTTGAATTGGACTCCATAAACAGCTTTTAATTCCGTGCCGGCGTTCCCGCTAGAGATTAGTGTCATAAGAGGAGCAGATCACGCCATGACCCCGCAAGATCTGTTTACGCAACAAGTCCTTTCGCTCACGCGAGGCGACAACATGAGCAAACGACAGCGAGACGATGATGTCGTGACGCGGAGAGCGAGGTAGCAACCAGGTAGAAGGACTCAGCCATTTTCACTTTAAAACCGAATGAACACTGACACTTTTATTGGGGGAGAATAAATTATATTATCTTTACTTTGTGCATAAAAAAAGATTGGAGTGGCCAACATATGATGCAATCATGGCAGACGGAAAAAAAGTTTTAACTCCTGCATACACGAAGAGTGCGAATCCATATGCAATGATGCTTTAAATGACTATTTAATTCATGTCACTTGTTGCAGAGATTAATTCTCCATTTGCATGACACGGATCAAAGGTTTGCTGATAAATGTTATCACAGACGGCAGCCCTTCTCCGGTGTCCCGTCATCCACTGACTCAGCACCGAAGACCTGCCTGTACGATGACAGATTGATGGCTTCATGATTTTCTTTTTACTTTTATTATTTTTAATGCAAGGATGTTGTCCCGAGGGCAAAAAATCTCCCCATGGCTCATATATGTAGGAAGTCAGAATACACAAAGAGGGAATAATCTGTCAGATGCAGAACCCACACAATCCTGGTTTTCCTCTCCCATCTGCACAATTTCAGCCAATCCAGTGTGACGTCAAGTGTGCGGATTAATGTTCCCCCCGATCCCCCCTCCTTTCCAGTCTCTTCCATGTTTTAAGGTCTAATCTGAACGGTTGGTGAAGCTGCTGGCATGTTGCATTCACTGGTTGCGGGACGTTTTGAATGGAGTGGAATATTAAACCAAATAAAGAAAATGTAGCAGTCACTCAGGATATTTAGACACTCCATACACATTTTTAATACAGTATAATTTTCTCAATGGACAATCCTAAAGAATGTAACTTGTATATACTTTAGAGTAGTCAGTGTACATACACTATATATGTACATGTATAGAACTATGGATTGCCTATCCCGTTGTAAAGGATAATTCTCCCCTGACTAATACTCTGACATCATTGGACATCCATTCATTCATTTTCTACTGCTTATCCTGGAGCCTATCCCAGCTGTCTTCGGGCGAGAGGCGGGGTACACAATGGACTGGTGGCCAGCCAATCACAGGGCAGATATAGACAAACAACCATTCACACTCACATTCATACCTATAGACAATTTGGAGTCGATAATTAACATAGCATGTTTTTGGAATGTGGGAGGAAACCGGAGTACCCGGAGAAAACAGAACACCCGAGGGTGGAATCAAACTCGGGTCTCCTAGCTGTGTGGTTTTTTTTTTTTATATAATTTTATTTGGGCAAATATATGAAACATTACAGTGCATTTCTTACATCAATCAAAATATAACTTTCCATTATTTACATTTGTATTCAACTATCTGATCACAAGCCCAAAAGGAGTAGGCTGAAGCAAAAGCTAATAAATGCCTACCTCTTTTTGCAAGATATAATCATGCCAGTCTTGTTTTTCCCTGTTATTATTATCATTGTAATATTATTATTGTTATCATCATTATTATTATTATCATTATTGTTATAATCTTTATCATTATTACCATTATTATTGTTATTATTATCACCATTATTATAATCGTTATTAATATCATTAATATTACATTATTACAATTTTCATCATTATAATTGTAACAAATTTTTTGATTTTTTTTTAATTATTTAATTTTACAGACTTGATTGTCTCTTGTAGAGTGCTGTATCATTCCATCTGTTGTTTTCTGAAATCTGCAGTATTTGTGCTTTTATTGTCAATTTATTAGCCCACTTTTTCCCCTTGTGTAACATTTACATATCATTTTCTGGAACATCTTGCTGTAATCTGGGATAGGCTCCAGCACCCCCCGCTACCCTTGTGAGGAAAAGCGGTAGAAAATGAATGAATCTGTAATTTAAAAGTGCGAGTCTCTAATAACGCAGCTAATATGTCTCTTGATAAGTGTGGAAACGGTACAAAGCTATGGACAAAATGGTGCGGATGAAGATCATAAACAGCTTTCTGTCGGTTCAAATTCTCAAGAGATTTTGTTCGGTGGCTGCAAGTCAGCAGCTGTTGAGGGAATCAGAGTTGCTTCAAAACTCCCACGCAAGCCAAAGACATCAACGAGGAAGACTCACATCTGTGATATGAAGGACTTCGGGGGTGGTGGAGAAAATGGTGGAAGTTAGTTATCTATTTGAACTCTCTTGCCCTTGAGCCAAGTTGTCTCTACTCATCACAAGAGTCTTCATTTAATCAGTGTAAAAGTGCTTTGAAAATATAAAAAGTGGAGGAGGACAGAGTTGTGGAGATCGTTGCATTGTTTACATTGTGGCAGACATACAGCAACCCTGTGGCCCCACCCTTGGGGCGCCATATTGTCTTCCATGGAAATACCTTGTTAATGAAGCTCGCACGGCTGAAAAAGTCTTAATTGTTTTCCGGTGTCTAACTGAGTGCAAACATCCCACTTTAGTGTGTCAGAAATGTCAACAAGATGATTGGGTTTTGCATGTTTGGCTGAAAAGCAGATAAAGCATCATTAGCATATGTGGCAGCTATCTTCTCCTGTGTTTATCACAGACATCATGCTGTTCATTGTTAGCCATGTTGTTGAAGATATTCCCTTTACTGCTGTCTCAGTGTGCGTACCTTCCTAAAAAAATGAGCAGCCAACACAGGAGTCAAGTCTTATTTGCCGAAAACAAAACAAGCAACTGGTTACACTGGTGGGCAGCAGTGATAATGCATGTTTAGCTCCAATATACATCAATGAACGACACCAAATACTTGATTAACAATGGACGAAACTGAACAGAATGCTTTGTCAAAATTAACCTCACTACAGTAGTCTTAGTTCATACCGGTTTATTGGTGCCAGACCAGACCAGGACAGGTACATTTCCGCAAAGTAGGATTTCTTATTTATGAATCAAATATCGTTGTAGTTACAGCATCGGAAAACTTGTTTATGACCTTCTAAAAAAACGTTCTTAACATTGTTTGAGCCCTACGGAGGGTAGGAAATGACATTTCAGGTTCAAAGTTTAATTTTAGCTTGGATGATGATAATTATAATTATTATTATTATGTTGTTATTGTTCATTCATTCATTCATTTTCTACCGCTTATCCTCACAAGGGTCGCGGGGGTGCTGGAGCCTATCCCAGCTGTCTTCGGGCGAGAGGCGGGGTACACCCTGGACTGGTGGCCGCCAGCCAATCACAGGGCACATATAGACAAACAACCATTCACACTCACATTCATACCTATGGACAATTTGGAGTCGCCAATTAACCTAGCATGTTTTTGGAACAGGGAGCACAGGGAGAACATGAAACTCCACACAGAGGTCTTCTAGCTGTGTGGCTTGTGTGCTAACCACTCGACTACCGTGCAGCCGTGTTAAATATTGTTCATTCATTTATTCATTTTCTACCGCTTTTCCTCATGAGGGTCGCAGGAGGTGCTGGAGCCTATCCCAGCTGTCTTCGGGGTACACCATGGACTGGTGGCCAGCCAATCACAGGGCACATATAGACAAACAACCATTCACACTCACATTCATACCTATGGACAATTAACCTAGCATGTTTTTGGAATGTGGGAGGAAACCGGAGTACCCGGAGAAAACCCACGCATGCACGGGGAGAACATGCAAACTCCACACAGAGATGGCCGAGGGTGGTGGATTAATTCAAGACACCCAAAAATATGAATTAAAAAATAGCTATATTTTATGCACTAGAAAGATGGATGTTTATTGTTATTGCACACAATATACAACAATTGTCCGAGGGTGGAATTGAACTCGGGTCTACTAGCTGTGAGGCCTGCGCGCTAACCACTTGGCATATAGTTATTTTTGTGCCTGATAATTCAAACCTGCAATAAAAGACTTTTCGGCAATTAAGTCTTTTGCACAAAATATTATGGTAACATTACTGACACCTAGTGACCAATGTAGAATACTACACAGCATCACCCACATCACAGACATTTTTATGTTTAAACATGCTTAATTAAGGCATATTTTATACTAATTTTATACTACTAATAGGCTGTATTCAACCAGGAAACAGCATGAATTATTCATACATTTTGAAAAAATGTAATATAGTGAGGGATGACCTGTACCATAAGACACAATTTAACAAATGTTGGTTATCCTGAAATGTTGCTTTATCTTATGGTTACAAATGCGTGAGTGGAAACCTCCAGTTCTTTTAGAATCACTTTTCCTTTTCAACACCCACTTAAAAGCAATCCAATCAAATCTGTAGGATTTACGTAAATCCCTCCCTCACTCAAATCGTGCCCTCATATTCACTTGCACTCATACAGTAATTCCGACACATGCAGGACAGAGTTGAGCTTTACTTTAAGTAGTAACCGCAAAGCCTCCATAGTAAAGCTACAGATATTGTGCATTTGTGCATGGGTGCATGCCCTCACGTACAAAAGTGTTTTGAAGGCTGTTGGGACCTTTCGTTGGAAGCTATTAGCACACGGCGCTAAAAACACAAAGCTGACTGCAGCCTTCCAACAAAAGCTGCCATTTCTGGGTCAGCAACCCAATACAAGTATTCCATATGGCGCTTTCATCATATTAAGTGAAAGTTTGAGCTATGAAAGACTTGAACTGAAAAATAGGTGCGCATAAGCAAAACCACAGTTTAATACACAAAGACTACATATGGCCAGGAAAGATCCTGGAGGTTTTCTTTTATGTTATATTTCTTTTGAGTCATTTAAGGTCAAATAATCACAGTTTATTACAGGGTTAAATATCTCCACAAACCACACAGGCACACTGTTTCACATAGAATGTCGCATTAGAGCTATCAGTAGAATACATAATAGAGTGAAGGACTAATGGGGTTTGCGTAGCTGCACAGGATATGGTGACACACACGGAGAGGTTGTGCCATGTGAATCAAAAATAACCAGCAGTAGTCTAGTCATAAGTTATTAGATTAATAAAATAGAAAAAAATGCAGCAATCCTGTATCACTGTACTTAAAAGGAGACTCAGAAAATCTTTTGCCTGAGATATAATTAATATATTATATTTATTTAATAATGTAATAATTTTTAATAATTCTACAATATATTATATATATAATATATATTATATGATAATATTAATTATTATTATTATTAATTAATTAATAATATTTTAACAGCTTAAAGAGGTTGTGTTTTTGAGCTGGGAAAATTAAATGATGGTTGTGAGTGTGGTGTGAATGGTTGTTTGTCTATATGTGCCCTGCGATTGGCTGGCGACCAGTCCGAAGACAGCTGGGATAGGCTCCAGCATCTCTGTGTGGAGTTTGCATGTTCTCCCATGCAAGTGTGGGGTTTCCATCCACATTCCAAAAACATGCTAGGTTAATTGGCGACTCCAAATTGTTGTTGTTTGTCCCGCCTCTCGCCCGAAGGCAGCTGGGATGGGCTCCAGCACCCCCGCGACCCTCGTGAGAATAAGCAGTAGAAAATGAATGAAAAAACATGCTAGGTTAATTGGCGACTCCAAATTGTCCATAGGTATGAATGTGAGTGTGAATGGTTGTTTGTCTATATGTGCCCTGCGATTGGCTGGCCACCAGTCCAAAGACAGCTGGGATAGGCTCCAGCATGCCGGCAACCATCGTCAGGATACTCCAGTGTGACTTATGTATGTTTTTTTTCTACCTAATTATGCATTTTTGGCCTTGTGCCACTTATACTCCGTAGCGACTTATAGTCCTGAAAATACGGTATATACTGTATGGCTGCACACTGCACACAGCTAGGAGACCCGGGTTTGATTCCAGGGCATCTCTGTGTGGAGTTTGCATATACTATGGGTTTCCTCCCACATTCCAAAAACATGCTAGGTTAATTGGCGACTCCAAATTTTTGTTGTTTGTCTATATTTGCCCTACGATTGGCTGGCGACCAGTCCAGGGTGTACCCCGCCTCTCGCTCGAAGACAGCTGGGATAGGCTCCAGCACCCCCGCGACCCTTGTGAGGATAAGCGGTAAAGAAAATGAATGAAAAAACATGTTGGGTTAATTGGCGACTCCAAATTGTCCATAGGTATGAAAGTGAGTGTGAATGGTTGTTTGTCTACTATATGTGCCCTGTGATTGGCTGGCGACCAGTCTGAAGACAGCTGGGATAGGCTCCAGCATGCCCGTGACCCTCATGAGGGTAAGCGGTAAAGAAAACAGATGGATGGATGGTTTTGGTCATTGCTGACAAGCTTCAAAGCAACATTAAATCACACCAATTCTAAATTTCACCAATGTTTTCGGACATAAACGCCACTAAAGATGGTCAAAAATGATATACATTAGAGTCTCACAAGGGACCCTAAATCTGTCCTGGTTTTGCTTTTTCTTTGGCTTTCATGTGATGCTTCCTTGAAAGAGATCTTAAGAGAAGAACAATATAGACATAATGGAGACTCCAGCTCCATCATATGCATTCACATTTCATAACAAACAACACTGACTCATATGTCTATTGGCACTGATTTTTTTCCTGACAATTGGGAATCAAAAAGCAACCTCTATCTCACTTTGTTGGAAGCAGACAGTCACGGGGCAATGGAAACCATCAGACCTCGTCAAAGATCCAGCGGCCGGTAAATCCGGCGGTATTGCTCACATCTCTCCATCTTTGAGACAAACTCTTATGTGCACAAGATTATTCTTAGATGGTTTATTTATCAGTTTGGAGGAACTGGACTTGTTTAAGTCTCCCACTACGTTTAGTGTTCCAATTATGAGTGAAATCATTGTAGGCTTGTCAACCGGTTTTGTTTTGCAGTCTAAACCAAAGCTTCTTCTACACACCACCATGGCTAACATCAGCCAGCTTGCCGTGTTAGCTTGCGACTCATAATTACTGAATACATTTACCGTATTTTACGGACTATAAGTCGCACTTTTTTTCATAGGTTGGTTGTTCCTGTGAGTTATACTCCAGAGCGACTTATAAATGAAAAAAGTGTTTATGTTACATAAACTGGACACCTTTTCTGTTCATGTTTATTTTTTGTGTAGCTGAATAACCATTGTGTTAGCATATCTTACACCTATTCAGCCTGTTCTCTATTCTTTTATTGTTAGAACTTGCCTTCCAAGAGGACGTAATGTCTGTTTTGGTCAAGTAGTTAAAATAAATTACCTGCAAAAAATGCGACTTATGTATGTTTTTTTTCTACCGAATTGTGAATTTTTGGCCTTGTGCGACTTATACTCCGTAGCGACTTATAGTCCTGAAAATACGGTATATACTGTATGGCTGCACACTCCACACAGCGAGGAGACCCGGGTTTGATTCCAGGGCATCTCTGTGTGGAGTTTGCATGTTCCCCCATGTAACTATGGGTTTCCTCCCAAATTCCAAAAAAGGTTAATTCTAGCATGACTCCAAATTGTCTATGAGTGTGAATGGTTGTTTGTCTATATGTGCCCTGTGATTGGCTGGCTACCAGTCCAGGGTGTACGCCTCTGTCTGATTTGGTCAAGTAATTTAGAAAATAAATTACCCGCAAAAAATACGACTTATACTCCAGTGCGACTTATGTATGTTTATTTCTATGTAATTATGCATTTTTGGCCTTGTGCGACTTATACTCCGGAGCGACTTATAGTCCAGAAAATATGGTAAATAAATCGGCCTGTCGAGGTCCACCACTTGATGTAAAATATCCCACCACGCAAAAATTCAGGCTTCACTACACAGCTAAAAATTAATTCTGGGGTTGTACCAACTATCAATCAGCCAAGTAACCTACCATGATGTTAAAATGTCACCGCCAAGAAACAATGAACATTAACTCAATAATTCTGATCAGAATTATTTGCAATACATATGGTAGATGGACTGGTTCTGGAATATCATTTCGGACGGCGCTGTGTGTCCCAACAGAGCAAGGCTCGAGCGCATCACTCGGCCTCTGCGCGCTCGCTTTCCTGCATAGCTTTGTTCTGCTACAATAGTTCTTCTGAGGGATCGAAGCAAGCTCTTCAGCCTTGCTCCCCACATGCGCCACTGAGCCTCGGGCATCCATGAACCATTCATTCAGGTTTTTCTTTTCACGGAATTAGAAGTATTGAACAGTGGAAAGCTCTCCTCACGCGTCAAGTTGTTCCAATCTGACCCTCAAGAAACATCACACTGCTAGTTTGATATTGCACATATTATACAGAGAGACAACTGAAAATAACGATTTCAATTCTTTCTACTGTAACTTCATATATTTAAGTACTTATTTCATACTTCATTATTGATTATTCATGAAGAGAACCCTGGGTACTTGGGTATTTCCCAGGTGATGACATGTAACAGTTGATAATATATCACGTAGGACTCACTCTTTGGGGAGGAAGTGAGGTCAGAGCCAGGTGAGAGCCAAATTACCATGCAAAAAAGACCAAAACAAATAAGTGGATGATAGAAATATGGAATGGGCTTATTAATGCATTGCACGTTAAAGGGGAACAATTATGCCTTTTATGATTTTTTTTTTCATTTTTCTGACCTATAAATGTTGGATTCTTATGTTACTACGGTGCCAAAGTTTCATATAATTAGGTTTGTGCATAATGTCTTCAATTCAAAAGTCAATCACATCAATCAGGTGCACTGCAGGCTAAAAACACCAATACTGCCAATAGTGTTCCATGTACTTAAATGAGGTTTGATTTACATCTCACACTTCATTCATTCATTTTCTACCGTTTTTCCTCACGAGGGTCGTGGGGGGGTGCTGGAGCTTATCCCAGCTGTCTTTGGACGAGAGGCGGGGTACACCCTGGACTGGTGGCCAGCCAATCACAGATCACATATAGACAAACAACCATTCACACTCACATTCATACCTATGGACAATTTGGAGTCGCCAATTAACCTGGCATGTTTTTGGAATGTTGGAGGAAACCGGAGTACCCGGAGAAAACCCACGCATGCACAGGGAGAACATGCAAACTCCACATAGAGATGGCCGAGGGTGGAATTGAACCCTGGTCTCCTAGCTGTGAGGTCTGCGCGCTAACCACTCGATCACCGTGCAGCCCCTTCTGTGAGCAATGCAAGCATAATAATACAGGTGTCTTTTCCTGGGGAAAATTAAAAAATACAGCCACTAAAAAGTGACTCTTTGACATGTTTAACTGCCACACATACTTTAAGTCCTCTCGGGTACAATTCCACTGGTCGAGGCCGGGTACTGACAGTTAAACATGCCGCATCACAGCCTGATGTTTTATCCTGCAACCGCCCCACGCCACGCACATTAAAAGTCAACCTGTCGCACTGTCAGGTGAGAGTGACACCCAAGCAGACGGCAGCACCAGTAAAAAAAAAAAAAAAAAAAGGATGAAAATCCTCCGTTTGCTGCACCTCTTGCAAACAAATACAGCCAACAGCTGTGCCTTTTTAACGGTGAATCAGCTCTCAAGGCTTTTAAACCCTGCATTTGTCTGCACTTGTTTGCGCAGTGATCAAGTACAGTGATGAAAGTACAGCATGAAAGCATCATCGAGTGCGTTACGTCACTTAAACAAGGCAGCGGTTTGTCACCTGCTGAAGTTGAGAGGTCAGTAAAGGTCAACTCAGTGTAAAAGTACGGGTCATTGTAGCCTTATTGCGATGCCAGACGAAGACATCACATTTCAAGTGTGGAATTATTATTCTAATTATTTATTGCGCACTGCATTAAAACACTGTTTGCACCGTTTCACCTCTAAAATCTTATTCCAAATCATCCATTTTCATCCTTATCTTAACTGCTGCTGATGTGAGACTCCATTGCTTGACTGCAATGCTAATAAAACACCTTAGTCTATTTAAAACAACATCATTCACCCTGCAGGCCATTGTGACACACAATGTAAAAAAAAAGGGTTGCTCTACATGAGTGCAATCAATGCCTTTTTTTTTTTTTTGCACACTTGCATGGATGTGCCACTGCATCACCACCTCAAAAAAGACATCCAAAAGAAAGCATTATTCCCAAGTAATCTATATATATATATAGATATATATATATGAGAATATATAAACAGAAATGCAGCATCATGCATGATACTGCCTCCCTGTGTACATGACAGTGAAAGGTGCCAGGAGGAAGAGGGTAGAGGAGGGTAGAGCTCCACACTGCTGCTCTTTCATGTTTTTGCTGTCTTGGTATCTGTTGAGCGCTGCTGCAAAACAATCTGTGCAAGTCAAATGCATGTTTCTTTCATTTTCTTTATGCATGGATTATCTTCTGCATGGATTATTTGATAGTTTTACTATGATTCACCACTTGCAGGAGGGAGAGCGGTTGGGGGGGGTCTGGGAAAGTTGATCAGCACCACCACCAAACACCACAATCCATGCTGTCCGGATGAGACGTTCCATTTCAGGCTATTATGCAGCATGCATGCACTCACTTGTGTGGTTCAGATTATTAATATTTATGTATTTATTGTTGCTTCCAAAGCATAATAAAGTGACACTCACCCACGGCTAAATCCAGTAGATCCGCGCACAGGAGCAAGCACAACGAGAAGACGCTCATCATTCCCTCCTTTGTTGCAATAAATCCCAAACTCCACTGGCGTTTACATGCTCCCCATGATGCGGATGTGCAGTCCCCACCATTCCTGAGGAACGCGGCTGCAAGGTGCCCCCAAACTAGTCGTCATGATGCAAGTCCAAGTGCAAGCAGGCGCACAAGTTGAGCGCGGATGCAGCATGCAGAATGTCGCCTGCAGTGAAGGGAGGGGAGGGGGGGGGGGGAGAAAAGAAGATGATGTTGGGACTGGTTGGTGTTCTGGTCCCGTCGGAGCCTGATTCAAATAAACAAACAATAGGCGGCTGAGGCGAGCTGAGCCGCGCGGCAGTGATACAACACACGGAGATGTTAGGATGGAGGAGGCGCTCTCTCTCTCTCTCTCACTCTCTCTCTACCTCTCTTCATCCCAACACTCCTGCTTTCCCTCCTCCTCCTTCTCCTCCCTCCTCCCTCCCTCCACACAGACGCACAGTCATTTCTCATCAATCCTTCCCCTCCCATTTCACACAGTTTCAATCCCAGCTTGGATGCAAACCTCTTTAATTCTCTCTATTAAGACGATTTAGTCTTCTCCTTGTAGGGAAAAAAAACAAAACAGGATTTAAATATTCCCATCATGTTTGTGGAAAAAGTTGCCAGATGCCACATGACATCACTTCATTAGCTACACTGCACAATTTAATGACATCCAGCATCTAATGACATGCATTAACAAACATAATAATGTTCAGAGGGCTTTCATAATATTTAATACTAAGTAGTTGAATAATAATTACAACTGTTTCTAGTAATTTTGCTCCACTATATGGGTCTTAATATGTGCTTGTGGCACTGTAAAGCTCATATTAGACAGCCATAGGGATCGCAAATCCGATCCGGAAGTAGAGACTGAACAGTCAATTTTTCACTAGGGTTGGTCATCGTTTCGATTTGAGCGATTCCGTTCCAATTCAGATCTCTAATTTCATTCACATTTGCATCACTACTGTACCGTGTATCTGTCTGAGACATTAGCACGATGCAGACGTTGCGTGTATGTTTTGTAATGTAGCCAGCGACACTGTCTATTTGGTGGGCCCGCTCTGTCTTAACTTATAGAACCAATGCACACAAACGGATACAAAGTGAACACTCTTTTCATCCAGCCTGTGTGTCACACAGAGACTAGCATATGTACATGCATATCAATTTGTCGAAGACATCCCAATTATCACCCTGTTTTTTTTAAATCATTCTATAAATCGATTTATCCATTATTGTGACAGATCTGTCAAAAAATATTTTTCTCTTGCTGGCCGGGAGTCAGAAACTCCAACCACTTCTGCATGATGCTTGTCTTGTGAGGAAAGCTAAACATATGTATCATTCACTTAAACCCAAAAAACCATTTCCTGGGAGCCACACTTTCAGCGTATCTGGGCATGCCCATATAACCAAGTCCACACCACATTGATGTCACAAAAGTTGGTGTTCAAAACAAAACTCTGTGACACCGAGCGTTCAGAACCATCCCAGACGTTATACCAGTCCATACCAGAACCTGAACTACACATTTTCTTGTGACTCTTTGTGTGCCCGTTACTGACATATCTGGTCCATGAAGACTCACTCTCATTTTATAATTCCTTAAAACATTAAAAAAATCAATCATCAGTTATGGCTATGGACATCAGATTTCAGCTTTCCCTACCATGGCCATGTCTCTGATCACTAAACACGTGTACTTCTGGGTTGCTACAGTTCTGGAATATGTCAGCAATGGAGGACATTTGACAATAGTCCCTAGCAGCTTCACTCTTGACTTATTGCAAATCTTCGGCAGTAAAATTGCCTCTTTTCTTCTCAACACGTTTCTATCAACCCTGTTGCCTTTTTGCAACAAAATGTTTGATAGTTCTGTGATCACAACCCAATATCTTTGCAATTTCAAGTGTGCAGCATCCTTTTGATTTTTTTTTTTTTTTTTTTTTTTACAATGTTGGACTTTTCAGAGTCGGACACATTTTTTTTTTGGCCCAGAAAAAGAAGCTGCACACCTTGATATAAGGTGAGGTGAAACCATTCATCAAAAGACCAAATTTGTTTAAATCCAATTAGTGTTCAAGTTTATATATCTTGCATTTGGAAAATATGCATAAAAATGATAATATTGTAAAGTGACTCATGTGTCATGCTCTTCAGAACAGAAATGCACACTTCCTTTCCTTTTGTTGCCTTTATGCTGCACTACTTTGAGTATACTTGCACCTACTTGTGATTATTAAAAGACTATTAACTATTAAGACTATTTTTTGACAGGATATATTGGAATAAATATGTTGTTGAAATATGGCTCACTTCTGTCAAAACGATAACTCATCTTCCATGTATTTTATGGATGACGGACATGACAAGAAAGGCATGGATATCATTCCACAGGCTGTTTAGAGCCTCAGCTCCTGTAAAGAAAGGCTGCATAACAAACCTCTTGACACTAATGTCATTCACATCACAAAGTCTCTTTCCAAATGTCATCTGCACTGACATAATAGCCCAAAAGCATTCTTAAGAAAAAGCTATGACATTTGCAAAGACGTCCAATTACTGCTCCCAAGGCATTCACCAACGACTGTTGTGGTTTCGGTATGCATCGTTGAACAGGTCATGTGACATTTGCCTTTGACTGTGTCGCACTCAAGGATCGGAACACACCTATCAAGATTCTGGTTGAATAAAGTTCATTTGCGTCATGTCGTTAATAAAGGCCCGGCGTTTACGGATTAGTGGGCTACAGTGCCTTACAGAATGTGATGTTCCATGATTGTTGATTGAATCGCCAGTCGAAGCTGGATAGGATATTGGCAAAGAGAAAGCTGACATCTGAATTTGCCCAAATGAGAACATGGTCATTCGGTCTGATGAGAGAAAAAGAAAGAAAAAACTTTTGGATGCTATGTTTGTCGAACACACATCACCACAAACATGCCATCTCCGCTATGAACCATGGTGGTACCAATATAGTATTGTAGGAATGACTAGGCTTGTCAAGGTAAAGATGAACATGACCGCAGAAAAACATTGAAAAATCTTGGACCAAGAATCTATTTCAACCTAGAAACACACCTTGCGAGACATTTTTTTACAGCAAACTAATGACCTGAAGCGTTGTACAAACTCTGCCATGAAGCATGGTGGTGCCAATATCGTATTGTGAGGATGACTAGGCTTGTCAAGGTAAAGATGAACATGATCGCAGAAAAACATTGAAAAATCTTGGACCAAGAATCTGTTTCAACCTAGAAACACACCTTGGAAGACATTTTTTTACAGCAAGCCAATGACCTGAAGTGTTGTAGCAAACTTGTTGAAATGTAAACAAAGTCAATGTTGTGTAAAGTAAATGTTTGCAAGGAACATTGCAGTGTCCAGCTCAGCTCAGACATATCCACACACACTCAATGCTGCGATTGCAGCCAAAGGCACATCTACAAAACACTAACCTGAAGGGGCTGAATTCTTACACAGTCATTTATTTTAGTGTAAAGTCAAACTAGAATGTCAACTCATAACCAGGCGTACAATATAACCTACAAGACCGACCAATGGGACATGTAAGGCTCCACAGTAAAGCTTTTTCAATGACTGTCTTAGAGGACTGCTTCCGGGTGATGACTTGCACATATTTCTCCATTCCAATCCAATCCACTTTATTTTTATAGCACATTTTAGAGAAACAGAGTTTCCAAAGTGCTGCACAGACTAGTAAAATAAAAAGTAAAAATAAAATACAATAAATAAAGGTACAAATTGAACTTTTACAATCAGTAACTGTTACATTTGTTCACTTCCTGCTTTCCAAAATAATTTTTTTTAATAATGTTCCAAAACAATCCAAAATAATCCAAAACTAAAAGATCAAATAAGAAATAAAATAGTAAAATAGATATTAAAATATTAAAAACAAGAAGCAAAGCAATAAAAGTATAAAAAAATAAAACCAATTAAAATAAAAGAAAGAACTACAAGACACAGGAGCCAACCACAGAAAAGGCTCGGTCTCCCCTGGTCTTAAGTCTCGTCTTGGGCACCACAAGTTGGAGCTGGCCCTCGGACCTAAGTGACCGTGCTGGAGAGTAAATTTGGATGAGGTCCGAGATGTTTTTGGGGGCCAGCCCAAAAAACAAACAATAAAATCTTCAAAAAATCAATCCTAAAGCAAACAGGCAACCAATGCAGGGAGGCCAGAATTGGGGTGATGTGCTCCCCCTTTTTCGTTCCTGTTAAAAGCTGTGCCGCAGAGTTCTGGACTAACTTTAAGCGGGAGAGAGACTTTTGGCTAATTCCAGAATAAAGTGCATTACAGTAGTCCAGAAAAAAGGTTGTTTTTTTTGGCATATTCGGAATTTGCAGAAAATTATGTTGAAAATGATGTTTAATCCAAAACTATACTCTCTCTGGTTCTACCATATCTTACTTATTGTGTGGAAATATGGGCTAATAACTACAAAAGCAATCTTCACTTGCTAAATGTACTGCAAAAAAGGTCAGTAAGTATAATTAATAATGCCGCCTATGGAGAACATACCAAGTACGTCAGTGTGACTTCCCATTGACAGCCCTGTTGTTGTCCACAGGTATGGTTGGGAATGTTTAGTCCATACGCACATTCTCAGGTTTCCGGCTAAAATTGCAAAAGCTGCACATTCACACTATTGTAAAATGACTACTTTCTTGCACATTGCATATGACTTTTCTTTTTGTTAAACTCTAGTTGAACTTAAGACGGCTACGTGACTTGGGGAGGCCAACGTGACCTGATTGTTATACAAGATGTGTTCGGATGGGAGGGGAGTCCAGGATGTTTTGCCAAAACACTTAGGTCCAGTCACGACACATGACCAGATAAGGACTGAATTCTGGAAATCCATGTCATTGCTGGTGTTCATGAGGTCTATATAAGCGCTGTGTTGAATAAACAAAGGGACCCCCTTTTCCTACAACTGCAGAGATGGTTCGTGTTGCATTATTTGCCAACATTTGGCGTCACGAACAGGATTGGAACGAAAGACGTTGATGCCTGTGGCTCCAGAACTGCACAGCACTGCAAGCCAACGGCCGTAAAAATAGGTAAGATTTCTTACCATTTGGCTTGACAGTGTGGTGCAGTTGTGGAGGTACTCAATGAGCATTAATGTTTAAATTTCTCCAAATAAAAGAGCCTGTTATTATTGCATGAGTAATACAAATGCAGATTGTTGGTGGGGGACACTCACACAAAGTGTAGCCCTCACTTGAGAGTGGGAAAAACCTTTGTGTGTTTTAACTAAAAATGACTCGAGTCCGGCTGTATTACAGCATGATTGGCTTGTTGTAGTGTTAGGTGTAAGAAAAGTGTAGAAAAAGTGCAAAAGTGTAAGAAAAAGAGCAAGAGGCTCTTGCCGGCTGTGTGTGTGTGTGTGTTTTAAGACTTATGCTGCAGCAGCTCTGAGTCCCGGAGTGTGTTCAAGAGGAACTGTCAGGCTAAAGATGAAGCCGACTGCAAATGGTACAGAGGGATACCTTCATTAACGCAGAGTTCGTGAGTTGCGCGCCAAGTCTGGGTAGTTACGACCTCCAAACGCGCAAAGGAGGTGACGAACTATAGAGCAAAAAGGTTGCGCCTAATAAAATACACGTGAATCATTTCACGTCTAGTGAGAAGAGAAGCATACTCAAACTACACATGGTAGATTTGCAATAAAGCAAGTCTTCTTGTGTACTTTGTGATGTAACTCGAATACAGTTTTGCAGTCCTATGAGGTGGACCGAATAATTTATGAGTATATTAATGTATACCTAATCTAGAAAACTGGAGGAAAGTAAGGCGTGAAGCAATCAATCGAATTGCTCAAATTGTGTGATTGTTTTCGTGCATGTAAATAAAACTCCGGAGTTCGATTGGCTTATTCAAGACTTCTAGTGTGTGTTTGGCTGACTGTCTCGTCTTATCTGTAACTCTTCCAGCTGACACTCTTATCTTCTTATCTGACACTCTTCTATTCAGTGTCTTGAGTGTGTGTGTGTGTTTATATGACTGAGGGTCAGCTGAGGGTAAAAGTGTGTCTTGGCATTGTGACCGGCCAAGAGAATAGCTGTAAACGTATTCACGCTAATCACAGTACAGCAACATAAGCCAGTATAAATAGCTAAATAGTGCCAAACAACCAAGTGAGAAGTGTGGTTAAAAGTGTATTGTCACCATAGTTCCTATATTAAACTGTGTTTGAATGATCTCTTCTGGAACAACAAAAAGGTCAACTCGAAACATAGCTTAAGTGCGAGCAGTTTGTGTGTTATCTCTGTGTTTGTCGCAGGAGGTGCTAAGTTAGGACACTGTGTTTAACTGTGTTAGTCAGCCTCATGTGTTGTGTGTTGTGAAGGAGAAATTTGAACTGCGTCATAACTTTGCTTGCTCTGTGGTAAAGGTGGTAGGCTTGTTGAAAGGACATGATTGTTACAGTTGAATGGACAATAGAACGTGTCTCTTCCGCATAGTGACTAAACTCTGTTGCACATTATTTTAAAAGTGGTTTAAATTTAGTCAAGCTGTGTGGTTGTGCCATTGACCGGATGTGAACTGATTCATTGGAGGAGGTGTTGAGCGAGGTGATACAAGGGGAGTGGCTACAACCCTCCCTCAGAGTGTTGAAGTGGAAGTGCACCAGTGCAAGAGTTTTATTTTACAGTGGTTTTTGTGTTCAGAGTTAGTGTGTCTAGAATATTCTAATGCGTCACGTTAGTGTACATCATGTGGAAAATACTTAATTTTGGACCTGGATAAACACAATTGTCATTAAATTAAAGTATAGGTACAGTCCAAGTTCAAGGTATTTTTGTTAAAATATTTCATTTTGTTATAAACAAATAGTAACAGTTTTATTTTTTCTGAACGAAAAACACTAAAAATGGCTATTCTGTCAACAATGATTTTATGGCTAAAATACCCAAAAAGGAAGGATGACATAGAGAAGATCTCCAAAAAATGGACAAAACGTACTAAAAGCTTAAATCCAAGTTGGCCCACAGGTGGAACATTCGATGTGAGTTTGTGTAATGACATGGAAGTCAGAATTAAAGACTATAAACCTAAAGACAAAAGTAAGAAGAGGCAGCAGAAAAGGGAAAAGGAGTTGGAAATCATACAATTGTTTAAAAAGGAAGGTGAATTGTTCAGGAAAACAATTAAAAAGAATCGCGAAATGCTGAAAGCTAAAGGCGATGATGGATTTAAACCAAAAAACAAAAACATGGAGGCTAATACTCAGTTCTCTGCAGTGGCTTCATCTGGCATTTATCCTTTTATCTCAGGAAATGTCCAACTTGCAGGAGAGATTGACATTGACGACAACAAGCAAGAAGTTATCTCACCAGTTGAAAGGTTGAAAAATCCACCCCAATACTGCAGCATGGAAAGAAAGGGTGCAAAACTAAAGAAGCCAAAAGTTTTGGATTGTTATGCTGACAAAGATCATGCTCTTAAAGAGATGACAAGAAAGGATGGACACTCATATTGGTTAAACCGGGAGCACTTGGACTCGGATAAAGAAAAGGAAAGAACTATGATTCAAGAACTTGAGGATGAGATAGATGAGGTTAATGAAAAATATGTTCAGAGTAATGTTGCAAAAGAAAAACAAGAAGGGAGCAATAGAGGAGCAGGAGGAGGAGTACGTAGTGCTCTAGCAGGAAAAAGAAGGGTAAGTTATCCAGTGAAAATACGCGCGGCAGAAGAAAGAGAAATGTTAGGGGGAAGTCTTACCTTTGCTGCAACTGGTAAAGACAATGGAAAGTATGATCTCAGATACAGGCCTGGCATACACCCTCCAGAGAGGTATACTGACCCAGCTAATCAATTACCAATATTAATAAAAGGAACACAGGGACAGTACATTCCTTGGCAGACACTTGCTCTTGAGGGGTTGATCGCTAGGCTGCCTGGTATCCATGAGGGGGCCAGCAAATGGATAAGGGCGTTTGAAGAAGAAACGGTGGGCAAAATACTGGCACTTGGAGATATCAAGGCTGTGTGGGCACGAGTGTTGGGGATACCAACAATGGAAAACATGCTATATCTAAGTGGCCATCAGTGGATGCGAACTCCAGAAGCGGATGGAATTGAGTTCAATCCCTATCGCAGAGACTTATGGGGGACACTGCGAAGGGAGTATCCAATCAAGATTGATCCCAAGGCCCTGAAGGGACAGCCACTCACTGAAATAGAGAACCCTGCTGAATATATCAGCCGCCAGCTGAAGAGGTGGAAGCAAGAGACTGAGGAGGAAGTTGACAACAGTCCTCTGATGACCACGCTATTCAGAACGGCAGTAGTTGAAGCCATGCCAATTCCAGTAAGAAGTAGACTGGAAGATGTTGTGGGACTGGCATCAAAGTCACACAGAGAATTCTGTGAGCATGTGGTACATGCTATTGAGACGCACCGACGAGATAAACAAAGGGTGCAAAAGCAAGACAGACAAGTTCAAAGAAAGGTTGCCCAATTGCAACTTGGGGAACTGTCAAACAAAAAGAAAGCTCAAGCCTCAGCTGGGGATGCAAGGCCAAGTGTGGAGGCACCCGTAATACCAGCTGCAGCCCCACCTCCAGTACCATCAGTCCAAGCGTCACCTGTCATCAATGTATATGCTTAACCAAGAGCAAATCGAACGCCACAAAGGACCAACCCATGGCCGGCACCCAATTGGGTCGAAGGAGGCTATGGAGATCGACAACCTCAAGGCCAAGGACCAAATTCACAACGGCAATTTTCAGGTCCAGTTGACCTATGGCGAGGTCCAAATTATGGTTATTAGGGGGCCCAGAGAATCTTGCAAGGAAAGGTCAGCTGCCAATAGTAACACTAATAACTAAAAAGAACCAGTAGTACAAATTTGTCAAAACAGTAGGATTTTCAGAAAGCGTCAAACAATACCAATGACAGCTCCAGTTCGGCTAACCTATATTTGCTAGGAAGAGATGCCTTATGTAAACTGAATGTAAATATTTCATGTATGTCTGAGGAAGTGAAATTAGATAGAGCTTAGGAAAATTTCCAAATGACTGCTCAGACAGCACGAGCAAAAGTGTACTGGTTAGGAGATATATCAAAACCAGTGCTCCTGGCTTTCCAAAAGTGGGAAAAGTACATCCTTGCACAAATTCCAAAAGCAACAAAACCACAGTCTGAGTACCACTGCACAGTCTACTATGATCCAGCATGTAGCAACACCAAAAGAAGTGATCATTACTCCATTTGATGTTCCACAGACGTCACAAATCAGTGAAGGTGAGAGTGACTTAAAACAGGACATGCTGAAACATGTCCCAGAAAATTTGTGGTCAAAACACGAAACAGACATAGGGTTAGTGAAATCTGCGAACCCGGTTAGAGTAGAGCTCAAACCCAACCTGAAACTTCAGAGACGAGCTCAGAACCCTCTGAAATTAGAGGCAGAGAAAGGTATAAATCAAACAATTGAAGGGCTTGTGAGAAAGATGAAAAAGGTTTGCTTGTTCCACCAGTCTTGTTACTTACATTGCTTATATCAGATGTGCACAGTCCAGATTACTGTGCAAAGGGGGAAGTTGTAAGGGGGATAAAACAACAAGGATATTGGTCACCATATTTACAGTCAATGGTTGATGAAGTCTTGGGACAATGTGAAGCAGAACAATGTCAGAAAAGGTATAACCACACCCATTGGACACATACCAGTTCCAGAAGGACCATTCAAACATCCTGTGCTAGATTTTGTAGATATGATTAGATCGGTGTATGGAAAGCGGTACAGGTTAGTAGTGATTGACCAATTTAGTCGTTGGGGTGAAGCGACGCTGTCAAAATATCAAAGTTCGGAAACTGTTGTTAAATTCTTGTTAAGTGAAGTAATCCAAGTTTTGGAATACCATCAGAAATAAGGTCAGACAATGGTCTGACGTTCGTGAAAAGGGTAGCCAAAGGAATTCTACAACAACTGCGAATAAAACAAAGGTTAGGGTGTGTCTATCATCCCCAGTCCCAGGGAATGGGAGAACGAGTAAATGGGACACTTAAAGCCAAGCTCAATAAAATCTGTGCTAGTACAAAGTTAAATTGGGTGGATGCACTACCACTTGCATTAATGAGCTATTGCATGCAAACTAACAGAATTACACATCTAATACCGCATGAGATGCTTACGGGTCGACCCATGCCAGCACCGCATTTGAGAGGGCCTTATAAAGGGCCCCCACTTGAGCAGTTGCAAAGTGAATTGAAAGAGTATATAAAATATGTTAACTGCCATACATGGAGCTATCTATGTGCAGGAGAAAAACAGGATTCCTGAGTCGACAAAGGTGACAGACGGTTTGGTGTGCCAGGCGACCAGGTGTACATCAAAGTGGACAGGTGAAAGTGGCACGAGCCAAGACGAGAGGAATCCTATAAGGTGGTTGAGCAGCCTCACCTATTTCCCAATCCGGACGATCGTGAGGATGATGGCACTGACTCAGAGGACTCAATGAGCCATGAGGTATGATTGTTGCCACAATTGGGAAGGGAGCCGGATCGTGAGCTGAACACCACCATCTGTATGTCACTATGCACCAAGTCCTCTCCACGAACTGTGCAAATATTGCTTGGGAAACCGCCATCCCATGGACAGGACTGGTATAGAAGGGCAAGGGACTTGACGGAACTGAACAACAATGCACTCACTTACAGTTAAATCAGTGTTGATAATACCAGTCAGTCAGTAGTAACACATGTACTAGGTACACGTACTATATTAGGAGTATATCAGTCGCTCACTATTCTGGTTGCCTTATAGCGTTATAGTGTGAGTGAATGTACACGCACGCAGTTGCTCAACGAGGTATCTACACAGTACTTTAGAGCATTAAGGATTTTACACAGTTACCATAGACTACAGGTAGTCAACGATGTCAATACTCACTACATTACAGCGGTTAGATTACATTTATATATTGAAGTGGATATGTTAGTTAGGTAACTCATAAATTGAAATAGTCATCAGACACTCAAATAATAAGCATAGGGTTAGAGTTAGGAAGGGAATGTTCCAGTGGAGGTGGCGCCAACCAGGGAACCCGCCAACTGAGACGAGCCATTCCGGAGGACCGCATCAACCGGGACAAGCCATTCCTGAGGGCCACAGTCGAGGAAAAAGCCAGACCGAGCAGAAGGACATCCATCCAGGAGGCTGGCATTGAGGAAGGGGTGAAATGAGCGCCCTCCTCCTACATGTGACGTGCCAAGTCACCACCTCATCTCGACAAAAGAAGCCAAAGGGTCCCTCCAGATGACATCGTGCTGACCATCGGCGGGTGGTCAAAGAAAGGGACTGAAGATGGCCAACACCGAGGCACAATAATCCTCTGGGCGACGATAACGGGAGCAGAAACATTGCTCTGAACCAATTCTGCCCTCGCCCTGGGCCCCAAATCCCCTCCCACAACACTTCCCTTTCCCCATGGTCTAGGACAAGAAGGCGGCGAGATTCCTTTGAACGCCATATGTGAATTCTTTTCGGAAAAGGGTACTGTGCCAAGGGGCCAAGACTGGACCAAGCGACATTGTTTGTTGTTTTGGGGGTTTAGTACCCCCAAAAGGGGGGAATATATTGTAAAATGACTACTTTCTTGCACATTGCATATGACTTTTCTTTTTGTTAAACTCTAGTTGAACTTAAGACGGCTACGTGACTTGGGGAGGCCAACGTGACCTGATTGTTATACAAGATGTGTTCGGATGGGAGGGGAGTCCAGGATGTTTTGCCAAAACACTTAGGTCCAGTCACGACACATGACCAGATAAGGACTGAATTCTGGAAATCCATGTCATTGCTGGTGTTCATGAGGTCTATATAAGCGCTGTGTTGAATAAACAAAGGGACCCCCTTTTCCTACAACTGCAGAGATGGTTCGTGTTGCATTATTTGCCAACAACACGAACAAACCAAGGATCGTCCTTTTGTCTGTTTTGTATTTTCTTAAGAAAGTCAAGGTGAAGAAGTTATTCAGGCAGAAACCCACTTTCAGGATCCAATCTGTGAAAAGTATGCATGCAGCTGAATAAAGCAATTTGATTTCATTCTTAGCGTCATAATATTGTATTGATTTGAACAACAGTGACCGCCAACACTTTTCACGACAGTGAACACCCCCCCAAGTGCTGTTTTCAAGCAACAACCGGTTGCTTATACACTCATTATTAGAACCTTGTCAAGAAGAAACGAGCCCAACTGGAGTCAACGATGACTTGAACCGGTGTAAGCATACACCGGTGCATCGGCATGAACCTGGAGGAACATGAACTGCGGTGCTGAAAACGACTCCCCCGTGACCACCCTCCTCCTAATTGGTTCGGGTCAGCTGGTACTAATGTGCCATCGTACATCTCTAGTGGGTAGTGTCAACAGCAATTTTCTGGGGTAACGGACCCGTACATGCTGCAGCCACCATGGCATAAATGGCTTTCATGTGCTTTCCCATCTACCAGCACAAATCAATAAACTTTAAATAGATGGTGTTTTTTTTTTTATTTTGGGTCAGAGGACGCCACAGTGCAGAAGTCTGTCCATTTTGTCGTGGACTAGTGAAGCATGTGTGGTCTGTGGAGATTTGTGTTTACAGACTGACTGAGTCGTATGACGGACAATGAAATGGTCACCGTGTGTATGTTTATGTGTGGTGTGTTCAAGTGAACGGGACCATATGTATATATATTGTTGGGCATTTCTTTAGGAATGATATGACCTAATAGCTGTGTTGAAAAGTGTGCCTTTACTAAGATAATGCTTGATATCAGTATAAAGCTTTCTACTACACCCTTATGGGTATAATGGCACATTTGGGGGGAGATGTCTTTGAATTAATCATGGGATATTATCCAATTTCAGCTCTGTTGTGTTGATAAAAAATCTAATTTAAATTTTTTTTAAGTTTCTAAAACTTTTGACCAATGCATAATATCTATGTTTTCCAGCTATTTATTGACTGAAAATTGAGAATTAATTATGAGATATTATGACTTATCCAGGCTGCACAGCGGTCGAGTGGTTAGCACACAGACCTCACAGCTAGGAGACACGAGTTCAATTCCACCCTCGGCCATCTCTGTGTGGAGTTTGCATGTTCTCCTCAATTTTCCCCCACATTCCAAAAACATGCTAGGTTAATTGGCGACTCCAAATTGTCCATAGGTATGAATGTGAGTGTGAATGGTTGTTTGTCTATATGTGCCCTGTGATTGGCTGGCCACCAGTCCAGGGTGTACCCCGCCTCTCGCCCGAAGACAGCTGGGATAGGCTCCAGCACCCCCGCGACCCTCATGAGGATAAGGAAAATGAATGAATGAATGAATGAATGACTTATCCAGGCTGCACGGCGGATGAGTGGTTAGCGCACAGACCTCACAGCTAGGAGACCCGAGTTCAATTCTACCCTCGGCCATCTCTGTGTGGAGCCTAACCTAGCATTAACCTAGCATGTTTTTGGAATGTGGGAGGAAACTCACACTTGCATGGGAGAACATGCAAACTCCACACAGAGATGCCCTGGAATCAAACCCGGGTCTCCTAGCTGTGTGAAGTGTGCAGCCATACAGTATATACCGCATTTTCTGGACTATAAGTCGCTACGGAGTATAAGTCGCACAAGGCCAAAAATGCATAATTAGGTAAAAAAAAAACATACATAAGTCGCACTGGA
Source organism: Doryrhamphus excisus (assembly GCF_030265055.1). Taxonomy (NCBI): domain Eukaryota; kingdom Metazoa; phylum Chordata; class Actinopteri; order Syngnathiformes; family Syngnathidae; genus Doryrhamphus; species Doryrhamphus excisus. The sequence goes on from NC_080483.1 coordinate 13,575,000, forward strand.
ATATAAGTCGCATTTTTTGCAGGTAATTTATTTTAACTACTTGACCAAAACAGACATTACGTCCTCTTGGAAGGCAAGTTCTAACAATAAAAGAATAGAGAACAGGCTGAATAGGTGTAAGATCTGCTAACACAATGCTTATTCAGCTACACAAAAAATAAACATGAACAGAAAAGGTGTCCAGTGTTTATGTAACAAACAATTTTTTCATTTATAAGTCGCTCTGGAGTATAAGTCGCAGGAACAGCCAACCTATGAAAAAAAATTGTGACTTATAGTCCGGAAAATACGGTAATACATTACTATAATATAAAGGGCTTTTTCTACTTTGTAAACAAACAAGTCCATGATTCATCGTTTTAAAGAAGAGCTCTTCCACTAACACACTCGGTTTTTCAAGTGAACAAAACGGAAGGGAGTCATGTGGCGTTTCCAAGGAAGTGAATGGCGAAATGTCTGGATGTCTTCTGATAAAGTCGAACAGCGTTGGACCTACAACACACACAGCTCAATTTACTCAGCAGCTGAATGAACCCTCCGTTGCAGTGCACACGCCAAACAATTCCCATTCATATGAAATGAAGGAAATTGATTTTACATTTATGGAATACGTATGTGCGTTATGTGGGGGGGCTGTCTTTATGAAACCCAGACATCACCACTTAAAATACGTGTCTCTTTCAATACTCTCCGCGCGTTGCTGAAAAACACGCCTCAGCGTGAATTACCATCCAAATGTGTGGCATCCGAATTGGCTGTTATCATCAGACGCGACGCTCTGAATATAAATGTGTCTTGTGGCAAATGTAAATGCCCCAGCAGCTACTACAAGTCCTAACACAATTTAAAGCAGTTTAATTGCTCAGGTACAGTAGGAGCGATTCTAATTATTGTCGTTACGCCATCCAAATGGTTTTCATTTCTCCAGCAAGGAATATTTAATGGGACATGTCGCATTAGGGGGGAAAAAAATGACTATTGCAGTTGTGCAATGTGACAAGCCAGCCTAACCTTTCTTCGTCAGTTATCATCTTTTCACTTGAGATGGTTGATTTCAATTGTCATATGGATGGAAAATAATAATAAAATTAATAGAAATTAAAAATACAAAATTAAATGAATTAAAAAAAAAAATTAAATTATATTAGGAAAGCAGGAAGTGAACAAATGTAACAGTTACTGATTGTAAAAGTACCAGATGGAGGGGTAAGAATGATTTCAATTGTTATATGGATGGAAAATTAATAAAATTAATAAAAATTAAAAATACAAAATTAAATGAAAATTTTTAAAAACCTTAAATTATATTAGGAAAGCAGGAGGTGAACAAATGTAACAGTTACTGATTGTAAAAGTACCAGATGGAGGGGTAGGAATGATTTCAATTGTTATATGGATGGAAAATTAATAAAATTAATAAAATGAAAAATTAAATAAAAATAAAAAAAACTTAAATTATATTAGGAAAGCAGGAAGTGAACAAATGTAACAGTGACTGATTGTAAAAGTACCGGATGGAGGGGTAGGAATGATTTCAATTGTCATCCATCCATCCATCCATCCATTTTCCTCCGCTTATCCGGGTCCGGGTCGCGGGGGCAGCAGTCTTAGAAGGGAAGCCCAGACTTCCCGGTCCCCGGCCACCTCCTCCAGCTCCACCGGGAGGACACCAAGGCGTTCCCAGGCCAGCTGTGAGACATAGTCCCTCCAGCGTGTCCTAGGTCTGCCCCGGGGCCTTTTCCCGGCTGGGCATGCCCGGAACACCTCCCCAGGGAGGCGTCCGGGAGGCATCCGGACTAGATGCCCGAGCCACCTCAACTGACTCCTCTCGATGTGAAGGAGAAGCGGCTCTACTCTGAGCCCCTCCCGGATGGCTGAGCTCCTCACCCTATCTCTTAGGGTGAGTCCAGCTACCCTACGGAGGAAACTCATTTCAGCCGCCTGTATCCGCGATCTCATTCTTTCGGTCATGACCCAAAGCTCATGACCATAGGTGAGGGTGGGAACAGAGGTGACGGGTCAGACCAAGAGTGATTCAGAAGACCCATATGAGCAAGAACGAGAGGAGAAAGCGTACCTCGCCCGGATGTGGGATACCGGGGCCTCACCCTGGAGCCAGGCCCGGGGGAGGGGCTCGCAGGCGAGCGCCTGGTGGTCGGGCCTTCACCCGTGGAGCCCGGCCGGGCCCAGCCCGAAGAAGCCACACGGGATCTCCCCCTCGTAGACCCACCATCTACGGGGGCAAGCATAAGGGTCCGGTGCAATGTGTGTTGGGAGGCGGTCAAGGGCGGGTGCGTAGGCGACCTGGTCTTCGGCGGCCAAATCTGGTTCAATTGTCATATGGATGGAAAATTAATAAAATTACTAAAAATTAAAAATTAAATAAAAATAAACTTAAATTTTATTAGGAAAGCAGGAAGTGAACAAATGTAACAGTTTGAATTGTAAAAGTACCAGATGGAGGGGTAGGAATGATTTCAATTGTTATATGGATGGAAAATTAATAAAATTAATAAAAATAAGAAATAAAAAAAAAAAAAAAAAACTTAATGAATGTTTTTTAATGATAATCTGAGTGGTCCTTGTCACCAACAAAAGCAAACATGTGAGCTCAAAGATCATAGCAGCATCTTGGTTTATGGTCACCATTTTCATTCAATCATTTGATGTGATCTTTGGAGCAAAACAAAGTCAGTTTTCTGTATTGGAATTAATCTTTTTAGGTCGCAAACATTTTCATAAGTGCTTTCAAAGAAACTAATAGCAATCTGTGTAAAACCTGGATTAAAGGCTGGACTCAAGGCATTTTTTTTTTTTTTTGGTGCGTCATTTTCCCGCCTGCTTTCCTCAGGCCTGCAGCTTTGAGGCTCTTACATGTTGCAAATGCTCATTTTCAAAGAGATTACAACACATATCTGTCAGCAGCAGAACTGCATGGATATTATGCACGGCATAGGAAGGGGGTGGGGTGAAGACTCAGAGGTCTGCCAGTGGCGAACACATTGCAGTGAGGCCAGGGATTAGCAGTGACTTCCTTAAAAATGGGACAAGACCAGGCTGGTGGGGATCAACAAGGTGTTGTTGCAAGTTGATGACGGGGAAAATTGGTAATGGTAATGGTTTTATTTCATTTGAACATGCATCAGATTACAATTGAATGCATCACATAATCAGTTCACAGTTCCACATGTCCAAAAGGAGTAGGAAGAAGCAAAGCTTATTAAATCCTACCCCTCCATCTGGTACTTTTACAATCAGTAACTGTTACATTTGTTCACTTCCTGCTTTCCATAATACAATTTCAGTTTGTTTTTTTTTTGTTTTTTTAAATTCAATACTTTTTGCTTGATAGTACGCTATCTCCTAGTCAGGTTAGCGGAAACAACGGTTCATTCCCAGGTCGCTATCCAAAACACCGAATAGTGAGGTACAATAAAATATAAAAAGAAGATGTTTTCACCAGGGATAATATTTTCAGGCATACAAACATAGCTAAACAATGGAGCTTTTGGAAAACTCCACCTTCTGTATTTGTGTGTGGACTGGTAACTACAAATCAATCATTTATTCATTTCTACCGCTTTTCCTCATGAGGGTCGCGTTGGCGAGAGGCACGGTACACCCTTGGCTGGTGGCCAGCCAATCACAGGGCACATATAGACAAACAACCATTCACACTCACATTCATACCTATGGACAATTTGGAGTCGCCAATTAACCTAGCATGTTTTTGGAATGTGGGAGTAAACGGGAGTAAACCCACGCATGCACGGGGAGAACATGCAAACTCCACACAGAGATGCCCGAGAGTGGAATTGAACTCGGGTCTCATAGCTGTGAGGTCTGCGCGCTAAGCGCTCAACCACCCTGCAGCCCTGAAGAATAACAAAACCTTCTATTTCTGCACACAGCATGACGTGCACCCCCAAATCTTTGAGCTTCTGCAACGCTGACTGGTCAGCTTATAGTCCATTATTTTCTGTGTATACGACTCCTTCCTAGGACAGACAGCCCCCCCACTGCGAAGAGTCTCTTTTTCGATTTTGGATCTACTGACTGTTGTCATGCAATAGTTGGTTTCAGCTTCAATGACAGTCCTCTTCTCTCTTTAATTACTATTGTTAACGCGTGACAGGAACCCAACAAGGAACAATAGTCGACGGGAGCTGTGGTTGCTCACGGAGTTGACATCACGTCATGCGCTCAACCCTGATTGTGGCGAGTAAGGGGCATTTGTGGCCTGTGGCTTGGTTTTATTTGGCTCGCGGCACATTGTAGAAATAAAATAACCCCAACAGAAAACAGCGTATTAAAAAAAAAAAGTCAATATTCATACACAGGCAGCGTCTTTGTCCTTATGAAAACACATTCATAGTGTCTTGTGCAAATTTTGTCCAATTACAATCCAAATATAGATGTATATTTATACACACATTATGGTAATAATTAACACTTATCTAAACTCAGCTCAGAGGACAATATGATTTAATATGTTTTTATGTATAAGTCATATGCACGTTATTATGACATTGATTTCTTTACACTTTCTGTACAGTTGTTTACAATGAAGTCCATCATTGGTATTATATCATTGGTTCTGTTGCGGGCTGCACAGTGGTCGAGTGGTTAGCGCGCAGACCTCACAGCTAGGAGACCAGGGTTCAGTTCCACCCTCGGCCATCTCTGTGTGGAGTTTGCATGTTTTCTCCGGGTACTCCGGTTTCCTCCCACATTCCAAAAAAAAACATTCTAGGTTAAGTGGCGACTCCAAATTGTCCATAGGTATGAATGTGAGTGTGAATGGTTGTTTGTCTATATGTGCCCTGTGATTGGCTGGCCACGAGTCCAGGGTCCGAAGACAGCTGGGATAGGCTCCAGCATCCCCGCAACCCTCGTGTGCCTTTTACACAGAACCCAACCAAGGATACCCTAAATACTAAAATGTTACTTTCGCACCATGACTGGTATTTTTTTTTTTTTATGGCAAGTTTCAAGCTGTAGTCTGTTTGTAAAAAAAATATCGAAGTTGTAAGCCAGCTGACAAGAATACACAGGGGTTTCCTGATGATCAATTAGCCTTTTAACACCACACACTTGGATTAGCTAACACAAAGTGACACTTGTACCTCAGGGGTTTCCTTAAAATTGCTTCTCTGTGCAGCAGCACACACATCCAGTAGATACAATCTGCACTCCGACGCATATTTTGCGTTCCGAAAACCAAGCCGGAGTATCAGTATTTTAAAAATTTAACAGGCACTCATATGTCAAAAGCAACTTGGATTTTGATGTCTCCACAAAGGACATATGAGTGTAGCGGTGAACAATAAAAACAAACGTAATACTAAAAAAAAAAAAAAGGTAATTAAAAAAGGTCCAGTGGCAGCCATCCCAGAGCCAGACATCACTAAAATCTGATCAAGTGAACCTTACAGGCTTACGGCCATCTGCCTCCAAATTTCATCCAAATCCACTGATTAACTTCTGGGATGTCTACTAACCGACAGACGGAGGCAGATGAGTGAACATGTGACCTCATTTTTGTGATGGAGATGGAGTCTTTTTCCTGCAATATTCAAGCGATATCGCTCTGCTGACGTTTTCTATTTCCCGAGTGTCACGTGAATGATGTCGCTAAACGGTGGGGAGCCAAACAGGCAATTGGGTCATTTATACATTTAGACTAGAAAACAATCTATATTCTTATGCTTATTACACTTTTCTGACCTATAAATGTAGTTAGAATGTTGTATTCTCGTGTTAAACGATGCCAAGATTTCATATAATGAGGTTTGCGTATTTGGAATTGACTCCTGAAAGAAATTTGGGATGGCTGAAAACGCTGTGTTTCAAAAGGAGTCGTAAAACTGTCTCTTTTGTGATGTCACAGAGGGGCATACTTCCTTAAATGGGCATGTATGTAAGCAGATAAGCGCTCTCCCCAAGCCAGATTTGTTTACAATTCCTAACGACGCCAGCATCAGGCACAAGTGGTTGGAGTTCCTGTTCCCCTACGAGCAAAATAAATGGATTTTAATCTGTCAACGCTATTTCACACTGAACTGTTTTGTGAGCATAGGCTAGTATGCAGCTGGACTAGCCGACGCCTTTCCAACATTACTTGGTCGTGTGGACTGAACAAGCAGTAAGTACCAATTTAAAGTATGCTAACTGTGTTTATTTTATGTAAGTCATGGAGTAAAAGTGCAGGGTTGCTAATAGCATCAATAATTAAAATTTGTGGCTACATTCGGTTACCTATGCTGTAGAAAACGCTAACATGCTAAAGCTACTTACCATTGAGAGACGTCTTGAAGTAACCTCTTTTTTAGAGAAACTTTGGACTGTCCAGTCTCGGCTTTCGGATTGGATTCAACATCCAACACATATGGCTGTATATTAAAAAACATTTTCAAAAGATAAATCGCCTTTTGTTATCAATTCCGAAACCGTTTATCAACTCCTTAGTTAGTGGCAGTGTTTCTATTCACGTGGGGGTGTCACCAACCACAGCGGAGTGGGCGTGTCTGGAGGCGGGCCATGGGTGGAATACATTAAAAACAGACCGTTTTTGTTGGAACCACAAAATCCCAAAAAATACATCTGAATAGGTGCAGATTCTGGAAGCACTATCAAGCTTTGTGTGCTGGTTATTGTGTGTAACTGCTCTATAGGAGTCCACAACTCCTCTTTAAATGTTCTGATATGTGCATCCTATACTAATGTGCTTTAATTGTTGACAGTGAATGTGGAAAAAGTGTGTCCACTATCCCAATAAAATTAGAATTCCAAACAAAACCCTGACTACTGTACAAGCCTTTTAATTCTCCAATATTGACAAAATGGCTCATAATGAGGCTGCAATTAACGTGCCTGCAGCTTATTTTCAACACAGCGTTATAGTGCCGCAGCATTATGCAAGAATGGAAGTCACTTTGCACACTCGACACGTAATCGTATTAATGCAATCATTATACTTACTATTATACTCGCGCTTAAAGAATGAATGATATATAATGGCAGCTAATTAATTGATGAGCAAATATTCCTCGTGGTATTTTTGCCAAACTCTGGACTGCATTGCAAACAAAGACTTTAACCTTGAAACTTTTTCTGAAAACTGTAAAATGTATATTTTATGCATATTTTGGAGTGTCTGGAATGGATTCATTCATTCATTCGTTTTTTTACTGCTTATTTTCACAAGGTTCACAAGGGTGCTGGAGCCTATCCCAGCTGTCTTTGAGCGAGAGGCGGGGTACACCCTGGACTGGTGGCCAGCCAATCACAGGGCACATATAGACAAACAACCATTCACACTCACATTCATACCTATGGACAATTTGGAGTCGCCAATTAACCTAGCATGTTTTTGGAATGTGGGAGGAAACCGGAGTACCCGGAAAAAAACCACGCATGCACGGGGAGAACATGCAAACTCCACACAGAGATGGCCGAGGGTGGTGGATTAATTCAAGACACCCAAAAATATGAATTAAAAAATGGCATATATTGGCGTATATGGCGTATATTTTATGCACTAGAAAAATGCATGTTTATTGTTATTGCACTCAATATACAACAATACGTAGTTTGGTGGCTCCACTTGGTAATGGTAATGGTTTTATTTCATTTGAACATGCATCAGATTACAATTGAATGCATCACATAATCAGTTCACAGTTCCACATGTCCAAAAGGAGTAGGAAGAAGCAAAGCTTATTAAATCCTACCCCTCCATTTGGTACTTTTACAATCCGTAACTGTTACATTTGTTCACTTCCTGCTTTCAACTTCAATTTCAAACAACATTAAGACATGTTAAACCTGTTCCAAATCGAAATATAACTGATTCACATCATCTCCTGTAATAAAAGTTGCCTCCTGGATTAATGATGACAACTGTGGCTCTATTTTACTTATACACAATTAAACTGTGGGAAAATTTTGGGGTATTTTATAATGTATTTTTTAGTCTTAATCATCGGCGTCATGACAACGACGATGACAACATCGAGTATCAGTGTTGTGCAATTCGCCAGCACACACTTAAACCTAAAGGAGGGGATTATAAATAGAAACTAAACAATAATCAAAACATCACAAGTGCCTCCTATCCCGTGGCTCGAATTAGTGAAATACCACTGCACAACCATGAAGGTCCACACATCCTGCAAACACACACACACACACACACACACTCTCTCTCCATTAAACCCATGAGAGTCGCTAATTAAATCGGCTAATTTGATCCCAGGTGCATCTCGCCCAAAGAAGTGAGCTCGCGTCTACTCCGGTAATTAAGTCAAAACACTGCGTACGCAGCCGAGCAACACGTGTCAGTCAACTTCCCCTCCGTCCCCTTACCCCCAAGCGGTGCTGCACAGTTATTCCATGATGCGCCTGAGGGGCCATTTCACTCGTACGTTTACATATTTTTCAATAAAGGTTGGAGGCTTAAGCACTGATCATCCATGCTGTAGTGGACACATCACTTCCTGAGGAGAAAGATGTTAATTACGCTTATATCGTCCATGTTGAAATGCCACGCCCTGAAGCTCCTTGACTGCAGGGGAGGAGCAGATGATGCTAATTGTCCTTTATGAGCTCACTGAAGGCCTCGGTTGTTGAAATAGACTAAAAAAAATCAAGGATTTGTCTCATTTGTTTCCCTATAAAGAAACTACTCTGACATCTTGGCTGAGTGTTTGTTTTAGGGACATAAAGACACTTTCACTTGTAATGGCTTCTTTATATTTAACACAAGTAATCTTGGCCGTCTCCTCCAAGATTCATACTTCTTTAAACTCTCAAAGTCAGACAAGAGCGGCTGTTCCAAGAGAAACTTTTAAATGATGTTAGAGCTACAAAGCAGACGACTCCACCGCATCGATTTCAGGATTTCGCTCTATTTCTTTGTGTACATATATATCACATTCACATATTACCTCTTTGCTGTCTTCCTGTGTGATGATCCATGCACCCTAAACGGATTTAGCGCTTTGCTGCATGGCGATGTACGCCGCTTTCGTTGCCATGAATGGGAATGGTGTGTTTTCCGACACACTCCATTTTGATTTCACTCCAGTGAATTTGAATAGCATGCTGTGCGGCACAGTAGCTAATTGGCTGATCCAGATTCACATTAAAGAGGTATTTTATTGCATATTTAGTTTGTTTTCAGTCTTATTTATATATGCCAATTACAGATATTTCAATCAACTCAGAAGAGCAGCTTGTGAGACGCGATGATGTTGCCTTTTTAATGTTGGACATGAGTGGAGATGTCCACTTGATTATCTTCTCCTCTGCTTCTTCTTCATGAAATGATGGTTGACACGATGTACATATATGGTCTACCACAATTTGGTCGCCCTCTAAATCCATGCTTTATCAATCGCCCTTTCCTCTCAGGATTGTCCCTACTGTCAACATGTCAATTTTCATCAGTTTGTCCACATTAATTCAACATTCTGTTTTGCATTGAAATTTCCTTGTCAACTATTCCGAAATCAAAAAAAAAATCAACAACAATCAATATTGTTCCAACGCTAGCTCGCTGCCTGTAAAGCGACTCAATTAGAAGACTTGAATTGCCTCTAGAAAACCAACATCAGGCAAAAAATATGCATTATTCATATAAAAGATAACATTTTTTCAAGCTCAAAATTAATTTTGAGAACTACAGCAATAATAAATCATCTGTGGGAACATATGCACACCCTCAATGATTTGACTTTGTTACATGTTACAAGGATTGGACAAAAGGAGTGGCTGCGCGGTGTTCGAGTGGTTAGCATGTAGGCCTCACAGCTAGGGAACCCGAGTTCAATCCCACCCCGTGCATGCATGGGTTTTCTCCAGGTACTCCGGTTTCCTCCCACATTCCAAAAACATGCTAGGTTAATTGGTGACTCCAAATTGTCCATAGGTATGAATGTGAGTGTGAATGGTTGTTTGTCTATATGTGCCCTGTGATTGGCTGGCCACCAGTCCAGGGTGTACCCCGCCTCTCACGGTAGAAAATGAATGAATAAATGAATGAATAAGGAATCCTACTTTGCGGAAAAGTACCTGTCATGGTCTGGTCTGGCACCAATAAACCCGGATGAACTAAGGACTACTAAAAAAAAAATAATAATAATTAAAAAAAAAACTACTTAAACTGTATTATGGAAAGCAGGAAGTGAACAAATGTGACAGTTACTGATTGTAAAAGTACTAGACGGAGGGGTAGGATTTAATAAGCTTTGCTTCTTCCTACTCCTTTTGGACATGTGGAACTGTGAACTGATTATGGGATGCATTCAATTGTAATCTGATGTATGTTCAAATGAAATAAAACCATTGCCATTACCATAGAGTTCAAATATTAAAGAACAAAAAACAAAAAATAAAAAAATAATAAAAAAAACAAAAACTTAAACTACATTAGGAAAGCAGGAAGTAAACAAATGTAACAGTTACTGATTGTAAAAGTACCAGATGGAGGGGTAGGATTTAATAAGCTTTGCTTCTTCCTACTCCTTTTAGACATGTGGAACTGTGAACTGATTATGTGATGCATTCAATTGTAATCTGATGCATGTTCAAATGAAATCAAACCATTACCATTACTGTAATGAGGTTAATTTTGACAAAGCATTCGGTTCAGTTTCGTCCATTGTTAATCAGATATTTGGTGTCATTCATCGAAGTAGAAAATGAGTCAATGAATGAATGAATGGACACAAGGATGCAGAGAAAGAGACAAGATGCGCAGAAAATGTTAGAGCGGTCAAGTCCAAACACAAAGTCCAACTAAACTAGAGTGGGTATAACTAACAAAAGGCAACAGTGCCAAAAGGAATGATAAACAAAAGGGAACAAGACCAAACAGAGAGAATAAACAGCTAACCAAAAGGGGCATCTGAGACCAGACACTGCAGGAAGATGCGTCCAAAGGGTAAAAAAAGGACCTTAATCTTACCGGGGGAGGATAGGTACCTCAGAGGGAGAATTAATAAAAGCAGACAAATGTCCAGGCGGGGGTGCATGGGAGTACATGGACCTACAAGGGAGTCTCAATTAGGAAAAGAAATATCTCTGTAAACCTGGAGGGATACAGTATGCGTATCAAACCGGTGTCTCCCTACTCGCATCCCTAATTGCAAAGCATCTGCAGGTGTGCGCCCTCGTCCCGCCACTAGCCGGAAGTCTCGTCATCCAGGGACAAAACACAAAAACAGACAGGAAATGAAAGTGGAAATGAAACTCGCAACAATATACTAAGCATGTCTGTCATGGAGAATGTTGACGTTTATCACATCAAAAGAGACGCTACAAACAAATACAAATGTGTTGCACAAGCAACAGGAATAAAAAAAATCAGTCACATTCATGAAAGCTTGCGTGGTACAAATTCTCAGCATGCATTTCTGTGAAATGTAAGTACTCGTAGGAATCGGTTTATTTCCGGCTCAAAGTCTTTGGGATTGGAAAACATCTTTACTAGACGGAGCAAAACAGACGATGTTGTACAGTCATTTAAATTTCTCTTTCTGCGGAGACAAAAATATGCCAGCGGTCTCTTAAAGCACAATGTCTGTAGTATGTTATTGATGTTTTCTATCTTTCTGATATTTATTTCATTTGCCAGTTCCCAGCGCCTCTTTCACATAAGGGAAGTCCACAAAGCTCCGTGTATTAGTATGATGATGTGTGTATTAGATATGAGAAGAACTGACAACGTCTGGTAAGATACAGTTGGGCAACCTTGAAGCACAGCAAGGGCTCCGGAAAAAAATCTTTTCGAGAGGGATCCACTCAGGCATTGCCAGCGGTGAGAGGTGACGAGCAGGTTGCAGCCCACCTAAGTGCCTGTAGTTTATATGGGAAGGCGGGGGGGGGGGACTACCCTACAACTTCTTATGCACTAAACAGTACAGTATTTCACCGGATTTGCAGTTTTGCATGTTTTTTTAAACAGTGTATGAATGTGCATTGTGTTCTGCATCCTTATGGTGTATTAGAGCATTATATCGGTGCTCTGTTGTATGTGTCTGTAATTGTTTTTACTACTGCTACCAGTAGAGGGTGCGGTATACTCATGTGAGAGTTGAACATGGACGTCTCATTATGTGTAGCTAGCTAAATATAGAGCCTCCACAAGCCTGATGGGCTAAGGGAGAACCTGTCCATAGTGTTCTGCATTTTGATTGGCTGTAGCACATTGTCAGCTAGCAATCATACAACAGGAAATACTAAAGGAAGGCAGAACTTACACGGCTTTAGGGTGCGAGCTGGTGAGGAGTACTACTACTACGGTGGAGGAGGATATTTTAACAAGGATACAAAAACGCTATGAATGGCACTAGGACAAGGCACGGTCAGAAGAGTGAAATACACGTTAGTCAAAATATTTTTTGTGTCCATCCTTGTTCGATTATTAAAATTCAAACAAAATTTTATGGGCTCTACATAGGAAGGAAGGAAGGAGGTGTGGGTGCGCCGAACTGCGCCACACATAAATTGCAAAGTGTGATGGCCACACCCCGTTGGCAGGGCGTAGGCCGTGCCTGGTCTACGAAATTAGAACCCTAAGAGTGTTTAAACAAGAGAAAATTTTAATGTTTGTATAGTGAAGGGTTTTACAGCCTTAAAAAAAAAATCACTCATTGCAGGCTATTTTGGGAACCTTTTACAAAACCAAATTCAGAGTGTGTTGCATCAAGTCATTGCTTCACCATTCATGACGTTCACCGCACTTCACTGCACTACACGCACAATGTTCTTCTATAACGCTGGCCATGAGAGGTTCCTATAATATCTTACTCAATGTTCCATGTGGAATTTGTGGAGTGGAGTGTTTACTGAGAGCCGATTGGCTCCCTTCACATTTCCCGATCTGAAGCTTACTTCAGAATGTCGTTCAGTTTTTCAATGGTCTAACTACAAAATTGTTGCATTTATAAATAATGAATCCTGCTTTGCGGAAATTCACTTATTACTGTCCAATAAATGGCAATAACTGAGGGATTGCTGTAATCTTTATTTATGTACATTATTTGCAACAAAGACATCTTGTAAAAGCCAGAAGCCAAAACAGAGTTTGCCAATGACCACATATATCAAAGCAGACACAATTTTACCAATTTTGCATGCATGTGACGCATGTGGGCAAAGTCATGTGGGAGTGATATGGATTAGTTTGAGGGAATTCTGTTGTGCACACTGTAGCTAAAGCTCTAAATGGGATTAATTCAAGGTGGGCACAAGAAATGGAGGATGCTTTTTACTTTGTTTACGCTCGACTCGCATACGTGTTTGTTTATTGTATATCACATATACAGCAACGCTCTGACTGTAATTACAGTACAATATGTGAAGTGACAATGAAGTGCAAAGAAAAAGGCCACCATCTCGGAGCACATTTTCATCAATGCGAAGGCAATTAAGCTACTTAGCAGTAGTCTTTTATGACACCTTCTAAAGAAATACACATTCATGCTTTAAAAATGACCCCCGGGGGAAGATTATTTAAAATATTTATTACCAAATTGTAGGAAAGTCGACGAATTTTACTGCTCCACTTAGAATGAAAGTAGTCAACCTCTTCTGAATGACTCTCGGCAGAATGTTATAATCCATCACACATAATCATATACTTTAATAATGTACGATAAATGTTGTGTCGCCCTCTTTTGCTCTTGATTGACTTGCTTTAAAGTGGGAGCGTCATCAAAATTCTTAAGGGGGGAATGGGCCTTCTTCACACCTAAAATCCGCAACATTTGGCTGGTCTGATAACACAGAGGAATAGCACACTTCCCCATGTGTGGTGTAATTGGAATAAATGTTTTTAATGGTCTTAATTCCACACACAAAATAACCGAGTCATATCGAATGACTAATGCAGTGGTTCTCGGTTTTCAAATGTAAATACTGTATGTCTTTGGGCGAGAGGCGGGGTACACCCTGGACTGGTGGCCAGCCAATCACAGGGCACATATAGACAAACAACCATTCACACTCACATTCATACCTAAGGACAATTCGGATGTTTTTGGAATGTGGGAGGAAACCGGAGTACCCGGAGAAAACCCACGCATGCACGGGGAGAACATGCAAACTCCACACAGAGATGGCCGAAGGTGGGATTGAACTCGGGTATACTAGCTGCATGGCCTGTGCGCTAACCATTCGTCTGCTGTACATTTTAATTAACAAATTTCACATCTAAATTCATTCATTCATTCATTCATTTTCTACCGCGTTTCCTCACAAGGGTCGTGGAGGGTGCTGGAGCCTATCTTCGGGCAAGAGGCGGGGTATACCCTGGACTGGTGGCCAGCCAATCACAGGGCACATATAGACAAACAACCATTCACACTCACATTCATACCTATGGACAATTTGGAGTCGCCAATTAACCTAGCATGTTTTTGGAATGTGGGAGGAAACCGGAGTACCCGGAGAAAACCCAGGGAGAACATGCAAACTCCACAAAGAGGTGGCCAGGGTGGGATTGAACCCTGGTTTCCTAGGTGTGAGGTCTGCGTGCTAACCACTCGTCCACCGTGCAGCAGACATCTAAATTCACACCAAATTTTTTTTGTGGGGTCCTCAATTTTTTTCTTTTAGGAGCATTCGTGCTCTTCGTGAAAAAGCTAGTAGTAGTGCCGTAGTACGAATGCTCAATGCCAGTCCATCATGGCCGGAATGGCCTTGTGTACGTACAGCCTTTGAAGTGATATTGGACCAAATGTTACTGCAGATGGTAAAAAATGTATCTCCAAACTTAACCTCCCATGTTGACCATTTCATAATTGTCCCAACAACTCAACAACAAATTACGGCAAAGTGTCAAACTGCTCCCATCATAAAACCTTTATTCCCTGGAAAAGTAATATTTTAGGATTTTTACACAAAGTGGCCTTCATCCTTGTTATCTTAGATGAAGTGACCTATGCAGGTTTGCTGCCGAGTCTGAGAGAAGTGTCATAGTTTGAGCGCCATATACTAGGTAACAGATAACGAAGTGCTTAAATGTCGTCTTAAAAGGAATAAATTCCCGTCTGACAATCGATGGCGAAAGAAGAAGCGTTTCACTCTTGAGCAGATGGATGCTTGTCGACGGCTGTGACTTATACTTTGGTTTCACAGGCCACGCGATTGACCTCCAGGTGAAGGACGGGCTCAGTTATCTCTCTGTGCAGTGACAGGAATCGGCTGTGTGTCTGCCAGGAGATGGAGACTTGTCCTTCAGCTGCGTTTGGAGGCAGGATGGCAAAAATGGACGCTCCCCAGGGGATAAGTGTTGTTGCCTCAGCCTATGGCTGGAGAACGATGGTAAATATCTCTACATAGTTCAATAGATGGCTATCACTGATGACCATTTGTGCTTTTATAGTTTTGGGGGGTATTTTTCGTAGGAAATAACGCTGCCTAAACTGCAGGTGCTTCAGCTGCAAAATACATTCAAATATATATATGTATTTTTAAAAATACATATTGTGGTAACTGAATGCCTTTCAGTACAATGTGTATAATATCTACAATGTGTATAATGATCCTATCCTGTACTTGGCAGGAGTAAGCTTCATTGTCTTGTCAAAACATGTTTTCCAGTGGCCCAGTGGTCCTCTGTCATTATTATGATAATCTGTCACTGTATATCAGTCAGTTTCATACAGTATAAGCTCCTTAATGGTAATTTATGTCTTTTTCTAGCTGTACCATTACAAGCAAAAGACCAGCGTTGCATGGTGACTGAGTGGTTGGCATGGGCGCAACCAGTCCAGGATTTGAATGAATGAAGAAAAGAAAAGCTGTTTATGGTTTGTGGCAAAAAAAAGCAAAATTTGCTCAAGTTTAGAACTGAATTCTTTGCACTCCAAAACACTATTGGCTCTAAGGATGGTAGAGCATGGCGCAGCGTGGCGCAGCCCACGCACTGCTAATTTGGTGCAGTGCACCACTGTGCACAGCCAATTTGATGATTTGGTAGATTGGACTGTGCCAAGATGGGCATGGTAGCGCACCACTATGTGCAGCCAATTTGGTAGATTGGACTGCGCCAAGATAGGCATGGCAGCGCACCACTGTGCACAGCCAATTTGGTAGATTGGACTGCATCAAGATGGGCATGGCAGCGCACCACTGCGCGCAGCCAATTTGGTAGATTGGACTGCATCAAGATGGGCATGGCAGCGCACCACTGCGCGCAGCCAATTTGGTAGATTGGACTGCGCCAAGATGGGCATGGCAGCGCACCACTGTGCGCAGCCAATTTGGTGATTTGGTAGATTGGACTGCGCCTAGATGGGCATGGTAGCGCACCACTGTGCACAGCCAATTTGGTAGATTGGTCAGCGCTAAGATGGGCATGGCAGCGCACCACTATGCGCAGCCAATTTGGTAGATTGGACTGCGCCTAAAATGGGCATGGCAGCGCACCACTATGCGCAGCCAATTTGGTGATTTGGTAGATTCGACTGCACCAAGATGGGCATGACAGCGCACCACTTTGCGCAGCCAATTTGGTAGATTGGATAGCGCCAAGATGGGCATGGCAGCGCACCACTGTGCGTAGCCAATTTGGTGATTTGGTAGATTGGACTGCGCCAAGATGGGCATGGCAGCGCACCACTATGCGCAGCCAATTTGGTAGATTGGACTGCGCCAAGATGGGCATGGCAGCGCACCACTGTGCGCAGCCAATTTGGTAGATTGGACTGCGCCAAGATGGGCATGGCAGCGCACCACTGTGTGCAGCCAATTTGGTAGATTGGACTGCGCCTAAGATGGGCATGGCAGCGCACCAATGGAGGTGCCCATATTTTTAGCTTGGTGGCATACCATACATGGTGCAGAACACGCTATGTGGCCAATCATGCGCAGCCCTGTCCTGCACATTTAAAGGCAATGAGAGGCGTTCATTTGATTGGTTAAGATTACACTCGGCCGTGTTAAACCCTCTCTCACGTTCTCTCCTCCCTCTTTGCCACTTGCGCCAGTGAGTGGGGCGGAGGTCCGTTTTCCTGCGTTGTCCTGCTGTGCTCACGACACACCTGCGCCTCAAAATTCGAAATTAGTGCCTAACTTGCAGCCCCTGCAAGACACATAGCGATAAACCAAAGAAGCTTTTAAGCACAGCTCCCTTGACGATAAATTGTTGACGTTAAATCAAATACACCACATGTATCTGCATGGTGTTAACCGTGGATTAGAATAAATATGCTCCTAAGCGATTAGAATGACTGTCAGCGGATACGTACACCCTTACTCCTCGGTGCTCTTATGATCCAGCGGCACCGGAGGTGAGGTTTTTTAGCTTAACGACGCAAGAGGACCTTGGGAGTTCCTCCTACGTCCAGTGTTGCTGTGTAGGACAGGAGATAATGTCAGCACTGTCGGGATTAATCTGCCTCGGCTAAGGGCAGAGATTAAGGCCATCCGTGAAACTGGGACAACGCAGCATCAATGTTTGGCAGGATGGAACTGAGTCTCAGCAGCTTGAACAGCGCCACCCTGTGAGATCGACATTGGTCCTGCAAAAGCACGCCATATTCCCGTGAGAAAATGGTAAAGATTTACCTTGCTGGTCCTACTGCCCATTATGGTGCCAGCTGTCTTTGTGCGAGAGGCGGGGTACCCCCTGGACTGGTGGCCAGCCAATCACAGGGCACATATAGACAAACAACCATTCACACTCACATTCATACCTATGGACAATTTGGAGTCGCCAATTAACCTAGCATGTTTTTGGAATGTGGGAGGAAACCGGAGTACCTGGAGAAAACCCACGCATGCACGGGGGAGAACATGCAAACTCTACACAGAGATGGCCGTGGGTGGAATCGAACCCTGGTCTCCAAGCTGTGAGGTCTGTGCGCTAACCACTCGACCGCCGTGCTGCCCTTCCTAAAACCTAATAAAAATAATAATAATAATAACTTTGCTAAATGGGCTACTTGCCAAGTATGATGCAGACCGTGGATTCAGACACAGCCAGTGTCAGCATGCAGTACTCAACCCCAAATTCTGCCTACACTTGCAAAAATAACGATTTGGGACCTATTCGCCCCCAAATGGCGTACTAAGCTTTTCAAAACGCTACCCCGGTGAGACATTTTTGAGGCATGTTTTGCAGGGTGCAAAAAAACCCGGCATTTTAAAGCAAGTATTGATACCGATCGATCGGAGCATCCCTAATTTATAGCACTAAGAAGTGACACAGTATCGAAGTGCATGCGCCTCCTTATTTAATCATGGTTGCCATAAAGTTGCCACATTGCTTTTCAAGTCATCACACTCATTTCATGAAAAAGGTTGTGACATTTGGCTGAAATTAACATTTTGCAAATTAGGTAGGGCCCGGTGTGCTTGCAAGTGTTTTCATCATCATCATCATCATCATCATCATCATCGTCGCCGTCATCATCACTCATGGATTGATATTGGGAGTGACGGCCGTGTGCTTGTTGAAGTGAGACAGAAAGACAATGAATATTTTGACAGTACAAGTCCTAACCAGGTGCAGTGTTGTTTCTTGGCAACCACCGGGCTAATAGAATGAAGGTTGTTTAAGTGTAAAGATGACAGTGAAACAGTGAAACAGTGACGTGCGTTCAGGGAGGCATGATGACAAGTGAGGCTCTGCCTGCCGTCATGAAAAATACACAAAATAATCATGTTAACATGAAATAAATATTAAGAACTACTGATTTTTTTTTTTGTTTTAAATACAACAGAGAAGCTAGAAGTGAAATGTGCTGAGTTGAGCATCATCTCTAAGTGTGCAAACTGATGCGTGACGTGCCCATTTTTCTTTAGTCCGCCACATTTAAAGACAATTTAAATACTGGGGACGAGTACTACTTCTGCAGGAGCAAGATATTTTAACAAGGATACAAAAACGCTATGAATGGACGGTCAGAAAAGTGTAATATTTTTTGTGTCCATCCTTGTTGGTTGATTATTAAAATTCAAACTAAATTTGATGGGCTCTACATGGTGACGCGCATTTTGGCATCTGTTGCTCATTTAAAGGATATGAGAGGCGTTCATTTGATTGGTTAAAATTACACTCAGCTGTGTTAAACGCTGTCATGCCTTCTCTCCACCCTCTGTGCCACTTGCACCGGTGGAAGGGATGGAGGCGTGGGTGTGCGGTGCTGCGCCAGACTGTTCCTGCTCATGAAATTTGCAAATTGTGCTGGCCACGCTGCGCCTGGTGTACGAAATTAGAGCCCATAGTCAGGAGATCAGAGAGACATGGGTTTGAATCTCCGCTTGGGCATCTCTGTGTGGAATTTGCATGTTCTCCCTATGCGTGTGTGGGTTTTCGCAGGGTAATCTGCCCTGTGATTGGCTGGCGACCAGTCCAGGGTGTACCCCGCCTCTCGCCCGAAGTCAGCTGGGATAGGCTCCAGTTGTTAAAAGTAGAAAAAGTAGTATTTTAAATAGAAATTTTAATTATAAGCAGAACTATGTACAAAATGATGAATTGTTTGTTATAATTTTTAGTAATATTAATTGGGTGTTGCTTTTCATTTGAATCAATTTGAGACCACCATCTTTATAATTGCCTTACTTAACATTGCTTCACATGACCCATTTGTCTTATGTACAATTTGTTACAAGAAATGACAAGTGATGGGAAAATGAAAAAAGTAGCACAAAAGCTGTGACGGCTGGGTCAGATTTTAAAACGTTGGTTAACGGAAGCGTCCAGATGGTTGCGTTGAGGCTCTGGCGTCTGAGTCGCGACAACAGCAAGTTGAACTCTCCACGCTGGCAGTGAACATGCCATGTAAATAAATATGCACAGATAAATGTGTTTCTCTCTCTTTAATGGCATTGTCGGTGCCCTGCAAACAGTACGTTTTTGTTGCTTTTTTTAGGATTTTTTGAGGGAAAAAACATCACATCTTGGTGCTCTCTTATTTTTGTTGTTTTATAATACAGTATACAGTATATACAGTATGCAACGGCTTGACTGTTTGTGGTCAAGTCATTGCCTTTTTCCAGCCTCGCCTGATTTATATTTACCATCTATTCAAATAGTCATTGCCAAATGCAGACGTTGCAAGAGCATCAGCATAAAGCATAATCGTCAATTACGTGCTAATGGCATATCAGGGTGCATTATCTCTGGGTGATTTGTGTCACTAATTAGATGCCGGGAGGCTGGAGATGTGAGATATGGCATGGACCCACTGTATTGTCTGCCAGGTAAACTGGGAAAACAGCTCTAATGGCTCTGAAAGACAGGAATAGCTGTGAGCTGGCGAGTCAGTAAGTGGCTATTACTCGGAAGAAAAACACTAATGTTGCGAATGAGACATTATTTTTAGTCCAGAGAGTATCCGCCGCGAGTGCTTCCGGACTTGCTTCAGTAAAAAAAAACGAGAAAATGTCAGAGTTATCCCGTTCTTTCCAGTTTTGAACATATACTGTACTTGCTACCTCAAGGCAAAAAATGTTCCCTGTTGTTGGTGACGGACTTCCTGTGACTGCTTCCAGAGCAACTCGGAATTTTTTCAATCAAGCGTGGCGTTATTGGCAGCTGCCCATGTCGCTAATCTTCCCACATGATGCACTGACTAATCTAGTCTACCCTTCCTCGCTGCAAATGTGTTTAGTGAAGGGCAGATAAGACCTGTCAAATATGAAATCTATTTTTCTCACCACCTCACCTCGCTGGTAATGTCCCGACTGATGTAATAGCCTGGGCCGATGTTGAGACATGAATGTTGGGGGTGAGGAGGGCTAAGGAGTTAATGGAACATTCCAATCTCATTGCATACCCTGAGCCCGCTGATTTTTTTTTTTATAGGAATTGCAATGTCAACGTCTATCTGCATATTGTCACGCATAGCCCATCATTGCAGGTAGATTTCACTTCAAAGTCTGCCTTTGACTGGAACACAGTCGTGTTAACCACTGTGTCTTCATCATGTACTGTAACTGTACTTTGATTGAGCTCTACCTGCTGCTGCTTATAGTAGTATTATTTAGAATACAACAACTTTGTCCAAGGCCACTGACTTTATAGAACTCCTGCTGGTGTTTGATAATAGCCATGTATCAAAGGGGTTAAATTATCCTACATTATGGTAATGCTAATGGTTTAATTTCATTTGAACATGCATCAGATTACAATTGAATGCATCACATAATCAGTTCCACATGTCCGAAAAGAGTAGGAAGAAGCAAAACTTATTAAATCCTACCCCTCCACCTGGTACTTTTACAATCAGTAACTGTTACATTTGTTCACTTCCTGCTTTCCATAATACAGTTTATTTTTTTATTTTTTTTTTTAAATTAATTTTTATTTATTTATTTATTAGTAGGTTTTTTTTTAGTAGTCCTTATTTCATCCCGGTTTATTGGTGCCAGACCCTGACAGGTACATTTTTCCGCAGAGTAGGATTCCTTATTCATTCAGTAACTGTTACATTTGTTCACTTCCTGCTTTCTATAATACAGTTTAAGGGTTTTTTTGGTAATAATTAATTCCCAAAAATAACACAGGTAAGGTGAGATAACTATAACTATCTAAGATAACTTACTGGTTGCCAGATGATTGCAGGGCACATATAGACTGACCGAATGAATGCAGCTTTTTTAAGAGTTAAGGTTTGTTTGGTTTTTTTTTTAAACAAATGTCCTCATATCACATCTTGTTTTCCGACTTAAACAAAAAACAGAAAAGCTGCACAGAATGAAAGCAAAGCTACACAGGTGGTGTTGCACACGTGGTCCCAGCTTGGCGGGGATCATGTGGTCACATTTTGATCACTTCTTCTCAGTTGTGCAAATTCCGAGCTAAAGCGACAGAGCACCCATCTGTCCCGCATGCCTTTCTCCTAATTACAAAGACAGCCCACTGTGGAGAGACAAGAAAGGTATATAGTTTTTTCTAAAACAATGTGTTTCCTCAACACCGTCTGTTGTCTTTCTGTGCCTGATTTGGCTTTGAAAGATGGCAAATATGTGAGCCAAATGTTTGTCTTTCGGTTGCAAGTCTAGTTGTTTGACACATAAAACAGTCGATTGCAGATTATATCACTTCATCGCTTCAATAAACTTTTGTATTTCTCACAAAATGCTCCTTTGTAAGGCTGCAGCAAAGTGGTTCAGGTTTTAAGGGATTCTGTGCAGACGGTACTACTTATCTTGGAGGAAAATGGGAAAAAACAGCGTCTGGCAGAACACTGACACAATACATTACCTGATATGTGAACTTTGACCCCAGCTACCAGAGGCATCTGTCATGAAATGGGTTTTTAAAAATGAGTCATAGCTCGGCTGTGTTGCCGTACATATAGTAATTATTGTATTTTTATAACAATTTATAAGAATTTGTATGATAATTTAACCCTGTGTATGATCAATGGACAGAAATATTTCAGTATTGAACAAAGCAAAATTTGTTCTCATATACAAATTTGTTCTCAATACAAATAAAAATACCTATTTATATAGAAATGTACACATGTTCGGGCGGCACGGTGGTCTAGTGGTTAGCGCGCAGACCTCACAGCTACGAGACCAGGGTTCAATTCCACCCTCGGCCATCTCTGTGTGGAGTTTGGGTACTCCGGTTTCCTCCCACATTCCAAAATTGTTAATTGGTGACGCCAAACTGTCCATACGTAGGTATGAATGTGAGTGTGAATGGTTGTTTGTCTGTATGTGCCCTGTGATTGGCTGGCGACCAGTCCAGGGTGTACCCCGCCTCTCACCCGAAGACAGCTGGGATAAGCTCCAGCACCCCCCGCGACCCTCGTGAGGAAAAGCGGTAGAAAATCAATGAATGAATGTACACATGTTCGAAAAGGAGTGGGAAGAAGTCAAGACTTATCTAGTCCCACCCCCTCTAAACACCCAGATTCCAACCTCATCCCAACAAAACATATTTTATTCCTTGTCTACACAGAATAAAACCCCCACATCCAACCACCCTCACCCAGCTTGAGACACCCAACTACAAGCCAAGAGCAACCAGTTCATTATTAGTCCAATATTTTTTTGTTTAATTTTATTTCTGTATTGTTCCTCAGCCCAGCTCCAAATACAGTGAATAGCCTCTGGGTGCCTTTGGGCACCCTGCTTTTGTTGCTCTTTGTCTGGGTTCAACACATGGCGTCAGCTCTGTGACACAACCACAACTATATTTGGCTTGTCGGCTTTCTGTCGCAGCCAAGCGATGGCGTTTGACGGGGGGGAAAGGGGGGGAGTGTTGTTACGGCAGGAGCTGGTCGATGCGTTACAACAGTCAGTCTCAATCTGTGTCACCGAAGCTTGAGGATTTTTTTTTTTTTTGGGAGGTACATGTCACACAACACTTGTTGCTTGGTGGGGGCCACCCCGGTGTGGCATGCTCTGGCACCTGTGGGTTTGAAGGACTGGGCTCAGGGCTATTGGGGTGTTTGCCTAGAGAGTGATGAGGCATATGGGCATGTTTATGGACCCAAATGTGTGCCTATTGGCAGGTCTGGTGGTCTCTCTCTAATGTTTTCGAGGTCTAACTACAAGTCTCCAAAAATCAATTGGCGACCGATGCTTTCATCCCAAAGTAAAACAAAACAATATACCCACAATAATAAGCACATGCTGGACAGTATCTGCATTTTCTGGTTATGGTTTAATTTCATTTAAACATGCATCAGATTACAATTGAATGCATCACATAATCAGTTCACAGTTCCACATGTCCAAAAGGAGTAGGAAGAAGCAAAGCTTATTAAATCCTACCCCTCCAAATGGTACTTTTACAATCAGTAACTGTTAGATTTGTTCACTTCCTGCTTTCCATAATACATTTTAAGGTTTTTTTTTGTTGTTGTTGTTTTTTAATAATGTACCTCGTACCGAAGTACGAGGTGATATGAGCATCCAATGACATAATGGGTACCATAGTAAGTGTCAATATAGTGATATATATAGCACATCATGACTGGTTCAAGACTCTTCATCCTTGTATTTAGCAAACAGCAACTGCTTGTATTGTTTCTTGAATTGGCTCATCGTTGTGCATTGTTTGAGTTCCTTACTCAATCCATTCCATAGTTTGATTCCACATACTGAAATGCTATGGCTTTTTAACGTAGTCCTAGCATATAAGTGTTTCAAATGTAGGTCTTCCCTGAGATCATATTTCTCCTCTCTTGTAGAGAAGTATTGGATGACATTTTTAGGTAATTGGTTATTTTTAGCCTTATGCATTATTTTAGCTGTTTGAAGATGAACTATATCAGCAAGTTGAAGTATTTGTGATTTTAGAAATAAGGAGTTAGTATGTTTTCTGTAGGCGGCATTATGAATTATCCTTACTGACCTTTTTTGCAGTACGAGTGAAGATTGCTTTTATAGTTATTAGCCCATATTTCCACACAATAAGTAAGATATGGTATCATATTTTCATATTTTCTGGGTGAATCTACAGACATGTGAGAATGTCAAAACGTGTGTGTCTTACTTTGCCTGAGTAAACTTAAACAAACCAAGTGAGAAATGTGAAATTCGCCTTGCCTGCTGGTCACCTTCAGCAATTCCTTGACTACACGTGTAGTGATAGAATCTACCCAAAGGGCAAAATCCTCTGCAAATGTTTCAGTACGGATATCACCAGGTGGATACTCAATTTGGAAAACAAATAGAACATTTCCACTTCCATTGTAAACTAACTGGAAAATACAACATATGTTTACTATAGGAGACAGTCGGCATGTACTACTATAAAGCTTTTGGTTGAAACCTCCATCAATGCGTTCAGCATAAAAATCAATAAGAACAAAATGTATAATGTAATAGTTTTATTATACTATATATATAATTTACAGCTCCCTGTCTGGGCTGTGTTTTGGGGGAATGGATTACACTCTCTTTGAGAGGAGGTGTGTTCAATGCCAAGGCAGCATGTAAGCAACTGCTGTTCATTATAATCCCCGATGTGTTTCATCTCAATAAATATTTCTATTTCCTCCATCTTGGTTTTAATTGCAACTTTCACAAAGTCTCGACATCCATTGCATGCATTACTGTCATCGTCGTTTTGGTTGCTCTGAGACTGACAGCTCATCTGCTGACATGAGTGCTTTACAGAGCGGCGATCAGCAACAATCTGGCATCGAAAATGGTACAGCAAGAGTACGCTTTAAGCCAAGCGTGAGTGCCGTAAACTGCAGTCTTTCCAAGATTGTGTACACTGTCTTCTTTTTTTGGGGGCTTTTTTTTTGGACGGGGAGGTGGGGATTTGACGAGCCAATGCGGCGGCAAAAAAAAGGATGCTGATCCGTCAGCTTGACAGCATCCTGGCAAATTCCTTCTTCCCACGCTAAAAATGCACCCATTCTGCCTTCCGGCGATGAGGCCCACTTATTTGTAATCTTGAAGATTACTACCCCCAGGCTTTAGTGTAATGAAGCGCAAAAGTCCAAAGAAAACACGTCATTCCTCAGCAGCAAGGTATTCAGAATGGAGTTATGGTACATTTTATGGTCTTTGATGGGTACACACATCCTCAGGAAATAAAAATACATCCTTACACCTTGAGGGGAAAATCGCTTCGAGGGTAGGTACCCTCAAAGGTATTGCTTTTATACACTTGACTTTTATAAGAAGGGAACATACTCTACCTTTTTGACCATGGAAAATGTACAAACAGCAGTGGCGATAATTAGCCTGATGGGGTAAAATATACGCCTGATGCAAAAGTTCCAAGGACTACTAAAACTATCGGGACCTATTTCCAAAACCAGCTACTTTCCAAGTATGCTAAGCTACTACGATTTTAAGTATCATGAGTGGAACACAGGGCAGGCCTCACAAGTAGAAGACCCAAGTTCGATCCCACCCTCAGCTGTCTCTGTGTGGAGTTTGCATGTTCTCCCCGTGCATGCGTGGGTTTTTTCCGGGTACTCTGGTTTCCTCCCACATTCCAAAAACATGCTAGGTTAATCGGCGACTCCAAATTGTCCATAGGTATGAATGTGAGTGTGAATGGTTGTTTGTCTATATGTGCCCTGTGATTGGCTGGCAACCAGTCCAGGGTGTACCCTGCCTCTCGCTCGAAGACAGCTGGGATAGACTCCAGCATCCCCCCACGACCCTCGTGAGCAAAAAGTGGTAGAACATGAATGAAGAATGAGTGGACCGCAGGGCAGGCCTCACAGCTAGAAGACCCAAGTTCGATCCCACCCTCGGCAGTGTCTGTGTGGAGTTTGCATGTTCTCCCCATGCATGCGTGGTTTTTTTTCCAGGTACTCCGGTTTCCTCACACATTCCAAAAACATGCTAGGTTAATTGACGACTCCAAATTGTCCATAGGTATGAATGTGAGTGTGAATGGTTGTTTGTCTATATGTGCCCTGTGATTGGCTGGCCACCAGTCCAGGGTGTACCCCGCCTCTCATCCAAAAATGAATGAATGAATGAATGAATTTATTTACCTTTGCATCCACTGTGGAATGTTGACTGAGAAGTTTGAGAAGTGGAATTAATTTGGAGTAGTCGAGGAGTAAACTTTTCTCTTTTCTCTTTCAAACAGTCATGTATTCCTTTGTTGTTTTCTGCATTGCTGCAGATGATAATAGTACAATGATTATCTTTAAATGGGCAAACAACAGAGATGTCAATGTTTGTATTTCACAAAGTAACAACATGTGATTTATTTTATTTATTTCCTTTGACTGTAAAAGTACTATCATAAACAAAAAAAGTTTGCCTTTTTCATTTTCCCCCTGTCCTCCCAAATGTCCCTCCGGAAAATATTTCAGTAATAAAAATAAATAAAAATAAATAAATGAATGACACACACCACCATATTTCTCCTGTCCATGGCGGGGAAACAGGAGGAGGAAATGGAGCCCAAAGAATGTCATTCAATAAACAACACATTTTGTGTGTTTTTCACCCCATCAGCAGTTTGCCGGGAAGTAATATGGACTCACACTTTCTGCTTGCCATCCAAAGACTTCTTCACTGACTACCATTGAATATATTCGTTCCATTCAAATTCTACCAAATCAAAGACATATCACTTTTGACCTTGGCTACCTTAATGATCTTGGATCAGATGCTGTTTAAAAGTCAACTGGTTCTTTTCCTAACATAATTGCATGTTTTTTGATTGAGAGAAGCCGGTTGAGGTTTCTTGGGCAAGTATGGATTCCTCTTGGACACCTCCCTGTTGAGGTGTTCTGGGCATGCCCATCCAGGAGGAGGACCCAAGGAAGATCTAGTACACTTTGGAGGGATTATGTCTCATGGCTGGTTTTGAAAACACTTTGTGTCCATCCAGTGGAACCGGAGGACGTGGCCGGGGACTGGGAAGCCTGGACTTCCCTAATGAGACTGCCAGACCCTCGGGATAAGCGGGAGAGAAGGCATGGAATGGAATATTCATTCATTCATTTTCTACCGCTTTTCCACACAAGGGTCGCGGGTGTTGCTGGAGGCTATCCCAGCTGTCTTCGGGCGAGAGGCGGGGTACACCCTGGACTGGTGGCCAGCCAATCACAGGGCACATATAGACAAACAACCATACACACTCACATTCATACCTATGGACAATTTGGAGTCGCTAATTAACCTAGCATGTTTTTGGAATGTGGGAGGAAAACGGAGTACCCGGAGAAAACCCACAAACGCACGGGGAGAACATGCAAACTCCACACAGAGATGCCCGAGGGTGGGATCGAACTCGGATCTTCTAGCTGTGAGGCCTGCCCTGCGGTCCACTCATTCATTCATTCATTTTCTACCGCTTTTACTCACAAGGGTCGCGGGGGTTGCTGGAGCCTATCCCAGCTGTCTTCGGGCGAGAGGCGGGGTACACCCTGGACTGGTGGCCAGCCAATCACAGGGCACATATAGACAAACAACCATTCACACTCACATTCATACCTATGGACAATTTGGAGTCGCCAATTAACCTAGCATGTTTTTGGAATGTGGGAGGAAACCGGAGTACCCGAAAAAAAACCACGCATGCACGGGGAGAACATGCAAACTCCACACAGACATGGCCGAGGGTAGAATTGAACCCTATCTGTCTCCTATCTATGAGGTCTGCGCGCTAACCACTCAACCACCGTGCCGGAAATGGAATATTTTGGGGTGAAATGTGCTTTCTAAAGTCATAAGAACTGTAAAAAACAAAACAGGAAGGCCGGGACAGGATGTGAAAACCGGATACGTCCTGGAAAAACAGGGCATTTGGTCACCCTGGTGTTGACACAACATGAAAACAATGACCTTCAGAGTGCCTGCCCTTCAAAGATAAACTGTAAAATGTAAAGTCAGTTCTTTTAGTATCTACATAAAACTTTAAATTGCGTCAATAAACAGTTACCTTTGTGAAACGGAACTGTACCATTACTTTGTCAAGTAGGGGTTAAATAATACGCGTCAGAACCCAACATATTTTAAGACAGCACAGAAGGAGTAAATAAAACCCGATCAGACCGTTTTTTTGAATTTCAGCACCCGTAATGACTCCTATACAGAACATGAATTTGGTTTTCAATCATTTGCAGGCAGCACAATACCAGACCAACTGCTGACAGTTATTGACTGTAGTCAAAATTACTGATGCTCTCAAGAGGAGGGTCTGCTTCTTTATGACCGTCTCGCTATGTTCTCGTAATTATAATTATTCACCCTCTACACGCTTCCAAAATCGTGCTTGTTGGAGCTGCCGCATAGTCTCCACGTGAAGTTAGTGTTCCGTAGCAACACGAGGACGGAAGCAGACCTTGGTGGCTCTGACTGATGTTGATAGATGACTGATGGCGAGACTCAGTGGTGGAACTTATGTGCATTAAGTAGTCAGTCAGCTAATGTTCACCCCTGTACTCAGGGCTGGCCGATATATATCGATATTTTTAAAGATTGATATTTACTTTAAGAACTAGTATATCAAAACCAACCGTATCGTTGATATCGATATAGACTGCATTGCATCTGACAGTTGCTAGCAGGCTACCGTGTCTGCAGTAGAAGAAGTTAGCAAGGAATAAGCAGTAACTTGGTAATATGGAGGATACTTCAAATCCAATTTTCACACACCTTAAAGCAAGGTTTCCAAGTCACAATTAAGCTCTACCACAAAGTTACAAGAAAGTGAGACAGAAAGCTCGATGCAGTCAACACGTTGGTATTCAGGGCTGACAGTTATAGCTTTCTAGATCTTTCAGATTATGCACCTCTTCCTGCAGTACTTCCTGCTTCCGAACCAAACTGTTTAATTTACTCCACTCCCGGCCTTCCTCTAGGTATATTCACACCTCTGTGATTGGTCACGCTTCCAATCACTCCAGAGGATTTCCGGATGCGTAGGTCCTTCTTCACCGAGTGCAGGCAATCTGCTTTACAGAGTCCAGAGTCGTCCAAAACTTTTTTCACGGCTAACTTCCAAATGAGCAAACC
This sequence comes from Doryrhamphus excisus, assembly GCF_030265055.1. NCBI lineage: Eukaryota > Metazoa > Chordata > Actinopteri > Syngnathiformes > Syngnathidae > Doryrhamphus > Doryrhamphus excisus. The sequence continues at coordinate 13,604,424 of NC_080483.1, forward strand.
TCATTATCTAATGCTTTGGCATCGTTCAAGACGTTAATACAACATTGTGACAACATTTATAGGTAAAAAAATTGGGAAAAATCATAATAGGTCCCCTTTCAGAGCCAACAGTGCAAGATGTAGTCTTGCACTGTTCCATTCATTCATTCATTCACTACCACTGCTGGAGCCTATCCCAGCTGTCTTTGGGTGAGAGACAGGGGTAAACCCTGGACTGGTCGCCAGCCAATCACAGGGCACATATAGACAAACAAGCATTCACACTCACATTCATACCTATGGACAATTTGGAGTCGCCAATTAACCTAGTATGTTTTTGGAATGTGGGAGGAAACTGGAGTACCCGGAGAAAACCCACGCATGCACGGGGGAGAACATGCAAACTCCACACAGAGATGGCCGAGTGTGGAATTGAACACTGGTCTCCTAACTGTGAGGTCTGCGCGCTAACCACTCGACCGCCATGCCGCCCTGCAATGTTCCACTGGTCTTAAAATTTTGATCAGGATTGTATCATTTCAGAGCCCGCCATGGTGTAGTGGTTAGCGTTCTGGAGCAGATGCCTCAGGTTCAAATCTCCACTAGTAAGCACCGGAATATGAAGGGCTCAAGCCAAAAATCTGTATGCGCATCAAAAAAAAATGGCGACTCCATAAGGAAAAAAGCCGAAAAAAACAAGTGAATAATTTCTAGCAGCCAAAATGTCACATCAGATGTAAAGTTTTGTTTGATTATTTGTGCTTTTTGCTGACAGTTCTCGACTATTCTTCAGTTTTAAAGTGAACAATACTGGACTTTTTCTGTTATATGGATTCACAAAGTGGTTGGAGCCATTCTGCATGTATAAACAGGTCCACAATGTATTGTAGGTACGACTCACAAGCAACTTAATTCCTCTGTCGTACCGTGAGCCGGGATGTTGATAGGTAGATTTTTCTTCATTACAGAAAATGAGCTGGAAAATGAAGTTTGAAAGCCAGCAGCCCGAAAAGCTGCCAGCGTAATAATTGAGTCATTGGTATTGATCAACAATGCTATCAGGTCCCCCAGGATCTATTATGCTCATTTTGCACATCAGGGAAGCAGAGATCATATCACATAGTTGTAATCTTGCCTTTGAATATCAGCAAAGTAATTACTTTCCTTTGAGGCAGCTGGAGCGCCATTGGAGGTGTATTAGCGGTCCGGCGTGACCCCCTCGGAGAGAATCTCACAACGACGACACGTGCTTGGCAGGGGCCCCTTGCTCTGATTGACTCGTCTCCAAAATGGGCACCATACGTCTCTGTCAGCATACCAAGCCAACACTGGGCCATTAGTGCTTGTTTTTTTTTTTTTTTTGCACGCTGCATTAAAGTGCAATCAACGTGACTTACGGTGGTCAGCGGCACATTAGGATGGGGTCAACGCCAACCTTTCACACCGCTGACTTAATGCTCAACACCAATTTCAAGGTCATTAAAACAGCCATTTGTTCTGGTGCCCTAGCGCTGTAGGCAAGTCCTGGTTAGGGAGACTGATTTATGTGCTCACCGATCTGTGAATTCATATTTAGAAGTTTTCTACATCTTTACTGGAAATCAAATCAGTGTTGATCTGCTGGAATTGAGCTCATTTACAGTAAAAGTGAGTGCATAATATTCTCCAGATTCGATTAATATTCGCCAGATTCTCGGAAACACCTTTGGAGAAGGCTGTTGGTCAAGAAATTAGCATAAAATTCTTGGTCATTCCTGCAGTCCGGATGCTTACTCCACATTTCAACATCTGTGACATTATGCTGTATGAGTAGCCTTTTATTGTGGCCAGCCTGAGGCACCCCTGTGAAATAATCATGTCGTCTAATCCAGTGTTTTTCAACCTTTTTTGAGCCACGGCACGTTTTTTTTTTTACATTGGAAAAAATAAAGTCACTAAGTCTATTGGAGGAACGAGGCAATCAGTTACGTGATTATTACATTGCTCTGACAGTCTTTCCACCACGGACACCCGACAATGACATAATATTTGCAGAAAATGATTAATAAAATGTTAATTAAAAAAAAAATGATATTGGATAATTCCTCACGACACCTGACGATTTCTCACAGTTGTTGAAAATCACTGGTCTAATCAGTATCTTGATATGTTACCATAGATACCACAGATTTAGACAGATTTGTCAACAATTTTTTGAGAATTTTTTAAAAATTCTATATTAATATTTTGTTTCCATATAAAAAGTTGTATCATGAAAAATAGTAGCAAAAAGTGTTGTTTTCATTCATTCATTTTCTACTGCTTATCCTCACGAGGGTCGCGGGGGTGCTGAAGCCTATCCCAGCTGTCTTCGGGCGAGAGGCGGGGTACACCCTGGACTGGTAGCCAGCCAATCACAGGGCACATATAGACAAACAACCATTCACACTCACATTCATACCTATGGACAATTTGGAGTCGCCAATTAACCTAGCATGTTTTTGGAATGTGGGAGGAAACCGGAGTACCCGGAGAAAACCCACGCATGTACGGGGGAGAACATGCAAACTCCACACAGAGATGGCCGAGGGGTGAATCAAACCCGGGTCTCCTAGCTGTGTGTCCTGTGCGCTAACCACTCATTTGCCGTGCAGCCCATCATTGAACAGCCATTCATTCATTTTCTACCGCTTATCCTCATGAGGGTTGCGGGGGTGCTGGAGCCTATCCCAGCTGTCTTCGGGCGAGAGGCGGGGTACACCCTGGACTGGTGGCCAGCCAATCACAGGGCACATATAGACAAACAACCATTCACACTCACATTCATACCTATGGACAGTTTGGAGGTTTTTTTTTTTGGAATGTGGGAGGAAACCGGAGTACCCGGAAAAAACGGGGAGAACATGCAAACTCCTCACAGAGATGGCCGAGGGTGGAATTGTCTGCGCGCTAACCACTCGACCGCCGTGCAGCCCCACATAGATTTTTGCCCTCTAAGATAAAAGGAGTCAACCTTAAAGCTACTGCTTTACCTTAAGATCGCAAGCAGGCTAAACGCTCCTGATTGTAAAAAGAGCTCACAAAGGTTTCCAGAATATCTTCCACAAAAGGATTTCAATAATTCAGTTCTGACATTTTTACCGCCGCATTGTAGCTCTGCATCTCACACATACACTCACTCTTCAATTTTGATTCATTGGCTGTTGGATTGAGAGGCTTCACTTGCAATTTGGGCAAGATAATGTAATCTCAGGATGGGCAGAGTTGTTGAACCCAGTGTGAGATTACACTCTGCCGTCTGCCTCCCTGATTACTGCTCAAAGGCGGAGGAACCCAAAGAATGTCCTCTCTCAATTCTGCGTTTCTATTTTCATTCTCACCTCATCCATCTGCCCAGTTATTCGCAATAAGGCTCCGAGAATTGGCACTCACTGCGGCGGCTCGCCTTCTTTATCTTCATCGCCCGCCGCGCTGCAGTCGTTTTACACCGCGGGAGGTCACTTGCCATGTTAGTCGTATGGCGTGGATACATTAACATACATGCTTGATGGAGCATACTCGAGCATGGCTGTAGTGTCAAAAATGGAAAAGGCATTTGTGCATTAACTCGATAAACATTTTAAAGAAGCTACGTTTAACAACCATTATTCAAAATGTCACATTTCTAAAATGGCTAACTTATTGAAAAGTGGCCCATTTCTAAAATTCCAATGTTGCAGGCTATGTATGGCTATGCACATCAAATTATTTCCATTTTAACACTCCTCTCCATTGACCTTTGCCCATCGCTTTTATTGAACCTCGGGGACTTTGAATAAGAAAAGAAAAAAAAAGACTTTGTGGTTTGGATAAGGGGTGCAAAAACCTCATCAAGTTAGCCGGAAGAGTCTTTCTCAAAGTTAATAGTCTAATTAAAACCTCTGCTAACATTGACAGATTCCTCCAAAGAATCAGGGGTGCCTTTTTAACAGAAGAACGTGATGCACCTCCACACCCATGCCCCACTATTAAGACAACTCATCTGTTGGGGCCTCCTGTGATGGATGATAAGACTAAAGGAGGGATGAGAGGAGGCCGAATGGTTGCCCTGCATCAACGCGGGACCCGAGAGACAAGAGGAAGTGTGGCTATTACTGCGGCTGACACACTGAGATGGATGCGCCCCTTAAGTTGCCATCAGATTAGGGAAGCCAGGTGAGCCGTAGCTCTCGACACACGTGAACGTAATTAAATGACTGTGCCGAAAAAGAGCCATAACGCAACGGTAAAGGAATGCCGGCTGATAAATGAAACCATAAAAAGTCCCCGCAGCAGATGCTGAGCTGCCAAGAAGACTTGAAGTGGACACGCGGCAATTAAGAGTAACCTCCCATAATGGAGGAGAACTCCTTGTCGTGGTTCAAATCCAACTCGGTTTCCTGCACCTTTTGCTTAGAAGAAAAGTGTGGACAATTATTGGGAATAGTTTTTTACTAGGGATTAGCTGGATGCTAATTATAAAGGAGGTTCTATTACGGATAATGCCTTTTTGAAAAGTACGTACCTGAAACGGGTATAAGTAATCGTGTATTCACTGTTCCAGTTCTACGACCGCCCCCCCTGGACTGACTCTGCAGAGGAGCCAATTGAAAATGGCTTGTGTGGCATTGCTCATTGCCTCCACTTTATTATTTTTTCCTGAGCTCACCTTTATTCCGATTTGTATGTAAACTTACTTGGTATACTTGTTATGTGACGTACATGGTAGAGGTCTACACGGCTGTGCTTTTCCTTGGCCGCCAAGGAGCCGTGGTGAGATTTGAACAAGCGCAAAAATTAAATGACCTCTTTTCAGCTCAAGATAGTATAAATTGTGTGGAAAAAGATGATATAAGGAAGGATTATGGACAATATAGGTGACCTTTCAAGGAACAAATGAGGCTATCAATTAGTTTTCCATAGCCGTTGCCTCAGTCACTAACCACGTTTACATGGACCCAAATATTCCAATTCCATTTGGGTTATTTGCTCAAAAGGAAAGAATCTAGCCTTTGTATACACCTCATTCCGTAAGAAAAGTGCCAATCCGAATGAACATATAATCGGATTCACAGGGGTGGAATATTCCTTTCCCCAATCCGATTGAGGTATCTTGTAACCGCTCAATCGGAAAGTTGTCAGGGTGCGTTCTTCTAAACTTAATCATAACAGAAAAGAGAACCAGCATCAACCCACATATTTTAATATTTGTTTTGTTGATGTTAACAAGTTAGAAATTTGCATGCAATTAAAGTGGAACGAACCTGCCAAACGCTAACTACCGCTCATTCGTTCTCCATTATAGTCTTTCATTTGTTCCTCAGTACCTACTGTACTAAGCATCTACGTTCAAGCCAACACTTGATGGGACATTGTTGTACCAGTCGACAATGTACCCATGTATCTCTCAATGACAGCAAAGTAGGCTTCATACTACCTAGTGAAAAAAAGCAGTACAGAAAATGGATGGAGTATTCCATTGTTCATTAGGTACAAGACAGAATGGAAGCGGGTAATTGCACAGAACGCTAACCATAGTCAGGGTGTCAGATGGATAGAAGAGAAGGAATAATAACTAAATACACATACCATAGCGCATGGAATGGAAAAATATTATCCGCACGAGGGTCGCGGGCATGCTTCAGGCGAGACAACCAATCACAGGGCACATGTAGACAAACAACCATTCACACTCACATTCATACCTATGGACAATTTGGAATCGCCAATTAACCTAGCATGTTTTTGGAATGTGGGAGGAAACCGGAGTACCCGGAGAAAAGCCACAGGGAGAACATGCAAATTCCACACACAGATGCCCGAATCGAACCCGGGTCTCCGAGCTGTGATGCCTATACACTAACCACTCTTAGTAATTGTTACACTTACTAAAGAGTTCTTCATTTTAAAGGATTACACTGCGTATTAATATAGTATCTTTACTAACAAAATATAGGCAACACTGAATACTGACTGGGCTACACGGCGGTCTAGTGGTTAGGGTGCAGACCTCACAGCTAGGAGACCCGAGTTCAATCCCACCCTCGGCAGTCTGTGTGCATGCGTGGGTTTTCTCCGGGTACTCCGGTTTCCTCCCACATTCCAAAAACATGCTAGGTTAATTAGCGACTCCAAATTGTCCATAGGTATGAATGTGAGTGTGAATGGTTGTTTGTCTATATGTGCCCTGTGATTGGCTGGCCACCAGTCCGCCTCTTGCCCGAAGACAGCTGGGATAGACTCCAGCAACGGTAGAAAATGAATGAATGAATGAAAACTGATTTTATAATGTAAAAATTATATTGTTTTCTAAAATAAAAATGAATACGCCCAATAGTCTAAATTCTATTTTTCATAAAAACACATTTTTTTTTTACTTTTTCCAGAGCAACATGCATGCATAATCAGTTTTCAGGATCTTTATTTTGATACATCATATTATTAATAGTCACCATTATATCTGTCCTTTCTATTATATTATTATTTACTGAGTAATAATAGTTATCATAGGGGTAGCAACCACTCAGAAAGAAGCTTTTACTACGTATAGTTATTGCAATGTCTGCTGGTATGTCTCGCCCCCTCTCGTCTCTCTCACCGTCCATCCCCAGGTTCTCCAGCTACGCTCCATAACCAGTCCTGATGTTCTTCTATCAGCTCTCATAGCTACACCCCTGCTATTCCTGCACCCGCTGACTATCTGGCCCATCCAGCAGCAATGAAGTAGGCCTTATGCCCCTCCATGACAGTTCACCATGGACCCCCCCAGGCAAGACCCACCACTATTTGAGAAGCCATGCTCTATTTGGTGGTTTGAATAATAAATTAGCAATGCAACTGGAACAGGAGGCGTAAAAAAAAAAAGCAAACCAACACCATCAATGTAAACTATTATCACAATAATGAAGTCATTATTAGATGGTTCAGGTATTGCCTCTAAGAGTCACCACTGACTGGTTTGTAAATACACATCGACATAAAAACAATATATGTTAGGTTTCTTGGGTTTCTTATAATTGCTGAACAAAGTCAGAAGAGAATTAAAGTGATATTTCAGCCAGGAGATATCCAGAATCCATCTGAAGCATGATCCCAAGTGTGTGTCAAACTCCGTCCTATCCGCCCTGGTCCATGGTGGGTATTAGTAAAAAGTAATTTTCTTGCTCAGTCATGGCTTCACTGTGCCCATGAGGTGTATCCTGCATTTTCTCCCGGCAGCTTTCTGACTGTATGCTGGCTTTTTGTGGCAGACAAATGAAGAGCACCAGTCTGTTACTTGACACACAGCTGCGAATGTCTGATAATTTCTTACTTTCAATAATAGAGGCTATTATTATCCTCCATTTTGTAATAGTGTGGTCAAATAAGTAAACGGTGCACATACATGTGGAGTATTTAAGTGAAGCTACCACACCGAAAGTAAGAGTTAAAATAAATGTGATACACCCTCAGTCTAAAAACCCGAGGTTCAGGTTCCACATTGGTACAAGTGACCAGCATGGGCGCCAAGGGTTTAACTGCTCCTCAGTTAAACATCCCATTTAAATGCATGGACTGCACTAGATGGAAATGCTACCAAGGTGTGGTGGTGTGCACACGTGTGAGCCTGGTGGGCGGGTTGCAAAGCTAGAACGCCGATTGCCGTTAACTTCTCAGTGGTTAACTTCATTTTCTGTGACGGCTTTGGCCACCTGTTTGTGGATCCCAACGAGAACAATTCCCCCGGGGGGAAGCAAACGATCTGTAAATATTTCCCTTATCCAGATAGCTCGCCAAGCTGACAACACGCTGACTCACAAAGCGTTAATTACGAACAAACGATCAGTTCTTGGTCGAAACCATTGACCCGACATGTGTCTGCTTTTTATCACCTTGTTCAGCCCAAAATGGCTACAGCTTTGCAGCTCAATAGGGTTAAGAACCACTAATTAAACCCATAAACGGCTTTTTTTTTTTTTTGCAACTTTGAGTTGACCCACTTGTTTAAATGGTTCTAAGAGATCACTCAGCCTCGACCATATTAAGCATTCAATGCAGCAAACCACTAACGAGGTACCAGAAACCCCCAGGAGGTTGACCACATAAGCAGGCGTGAACATTTCTCCTGTTGGAAATTTAAAAATCAGTTTCGGTCTCCATGCAGGCAAGTTTCCATACAGATGTAAACATAATCACTTTGATATTTAGGTGCTAAAACACTGAAAAGCAAACTGGCAAAACTACCTCAAACGTATCAAATGGGTAAAAACATGATAACCACTAAAAAAAATAGGAAAATGTAGCTATTGCTACAGCTTTGAATGCGAGTTTGCTTCCTCCAGTTAACTTCAGTTAGCCAAGGAAAAAGCAGAACATGTGTTACGCCTGTACGGTGGTTAAGTGGTTAGCATGAATGCCACACAGCTGCGAAACCCGCGTTCGATTCCACCCTCCCACATTCCAAAAATATGCTAGGTTAATCGGCGACTCCAAATTATCCATAGGCATGAATGAGAGTGTGAATGGTTGTTTGTCTATATGTGCCCTGTGATTGGCTGGCCACCAGTCCAGGGTGTACATACCCCGCCTCTCGCCTGAATACACACGACCTTCGTGAGGATAAGCGGTAGAAAATGAATGAATGAATGTTAATCATTTGATGGTCTGATGGTCTTGCTGGTCTGGTGATATTTTTCGAGATATATCAAGAAAACATTGTAGCGTCAAAGCTTTGTTGAAGCATTTTGACATTCATTCATGATGAATGTGTTCACTCACTGTGACAGTCCAATTATAATTACATCACTATAATTATGTGTTATCATGTGCTCATAGTCTAGTCCCAGAATAGACCAGCAATGGGTATGACAGAAAATAATTGAGAAACACTGAGCTAATCTGACCAGGGCCTTCAGAATTAGAAGTGCTGGCGCATGTCACACCCACGATATTTGTTATGGAGCTGTTTTTTTTCCAGCCATTCATATTTCATATTTGCCTCTGAGGGCCGGCAAGACGGCCCGCCATGACATCAGAGCAAAACTGTTCAACAAGCTAGGTTACGTTTGAAATATAATATTGAATATATAATATATATAATTGAAATATACTCTATTCAGTATATGTATATTGCTTAAAAGGTTTTATTTAAATAAATATTGTTGCTCATCTGCTCCAGGTTATGTTGTAGTATAGCTTTTTAGAGTTTTATGAAAATCAGAGTTGTTTATTTATCGCATTACCATCTATCACCGGTTAGTCATTAACTCAAAGTTACAAGCAATAATGTAAGTCAGGCTTATTGGTGGCAATGTATTCAATTATACTTATAGTATTTCAATATATTGTAGTACCCTTCGATACGATCAAATAACGTTGGAAAGTTGGTCAACTAGTCCAGCTGCAAAGTGGCTAATGTTCACAAAACAGTCCAGTGTGAAATGCCGTGGACAGACAAAAACGTATTTCTTTTGCTGGTAGGGAATCAGGAAGTCCAACCCCTTGGCGCCTGATGGTGGCGTCTTTAGGAATTGTAAACAAACGTGGCTTTCCCTTGCGAGCCAATGTCAACAACGTAAACCGAGAAGGAGAACTTTGGGAAGGGCTGAGGAAGCAGAACATGGGGGAGGGCAGATAACTTGTCTGGCTTACAGCCGCCCATATAAGGAAGTCTGCTCCTTTGTGACATCACAAAGGAGTAGTTTTACCACGCCTTCTGAAACTGACTGTTTTGAGCCATCTTAAATTTATTTCAGGGCTCACTTCTAAATGCACAAACCTCATTATCTGAAACTTTGGCATCATTTAACACGAGAATACGACATTGAAAAAGCATAATAGGTCCCGTTTAAGTAGCTGTTCTCAAACAAAAACAATTGTGTTTTGCAGCAGGTGTGTTTACGTTTGACTGGAACATTTTGAGATGTTTTTGAGACAGTGTAAGTGTTGGCAAAAAACCATTTATTTTTTTTCACTGTTTAATGTTTCATGTCCTCAACTAGGCTAAAATGGATATGATTGTTTTGCTTGAATTATTCTGCCTGGAAGTTTGAAAGCAGTAAAACATTTTTATTAGCTTGATTTTCATCTAATTAAGGATTTTATGTTGGATCACCTTTTAAAAATAATAAGGTTTCCGCTTTAGCATTTTCTCTAGAGAGAAAAAAAAAACATTAGTGTTGAATAATCAGCAGCTTTAATTGTAAGCAAACTTGAGCAACCGTCGTTCTCATGCTACGTATTAAATTTACCCAAATGGACTGAAAGCCAGGCTTCTGTCTCATTAAAGCCAGAAAATGTGTTTACTTCCTGCTGTGGAAATTTTTACTGCAACACGAGTGTAATTGTGGAGTAAATATAAGAATTACACACACTCCCACCTGGGAATGACTTATGAGTTAGGAAATATCACAGACAGGCCGGGTTGGAAGCTTTATAATTGAAGTTTTTTTGTTTAGTTTATTGCTTAAAGTTAGGTGCGCTAATAATAAAGAAGTATGACTGGCCTTGGCCGGCTTTGGTGCCCCCCCCCAGGTATTACAGCTGTATCTTGGGACTCATCCTGCCAAGGTTGGAATTCTTGTGGTGTTTCCCGCGATGGATCAGGTGCTGATGGTCTGCTGTGTATCAGACCCTGGGGAAAAATAGCTTCCTGGGAAGGCTGATGAGGTTTTGTCTGCTTCAAGCACGGACTCTGAAGCACATGCTCGTCATTTGTTTTAGTCAAGAGGCTGTGGAAAAAGGTCAAGCAGGGCAGTCGTGTGGACAAAACCTCGTACGAAGTCTCCGTGCACTCCATTAAATCCTGTTCTGTGGAGATGCATTTCGACATGTGATGTGCCGCCGGCCGACTCGCACAATCATTTGTGGGATCAGTGTAACAGGTGACATGATGTTTGCGGATGTTTGTCATTTGCTTCCATAAATGTCTTGACAGCCAACTCATTTTAGTACATGAATAACTGAGCACCACATGACCGCATTTCATTCACGGCAAGGACACAGGAAATAGGACGCAGATGTCATTTGACAGATAAGGACTCAAATTTGACAAATCCGGCTCATGTCGTCCTTGACTTCGTTTATCAACCAGAATAACGAAACATGATGTGATGTAATTGTAAGGGTGTTGACAACATCAACCGCTAATTGACACATCGCTGGCAGAGTCCATCTTTATGGTCAGTAACTGGTGCAAACACAGTTTGGCCAGTTGAGTCGTACAATGGTAATGGTTTTATTTCATTTGAACATGCATCAAATTACACTTGAATGCATCACATAATCAGTTCACAGTTCCACATGTCCAAAAGGAGTAGGAAGAAGCAAAGCTTATTAAATCCTACCCCTCCATCTGGTACTTTTACAATCAGTAACTGTTACATTTGTTCACTTCCTGCTTTCCATAATACATTTTAAGTTTTTTTTTTTTTTTATAACTTACCTCGTACCTACATTATGGTAATAGTAATGGTTTAATTTCATTTCAACATGCATCAGATTACAATTGAATGCATCACATAATCAGTTCACAGTTCCATATGTCCGAAAAGAGTAGGAAGAAGCAAAACTTATTAAATCCTACCCCTCCATCTGGTACTTTTACCTGTTACATTTGTTCACTTCCTGCTTTCCATAATACAGTTTAAGGTTGTTGTTTGTTTTTGGATAACTTACCTCGTACCTACATTATGGTAATAGTAATGGTTTAATTTCATTTGAACATGCATCAGATTACAATTGAATGCATCACATAATCAGTTCACAGTTCCACATGTCCGAAAAGAGTAGGAAGAAGCAAAGCTTATTAAATCCGACCCCTCCATCTGGTATTTTTATCTGTTACATTTGTTCACTTCCTGCTTTCCATAATACATTTTAAGGTTTTTTTGTTTGTTTTTTTAAATAATGCACCTCGTACCGAAGTACGAGGTGATATGAGCATCCAATGACATAATGGGTACCATAGTAAGTGTCAATATAGTGATATATATAGCACATCATGACTGGTTCAAGACTCTTCATCCTTGTATTTAGCACAATGCTCCAAACTGCAATGGAATTGATGCTCCATTCTGTGATTTCACTTTTCATACGTTCTATTATCAAGAATGTTCCCTTTTTCTGACAGAGACTATTATTATTAGTGTAATATTTTGTACTTTTTCTGGTAACATGACATTTCTATTCTTGTAACCTTTCATTATTATTATTTTTTATTTCAGTTTGCCGTATTTCTCTAGTGAAGGGCCAAAAATGGCCCACATTTTGGCAAGCCCAAATATAGTCTGTAATGGACATCGCATAGGACAAAGCATCTCAACTTCCGCTCATCCACTATACTGAACCGCAACAATGGGAATAATTAACATGCGTGTGATTTCTATAGCATATTCACACTCCTGATTAAGATTAGGATTAAGACCAATTGAAAGATGGAAAAAGCTGCTGTTGAAATTTTGATCAAGAGTGTAACACGCATGACTGAACAGGTTCTTATCTTCACCAGTCTTGACTGATTATAGACCTCGTATAGCTGCTCATAACGTCGGAAAACTGACAAAAAGAGTGCTTGAGTGTATGGGAGACGATGCCAGACGATAGTAAAACGAGATGTACGGATGCTAATTATGTTCTGCCATTTCTGACGGAAGCTTTTAGAAATCTTGTCCGCTTACACGTCTTAATTGTCAGCACTCACAATCCAGCAAGGGTTTCGTATTGTTCTCATTCACTTAACTTGGTCAACTTCCCTGGAAAAGCTTAAGTGCCAACGCTAACCTGCCATATCGCCCTTGCCCAGGAAGTGCTGTAATCTACTTACAGTAATGGTGCCCTATTTTAGTTATCCACAATCAGATTTCTCTATTAGTTTGCTAGAAGATTGTGGATGTTCAAAGCATCCTCAGCTTTTATGTTCTCACTGCTTTCAGTGTTGAATTACTTGTCCTGTTTTGGATTTACTACCTAAGACTGGAAGAACAATGTAAGACTGTAAGACAATGTAACACTACTGACCTTCTGCCAGCTAATTTATCTTAACGGGGACCTTTTATGTTTTTTTTTTTTTTACTTTTTTTGACCTATTAATGTAGTTAGACTCTTCTAGACTGTTGCAGATAATTAGGTTTGCACATTTCAAAGTGAGGCCTGGGGTGGCTCTAAACGCTCGGTTACAGAGGGCGTTGCAAAACTGTTCCTTTGTGATGTCACAGAGGAGCGGTCTTTAGTGGCACAATACACTCCCTGCCGAGCTCTGCTTCTTTGTTTACGTTGCTGGTAATGTCACTTCCTGATTCCCTTCCAGCAAAAGAAAAGCATTTTAATCCGTCAACATTTCACACAGGACTGTTTTGTGAACATGGGCCAGTATGCATCTGGACTAGCCGACAGTTTTGTTTTTTATCATTTTTTCACTTTTCTGACCTATTAATGTAGTTAGACTCTTCTAGACTGTTGCAGATAATGAGGTTTGCACATTTGAAAGTGAGGCCCGGGATGGCTCGAAATGCTCGGTTCCAGAGGGCGTTGCAAAACTGTTCCTTTGTGATGTCACAGATGTATTTTGATTTTGTATGGCTGTAGGCACAAAACACTCTCTGCCCTTCCCCAATCTCTGCTTGTCTGTTTACGTTGCTAGCAATGGCTCGTAAAGGAAAGCTACATTTGTTTACAATTCCTAAAGACGCCACCGTCACTTCCTGGTTCCTTTCCAGCAAAAGAAAAGCATTTTAATCTGTCAACATTTCACACAGAACTGTTTTGTGAACATGGACCAGTATGCATCTGGACTAGCCAACAGTTGTTTTGTTTTTTATCTTTTTTTCCACTTTTCTGACCAATTAATGTCGTTAGACTCTTCTAGACTGTTGCAGATAATGAGGTTTGCACATTTGAAAATGAGGCCCGGGATGGCTCGAAATGCTCGGTTCCAGAGGGCGTTGCAAAACTGTTCCTTTGTGATGTCACAGATGTATTTTGATTTTGTATGGCACAAAACACTCTTTGCCCTCCCCCAAGCTCTGCTTGTCTGTTTACGTTGCTAGCAATGGCTCGTAAAGGAAAGCTACATTTGTTTACAATTCCTAAAGACGCCACCGTTGGTTCCTGATTCCCTACAAGCAAAAGAAAAGCATTTTAATCTGTCAACATTTCACACGGGACTGTTTTGTGAACATGGGCCAGTATGCATCTGGACTAGCCAACAGTTCTTGTTAATGTTTTGGTCCCGGCACGAAACCAAGTGACCCAAGTGGTTACTTTATAGTCCACCCACCAATCGACTGTAAGAGACTCTGTAGTTTACCAAATAGGGGAGTTCATTGGAGCATTTACGGTAATACAAAATAATGTGGTTTCAATGTGATTTTCTGTCAGGCATTTAAACATGACATTATGTTGATGTTTTCTTGTTGAACACGTTGGAGAACGAGCTGCATCAGCAAAGGTCTCGCAGCGGACCATTGCTGTTGAAGTTGGTCTAAGACAGTCAATAGAAAAGTCTTCAAAGATCCTGAGGGTTATGGAACATAAAAGTCAGATGGTAGACCCAAAAAAAACGGCCTGAGCCAGTGGATCCAATTGGCTGTCTGTCAAGACACAGGATGATCCTTGGCCCAAATGAAGGTTAGTTCTGTTGCCGAGGGCAGTCCGATATCCATCAGATGTCATCTGTGGGAGAAGCGTTTTAAGAACAAAAAAGGTCTTCAAAGTCATCTTCTCCTTCTGGAATTTGCATACGAGCACCAAACATGAAAGGTGGAAGAAAGTTTTATTCTCTGATGAGAAAAGAATGGAACCGTGATGGTCCTGATGGCTTCCTGGGATGACAAGGAGATCCCACCTGAGATGTTTTCCACATGTCCCAGTCAGTGAAGGGGGGGGCCATCATGTTTTTCCTTCAATTGAACAATGTTGTGGAGGGGCATCAAATGGAAGATGTTTACAAAAACGGACAGTAAATGCCCTTCCTGAAGGCATCTTCACCACCTGGAGCAACATTAATGGTTTGCTTACTTAAAATATATTTTGTCTCACTCCCATTTCTTCTTTCTGCATTTTAAAGCTCTACTTAGAACCTCACGGTGTAAAAATGTACTTCAACTAGTCTTAAAAACTTGATCAGGAGTGTATTTTAGCTGTGTGTTCTTGTACTTTAATGATAATGACAAGAACATTGTCATTAAATTTATTACTTTGTTTCCCAGGCTCCAGTACGGCTGGTGCAGAGTCCCCCCCCCCCCCCCCCCCCCCCCCTTTTTATAAGTCATTTTCCATTCTATTTTCTTGCAACACACCACATTGTTTACATCACATGCAACTGCAGGAACTCCAGGCAAGCTAGTGAGCTAACCAGTTAGCCTGAAATTAATTTCTTCTAATCCTAAAAAGACGAAAATGGGAGGACCAGGTGGGACCAGGTGGGAGGACATGCCATGGCTGGCTGTGTTAAAAGAAAACTGCACTTTTTTTTGGGGGAGGGGGGGATTTTTTTCCCAATCATCAACAAACCCTATGTGAGATATGAACATATATGTCTTTTTATTTTCTGGGCATTTATTATTATACGGGAGCCAGGCAACGATTTCAGCAATTTCACTGCTGTGTTATTGTGCAATGACAATAAAGAAAGGCTATCTATCAATCTAGTGAGCTAACCAGTTAGCCTGAAATTAATTTCTTCTAATCCTAAAAAGACAAAAATGTACCACTTCCTCACCAGGTGGGAGGACATGCCATGGCTGGCTGTATTAAAAAAAACTGCACTTTTTTGTTTTCATCAAGAAACCCTATGTGAGATATGAACATATGTCTTTCTCTTTTCTGGGCATTCAAAAGATTTAAAAAGAGACCAAAACCCACCTCTTTAAATCTGTTTTTAATGTCTAACTTTTTATACCTGACTGTTTTGCCCCGCTTTTACCCAATCTTTAGCTGTGTATAAACGAATGAATGTTGTATTTTAATGTATCTTTTACTCTGTTTACTTTTATTCTTGCTTTTATTCAACTCAATTTTTTTCTGTAAAGCGTCTATGAGTATTTTGAAAAGCGCTATACAAATAAAATGTATCATTATTATTATTATTATTATTATTAAAAAAAGACAGCTCATTATTGCACATAATGGGACACACCTATGCCGCGTACAAATCCCGCTATTAAAACACCTCCAAAAATTGGTTTTATGGTTTTATATACATGCTGTAACATGTACTATATTGTAATATACCTATTTATATGTACTATGCATGCAGTATTTTCACTCCGACTTCACTTAATTTCTAGCTACGAATATATTTCTATGACGTGACTTAACGTGCAACCCAGTAGGGGTGTCTAGGGTGTCATTTTCTCATCTTGTATATTGTAGCAAAAAACTCTGAAGATCCGTTTCTCAAAGCTACCAAGAACTAATATTCTCACAGCATTTGAAGGTAGCAAAAGTCTTTTCATTAGGATATGATATCACTTTCCAAAGCCCACAAGGCATCATTTAAATCTGACTAATCCTGCAGTGAATGTCAAGTATTTACACGACAGCAGTATAATGTTCAAACATTACGATGTCATTCCGAGCATAAATACTTGACCTTTTTTGTTTAAGAAAAGGTTATTCTTCCCCGAGGGCATTTGAAAAACTTGGCTGAGTGGGACTCCCATCTATTTATAATACATAAAATACACGATGACCTCTGTCAAATACAAGAAAGCAACAAGGTCGCAATCCGTAACGCTCTTTTTTCCCTAAAAGGCGTTGTGTCGGATGCTATCGGCGAAATCCCAGCAGCCATTTTCACCATTTAAATGAGCTGTCATTCTCTTGTCGTAGTTAACTCTAACCAATTCTTCACCACTAAATCTCCTTCCAGAAGAAGACACAAAGGTTAAGAAAATGTCGAGGAATTACATTTTTTTTTTTTTTCGAAGTAATCGAAGTCACTGCATCTTGTGCATGAGAGGCCATGTGACAATGTTGTCCTTTCTCTTCAATGGACATCTTGACATAATCTGTATTTAGCAAGGCGTTGTATTTAGCAATGTACTTTGCACGGACGTGATGGTCATGTCGCCTTTCCATTCAACTGTCAGTCACATTTAATGCACCGCTCTCGTCACTAACTTCCTCCAACAGCTTGAAATGACCAATTACACAGTTGGATGGCCATTATGACTACATAAGCCCCCCACTCACTGAGCCGGTTTAAATTAGTTTTCCTCGTGCAAAATCATCTTAAAAGACCAAATGGCATTATGCAAATGAGTATAGGAACAGTATGGGTGAGGACAAAGATGGCGGAAATGCCTTGAATGCGTTGATGTCTTTTGCCGTCACCCCGTCACGCTCTTTTTTTTATCTTGATTTTGTTTTTTTTTTGTCTATTTTTACGAACAAGCGAGCTTCTTATACCCTCACAATGTGAAACTAAATTCACCTCTCACGTATGACCCACTTGTGGTTTCTGTGTCTTCGTCACACACACCAGCATCTGTCATATCCGTAGTGACGGCCCTTGTGAACACCACCCTTCCACAGCGGTAAACAACGCACATTCTCAATTGATTTCTCAAACGTGTCGTTTTGCACGGAACAGCGAAAACTCCCCCATCTTTGTCGAGCAATGTTGTTGTCTGATTTTTTTTTATATTTTTTTTAAACAGAAAAGGCTTCCACAGAAAACAGCTATGCATATGTTTAAAATGAACACCCTTGCACGCTGTTGTGACAGTGTAATAATAGCTTTTGAGCCATAATTCACAGGAGATCAAATTTCTGCCTCCTGCTATTGAATTTATAGCCAGGATGTGAGCAGTTCCATGCAGAGGAAGAACTCAGATGCTCAAAGGGCTTCATTCGGTGAAAAATATTACAGCATGGAAACTGCTTTTATTCAACGCCTAAAAAACTGTTTCACACCAAGGCGAGGATTCTTTATATCTCTTATGTAAAAAGGCACCCTTCCTAGTCTTTGACTGCAGAAATACTTTCTTTACCTGGGATGATCTGTTCTGCATAGCCGTGTTGCTAACAAAATAAACACACGCCATTGGACTGTTAGTAGTGAAAAAATGGTCAGGTTTTCTCCCAGCACATGCAAAATGAAATAGCTTGTAAATCCCAGTATGGGAATGGGAATGAACAGACACATTAGAGGTGTATTCATGCACACATGGCTGCTGACCAGTCCGGGTTTAAACTCATGCTTGTTCTCTTGTACAGCAGATACTCTGCATTTATTGACAGCTTGTATTTGCACGGTGGTCGAGTGGTTAGCACGCATACCTCACAGCTAGGAGACCCGGGTTCAATCCCACCCTCGGCCATCTATCTCTGTGTGGAGTTTGCATGTTCTCCATGCGTGGGTTTTCTCCGGGTACTCCGGTTTCCTCCCACATTCCAAAAACATGCTAGGTTAATTAGCGACTCCAAATTGTCCATAGGTATGAATGTGAGTGTGAATGGTTGTTTGTCTATATGTGCCCTGTGATTGGTTGTCTCACCTGAAGCATGCCCGCGACCCTCGTGAGGATAAGATGTAATATTTTTCCATTCCATGCACTATGGTATGTGTATTTAGTTATTATTCCTTCTCTTCTATCCATCTGACACCCTGACTATGGTTAGTGTTCTGTGCAATTACCCGCTTCCATTCTGTCTTGTACCTAATGAACAATGGAATACTCCATCCATTTTCTGTACTGCTTCTTTTCACTAGGTAGTATGAAGCCTACTTTGCTGTCTTTGAGAGATACATGGGTACATTGTCGACTGGTACAACAATATCCCATCAAGTGTTGGCTTGAACGTAGATGCTTAGTACAGTAGGTACTGAGGAACAAATGAAAGACTATAATGGAGAACTAATGAGCGGTAGTTAGCGTTTGTGGGATGTGGGAGGAAACCGGAGTACCCGGAGAAAACCCACGCATGCACGGGGAGAACATGCAAACTCCACACAGAGATGGCCAAGGGTGGGATTGAACTCGGGTCACCTTGCTGCGTGGCATGCGCCCTAACCACTTGTCTGCCGTGCAGCCCTTATTTTTTGAGTTAAAAAAAATAACATTTTAATTAAGAAATTTCACATCTTTTTGGAATGTGGGAGGAAACCGGAGTACCCGGAGAAAACCCACGCATGCATGTGGAGAACATGCAAACTCCACACAGAGATCGCCGAGGGTGGAATTGAACCCGCTTCTCCTAGCTGTGAGGTCTGCATGCTAACCACACGACCACCTTGCAGCCCACAAAAAACATTGACTTGCTAAATACAGCCACCGAGTTGTCAACATGACAATATCTTCTAATGTATGAGGTGTGTTATGAAGCGGTGTTATGATTGCAACAATACCATTTAACCTTCTACCTTCAATTCGATATACACCTGATTGATATTTCTGCTAGCAACTTCAAGCATTAATAATTAATTTCCATTAGCTAAACACCAGTGTAAATAGAACAATTTAGTCATAAGGTTAAGGCGATGCCAAACCTTAACTTTGGGTTGCACAGCCAGCGCTTGATTCAAATTCTGTCCAGGCATTACATTGCATGTCGAATATAATGCAGCCAGTTTTGAATGAGGTCTAATGACGTACGTGCGTTCCCTTTGTTGCATATGCATGTTGCTAATTAGATCCCATTGTACTAGATCCCAAAGTAATGCAGGAATGGAGCTTTCTGACCATCTCACCAGGCGGATCTTTTCAAATTGGTCCTGCTCGGTGATGGACAAGCATACTGAGGGAATTAGAATTACTCCTCATTTGGGTGTGATTTCCATTTTTTTGCCATTGGCTCTTTTAAAAAGGGCCCGAATTGGACTCAATAAGAAGATTAAAAGCAAGCTCTGTATATATTTGTCAAGCCGAGGGTTTGGGTGAGTTTTTCACGTCAGCTTTAAGTCCGAGATTTGTCGTCAGGCCCGGTTGCTACTGTAGCTTACTGGAGGAATTAAGTGGCCTTTTGTTGTAGGATCTTTGGGCGAGCTCCCACTCTGCGTTATTTCAAATTAAACAGGAAGTTTTTTATACAGGAAGAAAAGTGGGATTGCTTGCAAGTTCCCCGTCTGTGGATTCTACAAGATGGAATCGGTATTCATGCCAGTAACATTCACATAATCCTGCATAATGTGTTCATCCAGACCTGTAAATGTGTAAAATGTAGATTAGACCGGGTACCTCAGCTGACACCATGAATGATGCAGCCCAGACGTGTTCGGATATGCAGGAAGTGGACTTTAAAAGAATCTGAGGTTGATTGTGGAGGCGCCATTCAGTCCTATTGCTAATATTTTGGACTGTTTATTTACATTGGTTTTAGGTCATTCTGGATATTTGTTCAATAATTTATCACTGTTAATTAGTGCCAGACCCGACCATGATAAATGAATATTCACAAAACAGGATTCCTTCTTTATAAATGGAAATGTTTTATTGTATTGAAAACCTGTTTACTGTTTTCTAAATACTAGACAGCGAGATTAAAACATGGAGAGATTTGTCGTTTGGAGAAATCAGTCAGATTATGAACCATGGCACCGCGACTGTGAAAAATAATGAACGTAATATGGAATTGTAAGTGTGCAAGGCATTATTGGAACAATGCATTAAACATTACATTATCCGCATCAGCATGTGACGTGTGGATGCTATTTCATGGGACTTAAACACCTGCAGCAAGTGTATATCGAAATATCAGCTGTTGATCAACTTTACTTCATATTTATCAGATCAAAACTCACTGATGTACAAACTTGTCTTAATCACCATTATCATTAATCACCATCAACATGAATAATGGCAGCACCAGGGCTGTTCGGAGGTGTGTGTCCGACATGAACGAACGGGAACGAACGAGGTCATCGTCCCTAAAATACCCGTTCAGTCCGTTCAGTTGCAAATCTTTTTTTTTTTTTGATTGGCTGGAGAGTCAGTTCACCGTTCCTTTTGCAGGGCGGGACTATCTGCGTGCCAGCCTGTCTTATCCTATCGTCGTGTCTCGTTCTGTGGGTGGGTGGGGTCAGCTGACTGAAATACCGAGACGGAGAGATTGATCGACAGCGTCGCTGACCTCGTTCATTCCGTTCACAAAAAAGAACTAGTTCTTTTGACCCGTTCGTTCATGACCAACACTCCACTAGTCATGAATCGGAATGAACGTGAACATGAATGAACGAACTGACTCAACACGGCTGCCCGGGGTTTATGCACAGGGGGAGATCACAGGCTAACGATCAATTGACCGAAATGACCGGATCTTTTTACTGAATGAACCGGAATGATCCGGTTCACTGAAATGAACGGTTTTGCCCACCACTAATGACTGTGTACTGTGGCAACCATTACTGTGACACTGTTAAATCAAAACTCAAAAATCTGGTACAGCAGTATTCATGGTTCCATTTATCACAGCAAGTCTTCCAGGTCCTGAAGCAGCAAACAACCCCTGACCATCACACTACCACCACCATATTGTACCATGTTCTTTTTCTGCAACATCACACCTTCAAAAAGTTAACCTTTTGTCTCGTCAGATCACAGAGTATTTTCTCAGAGGTGTTGGGGATCATCAAGATCTTTGATTTTTCGTCTTGGAACTCTACTATGTAGGCCGTTTTTACCAAGTGTCTTTCTTATGGTGGAGTCATGAACGCTGACTAATTGAGTCAAGTCAAGCCTGCAGTTCTTTAGATGTTGTTGCAGGGTCTTTTGTGACCTCTTTGATGAGTTATTGCTGCACTCTTGGGATAATCGCATTAAACTTAATTAAAAATTGCATTTTGTATTCGGTTGTGTTGTCACTGACTAATATTTGAATTTGTTTGCTGATCTGAAACATTCATTCATTCATTCATTTTCTACCGCTTTTCCTAATGAGGGTCGCGGAGGTGCTGGAGCCTATCCCAGCTGTCTTTGGGCAAGAGGCGGGGTACACCCTGGACTGGTGGCCAGCCAATCACAGGGCACATATAGACAAACAACCATTCACACTCACATTCATACCTATGGACAATTTGGAGTCGCTAATTAACCTAGCATGTTTTTGGAATGTGGGAGGAAACCGGAGTACCCGGAGAAAACCCACGCATGCACAGGGAGAACATACAAACTCCACACAGAGAGATGGCCGAGGGTGGAATTGAACCCTGGTCTCCGAGCTGTGAGGTCTGCGCGCTAACCACTCGTCCGCCGTGCCGCCCGATCTGAAACAATTAAGTGTGAAATCGGAAAACACTTTTTCACACCATTGTATCTGTTTCAGTATCTGAGAAGCAGGAAGTTATTGGCATCAATATAGTTATTGTGCATCCCTGATTACAACTTTTTTCACTTTTATTGCAAATGTTTATGCAAAAATTGGAGGACGGTTTAGAGGAAGAGAAATGAGTCTCAATGCAGCAGCAGCATGATTCAGGTTTTAATATAGTATCAAAAACAGACATTTTTTGTGTGTCTCCATTTCTTTGTGCTTATCTGCTATTCATGAAGTTTGAACATAACCCCCACAAATAGCAATATTCTATAGTACTTATGCAGGGAAAAATGTGTAACCGTTTTATGTTCATGGTATTACATGGCGTTTAATCTCATTTGAATTTTTATTCCAACTGGAAGAGTCAGCTTCCTGTATGCAGGCAGGCAGGCAGGAAGCTGAGTAATCACTTGTTGAAAAAAAAAAAAAAACAACAACATCATTGCTGAACGTTCTTGCTTATGTTGAGAGAAAGTGGCTTCTGGTGAACGGCAATAATGGCGATGGTGAAAATAAAGCAAAAAAAAAAAAACTCATATTGACATTACGTGGTGGAGTTTAGCTCTGTCAGCCTCTACGGGGCTTAATTGGCCGCACTTGAGGGGGGGGGGACAACGATCCCGAGCCAAAGTTGCTTGGGAAGATTATAAGCCGTGTGCTGGCACAACAGCAGATGTAATTGGGTGCTTAGAAAGTTAATAACTTTCGAATAAAAGTGCTTGTCAGCTTTTTAGCACGTCACATGTAAGCTGTGACCGTGGCGCCACCAAGCTTGCATGCTAATGACGACTACAGGGATTTAATTAAACACTTTTTCTTCCACTGTTTGACTTCCTGTTTTCAAATACATTCCGACTCAATTTCTCACACAGATGATTTGAATAATTATTTTTGCGTGGAACAACTTCTGAATTTAATTAAGATGTCTGTTTGTACTCACAGACTTAATGATTCCCCTGGTGTGAGCTTAGCATGGAACAGCAGCCTGGGTTTGGTAGAAAAGCACCTTGTATTGGCAATTTTTATATATTGCTACAATGAACTGGAATAACACCTAAGAATTGTCTTTTTGGATTTGATCTTGTGTACAACGTGAAAAAGGCTTTGCACGAATTGCAGTTCGATGCCCAAAATATTAGTTTGAGTCGTCTCTAATGACATAATTCCCAGAAGTTCCTTGGTTCCTACAAAAGTATGGATAACTATAGGATTTGATTTGATACATTTTCAGGTCTGGTCGAGTGGTTACTGCGTAGGCCTCACCGCTAGGAGACCAGGGTTCAATTCCACTCTCGGCCATCTCTGTATGGACTTTGCATGTTCTCCCCGTGCATGCGTGGGTTTTCTCCGGGTACTCCGGTTTCCTCCCACATTCCAAAAACATGCTAGGTTAATTAGCGACTCCAAATTGTCCATAGGTATGAATGTGAGTGTGAATGGTTGTTTGTCTATATGTGCCCTGTGATTGGCTGGCCACCAGTCCAGGGTGTACCCCGCCTCTCGCCCGAAGACAGCTGGGATAGGCTCCAGCATGTCCAACATGATAAAGTGAAAAGAAGTTCTCCTATTGTGTGTGGAAGTGCTACATTTTTGGCTTCCTTGTTTTGTCTTTGGGCTGCACGGCGGTCGAGTGGTTAGCGCGCAGACTTCACAGCTAGGAGTCTGTTGTTTGTCTATATGTGCCCTGTGATTGGCTGGCCACCAGTCCAGGGTGTACCCCGCCTCTCGCCCGAAGACAGCTGGGATAGGCTCCAGCACCCCTTGTAGAAAATGAATGAATGAATTTTCAGGTCTAGAAAAGTATATAAATGGAAACTCCAGTATGAAAAAACATTAATGACTGTTTTGTTAATAAAGTTGTAAATAACAAAAAACATTTGGGAACTTGAATGGCCAACTCACTGCTCGTATCTTCCTCCAACCCTTTATATGTGTTACATTACCTAGCTATAATCTCATGGAAATACATATACAGTACACATACATACAGAATAATGAAAACAAATGATTAATAACATCATTTATTTCCGTGATACCAGGCCTGCAACTATCAAGTTGGCCCAAGGCCAGTGGTGTGCAACTCATACCATGGAGAGCAGAGACTGTTTTTCTTTCCAGCTGGTTACTAAAGCGGGTGATATTAATGATTAAACACATCTTTCAATTTGAGGGAAGGAGATCATCAATTAAATCATCTGCTGAAGAAACTGGTTGGAGAGAAAACCTGCAGTTTCCCAGCTGTCCATGGCACCACTTTGACACATGTGTCCTCGGCGGACCAAATCACTATGAATCAAACGTCCCAAAGGTTTGGTCCATAACATAGAAGAAGAACATTGTTCTCCAAAGTCAAAGTATTCTGGTCACTAGGTGTCAGTATTGACACAAAACATTGATAAGACATGACATTACATTACCAAGTTGCCCTCCCCTTTCGTGTGGAAGTGGTAAGTTTTTGGATTCTTTCTTTGACCTTTTTCATCACTCTGTTTGAAATTCTGTCTTTAGTTTAAAATAATTATAGGCTAACTAGTTAGCTTGAATTCTTAAAGCCATGGTCGTCTCTTTTTGTCCCTGCAGGTAATAATATACCAGGTGACTATAGGGTTATTATTTCATTCAAGAGGTTCAGGTTAGAAAGTCAAACAGGTTTTCTCCCAGTCCTGGGTAGACCCCACCTCTTGCGCAAAGTTAACTGGGATAGGCTCTGGCATACCCCCATACCCCTTAATGAGGATAAGCATAATAGAAAATGGATGGATGGAAACGGGTTTTATCTGCTCTAACAACGAAAATATTAAAATTATTAATATTGTATCCTAAATTTGCTTTTTGTGGTAGGTAGGTTCTGGAAGCAATTAACCACGACTGTATTTCCATTTTTTTAAGAAAAAAAAAAGATTAAGTCGTTGTCGATGAATTGGATAATTGATTAATCAGCAATCGATTGATTAATTGTTGCAGCTTTCATGATATACATCTATTTGCGGGGTCTGGGAAAAGTCTGGAATTTGACAAATCCATAGGAATCCAAAGGAATAAACTGACAAATTGCACATGACTGTCATAAATACCTAAAACATAACTGAATGCTGTAAGTGTTATGGCTTCCATGACTCTTGTGTTCTACACTGTCCACACAGATATGATTATGTTGTTAACTTAAACTGAGAATCACACAAATAATTAATAATAATTCATGACTTCCATTATTTTTGATGAGTACATTGTTTTGAAACAAAATGAAAGTCTTCCCATCGGGAGTGTTTATGGGGAAAACAAAGCCCCGTCATAAAAAGACCAGGCTTATGGCAAAAAGACTGCATCAAATCAAGAATGGCGTTCATTTGTTTCTGCTTCTACTGTCGAATGAAAGCATTCCCATAAACAAAGCCCTTTGCCCATAAGAGGCCTGCTCGCGAACGCTTGATAGGGCTCCTCGTTACTTCCATGACAAAGCCGTGAACCAAACAAACACTGGACCAGAACAAAGCTGCTGCCTTGCACAGAGCAGAGCTACGCTTTCCTCCGCGCTATTCAGCCTGATAAACAGTAATAATTACAATAATGATGTGTGTCCGAGGGCGTTCAGGGAGGGGGCGTGGAGGTAGATAAATTGCATGTGCGGCGGACGCAGGCGGGATGCTAATCTGAGAGGCTTGTGTCGACTTCCAGGCGGATAGCAGGAGTCCTGCGGCCGCTGCGATAAGACCGCCTCCCGTGGTTCTAGTGAGGCTCCGTTCCCGTTCACAACAAGACTGGCCCTCCATTTGCGGGCCAGGGGCTTGCCTGAGAGCGATAAGATGCTCCCGAGCTTTGCAGAATAGCGCAGGTATTAGCCCCGCCCGCCCTCGTCTGAACAAACGGGCGCCAATGAATGGCACGAGGCGGGTGAAGAGGATGAACCCAGACAGGAGCCAGACACTCTGGGTGAACAGATAAGTCTCGCTTCGACAACGGGCTCTGTGAGGGGCATAGCATGCTAGTGCCCACCCCTCCACCCCCCCTGCTGGACCAGATGAAGGGGAACTCACCATGACGTCCCATCATGCACTGCCTGTTTTCAACCCAATTACTGCAGGTGTGCTTATCTGCTGCTGTATTGTCATTGCTTGTGTAGGATGTACTTTTATCTCTGTGGCATGTATTGCATGAATGGTTAGCAAACTGGCGGCACGGTGGTTGAGTGGTTAGCGCGCAGACCTTACAACTAGGAGACCAGCGTTCAATTCCACCCTCGGCCACCTCTGTGTGGAGTTTGCATGTTCTTTCCGGTTTTCTCCGGGTACTTCGGTTTCCTCCCATATTCCAAAAACATGCGACTCCAAATTGTCCATAGGTATGAATGTGAGTGTGAATGGTTGTTTGTCTGTGTGTGCCCTGTGGTTGGCTGACGACCCCGCCTCTTGCCCGCTGGGATGGGCTCCGGCACCCCCCCGCGACCCTCGTGAGGAAAAGCGTTTGAAAATGAATGAATGAGCTTTTGGAGTATACTAAAAGATATACTTTTTCTAATCATCAAACGAAAAATCGGCCAAAATTTTTGAGAGAAAATGTTAATCGATAACCAAATCAAACAAACTGGGGCGTTCAACGTCTGAGTCAGTTGATTTTGGCGGTTCCTCTGTAATGCTTATTCCATTCATTCTGAATGAGTAGCATCGTATCTCTTCTAGGAATGGCACGTTCTCTTGAACTATTACAATTCGTTGGGGAAATCTATGTTTGGAGCAGCCAACAAAGCCAACAAAATTTCCTCCGAAAAACTCTTTACAAATCATTATTCTACAAATTGTTCATTCTTCACATTAAATTCTTGCAGAATGAGCGAATGAAAGCAGCAAACAGATGTCCAAATCCACTTTGCAGTCAGTCCATGCAGAGTTAATTACGAACATGCCTGATTGAAGTAAACAGTGTGTGATTAAGAACATTACTGCTCCTAAACTTTTCTTTTAATGAAGCTTAGATTTTGGCGTCACTGGAAAGTGAGACGCTTATGTGACACTTGTGGATTTTGTCTGTTTGGAGTCGCTAATTAACCTAGCATGTTTTTGGAATGTGGGAGGACACCGGAGTACCCGGAGAAAACCCACGCATGCACGGGGAGAACATGCAAACTCCACACAGAGATGGCCGAGGGTGGAATTGAACCCGGGCCTCCTAGCTGTGAGGTCTGCGTGCTAACCACTCGACCACCATGCAGCCCCATTAGGTACATGTTAAAAATCATGTGTTTCAACAAAAGCAAAGCAGAAAGTTTTGACTTTTGTTCTGTTACTGTACCAAAAATGAACCAAACCTACAGAACCATGATTACTGTGCACCATTACATTCCCATGATGCACCATAAATGATAACATGACATTCTCCTGGATTAATGTGCCCAGTCGTGTTTAATAGCACTGCAGGCTTTCCCATACATACACTGTATGCCTGCATTCATTAGCTATATGGTTATATTCTGTTGTAAAGGGTCGAGGGAGAGGTCAGGAACCAATCGCTACAAAACGTGGACGTGTCGCCAATCGATCACTGGGGCTGACATGTGGACAGACAACCATTCACACCAAGGGGCACTTTGGAGCCTTCAATTAACCTAGCCTAACCTGCCTGCAGGGGGGGAGGGCAGGGTTCTCCCACGTGATCAGTGAGTGTTTGAAGGCAGCAGGTTGCTAATCAGTTTGGGGTAAATTATTTCATTGGTTACCAGGGAAGGGAATTATTGAGTTACTTTTTGTAAAACGTAAAGGGGAATGTCCTTTCCTCAGCTACTTCATGCAGGTCCTCTCGGCGGATCCTAAGGCAATCCCAGGCCAGTTGGGAGACAAAGTTTCTTGAACGTGTCCTGGGTCTTCCCCGAGGCCTCCTAACGGTCAGACATGCCCTGAACACTTCCCCAGGGAACCGTCCGGGAGGCATCCTGACCAGATGGCTCTAGCGGTTCTACTTCGAGTTTCTCCCGGATGCTTCTCACCTTGTCTCTAAGGAAAACCAAGCCACCCTATGGAGAAAACCCAATTCGGGCACTACCCACAATCTTGATCTTTTGGTAACTACCCAAAGCTCGTAGGTGAGGGTAAGGACGTAGATCGATTGGTAAATTGAGAGCTTTGTCTCTTTGTCGTTTAGCTCCTTCTTTACCACAATGGACTGATGAAGAAGACTCAATGAAGAACCTGCACCAATCCACCTCCTCCTTTCCTCACTCGTGAACATGACCCCAGGGTACTAGGTAAGTATCTCATTCCCGACCCGGAGATGGTACTCCACCTTTTTTTCCAGGTGAGAACCGTGGACTCTGACTTGGAGGTGATGATTCTCATTTCTCACCTAGTCGCTACAAACCTATCCAGTGAGTGCTCAATGAACCCAACAGGACCACATCATCTGCAAAAAGCATCAAATGTCCTTCCAGGAAAATAACATGTTTCTATATACAAAGTGCAGGAGGTCTAAATGATAGTTGTGAATGAATGGGATATCCACCCGTCTATGGATGCACGCTGTTTGTAGGTGTTCAGTAAATGTATACACAGCGATATTGACTATGGCCGACTTGGTACAATAAGACATACTGTAGGCACTTACTCGCAACGGAGTATTAACACACGTGGCGTAAATCCAACTTAAGATAAGAGATAAGTCCCTTCTTCTGTATTGTGCCTGCACTGCACTTGTGGTGACTTTGTGGTTTGTGCACCAGGCAATTTACTGTCAGCCCTTCACCGGTGGCTCAGTAAATAGTCTCCATCGCTGTCACTACCATGCCATACGTCTACACAAGCAGGCTAGTTCTTATCAGCACCTAATGTGAGGGTGTATATCACGCCCTCTGCACAGATTGTGTTATGTTGTTGTTACGAATAATAGCCCTACGTGGGGGTGGGGGAATGGGGGTGGACCTGGATCCACCCTCAAAACTATAGGTACAGAAGGTAGAGAAGAAGCTACTGGATTGTAAATTGTCATATCAAAATATGCAGAAAAACATCTAGAAAAAAATGAAAATTAATGAAGTACAGTCATACAGTATGTGTTCATCCTACCATGAAGCATAACAACATAAAATTGTGGGCTTTCTAATAGTTGTACATAAATTGCACATTTTCTGACTAATATTAATGATTCAACCACAAAACAGCGATGATGTAGTAACTGGGGCGGCACGGCGGTCGAGTGGTTAGCTCGCAGACCTCACAGCTAGGAGACCAGGGTTCAATTCCACCCTCGGGCATCTCTGTGTGGAGTTTGCATGTTCTTCCCGTGCATGCATGAGTTTTTTCCGGGTACTCCGGTTTCCTCCCACATTCCAAAAACATGCTAGATTCCAAATTGTCCATAGGTACGTATGAATGTGAGTGTGAATGGTTGTTTGTCTATATGTGCCCTGTGATTGGCTGGCGACCAGTCCAGTGTGTACCCCGCCTCTCGCCCGAAGACAGCTGGATAGGCTCCACCCCCGCGACCCTCGTGAGGAAAGCGGTAGAAAATGAATGAATGTAGTAACTGATACAGTATCTTTTGGAAAACTATAATCTACTGAATCCGCACAATTTGAAGCATAAAGTAGTGACAGATTGCATATAAATATTTTCTAAATATACAAAAATACAAAACACAAGTATGATATTAAAGGAAGATAATAAGGAACAAGAGTCAATTTCTTTCTTTGACTCAAAAGGAAACCAAAAGATTGAAAAATGGTTAAAAGCAAATTGAAAAGAAACAAACTTGACATTATGAATCAATAGATTTTTCTTCTTTCACCTAGAAAGAATGTTGAAGGATAAAACTGGAAAAAAATAAACATTGTTCTCATTCTTTCACCTGAGTTACCTTGGCCATCTTGTCAGCTACAAGAAAAAAAACAATGTTTCTTGATCATAGAAGAGAAATGTGACCCACATAAAAACAAATTCCATTCAATATTTAGCAGGAACAGAAATATTTGCAGTTCTATTGATTCTTGTTGTCAGTCATATCGAGTTATTAAGGCTGTTTTGTACGCAGGCGGGTCCTGCTGAGTTGCTGAATCATACATAATGACCAGAAGGGGACATGATGGTGTTATGTTTACATGTTTGCTGCATGTGTGGAGAAATTGTTACTGGATGAGAACATCAAACTTTTTAAAACTCTTTTAACAAGCTGTAATAGATTATTTAGCCTGCTATGTGGCGACGTACTGCTAGCAGGTGGGATTTGTTTGGAATCATTAACATTAGCATTGTATCTATAAATGGGGGTCCAGATGAGGTTCATGGACTATTCAAAAGGGACCTCCTGGGGGCTAATGGGCTCACGTTTCATAATTTAACCATATAGCTCACAATATTTAATATTCATGAGATATTTTAGTTCATCTCATTAAAATCTCTGGGAGGTGAAAGCAGTTGAACAAATGTGTTGCCTTCCGAATGATTGTGCTTTGCTGCCTTGCTCCTTCGTTATTCAACCAGCCAGCCGTGCACCATCTATTTATTATTTGTTATTCATGCATTCTTTCATCATCCATCCATTGTTCTTCAAATCAACCCAGTGGTCCATCCTTCTGTCAGTCATTCTTGATCCATAATCAATTCAGGCTCCAGTCCATCATCCATGAATCCACCCACCCGTTGTCCTTCAAATATATAAATTGTTCCATCTCCCTGTCAGCCATCATTGATCCATAATCAGTTCATGCCCAGATCTACAGATCAATAACACTGGGGAACAATATTTTTTCAACTTTCTGTTGCATTGGATTTTTTAACTGATTCTGAATGATTTTTAGGTGCTGATTTCAAATCTGAAATTAGTTTTTCTCCATAAGCTCTAGTTTTCATGCAATTTGAGATAGATGAAATAGTCTAAATATATGAACTTACGTAACCCAAATCTATGCGTTTTGAGATTATATACATAGATTCCATTCCTGTTCCAGTTTTCAAAGGTTTGCCTTCATTAAACGATAAAGACATTGGACATGATACGAACGAGGAAGACAGTTGTGACAATGAATTGCCAGAAACTGATCCGAGGAATGTTCTTCAGAGACTGAATCTCCCCCAGTCCCCAAGCCTCTTCCCCAAACTGAACTGAATGACTTAGTTCGGGATTTAGGTCTTTCAAAGAAAGCAGCTGAGCTTTTGGCATCAAGATTACAAGGCAAAAATCTTGTTGATCACACTGTTAAAGTGTCATATTACAGAAAGCGCGACCAGCTTTTTGTGACCTTCTTTTCTGAAGACAGACAGTTTGTTTACTGCCATGATATCCCAGGTCTTCTCAAAGAACTGGGTGTTCCTCACTATGATCCAACTGAATGGCGGCTCTTTATAGACAGTTCTAAACGCAGTCTCAAATGTGTTCTTTTGCATAATGGCAATGTTTACGGGGCAGTGCCTGTAGGTCATTCAGTTCATCTGCGGGAAGACTATGATGACATCAGAATGGTCATGGAATTCTTAAAATATCGTGAGCACAACTCGATCATTTGTGTAGACTTGAAAATGGTAAACTTCCTTCTTGGTCAACAGAAAGGTTTCACCAAGTTTTCATGTTTCCTCTGCATGTGGGACAGTCGAGCACGAGACAGACACTGGGTCCAGAAGGACTGGCCTGTTCGTGAAACCCTTGAAGCAGGCATGCCAAATATCACACATGACCCAATTGTTGACAGAGATAGGATCATCTTTCCTCCTCTGCACATCAAACTAAGTTTGATGAAACAATTTGTCAAGGCACTGGATACCGAAGGTGAATGTTGTCGTTCGAGAAGATCAAAGCAGGTGTGTTTGATGGCCCACAGATTCGAACCCTCATTCGTGATGATCAGTTTGTTGCCAAGATGACCGCCTTGGAGAGGGCAGCATGGTTATCCTTTGTGGCAGTCGTTTAGAACTTCCTTGGAAACAACAAGGCAGAGAACTACAATGAACTTGTGAACAGAATGCTCCTCGCTTTTCGTGCTCTCAGGTGCAACATGAGCATCAAGCTTATTTCTTGAACAGCCACCTTGACCAGTTCCCTGAAAACCTGGGGGCTGTGAGTGACGAACAAGGAGAGCGGTTCCACCAAGACCTAAAGATCATGGAAGAACGCTACCAAGGTCGCTGGGACAAAAGTATGATGGCCGACTACTGCTGGAGTATTAAACGAGATTGCCCAGATGAAGTGTACAAACGCAAAAGTTACAAACGCAAATTCCTGCCTGACTAAAATACTGTACTGACAGAAAGTGATAAGCGTTATTAGCTGTGATTGACTCTTATCTGAAGAACGTTGTAAATTATGCTTATTTCACGTTGCGATAAAGACTGTTTTCTGAGAAACGCTTCCAGAAAAACATATGGCACTTCTAACAATGGTGTACTTTAATCTAAAATCACATTTTAATGTTCTGTTTCTTTTGCCTTGTTAAATATACTGATTTGTGGCTGACATTGCAATATCCTATAATAATGCTCGATTTTTTTCTATTTTTAATAAAAATTAAAGATTGCATAAAATCTGTAGCTTGCAGAAAAAAACTAACTTCAGATTTGAACTCAGCACACTTAAATTGACTAAAAACAAGTCTTACTTTAAATGCAACATTTTGAGTGTTCCCCAGTGTAATCATCCTTTAATCATCCATCCACCTAACCTCCTCATCTATTCACCCATCCATTCATTGTCCTTCAAATCCATCATTCATCCGTTATCAATCCATCCAGCCTCCTGATCCAGTCAACCTTCATCACCTACCTACCTACCTACCAACCCATCCAGTATCATCTTTTTATCATCGATCTACTATCTA
The DNA here is from genome assembly GCF_030265055.1 of Doryrhamphus excisus. NCBI lineage: Eukaryota > Metazoa > Chordata > Actinopteri > Syngnathiformes > Syngnathidae > Doryrhamphus > Doryrhamphus excisus. Next base: position 13,637,422 of record NC_080483.1, read on the forward strand.
TTCCTGACCACACTTGTGGATCACAAGATCATAACAGTTTGATGACACCCTCGACTTGGGTTTGGACTGGCAACTGAAAAATAATTAGTCACATTTGCCAACACCCACTAGCAAGCCAAGTGAACGATCAAACTGCTGAAGGTCAATGCGGTTTCCAACAATGACCTGTAAAAAGCTAAATAATAGCCACCCTGGAAATTTGGATCCAGAATCAGAATCCAGAATGTATGTCGTTGAATTAATACTATGTGATGCTTTGAAGACTGCAGGGAAATATAGCACAAACAATGCAAGATCTACGGCGCCTGCAAAAACAGATTCAAAATGTGCAATCACAGAAAAGATTGCATCACAATAAAGACTGCAGTCCAAGAAGACCTGGAAGTGGAACCCTTTTGGTGCTCAGACCACAAATGACTGAATTGGAGACTGATAAGGGTATGCAGAAGACTATCCCAGCTGGCTTTGGGCAAGAGGCGGGATAGACCCTGGACTGGACTGGTCGACCATATCAATTCATCATCCATATATCTATTCACTATCGTTCAAATCCAACAACCGTTCCTCCCTGTCAGCCATCATTGATCAATCATCCTTCAATCACTTTGTCCATCAGCCATACATCCCTCATTCATCCACACAACTCCAACTCCACATCCTCCAACTAACCAAATCCTTCATCCATCCATTCATCGTCCTTCAAATCAATAATTGCTCCATGTACCGTATCAATTGAACCCTCATCCAACTATCAATCTACCCAACCGTTATCTTCCTTTCATAACCTATATAGCTGTCAAATCCATGATCAATTCATTCATCCATCAATTTATTGTCCTTCAAATCCAATAACCGCTAAAGCCTACTGTCAATCATTATTGATTTATAATCAGTTCATGCAACTTGTCCTTCATCAATTCAATCCCCATTCAGCTATCCATCAGCCTAACCATGATCATCCTTCTGTCTGAGCAATTCTATTTATCCATCTATACATTGTCCTTCGAAACCACCCATTGGCCCATTGGCCCATCCGTATGTCAGTCATCATCGTTCCGTCCAAGCCCCCATCCGTCATCCAATCAACCTTTATTCAAACACCCGACAGTCCAGTCGTCCTATATATCAAAATAAGTCTATCCATTCATCAGTTTGTCTATCCATTTCCTATTGATCAGTAATAATTCATTGACACACAAAGAGTGTCATCAGTTGGACCGGACATTTTCCCTAAATGAACTCCCCAGCATGGAACTGATGTCTTTTCCCCCCAATTAGCTTTGGTCCAACATCTCTCAGCCTCACCGTGTCAACACTACGGCACCATGACAAGCCACAAATGTCCTTTCTTCGTCTCCACCACACTGGCTCTCCTCCAGCTAGTGCACCCCCCCGGAGTAATGAAGGCCGCAGATCCTTTTAGGTTTCCAAATGTCATGCACGCAGCACCTCAGGCGGCGTCTTCTGCAAGGGGAGGATGTCTGCCAGTGGAAGCTCTCATCATTGAGAATTCTAATGCATTTATTCCTCTGAATTCACTCCTGGGAAGCTTGTTCTGGTCTCTGAGCCATTTGTTCTGTAATAGGCCAACATCCTCCTCCTCCTCACAGCGGTCTGGACCACTTATCTCCATTTTCTAATGCACTAAGCCAGACCTGTGTTTATCAGCCCTTACAATGCCCTCTTGAATTGTGTTAACAGTTTCCTCATTGTCCTCCTCTGCTGACCGATGCACTAAGACACTTCACCACTGATGATGTGGTTTCTCCATAACGCTTTACAAATTCACAATAAACGTGAACAAGCTCAGCACCTGGTTCATTTACATAAAACCGAACGTGAGCAAAAAAGTTACTCTCTTCAAAAAAAAGTCTGGTTGCCTTTCAAGCGTTTTGAACGTCTTCCTCATATTTGCAGAGTTTTAGCCTCATTTGCACATTCAGCGTAATTCGCTTGACTGAAAGCTTGCTGTTGTTGCCAAGTGAAGCTGTCAAAGCGCAGACGCAAACACACACTTTGTAATAGGCCACCTCTGCCGAGAGAGGATGTAGCTGTCAAATCAATGAAATGACTACAACCGTTGTCCAGATGAGAATGCTGGGATCATCTGGCAACATCTGTGATCATCTCTGGAATGAACGCACGCCTCGCTGCCTTTTCATGTCGCTGCAAAATGTAATTATGCTGCGAGAAAGTTCAGTCAGCTGAAGTACTTTCATATATACAGTACATTAATAAAGTGGAACCTCTATAGTCAGACTTTTTTTTTTCCAGGAAGCTATTCTATTCTGCAGGCCTCGAAATAATTACTTGATTAAGGTAAGTAAGTATCCAGTGAACAAACTACTCAAGTACAGAGTAACCGTGAGTAACTTCAGTATTGTTTTAAAGTAAAGAGTATAAACGGCATAAAATTGAATTTTAAAAAAATAACATAAAACGTACTATCTGGAGGACTTTGTTGGAAATGGTAACTCTGTCTCAGATCAAATGGCTATGAAGTGTGGGGTTCCCCTGGGGTCAATCCCAGCCCCGCTGTTGTTCAATCTGTATATGCTTGATGAAGTGATTTTTTTTTGGAATTGTATGTAATGTTTTTAGAATGGTTTTATGTTTTACTGAAATAATATTTTATGATGTGTTTTTAGCCTTTTTTCCATGCTCTGATTGTGAAAATATTGTTATTTTTAAAATCAAATCTATTTTGCGAAAATTAAATTTCCAGTATTGTTGTTTGGTGTGGAACCAATTAACTGTGATAAACGAGGGATTCATGCCACACAATGGCAAGTGGTTAGCATGTTCGTTTGTGACACCCCCCATTTGTATTACGGTGTATCGTTTAAATTAACCAAATATGGTCAAATCTACAGTACCAAATATACAAACACAAGCCGGAGGTGCTTCCGAAAGATTCACACAAACAAACTTCCTGATCCTCCTCCAACAGCTGAGCACATCTGCCTGATAATTCTCAGCACATTGAATCGATCGCAACTGATTGTTCAGGTTGTCTTAGAAGACATTTCAGCTCTCATTCGAGCAGGCTGTCTAGAGCAGACCACAGCTGTCCCATCTAGTCTTCAGCATGAAACGAATGAGAGGCGAAGCGTCTTGGAAGTCAACTTAAACAGTCCAGTTGCGATCGATGTGCAATGTCCTGAAAATACAATGACCTGGAGGAATGACAATATTCACAGACACATCTACTTGACATTCACACTCTCAGCTCACACAGGCTTTTTACTCTTTTAAAGTTCCATTCCATTGGTTGTCCCCAAAGTCTGGACACAAAGGAAATGTGGGGTTATTGCATCAAGGTCACCTGAATCTCAGTCTGTGCATCATTAAGGTTGTTGAAAATTAAATATAAAATGACAGTGATACTGCACGGTGGGCGAGTGGTTAGCGCGCAGACCTCACAGCTAGGACACCAGGGTTCAATTCCACCCTCGGCCATCTCTGTGTGGAGTGTGCATGTTCTCCCCGTGCATGTGTGAGTTTTCTCCGGGTACTCCGGTTTCCTCCCACATTCCAAAAACATGCTAAGTTAATTAGCGACTCCAAATTGTCCATAGGTATGAATGCGAGTGTGAATGGTTGTTTGTCTATATGTGCCCTGTGATTGGCTGGCGACCAGTCCAAGGTGTACCCCGCCTCTCACCAATCTTCCCATTATCAATACAAATCAATTAGTATAAAGTTGCTTTTATTATAGAAACATAGAAAGTATAGAAAACAACATCATTTTGTAGTACATTGCTGAAGTTCACTACATATTTTTTAATTGTCCATTTTATGTCATGACATAATTTAACATGTCCCTTTTAAAAAAAAATGCAGAAAAATAGAAGAATATGGGACCTTTCAACAATTTTCCTCATGTCTGACTAGCTTCTACTCGCCGACACAATCTGGTAGTTTATGTTGTTCCATCAACAGGCAATCACTTTCATTGTGGTCACATTCTGACAGGTTTGTCAGAAGTGACATATTAATAGTGTGCAAGACAAGTATGGCTGAAATGAAATTATCATACCAGCAAAAAAAAAAAACAAAAAAAAACTTCTTGACACAAAGGCAATATATAACAGAGCATTATTAGCTTGTATTTTGATGTATATACAGTACATTTCACCCCAGCATGTTCCTGGTGGTTAATGGGCTCTCGCGGCTTCTTGACTGTTCATAAATCAGACGTTCAGCTTTGGCACTATAACAAATTGAGTAATCTAGCAAAATGTGTGTATCCATGAATCTTGACTTGAATGCAGAAAGAACAGACAAGAGCAAATACTACAGTATTTGCATGTCACTGCTGGTCTGAGTCTGACTTTTGTCCCAAAAAGCATGAGGACCTTTGAAATGTTTTCCAAACATACGTAGCAAGATGGACCAATTGGGAGCTTAAACTCAGATTATTATTATTTTTAAATGCATGCCTCAGGGAAGTGTATTTTAGCCACTGGTTATGATGTAATTGTTGGACAAATTGTGGTCACCTGTGAAAATTAAGCTGAAGATATTTGATGGATACTGGGACATAGTGACCTGCATCAGTTACTATGTCAACATTTCAAAAATTAAGTTGGACTTTGTAAAGGAAAATATGTAATTACAGAGTGGCCGAGTGGTTAGCATGTTGGCAACACAGTCATGAGATCGAGAAGACTTGGGTTTGATTCTGTGGAGTTTGCATGGGTGGGTTTTCTCCGGGTACTTCGATTTCATCCAACATTCTCAAAAACAAAACATGCATGTGACTCCAAATTGTCCATAGGTATGAATGTGAGTGTGAATGGTTGTTTGTCTATATGTGTCCTGTGATTGGCTGGTGGCTGGTCATACACGTGACCCAAGTGAGGATAAATTGCATAGAAAATGAATGGAGGGATGTTCACCCCACCCCAGTGCCAGTCAACTCCACCGTCAACCCACAACCTTAAATCACTATTTGAAAAGTACTGGCTTAAGTAGGAGATGTTTGAAATCTGCCTAGCAACAAGTGGCTGGGTATGTGTTTTTTTCCTGTTTATTTTGTGTAAGAAGAATAAATCTGGAAATAAACCAGTTCCAAAGATGACCTTGTTTTACTGCCACTCGGGACTTCTGTTCCTCGAGTGGCCACATCCAGTTGAAGCACATTGTACTACACATTGATTTCTGCGTACCCGGTACATGCGCTTGCCGCTGGCTCATCTCTGACCAGCAGTGGCCGGGATGATTTAAACTGAACTGGACTAACATCATGTCTCCATCATACAGCGGGGTTGTCAGGGGAGGGGCAAAACAAAGAGCACCAAGACGTACGAGGCTGCAGAAATCCAATTGATTTTCACTCATGTCTTTTACACATTAAATTATTTAAGCGGCGCAGCTTGAGAGAAGCCATCGTTTATTCTCCCAGAGGGGCCGCTAACTTAACTGTCACTGGCATTCCTCTCACAGACAGAAATTAAAAGTTCAATTCCTTTGGTTTTTCTCATGTGCGGAGAACATCCGCCGTAGACGCCTCAAGGACCGATTACATGAAGGTCGTGTAGAGGGCGTGTATGACCACAACGTGTCGGACAGTGCCGCTCTTCAAGCATCGGTGTCTCAAACCGCCCTGCAGCCCCGGCGCCAAATGGCCGTGTTCATTATCCATCAGGGGTTAGTGTCGTAATCAATTTTATCCTAACGGTGTTCCGCAATGTGTTCTTAATGTCGTCCGTCAGAGATGCTTAACATCATTGGAATGAATCAATGATCAATTATGTTTTTATATGGTAACGGTTTTTAATGTGGTGGGGCGCCAATCAAATGTTGTAGGCAGCCTGCGGTACATGCTAGTACAGTAGAATCTTGGTTAGCATCAGTAAAACATTCCAGATAATCCGATTCCAAACAAATAAGATGCTAACTAAAACACGTTTTCAAGTAAATCCAATTAATCCGTTCCAGAAAGTCAAAAATGTTAAACACGTTTTTATAGTTGTGCATATACATAAATACAGGTAAATCGTGAATGAACAAGATAAATGCGGACACCACCTTCATGTTTTGCCATGAGTTATTTCTTCAATTCAGGCCTGCAGGGGCAGCAACCTAAAAAAGAAAAAGCCCAGCCTTCCAGACAGATCCTGAAGTGTTCCTAGGCCAGTTGAGAGACATAGTCTCTCCAACATGTATCGGGTCTTCCCCAAAGCTACCTCACCTGGCTCCTAATAGTAATTGTAACTTATTCATTCATCCCTTTCATTTGTCATTTATATACTGGTTTTTGCATGTGAAATTCTGATAAAAAAAAATTGTAAATTGTAAAAAAAATTGTGTTAATTAGCAAAGAACGACAAAGTCAACCTCTGATGACATCATAGTTGGGTGAACGCTGACTTCCAGTTCCTATGTCCATGTTTTAGCAAAGGAAATACATTAAGACTCACACAGTCCATTCATAACACAACAAGACATGTGCCATATTGTGCGCTAACTGAAAAATGTATATAAAGCCTGGCATGAATTTTTGATATTTAAAGATAAAGACCCCAACCGAGGTTTCACTGTACAACAAAAACTACACACTTTCAGATATTTGTCTTCTTGCACAGTTGTGCAGCGTTTTTCTGTCCTTGTTAGACCCAGTTTGTGCTGCTCTCTGAAGGGAGTAGTTAACAGCATGGTAAGAGATTTTGGTTTTAGTTATTTTTTAAATGCATGAAAATTTGTTTTTCTGAAACTTTTGAGCGGTAGTGTATGTTCTTGGAATGTGGGAAGAAAACCCGGAAAAAAAAAAAACAATGCACACAGAGGAGAGAACATGCAAACTCATTTTCAAATGTATCCTAATTGAAAATGAACATTTTTTTCCACCATAAAGTCAAATGCTGCATCTGCTGGGGCACCGTCCCACTTGCCCCATGAATTGTAGCAGCCGTCATGCTGCGTCGCCATTCTGATGTTGTAATTTATAGTGCCTCTTTAAGGCCTTTAGCAGCAAGCTAACAGTCCGCATGGTCCCAGGTGAGGTGTGGCAGTGGAGACATGTGTATCTGCCAAAATGGACGCGCTCCGCCTGTCAGCTGAGTGTCAGTCACTTTGGCCCAAACACACAGATGTGTCATCTTCATCTCGCGGCTGAAAGGAACAAGCTGCTCCTCGTCTTATTTTGGGGAATCTGGGAGTTCTTAAAATAGAAAGGATGTCCTTTTTTTCCCAGTTGACATGCTGTGTGATAATTCTCATTTATTGTTTTACACAAAATCAATACAAGGAATCCAAATCTTGTCTATTATATTTTGGCCATAGAGGTGAATGTTTGCCGTTTGGCCTCACTTTCATACAATAACATTGTTTATAAATGAGAACCAGTCCCGGACTCCCATTTCTTTATCTTCAGCTGCCATTTAGCATCGTGCGGGGAAAGGTTAGTGTGTCATGCATTGTGGGATTGTGGCCTGTGAATGCATGAATAGCTCTTATAAGAGCAGCCAATTAGATTTTAACAAGACTCTCTCTGGATGGCGACAATGTGATTGATGCAAACCGCTCCAAAGCCTTTGACTTCCTCAGGAGCATCGGGAAGGAATAACGAGGAGCAGGTAGGTTATTGTAATGGCCGGCAACGCTGCCGCGGATCAAAGTTCAATGTTGAGTTGTTTTAGCAATGTTTTAGCATATACAGTATCTGAAAACCTTTTATAATATCTTCTCAAGGGACAATACTACGCAAAGTAAGCTTGGATAGACTAGAGCAGGGGTTCTGATACTGTTGCTTTGTGCAAAGTCACCCTAATGTGTGGATTTCATATCATAGTATAAAGAATACACATTATTTAATTCATTAATTATTAAAAAAAATAGTCATACCTGATTTAAGTTATTTTTGTTTATTTTAAAAACAAAAAAACAGAAAACAAAATCATATAAAACCCCAAAATTTTAAGTAAAATACTAAAATAAATGGTAAAATTGCATAAAATAAAATGAGAAAAAATTTAAATATTAAAACCTTTCAAATAAATTATTAAGAATATTTTTTTTCATTCACACATGGCTCTATTTCCTTTAGATTTCTTGAGAATGCGCCCTTTGGTTTGGACACCCCTGCTGTAGGCCAATAAATTGATTTCCCTCCTTGTGCCCATTTATTGGGACAACACCAGTCAATTTAAAAGGTCTTAATGGAGCTACCTGCCCATGTAAACGCATCTATTATGTGTCGGTTCTAGTGATATACTATATACACGCATTGCTGGTTAACTGGCTTGCGTCTAACCAAGGACCCTGGTTGTAGCAAACAAATGAAACAATCACGCGAAGGACATTTCGAGACAGATCGCCCGTGCCTCCTGTTGCCAGGCGGAGTTGTTCGAGGCTGTCGTCTGCATTCAGAGGGCTTCCTGTCTCATTCGTTCTCTCTTGCTGCATGCTCAATGAATAATGCAAAGCAAGCCAGGTGATAAATTCTCCAGTGTAAATCCACCAGGCACATGAGAGAAGTGACTGTATTTTGACAGCATATCATCACACTGGAGAGGCTTGCCAGCAGTCTGCAGAGTGCTGAGGCAGGAGGGCATGTCAGTCTTAGCGTCTGAAAAGGCTTATTGGCAGGGATTACTGGAGGGGTACTGGAGGAAGGGGGGCGGGGGGGGGGGGGGTTGTTTAATTTGGTCCCTCAACGAATGATCAGATCACTACTTAATGAAATCTCCCTTACTGATAACAAGCACACAATGTTAGCTACCGTCTAAAGGCGTCTAAAGAACCCTGAGGTGAAGACGGCCATGAAGACACAAGCGTCATCACCTTGTTAGCAGCACACGTGTGCTCAAAATCGACATGAAGCAGCCAACAAAACTTCGTTATTCGTTTATTTGACATTTACACTCAGCTCATGTTACATAAAGAATCTTTGGTTGTTTTTGTAGTAGATTCTTAAACTCCACAGTTCTAAATAAACAGCTTATGAAAAAGCAATTAACCACTCACTGCACGCTTTGCATCGTTGAGACCCGAAGGTACAAGCTGCCAATAGGAAGAAGAATCCCAAATCGTTACCCTAAAAGAGGAGCGTTTGAATGCGCTGTGATTGCTGCCATTGACAGAGCAGGTGCTCAGACAAAAAATGCTACATCGACAATCCCCTGCTGCGTGCCTCTCATGTGGCCTCATGTGGGCGCTGTAATGTACTCGCCATAATGTTGCATCTCAACATGATGTACACCACTTGAGTCGTTGAGCGAAAACAGATGATGTAATCACTATTTTCTAAACAAAACAGAACTTTTTTTTAACCCGCACTCCTTTAAGCAATTTTATATTTTACAGTGACTAGTGGTTAAGTTCCTTCTTCATTTTTAGATGACTGAAAATTCTAAAACCATTCAAGTGTCAGTCAAGATAACATAAGATAAAATAAGCGTTTGCCCCCATTGAGTATTTGAGTAAGGAACTCAAACAATGCACAACGATGAGCCAATTTAAGAAACAATACAAGCAGTTGATGTTTGCTAAATACAAGGATGAAGAGTCTTGAACCAGTCATGATGTGCTATATATATCACTATATTGACACTTACTATGGTAACCATTATGTCATTGGATGCTCATATCACCTCAAAAAATAAAAACAATAAAAAATGGAAAGCAGGAAGTGAACAAATGTAACAGTTACTGATTGTAAAAGTACCAGATGGAGGGGTAGGATTTAATAAGCTTTGCTTCTTCCTACTCCTTTTGGACATGTGGAACTGTGAACTGATTATGTGATGCATTCAATTGTAATCTGATGCATGTTCAAATGAAATTAAACCATTACCATTACCTTCCTTCCCTTCTTATTTGTTTACATATGTCACACTTAAATGTCAGCTAATTAAATAAAATGAAACTTTTTATTATTAAGTGAGGGGAAAAAAGTCCACACCTATACATGGACCTGTGTGAAAAAGGAATTGCCGTTTAAACATGATTAATTGATTAACTGAGATTAATTGGGATCCATCAATCTGGAAAAGGTCACCAAGTTTTAGGACTTTTAGCCATTATCCACAAATAGCAAAAACATTTATTTCATTTACCCGCATAGCGCAGTGAAGACTCATCCAAGAGGTCACAAAAGACCCCACAAAAACATCCAAGGCACCGCAAGGCTCATTTGCCTCAATGTTCATGACACCAAGAGTTCCAAGACGAAAATCACAGCTGAACAAAAAGAACATTAACGCTTGTCTCAATTTTGCCAGAAAACATCTTGATGATCTGCTGGCAAAATAATAGACACAGTATTATGCAAATATGAGAGCAAAAAAAAAAGCTACATTTTCTTTTAAATATCTGTCCAGTATGCTGTAGGTGTAAGTAAAAAAACAGACAGTGATGTGTTTTTAATTAATCTGCGAGTGTACAGCAGCAAGTGAAATGTCCACGGTGGCAATGATGTGAATGTACTGTATCATTCAGAGTAGTCACACTGCAAAGTGTGCAAATGAATTCTCCGTGAAGGCAAGAGCGAGCGTGTTGAAAATGTGGCGGCGGTTCACGTGCATGGCGAGGTCACACAGGAGTTGCTGGCGCTCCACGTGTTCACCTTGAGATGAAGGCAAATTAAGATAACACTGGAATGCACTTCATTATCTGCGGAGAATGCAGCAAAGATCAAACCTGTACATGTTGTACATACGTATCATGTGGGTGTGTTTTCATTACACTTATAAAACTCCGTCAACTGGCTCGTTAACCATTTGGCCACTTACTGAAATAGTGGGAAACACAAGACACTAGTGGACTTTTATAGGCTTGAGCTGTTAGCTGATTGGCGAGCGACCCAAGTCAAAGGGGGATTTTAAAGCATATATAATGTTCATTCATTCATTCATTTTCTACCGCTTATCCTCACAAGGGGTGCTGGAGCCTATCCCAGCTGTCTTCGGGCGAGAGGCGGCACATATAGACAAACAACCATTCACACTCACATTCATACCTATGGATAATTTGGAGTCGCCAATTAACCTAGCATGTTTTTGGAATGTGAGAGGAAACCGGAGTACCCGGAGAAAACCCACGCATGCACGGGGAGAACATGCAAACTCCACACAGAGATGGCCACGGCCGGAATTGAACTCGGGTCTCCTAGCTGTGAGGTCAGCACGCTAACCACTCCACCGCCATGCAGCCCAAAGACAAAACAAAGAAGCCAAAAACGTACCACTTCCACACACAATAGGAGGAGAACTTCTTTCCACTCTATCATGTTGGACATGCTGGAGCCTATCCCAGCTGTCTTCGGGTGAGAGGCGGGGTACACCCTGGACTGGTGGCCAGCCAATCACAGGGCTCATATAGACAAACAACCATTCACACTCACATTCATACCTATGGACAATTTGGAGTCGCCAATTAACCTAGCATGTTTTTGGAATGTGGGAGGAAACCGGAGTACCCGGAGAAAACCCACGCATACACGGGGAGAACGTGCAAACTCCACACAGAGATGGCCGAAGGTGGGATTGAACCCTGGTCTCCTAGCTGTGAGGTCTGCGCGCCATGCAGCCCCTATAATGTTCATTTAATTATAAATTTTTAGTAACATTAAAAAGGTCCCTTATTATGCACAAGTGACCTTGATGATGTTCAAACAGTACAGATTACGGCGTTACGGTGGTTACGTACGCATTACCATAAATCCATAAGTCTTGGTTATAGCACCGTCAACCCATTTCAGCCCGGAGCTCTGCCAACTATCCACCAGTCATAGTAGCTACAGGCATTTGGACAAGGATGTCAAATACAAACAATTATCGTACGTCTGGTGATGCTGGTTCCAAAGTTCAGTCACATCTCCACCAAACAGATGGCATCTAAAGTGTAACACAAAGAAAGACATGCCAGCACCAATTTTCTCTCTCTTTGGGCTGCTGCCCAGATTTGGACAAAGCTTTGGCTGCAGATGTCGTGTACAGTTCAAACCCAAGGCTGCAGGTGGTACACACAAACTAAAGACTGCAACTACAAATCACGGTGGTAGATCGCCACAGTGCATACATCTTCTGGATTAAACATCAGCAATGGTAAATTAAATATGCTCAGATCAGGGTTTTATGCTATCGATACGATCATCCATGAGTGAAATCGACCATTACCGATCACATAGATTCCTACTCAATTTTAGAACATTTATTTTCATAGCTTATTTCAAGCCCCCAAAAAAGTGAATGTTTGTTCTACCAGAACATTAACAAAATGCTGGTATCCATAACTCACAATTGAAGTAGTAAACAACTCTTCAGATGTTGTGTCACTAAAACAAAATATATAGACTTCTACGGCCGATTTATAAAAACCCCAAAAGGCTAGAAACAAACTTTTTTCTGATGAAAGAACAGAGTCCAAAGTTCTTTACATAGTTCCAATATTTACGTAGTTCCAATACTCAATATTCTGTGAAAGTATTCACTTGAAAGTTCAACAAAAAATACCCAAAAACCCTGGCGGTATGGAGCTTTCTTCTCTGAAACACGCTGGCAGGGAATAAGGCCAACACTGTGGTGAGGTCACAGGTAGCCAGTCTTAGAAAAAGCTCTCTGAAACCGAGCATTCAGAGCCATCCTAAATGTCTTTTCCAGCTCACTTCCAAATCTAAAAAACCTCATTATGTGAAATTTTGGCATCGTTTAACACAAGAATAGAACATTCCAACAACATTTATAGGTCAAAAAAGTGGAAAAGGCATCATAGGTGGCCTTTAAGCAACGGTTCAAAACTACTAATTTGGCCCAAGTATTGAATTCTAGGAAAACCATACCCAGCTTTACTGATGGATACAATGCAAATAGCAATAGAAGCACAGTGACAGTCTTTGAAAAATTCAGTCACAGCTGCAAAAAACAATTTTACTACTCAAAGTCGTCCTAGCAAAGAGACTCAACTCATCGCAGAACGAAGGTCAAAGATCAAATTTGAGGAAGCAGAAAAGCAGAGGATACTGAGAAGCCTTGAAGTGCTATTTTACTCCAGAGTGAGACGCCGCCCGCTTGGTGTCACATTCCCTGTGATGTTTACCTCTGAAATGTTCCTTGGGTGCCGTCCAAACTCGGCGAGGACGCGGGAGCTTGAAGGGGCGGGGGGAGGTTTGGATATAGGACCTGAATGCCAAGCGTCTTATTTTTGTGGGAGAAACGTTGGCATAAAAGTGTCTTGACTGACTGCGAGACATAAAAAGAAATTGTCGGCGCTGCACGGAGGTCCTGCAGAGATAGCGGCAGAGTTATAGCTGCACATAGGAGGTCACTGTCCTTCAAGGTCACGTCCATGATAGACAGCCATGTTTTGAAGTTTAGTTTAGACTTTAAGGCATCTGGTAAGTCTGGGCGAACGTAATATCCACATGGATCCTGTTGATTATGAATGAGTGTTCAAGGGAATCCCGGCCTAGCTTTTGCAACTGTTTAAATCATCTCTCCGGGGTGGGCTGGTGGAAGGAGTTTCTCCAAGTTTGATGATTAGTGGAAGGAACATTCTTATAACACATAAATAACACGCTTAGTGCCCTCCCACGGCTCTTGTATTTTGGAGGAACTCCTTCCTTCACATCCCCTTTGAAAAGATATGGAATGAACACAATATTTTTTTTTTTATTCCAAACAAAGTGAAAGAACTTCACATTAAAACAATCCACAATTTTTACCCTTGCAACTCACTCTAGCCAAATTCACGGAGGGGGTCTCGTCACAATGCTCATTTTGCAAAATAGAAGAGGAATCAATAAGGCACTTATTCAACGAATGTCCCATTTCTCAGGCATTTTGGACCGTTTCTATAAGTTTCTATTTTACTTTTTATGTCTTTCAATACTCTCATTGACATCAACATGGAAATGGTCTTATTTCTACAATGTATCCTTCATAAAGATTTGCAGAATTTCTGTGTTTATTAGGAAAATTCCAGAAAATTGCAGAAAAATCTGCAATAGCCATATTATAGTCATTTATATCCCTGTATATATCCACACTGTATCATAGTCACAGCCTGTTATAGTTTGTTTTTTTATAGTTTTTACATATATCTGTCCATTTACAGCTCTATTATATTTCTATATTTACTTACTAATAAGGTATTTATAAATTTGCACTTCTGGTTGGATGCTAACTGCATTTTGTTGCCCTGTACCAGTGACATAAGCAATAACAATAAAGCTGAATCTAATCTAATCTAAAAATTCCATATTCACAAATCCAGAGTAATGTTATACAAGGCAAAAATTCACCAGAAAATATTATAATATTTTCACCTGAAAATATTATATGAATCACTGAAGCTGATATTCAAAAACAGAAAAGCAGTGAAAACCTTTCATACATTGGAGAACGTTCTAAAAACAATTCATATGAAGAACAAGCTTAAGTGACATGTTTTCTATTGTTCTTATTTTGAAGCAATATCCCTCGCACATTCCTTTCTTTGTTATCTACTTTTTCTTATTTAATAATACATTTTTTTATTTGTATAGCGCTTTTCAAGATACTCAAAGACACTTTACAAAAGAATGAAGTTGAATAGAGCAAGTAAACAGAATAAAAGACACACCAAAATACAACATTCATTGGTTAGTACACAGTTAAAAAAGCAGGGCGGGGCACAGCAGTCAGATATAGAAGGTTAGACATTAAAAACAGATTTAAAGAGGTGGGTTTTGAGTTGTTTTTTGAAGGTGGGAAGGTCAGGGCAAGCACGGAGTGAGTGGGGCAAAGAGTTCCAGAGAGTGGGGGCAGCGATGGAGACATTTATGTTGATATTGTTCTGTTGAATTGCACTTTTATGTTCCTGTAATTCTGCTTATATTGTTTAGTACAATTGAAGTTTGTAATAAAATGTTTTAAAAAAAAAAAAAGGTCTGGGCGATATGGACCATCACTTCCTTGCCCCGACTTTAAGGTCCAGTGGAGCCTGTTTTAGAACACTTTACTCCGTAAATGGACAAAGATGAGTGCATGAGGTGAACACAGCATCCAGGTTACTGTTCAGAAGAGATGACACCTTTGCATTGTGTTTTATTTTATTTTATTTTAATGTGAAATGTACTTTTGGGAGTGGAACTACTAGCTTGTAGCCTGTGCGGACGTTTACACGTGTGTACTGTCATACATGAGCAGCGAGGCTCGATAGAGGCTGATAAGAGAATATCAAAAAGGTAGTGTTACGCATGTGTGTGTTGTGGGGGGGAGGGGGGGGGCTTATCCCTGCATTCTCCTTATGCAAATGAGCGGCAGCATCCTTCTTTGTTGTACCACGTTTGTGCTGCTTTTATCACGCGTGTGCTGGCAAGGCTGCGGAAATGAAAAGCAATGCAAATGCGGCCGACGCTTAGGAGCGTGCCGATAAAGCAGAAGACCTTCAAACTGCATCGCTTCATCCGATTAAGTTTAGGCCTGGCCGAGGCGGGCAAATGATAGCTTCCATGTTGAAGCAGAGTGACGCCGCCAGCTGCACAGGTGCAAAACTGGGGCCCCAGATTGGGTAAATCTTCCCTGGGGTGGGGTTAATTGGTATAAAAAAAAAGGCACACATGTTGAGAAGAGTGCTGCACAGCATTCTTCTCCTCTTGAACATTGTCATGTGGCTTCCAGGCAAAGATGTGCTCCGCAGCTGACCCGGAGATTGAACATGCTGCAATTCAGCAGCGCTTCTCTGTTCCATCGTCAATTCTCCCAGGAGCCCCTTGGCATCTTCCCGTAGCTGCAGAAATTCGCCTGATGTCTCTGGATGTTGGTTTGCATATTGAGAAGTCCCAGGAGGAGACCTACAAGCCTAACAATGTGAGGGGTAGATGAACACCAGGGGCATAACTAAAGACAGGATGATTAAACAACGCCTCCATTTGACGCTCGCTGGGGAGAAGGGATGATGATTTAAATGACAATTTGACACGGAATGCAAATCAGGTTTGATGTCCAGAAAGGGGTCAGTAAGTCAGCCATAGAAGGTCCTTGTTTGACCCTAAAATGGAAGATACAAGTACACTACATTTGTATGTGTAAAGTCTGGTACACACACACACACACACACCAATTTCTAAGTTGTGTGAGAGACCCCCAACCAAACATGGCAATTAAAAAACACTATGTTCAGTACCAGGAGAACAGAGCACACTGCACTTAAGCCGCCGTTACGCAAAAGTGACGTTTTAATGATGTTCTTACCGTAATGTGCCCATAGAGCTTGTTTATGAGAAGCAAATGGGAGAAAAATCCCTCAACTTGTTTGGTTCACTTTTGAAAGAAGAGAAGCTCAAATGCTTGCTTTTGATTGCCCACTCGTTAGCACGTAGGCCACACAGCTAGAAGACCCGGATTCAATTCCCTGCCCGGGCATCTCTGTGTGGAGTTTGTGCGGTTTCCTCCCCTATTCCAAAAACACGCTAGGTTAATTGGCGACTCCAAATTGTCCATAGGTATGAATGTGAGTGTGAATGGTTGTTTGTCTATATGTGCCCTGTGATTGGCTGGCCACCAGTCCAGTGTGTAGAAGACAGCTGGGATAGGCTCCAGCATGCCTGTGACCCTTGTGAGATTAAGCGGTACAGAAAATGAATGAATGACATCCATTGCAGCCTGGTCATCCTGGAAATGGGATCGTGGGCAAACACTGCTCATTCGCATTTAAAGCTACAGACACACACAAAATGGCATGTTCCCAGGAGGGCTTAGTAAAAACACTTGAAAACTCTCTAAATTCCAGCATGAAGGCTAAATTTTGAATTTCCTCTCTCACATTCAGATTAATATTCAACACGATATTCACACAAAGAGACCAAAGAAAAAAGGAAATCCATTGATGTGCTCTGTTGAACTTACCGAGCCTTATCGTCTGCTAGCATGCTGATGATGAACAGCTAACAGGTGAGCTAACCTAATGACCACTCTGAGCTCACATCAGCTTTTTACTTTTTAAGCCATTCTAATTATTTCCTGACGTGACTGCATGTTACAAAGTGTTCAAAGTGAAGTTGTTTAAAATTGCAAATTGCGGTTTTATTGACAGCTCCTCCGCACGGAAAGTTGTGTGCTGCAGTGAAATGCGTCCAAGCGGAAATACTGTAAATAATGAATGAATAATATTGCTGTCTATCCATCTAAAACTGAGTAAAGCACTTATTCAGTTTCAACAATACCCTTGCACATGTTTATATCACATATGTTATCATTCATAGTAGCAATGCTATATTTCAGTTTTATAGTTTCAATGTCTATGTGTGCCATGCAATTGACTGGTGAGCAATCAAGAGTGTACCCCCTCTCGGCCAAAGTCAGCTGGGATAGGCTCCAGCATACCCCCGGATGGATGGATGATTTTATTGATTTAGATTTAAATTCAAGCCCGGGGAGGCAGACGTGGTCTCATAAATGTAAATACTACATGTGTCAAAGACAGAAATATTTCTACCTTCACGGTTTAAATAGCATCAAATCAACAGTAAAACAGTGAAAAAGCGTAATCACAAGCCAGCATGGTTGCCATAGTTACAATATCATAATAAATGCAAAATATTGTCAGCATGTCCAATGTTTAACAAACAAAAGCCTCATCATAATGTCATAATATCATCACTTATGCTAATATATTTTTCTATTTATCAGCCAGTGTTTGCATCATCACCCTGACACTGATGAGCCTCCATCATGACTGCTTTATTTTAGTAGCTGACCTTTTCCGCTCATTTGCTCAGGCCCACTTCCAACTTCACATCCCCACTGACCCAATCCCCACATTATCGCTGTATGCACCTTTAGGGTGGCATCGCCAGCAAATCACCAAAGCCCACCTGGCAACATTTACATTTGAAAATAAGGGGAAATTCCTGAACAATAAGAGGGGAATAATACTTGACCGATTTACTGCATCGTTGTCCTCGCATATTCCTGTTGATAACATCACTATTGTCACCCGCAGTTGTTGTTTTATTAATAAAAGTTAAAATACAAGAAATTTACAGAAGAATATTTAAACAAAAGGAGCGACAAGCTGCTCGGCGAAAATGGGATGATTGACAATTGACAGCTCAATGAAGATTTTACAGAAATATCACTGAAATAATGTGAAAGGTCAAAAGACTACTATATGTCTGGTAGCGGTTCATCCTTCCACAACTACAATTGACTGTTGTGTCTAATAAACTTCTGGAGTTTATTTACTGGATTCCTTTAATTGAATTCCGTTATTTTTTTCATGCAAAATGTATTAAAATAATATATTACAATATCTGCATTTTATTTTTAAATACATATATAGCTTTTGTTTCTTCCGGCTTTTACCTGGTTACGGAGTCGCCACAGCTTGTCTTTTTGATCCACATTAATGTCAACTTATTGTGATGATTTTGTGTCATCTTGAAATAAATTATTCAATCTTATTTGAGGTGAGGGGTTTATTTGATACGCTCTACCAAGGAATAAAAAAAAAAACAAAACAAGAAATGGAGTCTCAGCATCTTGGCCGTGATTAAAAGTCCTAAATTACAAGAAAAAGTCATATAATGTTAACAAGCCGCGGTAATTGCAAGTAAAACAATAAGTTTATTATGGTGGCAATAAAGCAGTGTTGCTTGTGTTGTAATAATTTGAGCTGCTATTGTAACTCGTGGGAACAATCGACAAAAACTTTAAAAATAAATCCACTTAGCAGTAAAATGCAACATTGGGAAATGAATTAAAAATTTGCCTCATTTGGACGAAAAAAAATCACTATTGCAGTTTTCTTGGAAGGATATTGCTTTAATAACAGGAGTGCAGTAACAGTAGCAGTTAGTAGGTTGTTGTTATTTGTATGGATGACACACAAGGCAAATAAAAGA